>NW_024070213.1:45329579-46046550 GCF_014754425.2 Oryx dammah | reverse complement strand
GACTCAGCGAGTGGTCTTCCTAGTCCCTAGCACAGAATAGGACTCAGTGAGTGGTCTTCCTCGTCTCTAGCATGGACTAGGACTCAGTGAGTGGTCATCATTGCTGTAGGTCCTGTGTGAAGAGAACTGATCTCTAAAGAGATTCTGGTTTCATTATTATCAACTGTGTCACCCAGTAGAAATGACTGAATCTCTCAGCCTCACGTTATCTTCATCTAAAAAGTGGGATGACACAATAGTAGCAACCTGTAAGACTACTGAAAGCTCAGCGTGAAATAATGTAAGTAAAGCAATGAGCAGAATGCCTGATGTTCAGTATATATTTGGTGAACTCTTAGCAATAACAATCACTGCTACTTGTTTATATTTCTGTTTACATAGATGTTACCAATTTAATTCTGGCAGATTAATGGACATATGTATATGGAGGTATACAAATATGTGTGTGTTCATGTGTGTGTGTGTGTTGTAAACACAGTAGACATAATGATTAAGAGTGTAGACTCTGGAGGCACACTGCCTAGGTTCAAATCCTGCCTCTGCCACCCATGGGGTGTGTGATTTTATGCAATTCAACTGGCATCTCTGGACCTGTTTCCTCATCTGTAAAATGTGATAAAATATTATACCTATCTCATAGGGATTTTGTGGAGATCCAACCAGTCCATTCTGAAGGAGATCAGCCCTGGAATTTCTTTGGAAGGAATGATGCTGAAGCTGAAACTCCAGTACTTTGGCCACCTCATGCAAAGAGTTGACTCATTGGAAAAGACTCTGATGCTGGGAGGGATTAGAGGCAGGAGGAGAAGGGGACGACAGAGGATGAGATGGCTGCATGGCATCACTGACTTGATGGATATGAGTTTGAATGAACTCCGGGAGTTGGTGATGGACAGGGAGGCCTGGCATGCTGCAATTCATGAGGTTGCAAAGAGTCGGACACGACTGAGCAACTGAACTGAACTGAACTGAAGTATACATTATATATGAAAATAGCAAAATCCTTGGGGAAGACCCGGGGGAAATAGAGACAGACACATGAGGGAAGAGGAGAGGACATTTCTGCCTTAAAAATGACATGATAAGACTTGGGCTCTTCTAAGAGCATTTCGAAAGGTGCTCATTAAAGTGAAACCCTACAAAAAACATGAGAAACAGATGGGTTATATTCAGTGGAATATTACTCAGCCACAGAAAAGAACGAAATTTTGCCATGTGCAGCAACATGGACAGCCCTGGGGCTTCCCAGGTGGCACAGTGATAAAGAATCTACCTGCCAATGCAAGAGACATGGGTTTGACCCCCAGGTTGAGAAGAGCCCCTGGAGAAGAAAATGGCAACCCAATGCAGTATTCTTGCCTGGAAAATTCCACGGACAGGGGAGCCTGGTAGCTAAGCTACAGTCCATGGAGTCACAAAGAGTCAGACACGACTTAGTGACTGAGCACGGGGGTAGGCACAGGAGGATGGACTTGGAGGGCACTACGCTAAGTGAGACAAGTCAGACAGAGAAGGATAAATCCTATATGATACTGCTGATATGTGGCATCTAAACAATATAACAGACTAGTGACGACAACAAAGAAGAAGCAGACTCACAAATATGGAGAACAGACTAGCAGTTGCCAGTGGCAAGGAGGGGGCAATTTAGGGGTGGGGAGTGAGAGGTACAAACTCTTGGGTGTAAGACAGGCTCAAGGATGTACTGTACAACTTGGGGAATACAGCCAATACCGCGTAACAATTGTAAATGGAAGTAACCTTTAAAAATTGCAGACAAAATAAAAAAATAAATTTAAAGAATAAATTTTTTAGAAAAAGAAACAGATGGGGTGGGTGGGTGCATGAGTGGGTGACTGGATTTCAAGTTAATGTGGAAGTAAGTGTATGAATGGGAGGGAAGGACACCCCTCGCGTCCCAGCCATCCACCTTCCCAGCTGTGCCTTCAGTTCCTCAGCTACCATTGCATTCTCAGAAGGAGCCCTCAGAGCCCCACCTTGCCTTGTGCAGGTCACCTGAGGCCTCTGAAACTTGTCATCCGCCCGCTTTACCTCCCAGGGATTTGCTCCTCTCTCCCCCTCCCAAAAGGTCCCCAATGACCTAGCCCTTTGGGTTTGGAGAGGAGTTCATCACCTCAGGTCCTCTGGTCGGTTGCATTCAGTGTAATTAAAGCCCCCATGCCAGTGACTGATTCAGGGTCTGCATGGGTCTGAGTTGCTCTGATGATTGTAGAACCCACAGTGGTTGAGGGAAGAGAACACAGCCTGGAAACATGCCTGAGACACAGCCTGCGCCCTGGTCAATCTTGCCTGAAGATCAGCCAGTCACTCAGTGGCTTATCTTGTTTTACTGTTATTGTTTTTTACTTTGGCAATGCTGGGTCTTCACTGCAGCCCAAGGGCTTCTCTAGTTGCAGCATGCGAGCTCATTAGTTGCAGCATGTTGGATCAAACCTGGGCCCCCTGCATTGGGAGCACAGAGTCTTAACTACTGAACCACCAAGGAAGTCTCTCAATATCTTTTTTTCCTCTTAACAGACTCCTCTGCCAAAACAGCATTTTAAATTTTGATTAAGCCCAATGTACACTGTTCATTTGTTTTATGAGTTGTGACTTGTGTGTCCCCCTCCCCCTCTTTTTTAACCCAAGATTAGTTCAAAAGCAGAGACATTACTTTGCCGACTAAGGTCCGTCTAGTCAAGGCTCTGGTTTTTCCAGTGGTCATATATGGATGTGAGAGTTGGACTGTGAAGAAGGCTGAGTGCCGAAGAATTGATGCTTTTGAACTGTGGTGTTGGAGAAGACTCTTGAGAGTCCCTTGGACTGCAAGGAGATCCAACCAGTCCATCCTAAAGGAGATCAGCCCTGGGATTTCTTTGGAAGGAATGATGCTAAAGCTGAAACTCCAGTACTTTGGCCACCTCATGCGAAGAGTTGACTCATTGGAAAAGACTTTGATGCTGGGAGGGAGTGGGGGCAGGAGGAGAAGGGGACGACAGAGGATGAGATGGCTGGATGGCATCACGGACTCGATGGACGTGAGTCTGAGTGAACTCCGGGAGTTGGTGATGGACAGGGAGGCCTGGCGTGCCGCGATTCATGGGGTCACAAAGAGTCGGACATGACTGAGTGACTGAACTGAACTGAACTGAGTAAAGACACTTGAGTCAATCCTTAACCCCCCTATGACTCAGTTTCCTCACATGTAAAATGGGGAGAGTAATTATAGCACCTACTTAGTGAGTTATTTTAAGAATTCAGAGTTGAACTATATAAAGCACTTACACAGTACCCAACACATAGTGCTTGCTGTTATTATTAGTATTATTATTAGAAAATGTGTAATACCTTCTTTTGCTCAGACCACCTTGGGAAAATCCTGACAGCAAATGCCAGATAATTAACTATGAAAAAAATGTAAATATCTGTGCAATGGAAAGACCTTGTGGAGGCAGAGATGACTAAACAATGCTCTGAATATAGAAATCGGGCCAAGTTTCTCAAACAAAAGGTAAATCAGAAACAAAAG
Source organism: Oryx dammah (assembly GCF_014754425.2). Lineage (NCBI taxonomy): Eukaryota > Metazoa > Chordata > Mammalia > Artiodactyla > Bovidae > Oryx > Oryx dammah. The sequence goes on along the minus strand of NW_024070213.1, from coordinate 46,043,021 downwards.
GAATTGTGACCCAAGGCAAAGCCAAAAATAAAATCTATAATTTGGCTTCTTCAACTCATAACTGTTGACTCCATTACCACCATTCCCACTTCAAAGAGCTCGGAATTGCAAAGGAGGCACAAGAAAGGGGGCTTTGGACGCATGAGCATTTAGAGAAAAGTTCTTAGGCCCTGCTGAATGTTCCAAAACACTCAGTTTGAGTGTGTCCTTTGATTCCCACTGGCAGGTGAGGAAGGGTAATCTCCATTTGCCTTAGGACACAGCTGTGTCCTTAGCTGTGTACTAATGGGTGGCTCTGTGCCAGCTTAATGTCAAATGAAAAGAGTATTTTAAATTAACCTTTGGGGAACTCCCACAAGAGGAGGCTGTCTTCCCTTTACTTTGCTTAAATGACCATGAAGGTGGGGACAGAGAGCAGCCCAGCACTGGCGCCCTTGTTTGGATAATCTCCCAGGACACATGGTAGGATGCCTGTTACTTTCCACCTGGAAGTATTTGTTTCCACATCTCCCAACCCTGGCCATACACAGGAGGGCAGGGACCCCAGTCAACCCTCTTGTACCTCAGTGCCTGGGACATAATCAATGCTCAGTAATGGAACAAGTTGCCTGGTAACACTGGATGGCTGGGTGAACAGGTAAGTGGATGACCGGGATGGATAGGAAGATGGGTAGATGGATGGACAGACTGATGAAAATCGAAAGAAGAGTAAGGGATGCCAGGGAAAGGCAAAGTATTCTTTCTCTAAATCATCCAACTCTACTAATGCCTTACAGTCACTTCTGTATCTCCCTCGAGACAAGAATCATACGCCTCTTCAATAAAAGCTATCGTTAGAAGTGGCAGAGAACTTCATTTTCCCAAAGTTCAGGGAATTTTGCTTTTACAGAACTTACATTTTCTCTCTCAAATTGAGATTGTATTTGTCTACATCTATCACTTCTATAGCTTACACGGCGCACCATATACGGAAATGGCTTGAGAACAAGTCACTCATGGAAGCATGTTAGGGTGTGAGTCAGTTTCTAAAGTTAAACTCACCTGGAGAGCTGCCCGTTTTATGATGTATTATTCATAGAGTGAGAACCCAGGAGATGCTAATGGCATTAAGTGGTCTATAAGGTAATATGACTGATGGTTTAATAAGGCAAACAAAAAGGAAAGGGGGTGGGTGGGGGCTGTCAGAGCCCTCAGGTTCCCTGACTCTCCAGCCGGACTCACAGGACCCAGCACAAACTCACGCATACTCATGACTATGACTTCTTACAGGCAAAGGACAGCAAGTGGAAGCAGCAAAGGGTAAAGACAAGTGGGATTAAATCTGAGGAAACCAGGCATAAACTTTGAGAGTCCTCTCCCAATGGAGTCACCCAGGATGCACCTAATTCACCCAGCAATGAGCTGTGACAACACATATGACGTGGTCCACAGGGGAAACTCCTTGGAGACTCAGCATCCAATGTTTCCACTGGAGACTCGCAGGTAAGCATCCTTTGCCTAACATGTACTAAAAGCCTGGACACCCAGAAGGAAAGACGTGTTCAGCATAAACAATATTGTCTATACAAATGGTGTAGGCACAGGAAGTCACTCTTCCGAGCTTTAGGAAAGGTGGGATCCCTCCTAAGGATCCCTCCTAGGGATCCCTTGATCCCTAGCCTCAAGCCAAGGGCTTTCTATGGATAGTGGTAAGGCTCATTAAGTCAACTTCTTCTCCAGAGGGGGTACACACAAATGAATTTTGGCTAGAGTAGTCTTCTTGGGAAGTCATTCACTGATTCCAACAATGCTGCCTTTGTTCATAACAGTTTGGGATTTCTCTTTGGCAGTTGCCTAAGAGCCCTATGTGCAAAATTTTTGAAACTTCAACCCATGAAGATGGACCTAATCTCCAACACCCAAGGTATAGACAAGCCTCTTTGGTTCAAACCACAAATTAACAATAAAATAATAAAATTGGATCCTTCTACCTTGGTCTCCAAGCACAGAGGGCAAAGGCCACCCCTCCATTCATTCTTCAAACATGTATTTTTGTGTGTGTGTTCAGTCATGTCCAACTCTTTGCAGCCCCATGGACTCCTCTGCCCTCCAGGCTCCTCTGTCCATGAAAATTTCCAGGCAATAATACTGGAGTGGGTTGCCATTTCCTACTTTAGGGATCTTCCCAACCCAGGGATCAAACCCACGTCTTTTGGATCTCCCGCATTGCCAGGCAGATTCTTTACCACTAGTGCTATCTCAAGAGCCCTAAACATGTATTTGGCACCTCTGAATTTCAGATTATTTGTTAGTTGCTAGGGACACACATATGAGAAAGATGGCTGTAAGAACCCACATCCACACTCACTGCTGTTCAGTACAATAAACACTTATCATGCACATACCTGGGCACTGCTTCTCAGGGAAAGCTCTGCAGAGAGCCAGCTGTATTTGTGTGGTTTTGATACCATGAGCAACCTACTTTTATTTTCCCCTGGGAGTAAGGCTGTAACTCTTTGCTTTAAAAAAAAAAAAAAGAAAGAAATCTGTTTTTAAAAATAACTAAACTGGCCCCCAATGTTCCCAGTGCAGCCCAGATTTTATTTTTCCAGGGCATGAAGAGAGAGCAGCCAAGTTCAGGCTCCCCTTCTCTGCTTACACTCATTCTCTTACCAATCTCAGCCAGGCTTATGGCCTGAAACGCCACCTAAATGCCGGCAACTCCCAAACTCTATCTCCCAGCCCAAGTTTGCTCTAGAACCCCAGGCTCGTAGCCAGCCACCTGCCGGTCCAGTGTCTTCACGCAGCTATCCACCTGAAAAGCACTGCTAATTCCATAAGACTAAAACCAAACTACTAATATCCTTTTCGAAACTGGTTATTTCTATGATCTTCCCCATTACAGAAAATGGAAGTCTCCCTCATTCCTTCTATTAATTGCTGCTCAGTGAGAAACTAGATTCACCACTGACTCCTTGCTTTCTGTTAGCTGGCACAGCCAAAGTACTGAACCAGCCTTGAAAGCACATCCAGATTCTGATTACTTCCCACCACTATTGCTACTGCAATTCTGGTCCAAGCCAGCAGCATCTCTTGCCTGAATTACTGACCTTGTTTCCTAACTATATCCCTTCCTTGATCCTTGGCACCAGAGGAGTTCTTTTGAAAAGCAAGCGGGTCATCTCTACCCTGCTGGGAGCCCTCCAGTGGTTCTCTTACTCCGTTTCACTTGGAGTAAACACCCTACACGTGATTTTCCCTGTCTGACCTCAGCTCTTAGCAGGGCCACCATGTGACAAAGCACACCATGCCCTGAACAAGGGGAGTGGACAGGGCAGGTGAAAATCCACCCACCCCTCTCATGAGCCCTGCCCTCAGGCTGTACCTCCAACGAGTTGTCTTTCTAATTTGTACAAAGGCACTTGCAGGACAGAGGAAGTGCTGTCTCACCCTCCTCCTCACTCAGCCTGTTTCTAGACTACAATGGCTATAATAGGGAAGAATAAATATGACTCCATACTGGAGCTGTTTCTTTAACTTTGGTATCCTATTGCATTTGCTATAAAGTTAAGAATGCTGTCTATACCCCAAAATATACAAGACAGCCTATTCTCTCGGCTCTGATCTTTAGAGGTATAACACTTTTCCATTCATATAGAGACAAACACTTGCAGAACAGAGAATAACATTTGTCTTGCTGGAGGTTTATAGGAACATTGTGACTAGACCTAGGTGGACAGCTTCAAGAACAAAGAATTCTGGCACCCCTTCCCCTTTTCGTATAAAAGAAGCCTAAATTCTAGCTCAGATGACAGTCCACCACCTTCTTGATCAACAGACTTTCTGAATAAAGTTGCTGTTTCTTGTCCAGCACTTCATCTCTTGATTCACTGGTATATTGTACAGCAAGCAGTATGAGTTTGGACTCCGTAACATGGCCATGCTCTCTTTAGCTCTTTGCCTTGCCATGCCCTCTGCCTGGGACGTTCTTTCCCCCACCTCCATCAGGATCCCTCAACTGTCCCCTAATACATCCTTATGTAAAATGACGGCTGATCACCCCCCACCACGTGATGTCCTATTTCCCTTACCTTTCCTTTCTTCTATTCTGAAACATTCACTATCACTGTGAGGATTGTTTAATGTCCATCTTTCCCCCCTAGAATTTTTTTCACCATTTAAATAAATTTATCAAAGTGAAATGCAACATACCACAAAATTAACTATTTTATTTTTTTATTTTTTTAATTTATTTATTTATTTTTAATTTTTACTTTACAATTCTGTATTGGTTTTGGCATAGATTGACATTTTAAAGTGAACCATCCATCTACCACCATTTAGTGCATCCATGGTGCTGTGCACCTAACATCTTTACTTCCAAAGCAGTTCCATCACTCTAAATAAACCCCTATACACTAGGCAGTTTCTCCCCATCTCCTCTCTGCCCCCTTCCCCAACAAACCTTGATCATGATCAACTTGGATTTTTGTCTCTAGAGATTAACTATTCTGGACGGTTCACATAAATGGAATCATACAATATGGGACCTTTCTAGCATCTGACTTCTTTCACTGTGTCTCAGTAGAATTTAAGCTTATGACAACAGTCTTTGTGTTATTCACCACTTGTATTTCAGGTGCTGAGAAGTTGTGCCTGGTCAAAAAAAAAAAAAAAAAAAACACACAAAAATACAAAAATAAAACAAAACCAATAGGTAAATTTTAAGTGTCTGTTAAGTCAATGAACGGATGGGCAAGTAGAATGAATGAATGAATGAATGAATGAATAAAGGGTCGCATCATCCAGAAGAAGAAGAAATAAGCAAAAGCAGGTGAAAGCAAGGTTCCCTGAAGGAGTTGAGAGGATCAGACGTAACTGTGAAACCAAATCCTGAGACGGCGGCAGCAATCCTGCCTATAAACACACGTTCAAATGGCCCAGAGTCTGAGTCTGGCCTTCAGGACAGTCTGGGGCTGTGCAAATGAACCTGGTGTTTTCTAGATGCAGTGCTTACTGGACCTTCAGCAAAAACACCTCTTTACATAATCACATATTGGACAAAAACAAATAGCTTCTTGAACCCTTTCTAAGAACGTGGCTATGTCATTACATAGAAATTATCTGTAATATGACATCTCCCCAACTATAAACTCCTTGAAAATGGGAAGTGAGCTTATTTATCTTTATATTCTGGTCCCCAGAGCAGTACTCAGGCCCCTGAAACTTCTCAGGAATGCCAGCTGCCCTACTCAAAGAGAGTCAATGAGACTCAGAACTGACCTCAAATCTTCTCCTTTGCACTTTCAAACGGTGCAACTCCCCCAAACCCAGTGTGATCAGTAGTTTGGCACAGCAGGTGAGACCACAGAGAGTTATAAAGAGCAAAGCCTTGGAGAGAGCTTGCCTGGATAAAAATCCCAGCTCTGCCACTTCCAAGCTGTGTGACCTTGGCTAACCTTCTCAACTCTTCTGCGCTCAGCTTCATCGTCTGCAAAACCAGGATGATAGCCATCTGCTTCACAGAACTGTTGGGAAGTGAGTAAGTTAATCCATAAGAAGTGCTTACAATAGGGACCAGTGCATAGTAAGTGCTTACTTATAAGCTTTTGTGTTTACAACCACATATGAAATTTTTAAGTTCCTGCATCTTTAAGTTTCTCCACCTCTTTATCTGGAATAAGAAGGGTGAAGACTTGCCAGAGAGCTGGGAGAAGTCAACAGAGAACACATGCAACCTCTCCCCACCTGTCACAAAGGTGCTTGACACAGAGGGGGGTGGGAATCCAGATGACAAGCCTTCTTCAGTCACATATAAATTTAATCAACTATTATTTGCTGAGTGTTTACAAACCTTGAAGGAGGCACTTTGCACAACTCTGGGATCAAATGTAAATGAGACCCAGAAATCTCCCCATCCAAGGATGCTTAAGATCTGACACTAGAGACAGATGCAGTCCAAATGGTGATATGTGCACGGGGATTGTATTTCTCTGAGGATGTGACAACAGGAGTTTCACACACCACTATACCGTGCTACAGTGACCCTCAGGCTATTTACAATACCATCGTCAGGCTCTGAGTACATCAGGACAGAACTGCTCTGCCCAGGCATGGCTACATGACTTACTCTGGGCAATGAAATAAGAACACAAGTGATGAAGAGGAAGCTTTAAGAACCAGTTGTGTGCCTTCCTCTCTCTGCTAGGATGACCAACGATAGTCTTGATGGGGTGGCCTCACCATCCTGGATCCCGTGGTGAAAACAGCCTGGAACGGAGCCCCAGGGGACTGAACTTGGATGGACACACAGTATGGGGAAAACTGGGATTATCATGTGCCTCTGAGATGTGCTACCCAGCGTCATGTACCCTCCTGGCATGTGTGTGGTTAACTTTTGAGTGGAAGTTGGGTAACTTGGGCATTCAAAATAAGTGGGGAACTTGGAGCTCTTCCTTATTCTAACTGCCAGAATCCTACGAGCTGTTCCTCCCTGAAGTCAGCCAAAGGGCTGTTCCACCACCAGCTGTGGTGGGACTGCTTTCATTCCTCCTGGTATTACTGTATTTCTCACAAATATCTCATTAAGGCAATTATCAGCCATTAGCACAGTAGCCCGAGCATCAGTACAATCACACACATTAATAAAACACAATTTAGCAGAGCGAGTAAAGGCATGAACAAACCAGGCTCCCTTGTGCAGCACTGCTGGCTTGAGCTGGAGAGAATTTCCACGAAAAGAAAGCCATGCATTTCACAGAAGCCTGCCGGTCTCAGCACCTTCTGAGTCATCATTTGCCTGCAATTCAGTTCTACCAACAAAACCTGAAGTCTTGAAGAATAAGGAGGTGTCTGACAGGCAGAAAAAGTTAATATGCTTTCCAAGAGGGAAAAAGAATCTCCAAATCTTGAAAACATGGGAGAATATGTCAGATCTAGAGAGTGGGGAAGTTGAGATCTAATGTATAGAGGTAGGGCCCAAGGCCAGGAAGGACCCCGCCTGGGAACAGATTTATACATCCTATTAAGCTGTTTGGACTTTTTCTAGAGGCAATGAGGAGTGACCAAGGAGGTTTAAGCAGGGGCTGCATGAGCTGCTCTGAGCTTTAGAAAAACCACTGTGGCAGCAGGAGAATGATGGATTAGAAGACAAAGGGAGGAGGAGACCAGGCTAGTACAACAGTCCAGGCAGAGAGGATGGGAACCCTGCCCAAGGCTGTGACAGATGGAGGTGAAAAAACTTGCCGGCAACGCCAGGAGGGAATGGACGACCTGGTCTAAAGCTCAACCTGAAGACCTAAGCAAGACAGGGGCAAGGAGAGGGAAAACTGAAGAGAGAACACGTTTCTAAGGATGACTCTGAGTTGTCAACCTTGGGGACATAACAATGCCATTAAAAGAGATTTGAAAAATTTGTTTTGATAGGTTTAATCTAGTGGACCTGTGCAGAAGACAATTAACACATGTAAATATAGACCTTAAAAACTCATTTCTTTTCTTCCTCAAGAGGACTTAATATCTGATGCTCCAAGAACAGAGGCCCCAGAGAACCTGTTCATGAGATCACAGCCATGCTAATAAGCTCCAGCAAGCTCTGAAGGTACTGGGAATCATGCTTGCCCTACTCTGCCTTCCTAGGATTCCAAAAGAGTAACTCACTTGCCCATAGCTTGTGACAGACAGTTTCATTTTGGACAAGGCTCTTTTGGGCATGTATTGTCTTTCCCTTGTCATTACATCCCCCAGATGTTTGCCCAAGTGATGGCTCTCTGTAACACAATGCCATTTCCATCTACTCAAGTCCCCAAGGGAGACCAGGACTCAAACGAGAGGCTTCCACTGCACACATTCCAGCCAGGGTTGGTTGTCATTGCTAAGACCTCACTCAATCACATGTTCATCTTTGATCCACATGGCCAGGACACAGATGGTCCATCCATCTAACAGATTCTCTGAGATACTCCCTTAGGATGCTGATCCATTGCTGAGCTTCCCTTTGTGTAGAGTAATTCATTCCATAAACACAGTCAGACCTCAACAGCTGTCCAGGCCAAGAACACAACACTAATCAGGATGTTCCTTCACAGTTTGTTTGCTCATCCAACAAACACGAACTAGGCCCTGACAGCACACCAGACCCTAGACAATGAAGCACAGAGATGAAAAGAAAACCAACTGTCCTTCAAGGAGTTCACAGCTTCCTCAAGGAGACAAAGAAAGAAGAAGACAAAATACAGGTATATTTATTGTGATTGGTTCTGGTGGCTTTCTGGTTTTTCCTCCCATTAGGTGGTACCAAGTTAGCATATAAACTCAGGCTAGCAGTTTAGATTTGGTTTCAGTGGTTGTCCTAAGTCACTTCAGGCAGCTATGACAAAGTACCATACACTGACTGGCTAATAAAAAAAGAAGGTATTTCTTATAATTCTGGAGGCTGGGGAGTCTGAAATCCGGGTGTGATACGGGTATATTTCCAGAAGCTCAACATCCTTAGCTGGGATAGCTTATTGCTTCTTAGAATGGCACTTCTGAATGCAGGAGATGTTTGTAACGGCACCACTGAGTGACCGTGTCACCCCCTCGACGTGTATATGTGCTAAGTAGACTGCTTCACTCATGTCCGACTCTTTGGAGTCAGTAGTGGTGGAGCAGGTGGTGGTGACTCTTATAAGGGAGCTAATTCCATTCATGGGGGTTCCATCCTTATGCTCTCATTTAATCATAACTAACTACAAAGGTCCCACCTCCTAATACCACCACTTTAGGGACTAGATTTCAACATATGAATGACTGAGGACTGGAGATGACACAGACATCCAGTCTATTGCAGGGGTGCTATCAGAAACATCTCGTGCATTAAGAAGTGCCGTTCTAAGAAGCTGTTCCAGATAAGCATGTCAAGCTTGTAGAAATATAACCAGGATCACATAGATTGTTTTGTTCAGCCCCTGACAGTCAAGTACCCCAGGACCAGAAACAGAACAGGGTGCCCATGCTGCTCCCCGCCGCCACATCTTGGTAGAAAAGGTGCATCTCGCATGTAGGACCCCTTTTGCCTAACACACCAGGGGACACATGAAAAAGGATGGAGAAGAGTGAGCACTCATCTTCAGAGGCAGTGATGCGCTGCTGGTCCCATGTAAACACAATCATCAGGAAACAGTCCTCCACCTCTACCTATCTCAGTTCTCCATGCAGATGACAAAACACTGCTCAGGATACTCTATATCTTCTGCTCAAAGATGTTGTATGTGTGTGTATGCGGGGAAGAGGGCTTCCCTGGTGGTCTAGTGGTTAAGAACTCAGCTGCCAATGAAGGGGACATTGGTTCAATCCCCAGTCCAGGCAGATCCCACACGCCGCAGAGCAACTAAGGCCACGCACCATAACTACTGAGCCAGAGTTCCAGAGCCCACGAGCCTCAACTACTGGGCCCATGTGCCACAACTACTGAAGCCTGCCTGCTCTAGAACCTGTGCTCTGCCACAAGTGAAGCCACCGCAGTAAGAAGCCCAGGCACCACAACAAAAAGTAGCCCCCGTTCACTGCTCGTACGCTTGTTGCATAGAGAATGCCTATGCAGCAACGAAGACCCAGCCCAGCCCATCCAACAAACAAACAAAAAAAAGCTCATGGGGAAATGCATTTTCGCTAAGAACACAGTAAGCCCAGGCACTGCTGAACAATATACTCTTCTCCATTTTGATGGGTATTTCCAGTTTAACTCCCCTGCACTCTGTAATGCTCCCAACTTAAAAGCTTGTACAGGAAAATCTTAGGATTGAAACAAATATCACATGAACACTGAACAGATACAGAGAGGGAAACAAAAATTTACTGAGTGTTCAAATAACACCAGATATACTCCACACTCTTGCAATGAGCTTAAACGATAACAGTTTTCCCCATTTTACAGAACAAATTAAAAAAAAAAAACTATCATTAGGATTAAGTTACTGATCATAATGTGGGGTGGGAAAGAAGATGTCTTAAGGCCAAGATTCCACGTCAGCTCTGTCTGACCTCCAAAATTAATATCCTCTCAATAACATACGTTTAACTCTCACTCAATCATCTCCAATTCCAGGATCTCTCCTCAAAAGGCTAGTATGATGGACTGTCACCCTCCTCTAAGTGACTCAAGCACTCAAGTCATCCTCCTCAACCCAACCTCATCCACCACAATCTGTCCTTGGAGCTAAGATACCAGGTGTGTGTCAGGCCAGCAAGTGACAGTTTACCAATAACCTCCAGTGGGGCCAAACATAGCACCTGGTTTCTGGCACCCCCATGGCAATGACAGTGACTGGGATGGTTCGTTTTATGTGTCAGCTTGGCCTAGAGTCCCCAGTTATTCACCAAACACTAGTCTCAGCGTTCCTGTGAAGGTATTTTGTAGATAGATATGGGCAACATCTACAGTCAGATAACTTTAAGTAAAAGAGAGGACCCTCAATAATGGGAATGGGCCTCATTCAATCAGTCAAAGGCCTCTGGGGCAAAACTTGAGGTGGAGGTTTCCCAGAGAAGAAGAAATTCTGCCTTCAGACTGCAGCATTCTCTCCTGCCTGAGGTCCCAGCCTGCTGGCTGCCCCATAAACTTCAGACTTGCCAGGCTCAACAGTCATGTGAGCCTATCCCTTACACCAAAGCCTCTGGGAATATGTATATCTGTATCTGCTTATATCTATAGCTCCCATTGGGTCTATTGCTCTGGAGAACACTGAACGAAGCATCAACCACCATATGCATAACGTCATGTCATGTAAACCGTTCACTTCCGTTAGATTAACTTTCCTATGGATGAGGAAACCGCAGCTCCCTGCAGCCAAATTACACATCCGAGGAATACATAGATGTTACTAACAGAGCCTTGATTTAGGCTCAGACCTTCACACTCAATATGGTAATGCTGCTTTCCCTGACACGTGGTCCCCCAAAGTTACCGCAGGTCCTAATACCAAGGAAAAGACATTTAATAGTTTGCCACTGGCTATACTTTGAGCACAGCCTGAGGGGGCCCACAACCTACCCAGACTGGTTCCTCTTCCTCTTGGCTGGGGTGGTGCAGTCTGGAGGTGGGAGTCTAACAGGCTTAGTTTCTCCCAGGACAGTAAGGAGACCAGGGCAGCACTGAGCAAGGGGAGAGCCAAGGCGAGGGTTTCTCTTGGTCCTGCTCCCCTTGGCTAAGCCCAGGCCCCCCTCATCTGCTCCCTTATCAGGCTGTCCAGCTGCTCAACATGAATGCCAAACTCACTGTTCTTCATCCATTCACTGGAAGCCTTCATGTAAACCTCATTAACAGGCATAGTAATTGCTATGTGAATATTGCCCATTTTCCAATTATGTTCTTTCTTCATGCCGGGCAAATCTGCCATCGGAGAAAAAGCACTGTGTGGCCTTCATTTGTTCTAAGACATGTGGATGAGTGATCAGCTTTGGACAGTGGCTTCGACAACCACCAAACAGAACTCTTTGCATCCGAGGTACAATCTTGGAAACAGAGCAGAGTGTAAAGTGCAGGCACCTGTCCATCAACCCAGCCCAGGGGCCCACACACTTGGGGCTGTGACTTCAGGCTGTGACTTTCACAACCGGCCGGCTGTGATAAATGAAGCTTCGACACAGAATTACAGTGAAGATTTGAGCTCCTTCTCTACCTTTCCCACAGGGGATGGTGCTGGAAGATGTGTGTGTTTCCATCCATACCGTCGCCCTGTGAATTCAGCATCTGCAGAGAATGGGGAGGGTTCATCATGAAGGGAAAACCTCCCAGAGGTGCTTCAAAAGGAAGGCATGCAGCTGCTGAACCATGTACAGATCATCATAAGCACTTCTTATGAGACCATCAACTGCTCATCACCTCCCAAAAAACAGGCAACCCTCCTGAGTCCAATTATCTCCAAACTTTTCCTCTTTTGCATTCAATTTGCTCATTAAATGAGCACACAAAGGCATGGCCTGGCTTTTGGACGCTTGCACAGTTTTCACAAATAGAAAGTGTCTAAGAGATAGAAACTCAAGGCTTGACTCAGACAACGCCCCACTGTGGTCTGTGTGGGAAAGAAATCAGGAGTGAAAAACTATCTCGGAGCAGAGCAGGGCAGCATCTGGGTCCTCCTGCCTGACTTAATCCTCAAGAGGTAGTCCGGTTTTGAGAGAGAAAGAGAGAGACAGAGAGAAAGAGAGAGAGAACATATCTAAATATAGAGAGATGGATGACTAATTGATAGGTAGATAGATAAATGATATATAGATAGATAAACCATACATAATAGAGATGGATGACTGATAGCTAGATGGATGGATGGATAGCTAGATAAGACATGCTGTGCTGGCTTAGTTGCTCAGTCATATTCAACTCTTTGCAACCCCATGGACTGTAGTCCACCAGGCTCCTCTGTCCCTGGGGGTTCTCTAGGCAAGAATACTAGAGTAGGTTGCCATGCCCTCCTCCAGGGGATCGTCCCAAAGCAGGAGTTGAACCCAGGTCTCCAGTATTGCAGGTGGATTCTTTACCATCTGAGCTACCAGCGAAGCCCAAGGACACTGGAATGGGTAGCCTATCCCTTCTCCAGGGATTCCTGACCCAGGGATCGAACTGGGGTCTCCTGCACTGCAGGCGGATTCTTTACCAGCTGAAGATTTGAGCTTATCTAGGAAGCTTTCTTATCTAGGAAGCCCCCTAGATAAGATATACATAGATATAAATAGAGAGATGGATGATTGATAAGTAGATAGACAGCTATAAAACACAGAGAGATATAAGTAAACAGAGAGATAGACAACTGGTGGATAGCTAGATAGATGGATAGAGGAGGGGAGAGAGATAGATAAAACTTGCATAGATATAAATATATGGAGTGATGGATGATTAATTGATTGAGTGGTAGCTAGATAGATGGAGCAACAGATAGATAGATATGTTGGGGACCAAGATTCTAGGTCAGGTCTCTCTAGCCCCCCAAATTAATATCCCCTCCATGACTCTCACTCAGTCATCTCCAATTCCAGAATGCTCTCCTGGAAAGGGGAGTGTGATGGATTGTCACCCTTTTATCAGGTCATCCTCCTCCACCCGACCTCACTCGCCACAACCTGTCCCTGGAGTTAAGACACTGAGTGAGTGCCACAGGTGTGTATGTACACACACACACACACACACGCACACAATGTCAAATATATACACCCGAGCCTCAGTAGGTCCCCCTTTGCCTGACACCGGCCTCCAGCCCCAACTCCCGCCCAGCCCTGTGCAAACACATTCTCACCACCAGCCCGTGCAGGTGCTGATGCCTCTGCTGGGGATACACAGGTCCACGCACACTCGTGCTTAAACTACTCAGGTATCACCTACTGTTGTAAGCCTTCTGCATGTAAAAATTCACTTAGTGCTCAAGACAGCCCTACTGTCATGCTATGATGACAGTCTCACCACCTCTATATCACAGCCATAGAGAGAAAGTCAATTCCTTGGTAGCTCAGACAGTAAAGAATCGGCCTGCAATGCAAAAGACCTGGGTTTGATCCCTGGGTTGGGAAGATCCCCTGGAGAAGGAAATGGCTACCCACTCCAGTATTCTTGCTTCCAGAATTCCATGGACAGAGGAGCCCGGCAGGCTGCAGTCCATAGGGTTGCAAAGAGTTGAATATGACTGAGCAACTAAGCCAGCACAGCATGTCTTATCTAGCTATCCATCCATCCATCTAGCTGTCTATGGGTCGGACACAACTGAGCAACTAACATTTTCACAACACTTTCAAGGTCTCCCAGCCAGAAAGGGGCCGGTGAGCTCCAGAGTTTAAGCTCCTGACCCCTGCAAGGGCCCATGGCTCAGACTCTGCCAGTATCACTCCTTGTGGAAGGGCCTCCTGACTGCCTCTTCTGTCTCCTTCACTCAGAGGTAAGGCATTCCATAGCACTGTGTTTGGGGCCTTTCTCCAGCTTCACTACCCCTTGCTGCTCCTGGTCACTTACTCATCTGTGCCCTCCCTCTAGATCGGGAGACCCCTAGGGCAGACCCCATGGCTTTCATGGCTGGGCACCCAACACAGCATCCCCAAACCCAACTCCCAAAGTAACAGTGCTGTGAGTGGTCGCGAAGTACTGCAAATCCACATATGGAGAGATCACGGAAGGTAACAGAGCAAAAATATAGAGGACGGAGCTGCTGGAGCCAGATGCAGCTTCCTAATTGAACTAAGGGCAGGAAAAATCCACTAGATAAATAGCTGCCTAATAAATCTGCCCTCCCATCACTGCCAGGCTCCTCCGTGAATTAGCAAGCAGCAGCATACCTTCTATTGGCAGAAGGCTTCCCTGTCATTTTTATTAGTTATGCCTTACAACTTCCTGCTAGGTCAATATTATTGAGGGGGTCAGCAGTAAGACAGGACAAAATCATTATCCACAGCTGACAGACCGGGAAGCTGAAGGATGGAGGGAGGAAGTGAGAACAGGATGGGTGGTCAAAGGGCCTTTGCAGGTATAGACCCAAGCTCCCTAACTAACTTGACCTTGGATAGTTCACAACTATAAAAATGGGGATATTACTATAGCTACTCAAATGGCACAAATATTCAGATCTCCCTATGACACAAGGGCCAGTTCATAATTGTTGAATATGTGGCATTTCCCCTCCTACTCAAGGTGGGGCACAAGGGGATGGGGGGCTGAAGATTCCAATGTGGGGCTCCCGGGCTCAGTCTATGAACAGTGCAGGGTCAGAGTGCAGTTTATAAAATTTGTTCATGTATATGTTTAACAGTCCTTCAACAGTCAGGGCATTTTTAATGCAAAAAGTAGGAGAAAATCTTTCATTAAAAGAAAAATACAGGTGGTATATTTGAGTGCACACACTCATTCACAATATTTGCTATTGTGGTTGTTTAGTTGGTAAGTTGTGTCTGACTCTTTTGTGACCCTATGAACTGTAGCCGTCAGGTTCCTCTGTTCATGGGATTCTGGAGGCAAGAATATTGGAGGGGGTAGCCATTCCCTTCTTCAGGGAATCTTCCTGACCCAGGGACTGAACCTGGATCTTCTACATTGCAGGCAGATTCTTTACCATCTGAGCTCCCAGGGAAGTCTACTGTTAAATGGATGAGACACCCAAAGACCAGCCAACCCAGTAACTTGTCAAAGGCTCACAGAACTCAGTGGATGAGAATTCAGGTCATCCCAACATCTAGGGCTTTTTCTGTGATCCCTCAACCACTCCCCAGGAGGGCCTCCTCTCTACAAATGGATTCCGGCCAAGGCTGCAGACTATTCCTCATTCCTGTTCCCCACTGTCATTCTAAGAACTGGTGCTGAAAATATTTGGGCACGTGGTACATGCTCAATAAATACATGTTGATGCACTGATTTATCCCCACGTTCAAAAGCAACTTCAAAGACCACCAGTTTGAAGAGAACTGGACTCATCGATTTCAGCAGCAGCCTGATCCCAGATGGCAAGCAACTTGAAAGTTCACACAGGCCCCTGTGGTCTCTGTAATCCAAAGATATTGATCACAACAGCCAATTTCTGTCAGGCCCATCATCACATCACATTTTATTTCCTCCCTGTGGCACGTGAGCTCAAAGCTCACCATCGGTTTAATATTCTATAATATTCATGGCCGAGCTAAGAAACAGGGCACATATACAAATGCTCAAGATGACTTTTTTTTTTGAAGTTTAGGCTTTCTGGCCACAAGCTCTGTATCCCACTGCTGTCCTTTAGGAAATCTCAGCTCCTCCATTTTCAAAGTATACTGCCATCCAGGGCAACTCCAGCAGGACTGTGGCTACTCACCCACACTACTGGTTTACCAAGTCATTCATTTCCTTGATGCCAACAACCTGCACCACCACGCCTCCTTGGTACCAGCTCCTAGCCCTCTACATCCTCTAGGAGCTGACTCAACAACCTTGCCTTCCAATATCCTTCCTTTATTACTTACTTACATACATACTTTATCAAGTACTTAATCCAACCAAATCCACTTCATTTAACCCACACAGCCTCCCTAACCATCCTCTACATGTCCCGTGGGGGGTTGATGGGGGGAGACAAACTTGAACATGAATCTTACATCCCTGTAAACAATCAATGTGCCCTTAAAGAAGTCTGTTAGTTTTTCAAAAATTCGGTTTCTTCATCTATAAATTGGGCCTCTTCTGGAGAAGGGCAACTGTCCAGCGGACCCTGGTCAGGGTGAGACAATTCCCCAGCCTCCATGCCGCAAGAGGTGCTGTTGCTCAGTCACTAAGTCGTGTCTGACTCTTTGTAACCCCATGGCCTGTGGCACACCCAGCTTTTCTGTCCTCCACTCTCTCCTGGAGTTCACCTATCTGACAAAATTCTAACCAGTGGGAAGCGAGCAGCAAAGATGGGGTCCCATATTCACTGCTCGCGATCTTGCTCTCTGCTGTCCAGAGCTTAGAAATCACTTGTGGACGATAGCTTTCCTGTGGCCCGAGTCACTGTGTGGAGCAGAGACATCCCCTCCTTTATTCTCCTAACATACTCATTCTGAGAATGAGAAATAAACATCTTGAGTCATTAGACATTCTTGGGTCTACTCGGCTGGCTTCTACCTAAGGCACCATTTTCCTAGCTTGACAGATGGTTATGATAATTAAACAATGAAAATTTGCAAAACACAGTATATAGGACCAGACACAGACCCTGGCAGTATAACAGATACTTGATTAATAAGTTTCCTCCTCTCTTTATTTTTTCCTATAGCTTTTGCCACAACTCGTTAAAACGAGAATACAGGTTACCAGATATTAACTTCTCCACTACAATAAGTTTATCCATATTCATCATTAGTTATTCATTATTAATTATTAATAATTACCAACAGCCAGCATTTACATGTCAAACTTTAAGTGCTTTATGTGTATGATTTCATACCATCCTTACAATAACCTTATGA
Source organism: Oryx dammah (assembly GCF_014754425.2). Taxonomy (NCBI): domain Eukaryota; kingdom Metazoa; phylum Chordata; class Mammalia; order Artiodactyla; family Bovidae; genus Oryx; species Oryx dammah. Next base: position 46,026,113 of record NW_024070213.1, on the reverse strand, counting down.
GGCAGGTATAATTAGTATTTCCACAGTATAAGACTCTAAGGCTCAGGGGTTAAGAATTCTGCCCAAGGTCAAAAAGCTAATATAGAACCAGGTGTGTGCATGCTGTGTGCGTGCTCAGTCGTATCCAACTCTTTGCGATCCCACGGACTGTAGCCCACCAGGTTCCTCTGTCCACAGGATTCTCTGGGCAAGAATACTGGAGCGGACTGCCATTTCCTCCTCCAGGGGATCTCCCCCACCCAGGGGTCAACCCCACACTTCCTGCATCTCCTCCACTGGCAGGAGGATTCTTTACCACTGAGCCACCAGACAAGCCCTTAATACAGAGCCTGCGCTTTAGAGGTTCTCATCCCACAGGAGGCTCTTTTTGGTCAAACCTGGTCTTCCTCCGTGTCCACTATCATCCACCTAGTTGCACAAGCCAGGAACGTGCAGGTCTTCCCAGATCCTTCTCGCCCCTTTATTGCCAATGCTTAACATCTCCAGTGCCACCCCTTGTAACATCATCCCACTGCTACTGTCTGGATCCAGTCCCTTCTCATTTATACTCATTCAAGGTTTTGACTGGCCTTATTACCTCCATATTTGCCCCCTCCAGTCCTTCTCCAGGCTGCTGCTCAAGATGCACACTGTCTACTGAAAGCCCACATGTCTACTGAAAACCTTCACGGGATGCACCCTCCTCTGCACTGAGGTCCACAGTACCCCACACTGACATGATAAATGCACTTGTCAGTTTCACTGCTCTGGACTATACACTCCTTGAAGGCAGGAGACCTTGATCATCACTGCATTTGTGTCAGGCTCTTACTTAGCCCCTGGAAACACAATGGTGAAGAGATCAAACAAAAATCTCTACTATCCTGAGAGCCTACTCTGCCTTAGGGTTCTCTAACTGCTTTGTGTTGGCTGGCAGGCATTACGGTAAGAGCACAGACTGGATTTAATAGAGAATTCTAGCTTTGTTTATAAATGCTGTCACTTACTACATAGGAATGACAATGTCAGTGGTCTTCTCTGAGTTTCAATCTCTTCATCATAAAGTAGAAAAAAACAGAAGCTATTGGGGACTATTATAGGTTTGCATGAGATGATGTATCCAGAATAGGCTTGGAACAATGCCTGGCACACAGCAGGTGCCTACTAGTTTATGTCCCCATCCCTAAATTATAAACTACCAGAGAGTGGGGGTGGGTCATACCTGACACTTCTCTTTTTTTCCCCACACCATGCCTTGGTTGTAAAGACCATGTCTGATAAATGTCTGTTTGACTAATTGGGTAGTAAAGATCTCCAGGAAAGTGAGCCAAAGGTATTTAAGAAGCTTTCTTTCCAACCACCTGCACAAAGGAAGACTAAGAGCATGTGAGGAAAACAGAGTAGAGATTAACAGGCAAGATTACTCCAAAATGATGCCATGTGCCTTCTCTGACCCCAAGCAATGAGCTTCTGTTTGGTAAAGGCCACATATCTCCTAGCAGGCCGGGGTGTGTGTGTGTGTGTGTGTGTGTGTGTACGTGTGTATGTGTACATGTGTATATACACATATATGCTTATATCAAAGTGGCTCAATTTCAATACATTACTAGAAAAACTCAACAGTCATAAGCATGATGAACAAGAAAGAAAATAAGAAATAGGGAGTGAAACAGAAGACTACCCACATGATTTAGCACTTACAAACTGTACAGGAAGGAAATGCAAAACTATAAACAGCGATGCTCCAATTCCCCAGGTACCATTTAAGAGAATTTTTTTAGGTAACAAAAGTCTTACTGTTTATATTGCTAAAACATTTAGTTTTAACTATGCAAAAAGATGCTTCCCTGATCTTATAATCAATATAATAAATATATTCTAAATTTTTCTTAATGATCCCAGTTAATCATGTATCCCTTACCTTGGCATGGTGCCTGGCAAAGGAACTGTGTAGCACTAAATTTTACTTAAGCTTCAGTGGCATTAAGTGTGCCCTCGGGAGTCACAAGAGTCCTACACAGTAGATCTACTTGACCTTATAGTTGTGGACAGAGCCTTCCTGGTACTTTTCCGAGAGGTCAGACCCACTCGTCTCTCATGTTTCTGACCAGCTTCTCGAGCTCCTCTTTCAAAGACACCATTATGTTATATTCTCTAGCTTAAGAATTCAAACATGAAGCCAGTCGGTGTAGCGTAGGGGTCCTTCAGGCTGTCAGGAATCCACTGGTTTCTCTTCTCCCCATCACAGGTAGACTCGATCTTCCCTTACTCCTGGAAGTGAACAGTGCCTGGCTGACTAGCTCTGGCCAGTGAACTAGGAGCAGAAGTCTTCAAGAGCCAGAACATGATTCCTCAGGTTCCAACTTCCTCTGGCCACTGTGAGCTCTGACGTTCCAGTGCTGGGACCTGCCTGGGTCCCAGAATGCAACATAGGGCAGGACCTCATCCTCCACATACACATACCCACCACAGATGGAACTGTTAATATGAGTAAGAAATGCATCTCTGTTATTTAAACCACAGAGGTTTGGGGGTTGTTAGTATAAATAGCATAACCCGATCCATCCTGATAAATATAAATGGTATATTAAAAAAAATAACAAGATCATGACTCATCAGCCAAAAGGCCCTCCCATGAGAAAACTGCATAAGCTTATATTCAGACCATGACACACACCTTGGCTGCCCAAGGCGGGTGTGTGTGTGTGTGTGTGTGTGAGTGTGTAAATACATCCACAGAACCAGAGGGCACCTGTCACTGCTGCTTCCCTGCAGTGCAAGTCTACTAGGAGCTCTAAGCTGCCCAGAGACCCAAGGATAGAGACCATGTCTTTTCCTCCTGTCTTCCCAGAACCTAATACACTGCCTGGTACAGAGTAGAGGTCAATACATATTCATCTAGGTTAACCCTCTTCCTGGATATCAAGGAGAAAATCTTTATGACAACTTGCCCAAGTTTACATGAAGCTTGTTACTAGAGAAGGAATTAGACCCAGCCATCCTTCTACAAGGACAGAGCTCCACCCACCCCATTGGTGAGGTCCGATGACACGGCGTGTCCCCTGTCCTTGCCCTCTATCTGAGGACACAGCCAGTGACTCATGCCTAGAGACACCGTGACCACGGACAGATGCGTCTGCCCAAAGCCAACAGCACCCTCTGTCCTCTTTGGCCTTCCCTTTAGACAGGGAGGAATTTTCTGGCCAGGTCCATTGGTGGGCAGAGCTTTTTCTGCAGCCCTTTGGGTCAAGATATCTTTGTTCAAACTGAGTCATCAGTACTTCATGCTCCCTGCCCTGATTAAAGGGCAGATCTTGGTACAAGAATTTAGTTACCCCAGGGCACCCCACGACCCATGACAATGCATTCTTTATCTGCATTAAGTACATTACCTAACAGTGAACAAAAACTGCAGCCAATTACTGAGTGTTCACTAATTTCAAAAATGCCATTATACTGTGTACTGGGCTAGGTACTTCACTTATACAATTACCCCATCTAATCCTTAGAACAGTCTTATAAGGTAGATATTATTACCCTCACTTCACAGACGAGAAAACAACAGAACCAAAAGTTCATGTCACTTGTCCCATGAGACATATAGTCCCCTGAATCTTGCTAGCATTTTAATGACTGATGTTTCTTAGTTACATCTGTTTCTCTGAGTCCATGACTTACCTGTTCATCCCTATTCTTTCACCTATAAACATGAATTGAGAGCCTGAGGCACTCCTGTCCCCATTTTTGTGCTTTCAGTGGTTGACCAGTAAATGGGTAACTTAACGACTAAGCATCCCAGGCAGCTCTGCAAGAGAACCTTGCAGAGAACGCTGGCCTTTGCTGCACAAAACTATGGAGTGGCCCTAAAGGAAAAGCATCATAAAGGAACATTCCAGAAGCCAGTTTGCTCATTTCAGAATTAGGATATTTGTCTGGTGTCCAGGCACTGGGTGGGGACAGAGACAGAGGAGAAAGCCCACCTGGTTCTTCCCACCGCCGGTCCATCCCAACTCCAAAATGGACTGGATGCTGCTAATCTCCCCTGCTGCAATTAGTGAGAACAAAGGAGCAGGTGTGGGTGTGGGGGAGCATCATGATGTGGGGGAAGCAGCTGGGAATGCGAGACAGGAACTGCCACTCTCGAGGGAGAAGACAGAGCAGGAGGGTTAGGAGATTATCAGAACAGAGCTGGGGAGGCCAGGGCTGAGGACCCAAACCCCGCCTGTCCCACACCTTGATTCCCAGGACAGACAGACCTGCCACCCAGGACATCCTTTATACACAGACATAGCCATTTCTCTTCTTCTTTTTTTTTTTTTACAGCTTCTTTTAAATTTCTATTAAATCCTGATTAAAAAAAAAAAAAAATCCCCTTGGGCTTCCCTGGTGGCTCAGTGGGAAAGAATCCACTTGCCAATGCAGGAGACTTGGGTTCAGTCCCAAGGTCAGGAAGATTCCCTGGAGGAGGAAATGGTAGTTCACTCCAGTACCCTTGCCTGGGAAATCCCATGGACAGGGGAGCCTGGAGGGCCGTAGTCCAAAGGGTCATAAAAGGGTCTGACGTGAGTTAGTGATTAAACACTGTAACAACGAAAATCCCCTATCGGCTGTGATACAGACTTGGTGGCTTAACAGAACAGAAACTTATTCTCTCACACCTTGAGAGGCCGGAAATCCAAACTTGAGGTGTCACAGGGCTGTGCTGGCTCCAGGGGAGAATCTTCTCCTCGCCTCTCCCAGCTCCTAGAGACTGCCAGCAGCCCGTGTCTTGGCGCCTACACGGCTCCAATCTCTGCCTCTGGTCACCTCGCCTTCTCCTCTTTGGTGTGTGAGTATTTCCCTCTGCCTCCCTCTGATAAGGACACACGGGACCGCACTTAGGGTCCGCTCCTCCCCCATCAGCCAGAATTATCTCCCATGGGCTTTCCCTTCTTTTTCAAATAAGGTACCATCTTACAGGTTCCAGGGACTAGGACCTGATGTATTTGGGGGACATTTTTTCATCCTGCTGCAATTCTCATCTTACCTAATCTTAAAGAAAATCATACAGGTAACCTTTCAAAACAAATGAGGAAGAAGCATAAAGCTAAAATATACAAGCTGAGAGTAGCCTTGGAAATCAGCAAACTACTGTTTCCTCCAACGAAAAAGACGAAGCCGGAAGTGAAAGTGATTTGCTTTCACTTTCAGAAGATTCACCCTACTAGCACACAAGAGCTATTTCAATTCACAGCTTCTCCCAGGGCATTTAAGAGGGTTCCTTGAAAATAGTAATCTATCACCCTCTCTCCCTCCCCACCCAGAAAAACACATCGTGCGTAAAATTTGGAACCCATCTACTGTATAAAGAGCCACATCTCTACAAAGAGATTGTTGTTGCTGTTTAGTCACTGAGTCCTGTCCGGCTCTTTTTGCAACCCCAGGGACTGTAGCCTGCCAGGCTCCTCTGTCCCTGGGATTTCCCAGGCAAGAACCCTGGAGTAGGTTGCCATTTCCTTCTCCAGGGGATCTTCCTGACCCAGGGGCCAAATCCGAGTCTCCTGCACTGGCAGGTGGGTTCTCTACCACTGAGCCATCAGGGAAGCCCTTACAAGGGAATGCGTGCATGCTTAAGTCGCTTCAGTTGCGTCCAACTCTGTGTGACCCTGTGGACCACTCCCCTGTCCATGGGGTTCTCCAGGCAAGAACACTGGAGTGAGTTGCCATGCTCTTCTCCAGGGAATCTTCCCGACCCAGGGATGAAACCTCGCATCTCTTATGTCTCCTGCATTGGCAGGCAGGTTCTTTGCCACCAGCGCCACCTGGGATATCATTTACCAAAAAAAAGCAATCTCTGAGTTAGCTCAGCAGATTGGAGATAAAAAGTTCAAGTGTCCTGGCCTGGGTTCACATCTGGACCATGTGAACTCAGACACGGCAGCTGATAAGGGGACCACAAGAGATGGCTGATGAGAGGAGGGCTGAGATGGGGGCTGCTCCTGGAGAAGGCAAGCTGGCATCGAGGTGCACCACTGCCTGGAGCAGCAAGCACTGAGCCATGCCACTGTGAAGGAAGCGGCATCTCTTGCCCTGGCTCTCAGAGGTCAGGGAGCATCAGCCACTTGGACAGCTGTGTTGAAACAGATTACTGGGCCCCGTCCCCAGAGTTTGCACTTCTGTAGATCTCGGGTGAGGCCCAGGAATCTGCATTCTCCCCCTCCTTAGTTGAAGAATGTGGGAACTTAGTTCCCCAACCAAGGACCGAACCTGAGCAGTAGAAGTATGGTGCCCTAACCATGGGACCACCACCAGGGGAGTCCCAAGAATGTGCATTTCTTTTTTTTTTTTTTTTTTTTTTTTTTGAATGTGCATTTCTAACAAGTCCCCAGATGCTGGTGAAGTTGCTAGGGGCAGTGAGGGAGGAGAAAAGCAGAAAAGCAGGGTTCCTAAATGGAACCCAAGAGATGTATGTCAGAGACAGTCCTGGGAGAATCCCTAACATTCTGAGGGATGAGAAGACATAGGATGGCAGAAAGGGACAAAGGTGAGGCTCACCGATAGAGCAGAGGAGGGAAGATGAAGGACTCTGTAACTGACATGTTGAGTATAAAGCTGCCAGTGGGACAGGTGGGAAAATACATCTGTACCCCAGGGGGGTGAGTTCATAGATGAGAAAAAGCCACAGAACCCAGGGACAGCCTGCCTTTGAAAGGCAGGACTGGATGGGAGCTCTCAAGAGTAAGCTGGATCTCCAGTGAGCCCTCTTCCAAAATCGCAAAGAGGTCTCTGCTGAAGGAGGTGCCAATGTGATGAGATCAGCAGGCAAGTTCAGGAAAGGTAAGGACGGCAGAGATGTCATTTAGATGTGACAACCAGGCTGCCAATGGTACACAGAGCAGTGTGTGGGATTGAAGCCAGATGCTGGTGGCCGAGATGAGAAAGTCAATTCTTTCTCTGCAAGCTCTTCTTTGGTGATGAAGGTGGATGCAGAAGGAAGCAGGGTTGAGAGACAGAGTTTTATATCTTTACAATGAGGAGCCATTCTCTGCAGAGACAAAGGTCATCCAGAGAAAGATGGAAGAGGTAAGCAAGAGAAGTGATATGGATGGCCTGAGTGCCAGGAATCAGTGAAACAAGTGAATGGAAACTCTGGAGGTGCCGAAATGCCAGCACCCAGCATTCCAGGGGGTTCCCCAAAGGATTATATGTGTTTCTAAATCCCCAGTTGCTGAAGCAGTACTTGGTACCGATGGCACCCTTAGTAAAGGATCACTGAATGAATGTAAGAATGCTAGAATGAGAGAAAGCAAAGCATTCTTTGATCATGTAAAGAGTGAGTAATCCTCCCCACCCCATACTCAGTGCTAATGACACGCCACACTCAGAGCCCTGTCCTTGCCCTCTCCCTGGAATGCTCTTCCCTGCTCACCTAGGTGACTTCATTCAGTGTTGCAATCACTTGTTATCTTCTCTGAGAGGCTGTTAAGAATCTCTTTTTCTAAAACAAATCCTAGCCATCTCTCATGGGCTGATCACCATTTGACCCCTTGTACTGTAACCAGCTGTATCTTTCCTTCCCAGCCCCCTCTGCTCTTGACTGACTACACACTTGTTTCTTTGTTTACTAGAATATAAGATCCACTGGAGCAAGAGCTTGGCTTTGTTCATTCTTGTACCCTCAGTGCCTGATGTAGTTGCTGGCACATAGTAGGTGCTCAGTCAATATCTATTAAATGAATTGAATCCACTATCTTACTTCTCTGGAATTCTCTCAGCCTTGGTAGCCACTTTAAGGGCTCCTGGAGGAATGTACTTGAACAGTGGAAGTCAGGGGAAGTGCTGAGAAATAACTCCCCCTACCCCCACATCTGGACTGCAATCAGATGAAAACTGATGACTAGCAGAAAAATCCAGCCACCATCTGGCTGTTCAAGGACCCCTCCCGGGTGCTGACAGCATTGTCATTCAAGATAATGAAGATGAAAACCAACAGTGATCCAGGGGAACAGGTTCCCAGGAGGCAGCCAGGCTGGACTTAACTCCTTCCGAGCCAGGAGTCACTGAGCTTCCAGGCATCCTGAGAAAAAACCATCCTTCCCTGAGAAGGAAGGCAGGAGACAGGCAGGGTTGCTACTTGGGAGATTACAGATTTGTCCCGGGAAACGATAAGATGGAGAAACTCTGAGCAAAAGTGCTTAGGCAAGATAATGGCCATGGGCCATGAGGAATGACGCCACCATGACATGTAGCATACCATTTGCCCATCAGTCAACAGAGGCCTTCTGGCTGGGAGCCAACGGTGCCTTCAGCTCATTTATTAAAGTAGTGTGTACACTCCCAGTCCTCACTCCTGAGACCCATGGCCACTTTGTCTTCAAGGGACCCTCCATCTTTGAAGTACAGAAAGAGGTTGTCCAGCTTCATCAATTGCCATCAGCAAGTACCGAGCCCATTCGATGAGAACATAAAACTTCAGGGAGCTCCAGAGAGAAGAGGAAACCAACGCCATGCAGAAGCCCAGGTAGGAGGAGCTGGCAGCTGCTGTCCTTCCCTCTTCCCAGCTCAGGAGTAAGGATCCATCAGGGACACATTTCCCGTCCTCTGTAAGAGGTAGGAACGTGCACACGATGCCAGGTGGCTTGGTTTTGAATTCTACCTCTACTGCTTATCAACTATGTGATCATGGACATCTCACTTAACACCTCTGTGCCTCCGTTTCCTCAGAGGTTACATGAGGATCCGAACAAGTAATGGTCACTCAGCATTGTTACATGAATTACATGAGTATATCAAGAGGGTCATGGAAGCATTCAAGAGGCTAGAGGTGATGAGATGATGATGAAGGTATGATGAGAAGACTGGCAGTAATAGCAATGATGACGATGGTACTGATGATGGTGATGATGGAGAAGGAGAGCAGGAAGGAGGAAGAGAAAGGAAAGAAGATGAAAATGGTGCCAGTGGAGATAGTGCTGGTGGAAGAGTAATAGTAATGGTGGTGACGTCACCATTCACATGTCGGCAGAGATTCTGGGGTATGCAGGGAAAACGAGTGACCAAAAATTTCATGAAGAGTTTTGTAAAAATGCTGTATTTTAGCTGGTGTGTGGGTGCATATGAGCTCCATTTCTCTGTGTCTGCTTTCCTAGTCTTCCAGTAACAAACCTGAAGACAAGCGGACAGGTCTGGAGAGCTCACAAGGTGCCAAGAGTTGGAAGAGAGTTGCAGGAAGGTAGGCAGGCAGCTCCTCAGGATCTGCCACCTTCCCCTGGTTGCACCAGGACCTCATGCCCACCCCAGGCCTTGGACAGGCCTGCCCCACAGGAGCACTCTCGGGGCACCTCCAAACTAGCTGTTGGAAGCTGCGGCCACAGACTTGCCCCTGGGGGCTTCCAGCTGCCTCCAGGCTCAGCACCCACTGATCTGCAGCCCAGGCCCGCAAGGCTGTGTCCAAGAGGATGGAACCAGTACAGCTCAGCCGCTGAGAGGAACACAGAGCCAGAAGCAGAGGCCCTGGGTTCAAATCCAGACTCCAGTACATGCAGTGTGATTCTAGGGGAGCTTTCTGAAACTCTACACTTGGAACTGTGTCCAGCATATGGTAAATGCTGCTATGAGTCCACTGTTGTTGGAACAGACAGGGGCTGGCAAGCACCCTGTATTGACTAAGGTGTAGCCCTGCCCGCAGGTGGGTAAAGGCAGGCCACAGGGATTCCGTATGCTCCAGGGCACACAGGTATCTTTGACTGGAAAGCCCAGTCTGGAGAATGCCCCTCTGTCACACTGAGGAGGTACAATGGAGTCTTCTCCAGAAGCCCAAAAGCACCACACTCACCAAGGAGCTAAGAGTTTATAAGCCTGGACAGCAAGTTGACTTTTATGTTGTTAATGATATTATCTCAATTAGATTTTAAACTCCTCAGTGACACCTAAACTCCTGAAGAGCACCTTACCGATGATAAAGTATAATCAAATCAACAATCTGTGATATGGGCAGAACTGTGTCTCGCCCACCCTCCCTCCTCTCTGCGTGCAAAATCATATATTGAATTCCTAACTCCCAGCACCTCAGAATGTGACTGCACTTGTCACGGGGTCTTTAAAGAAGTAATGGCAGGGCTGCCCTAGTGGCTCAGTGATGAAGAATCTGCCTGCCCATGCTGAAGACATGGGTTCCGTCCCAGGTCTCGGAAGGTCCCACATGCTATGGAGCAACTAAGACTGTGCACCAAACTGGTGAGCCTGTGCTCTAGAGCCCAGGAGCCACGGCTATTGAAGCCCACACGCCTGGAGCCCGTGCTGTACAGCAAGAACAGCCACCACAATGAGAAGCCCGCGCACCACAACTAGAGCAGCCGCCTCTCGCCTGCCCAGCAATGAAGATCCAGCACAGTCAAAAATAAGTAAGTAAATAAAATTATTAAAAAAGAAAAGTAATGGTATTTGGATGCCATCACTGGGGCGGTCCGATCTGACTGGTGTCCTTATAAGGAAAGGAGATTAGGACACAGACCCACATGGAGGGATGACCACATAAAGACACAGGAAGGAGACACCATCTATAAGCCAAGGAGAGGGGCCTCAGGAGAAACTACCCTGCAGACGCCCTGATCTATTTCCAGAACTGTGAGCAAATGAACCTCTATTTCTGAAGCCACTCAGTCTATGGTGCTCTGTAACGGCGGCCCTAACTAACCAATATACCCCGTAATGCACCAGTCTTGATGTGCGATTACTGTCATTTTACCATGAGAACACTGGAATCTCAGACTTGCCTGAGCTAGTCGGACACCAAGTGAAAAAGTTGAGAATCAAGAGAATTAGCCATTTCCACTACTTTCTGAGGATCTGAAAGCTATTCAATATTTACTGAATATTTTCCATGTGCTAAGATTATTCCTAAAGGAAATCAATCCTGAATATTCATTGGAAGGATTGATACTGAAGCTGAAGCTCCAATACTTTGGCCACCTGATGCGAAGAGCCAACTCATTAGAAAAGACCATGATGCTGGAAAAGACTGACGGCAAAAGAAGAAGAGGGCAGCAGGGGATGAGATAGTTAGATTGCATCACTGACTCAATGGACAGGAATTTGAGCAAACTCAGGGAGATGGTGAAGGACAGGGAAGCCTGGCATGCTGCAGTCCATGGGGTCATACAGTCGGACACGACTCAGTGACTAAATGACAGGATCTATTTAAGGTGCTAAGCATACTGTAGTGACCAAGAAGTCCCTTCTCTCATGGAGCTTATAACTAGAGAAGGAGGTAAATAACTATCATCATATAAATATAAAATATCTACCTTTAGAAATGGAGAAGGAAATGGCAACCCATACCAGTATTCTTGCCTGAAGAATTCCATGGTCAGAGGAGCCTGTTGGCTATAGTCCATGGGGTCACAAAGAGTCAAACATGACTTAGCAACGAAACAACAGCAACCTTCAGAAATAAGTGAAGTGTTTTGAGAATATAAGCAATTTTTTTCTCATCCTAGTCTAAATTTTGATTCCAAACATTTAAGACAAACACAGTTTCCTTTCTAAAAAGGAAAGCTAAACCATAAAAGTGAATATTCAAAGGGAAATTGGGGGCAGGAGGGGGTCAGAGAGCATTGTTTATTTATTTCATTCTTTTTTAAGTCAATGAAAAACAGCAGACAGGATCAAGTTATCAGCCCTGAGTAAAAAATTTCTATCATGTTAATACGACTCAGCAACAAATCTGTGGTTTTAGAAGTGATACAGTTAAGCATTTCCTATGCAGGAAATATGTTTCCCTCTAAAGTTTGAGGCCAAAGCTATTTCAAAGAATAACCATGCTCAGGGAAATGGATTTTGTTTTTCTTCACCCAGATGAGAATTCACACAATGGCTAGCTAGCACTTTCCACAGGGGAAAATTCTTGCAAAACTGGATGGAGGTGAATTTCACTTTATGGCTGTAGCTTAGGCATAAATTATTATTACATGTTTATAAGGGTTTTATGTTGGCATAATATTTTACCTGTGGAAAAGCATTTACACAATATGTGGCATCTTTAAGTGTTTTTTTTTTTTTCATTTACAAGTCTGCACTTTGGGGTCTGTAATGACAGGTGAGTCTGTGTAACCCCCTGTAATTGTCAGCCCCCACCATGGCTCAGAGCAGTGTCAGCAGGGATTAATGGCACCACTGCCTGCAGTGGTTGGGCTACGAGGACTTCTCATTTCTGCACCCCTACTTGAGTGGGAGATGCCTCCAGAGTCACATTAAGTCTTGCATCAGATGGCATTCAAGACAGAACCAGAAACTCAATAGCATGCCCCAGGCTGGTGGATCTGAGCTGCCTAACAGAGGCAGGTGAGAAACGACACCTGAGGACCTGGCGGCATCTCCCGGCACACACTCACCTATGCTAAGCACACAGCGGCACCGGCAGCAGCACCCAGCTACACGGGGAGCCAGGATGCAAGCTACCTTAGAGTCCGCAACTCGGAGCCCAGCTGGTATAGATAAATCCCTCCAGTTCTAACCTTAGCTCTGTCATCTTTAAAATAGAAAGTCACAATACACACGTCACAGGATTACGCAGACATGGAAATGAGATCAGGCATGTGAGCTCTTGAGCCTAGGTCTGACACATGCTAGGTGCTCCAGTGATGCTATTTAGATGAACAAGGTCAGTGCTTATTAGCCAGAAAGATCTGGACAAGGACTAAGGTTAGGAATCACTCTTCCTTCTGACTTTTCTAGCTCTGTGTCCAGCCTGACTTTGTAAGGTCAGAACAGGGTTCTGGGCCCCCAGAGGGATTCAGCAAAGCCCTTCAATCTGCATGCAGAATTCTGTGTGTGTGTGTGTGTGTGTGTGTGTGTGTACATGTGCACAAGCAAGCACTTTTGGGAAAGAGGCCAAATTACAACAGCCTCTAAAAAGGAATCACCACCAGAAAGAGCTGACAGTGAGCCGTGTGGAACCCAGCTCTCTTCTGGTTCAGCCTGCTTCCTGCAGGCAGGAGAGAGGTAGTGTGATAGAAGGAAAACAAAGGAGTCAGATGGTTCAAAAGTTCAAATCCTGGCTCTGTGCCCTCCTCACCAGGTGACCTTGGCTGGGCTCTCCACCCCTCTGAGCATTGTGGCCACCTCAGTAACACAGGGTCAAGGCTATCTCCTCACAGGGCTGCTGGGAGGGTTAAATACAATAGCAAATATTTGGCATGCAATAGTGCCAACTGAGTGTCCATCTCTGTATTCAGTATCTGCTGGGAAAAAAGAAGGTTCTTCCTGGCCAATAGGAACAACTGTCCCACCTTTCTGTCCATTGACTGCTTCTCTGCAACCCATGAACACCCCCACCTTCATTATGCCTGTATCCGGCCAGGCTCAACCTCACCTGTCTAAACCTCCCTACAGCTCAACATTCTTTCTACTGCTACCAAACTCCACCCCTTGCCTAGTCCCAGCTGTGTTCTTTGGTTTCAAGAAGCAGCACAGCTTCAGAAATGAGCCACCAAGGTTCAAACATCAGCCTTCCCAGTTCCTAGCTGATGGCTAGAGACCAGTAACTCAATCTCTCTGTGACTCAGGTTCCTCACCTATAAAATGAGGGTGATCCTATTATCTACTTCACTGGGAAAAAAATTAGATAACCCATGCAAAGTGCGAGGGGCTTCCGGCTCAGATAGTAAAGGGTCTGCCTACAATGCAGGAGACCCAGGTTCAATCCCTGTGTTGGGAAGATTCTTGGAAAAGAGTATGGCTACCCACTCCAGTATTCTTGCCTGCAGAATCCCAGGGACAGAGTAGCTTGGTGGGCTAAAGTCCATGGGGTTGCAAAGAGTTGGACACAACTGAGCAACTAACACACACACACAAAGTGTAAGGACAAGGCCCAGTGTATTATAAGTTCTAGCTGTGATTAGTAACCTATTGCAAAACACAGAGACTCCATGATGCCAGCTCAGATGACGGTCGTTATTCCCGGTAACACTTAGAAAGCACAAGGAAGACAGGCCTCCCATGAACTTCATAACAACAGCTATAGTGCAAGTAAGCAATGTAGAGCTCGCAGCTAGAGCCCAGGCGGCACAAGGGACCTAGCTGGGCAAGTGTGAGTTCGGCCATAGGCTGATTCAGCTGCTCCTTGGTCATGCCTTTTCCAAACCCACATCCACTGCTACCTCTCAGCCACAGTGGCTTTTCTCTGTCCTTTAAGCAAGCAAAGTCTATTTGTATCTCAGGACGTTTGCACCTGCTATTCCCTCTGCCTGCAATTCCCTATTGTCCTGTCTTTGCATGGAAGCTTTATCACAGCCTTCAGCTGTCCCCTCCCCAAGTGCCCTCTCTAACCATCTAACCTTCCCATTTCACCAGCCACTCTCTAGCCATAATCTGGATTACTTCTTCATAGTACTGATCATTAAATATTTTTTTCATATTTCCTTACCCTAGAATACAACATCCAAGAAGGCAAGGACTGTCTGTTTCCTCATGTCCCTAGAATGCCTCATCTATCACCATTTATCCCAGTGTGCTGTGCAAACATTAGCACTTTCCACTAAGCTTCAGGTTGCAAGCAGTCAGGAAGTTGTACTTTAGTACAGGGATCTTCGAACATCTTATGTAAATAGTCAGATAGTCTATATTTTAGGCTTTGGAGGTCATATGGTCTCTGCTACAGAGAAGGCAATGACACCCCCCTCCAGTACTCTTGCCTGGAGAATTCCATGAACGGAGGAGCCTGGTGGGCTGCAATCCATGAGGTCGCAAAGAGTCGAACACGACTGAGCGACTTCACTTTCACTTTTCACTTTCATGCATTGGAGAAGGAAACGGCAACCCACTCCAGTGTTCTTGCCTGGAGAATCCCAGGGATGGAAGAGCCTGGTGGGCTGCCGTCTATGGGGTCGCACAGAGTCAGACATGACTGAAGCGATTTAGCAGCACTTAGCAGCACAACTACTTAACTCTGCCACAGTAGCAGAAAGCAGCCAGAGACAAAGGTAAATGAATAGGTGTGGTTGCGTGCCAGCAAACCTTATTTATGGACACTGACATTTAAATTTCATGTAATTTTCACATGCCACAGAATGGTATTCTCTATTTTTTCTTTCTTTTGGACCACTGAAAAATGGAAATGGAAATGTCCTTCTTTGCGGGGCAGGGGCAGGGCACACTTTTTTTGCCAACCCCTGCTATAAACATTCCCCATTGCTGTCTGTGATCACATGGTCGGAATGTCAAGGTCTTTCTGACAGTCTTTACTGGAATGGAGGCTGCTGGAATCTCCTCTATTCAGTGTTCAGTGACTCATAGAACTACTAGGACCTCAGATCATCTTTGTTAGAAATTATCCTTTGGTCCTGATGAGCTGCAGTGGGTCTCAGTTGCATCCTGCAATGTCCCATCCTGCAGGCAGACAGCTCCAGCGCTGATAGTTCCACTGGGGGTGCCTCCCCACATCCCCAGAGCTCCTGGGTCTCCCCAGTGGCATCTGCAGAATCTATCCAGTCCATTTTCCCCATGAGAGTTCTCCACATTTTTATCTGCCACAGGAGAGGAAGAAATGAAAGGAATGGACTACTTCCATGACAGAAAAATCTATCCCAAGAGAGGGAGCCTACATGGAATTTTTGGTAGAAAACTCCACTTTTATCTCAACATCAGCTTCAGAAATAGTTTAGTTCACAGACAAACCAGGGAGTCAAGAAATGACTTAGGAAAAGAATAAGATGTTCCCTCGAGGTGACCTGGCACAGAATGAATTATGTATTTGTTGACTGGATGAATAACTGAACAAACAAACATCTTTTAGCATGCCTAATCAGAAAACATTCTCTGAAAACTAGTCCAGATCACAAAAACAGAACATCTCATGAGAATAAGATTTAGTAGCCTAAAGAGTTAAAAGATGAAAGCTATAGAGACCAATTGATTCTTAATAAAATTCTTAATTTCCCTAGAGCCAGGCTGACTACCTTAAAATATCTCACTTATATGAATTAAAAAAAAGGATAAGAAATGTGATTACTGACTACCTACTAGGTATGAGGCACTTTCACATGTATTGCCTCTTTTGATCTTTATAACAAACATACTATACAGAACTATGGTCCTTTGGTTTTTCAGATGAGGTCACCCAGACCCAGGGCGTGTAGGCACCAGGGTTTCAAGCCCAGATCCACACAGCCTTAAAAACTAGGCCCTTTCTGCTGCATGTGACTTAAAACTGTTCATTCCAGTCACTTGTGGATTATAAAATCATGAAATGACGCACAGGCCAAACCATTTGGAACAAGCCTCTAAAATGCCTCTGAATTGCAAAAAGTAAAAGATTATGCAAACCTACAGAGAAAAATGTGTCATATCCATATTGACCAGGTTAGGGATTCTTTCCTCCTTCATACTTAACAAGTACTTAATTTAATGACATCATAAGCAAACCAGCTAGCATGGCACCAAATAGGCACCCGTCACAATGAACAGCCCCAACTTAAAAATCTAGGAAAATTAGTTTGGGGGAGAAATGGATGCATGTATAGGTATGGCTGAGTCCATTCCCTGTTCAGCTGAAACTATCACAACATTGTAAATCAGCTATACCTCAATACAAAGTAAAAAGTTCAAAGAAAAAAAAATCAAGGAAAATTAATCGAGGCCACGTGTACTAGGGGCTTTCCTAGTGGCTCATCGGTAGAGAACCTGCCTGCCAATGCAGGAGACAGAAGACATGCGGCTTTGATCCCTCGGTTGGGAAGATCCCCTGGAGAAGGAAATGGCAATTCACTCCAGTATTCCTGCCTGGAGAATCCGCATGGACAGAAGAGTGTTGTAGGCCACAGTCCACAGGGTCGCAAAGAGTTGGACACAATGAAGCAGCTCAGCATGCACATATACTAAGAAAAGGCTCTAATTCAGAAAAGTGAAAGTGGTCCTAAAAATAAATATAGAATCCTTTTGCAGTTTTACTCCCAGTCCTTCAGAACTGCTTTTACGTATATTCATTTAAAATTATTTTTGGAAGTCAACTCACTTTGGGAAAATACAGAGTGTTATGATATAGTCTAATCTCTTCCGTTAGCTTTCATCTGTGAAAAGTTACTGCTCTCTAACGAAGACAAAGTCAAAATCCATTTTGAAAGGTTCTAGCTCATTTTCCCTTGCAGATATCTAATATCCAGTTATGGTTTTACCACCTTGAAAATGTTTTTGGATATATATATATTACTTTCCTTTGTCATTACAACAACCCTAGGTCATAGATAAATACTCATTGTTTATTTCCTTTTAGAAATGTGTTTTTTTTTTTTTGAAAAAAAAAAAAAAAAAAAGGCTTTCCCAGTAGCAAGTGGTAGAAAAACTAGTTTAAACAAAACACAGAATTTAGAGGTTTATAATCTACAAAGCTCAAGGATAGACCTGTCTTCAGGTAAGGTTCAGTCTGGGTAGATGAGAGGACCTGATCTCTCTCCATTTCTCAGCTCTGCTTTTACTCATGTTTGAAACAGGCTAGAACCTGGGATCCTTTGCTGCAGAGCTGCAATGCTTGCACCTGGACAAACCTTTCCTGGAACAACAAAATACTAAGAAACTATAAGTGACTAAAAATAACTGCATGCATGCAACTGGGGCAAATTCTGGACAAAAGATACAAAAAGACCAAAAACCCAACAATCACTTCTGAAGAGCCAGGAGTAAAAGCAGTGTACTGCACATGCACCCTGTATTCCACCTAGGGGCAACCCACCCACGCTCCACTCCAGCCTGACCCTTGAACACACCCTTATGTCACCCCATATAAGGAACAAGCTTTTCCCACTCAGGAAGGATCAAGCAAGGAACCTGTTGCTTGTTCTTGCTCCCCACTACTGCAGCAGGGGTTCCACGACTTTGCTTGGATGTCTTGTCTGGCCTCTAGTCAATTTCTATTGATTGGGGAAGGCCAAGAACCCTGGTCAGTATCATACCGACTTTATTCCCAAATGTAGACAGACAGTTGTAGGTAGGATGTAACAAGGATGTGCACAGCCTCATCCTCTAAGGCTCAAGACCAATGGAAAAGAACACATGTACCTCTCTCAACAGTCTCTACAAAATAAAGTAAAATAAAAAATAAAAAACAAAAACAAAAAAATAGTAAATAAATAAATAAAAGCTCAGTCAAGTTTGGGAAAAAAAAAAAATCCCTAGCACATTTTATTGGCTCTGACAAGGTTATATGTCCACTCAGATTACTGTGGTCAGGATAATTTGAATCATCTGTCTCACCCTAAAGTCTTGCAATATCATCTATACCAATGCTCATGGGCTGAACATTGGATTTCCAAATAAAAACTGAGCAGGGTGAATAAGGTTGGACAACCAAGAAGAGTCAGCCATAGACTATATGACAAAAATCAGAAAGGACTCAAGTACCAATCTCTGAAACCAAGTGCTCCAAAATTAGTGGCAAATTGGTTTAAAACACAGGGAGTAAATCACAAGAAGTCTCCCAAATGGAATCTCTTAGTCACAAAAAACATTCTAAAATATTGATCAACTGCCTACAGAACTTCAAAGAAAGCCAAGTTCATTTTACAAAATATGAATTTTGTAAAATTAAACATGGTGAGCATTATCTAAATCAAAATCCCTTTACAGCTCTAAATG
This sequence comes from Oryx dammah, assembly GCF_014754425.2. Classification (NCBI taxonomy): domain Eukaryota; kingdom Metazoa; phylum Chordata; class Mammalia; order Artiodactyla; family Bovidae; genus Oryx; species Oryx dammah. The sequence goes on along the minus strand of NW_024070213.1, from coordinate 46,007,528 downwards.
GTTCCTCACCATCTGCAAAGTCAGGACATTGTACTCAAAAGGAAAAAGGGAAAGCTTTTTGACCTAGTTTTGTCCCTACGCTAATGTACAGCCCCGACTCCTATTTATTAAGTGGCATCAACGCATGCTATTGTACTGGCTATTTGCAACTCTAAAATGACACCTATTATTCAGCTGGAGATTAGAATCTCAAGAAAGAGGGCCTTTTTTAATAAAAAATAAAATTAAAAATAGATTTGCCATTGCCTTTCTAATGAAACTGCTAGCTCTGCCAGCTTAGAGAGGAAATGACAGATTTCTTGGGATTTTTACATATTGATCTGAGCAGCGCATTCAAAAAAAGTTACCAATGTTCATATCTTGAGAAATTGCTCAATGCTTCTCCTCTAACTGTACAGACCATCGCTGCACTTCTCCACAGCAGGCTGAGGCAGCCAACACATGCTCTTCCCCCAAAGCCACCACATCCTCTAAAATCTGACACACGCTCATGGCACAGAACACCAGGTGGAGCCTGCTGGGTATGAGCCAAATAAGAAAATGATTTAGCACTGTCCCAGCACTGCCCAACAGAACTTCCTGTGATGATGTAAAACTTCTATATCTGTGCTATCCAGTATGGTAGTCACTAAACACAAGCTACTGAGACTGAGAAATTGGAGGGTTTTTATAAAACTTTATTCTAATTATTTTAAAGTAGCCACATGTGGCTAGTGGTAACTGAATTGGAGGACAGTGTAGATGGCACCCTTGAAAATTTCTCTGGCATGTCATCGATTGTTCTCTCCCACTTGCATTTTCTATCCCAACAGAAAGTCACCTGCTGTTCCCCAAATAGGGTATCTGTTGGTGCCTCTGAACTCCTACACATGCTGTTCCTTTCGTCTGGAATTTCCACTCCTAGCCTGCTTGGTAGGCTCCTCTTCATCCCCTAGACCCAGTCCAAGTGTCACTACTTCTCTGAAGCCTTCCCTGATTATTATTCTCTCTTCCCTACTTGTGAGACTGGGTCACCTTCCTTCTCCACTGCCTCTGTGCTTACGTATTTCTGTGACTGGACTCACCATACTGTGATGAGTCTCAAGCCTGTCCCTTTCACAGTGGAAGGGGTAGGACACAGTAGTATGAATGACTGCTCCACACACAGCTGCCAAGTGTCAAATCCCCAGCTCTATAACACCAGGCAAGTTATACCACCTCTCTGAGCTCAATGCCCCATCTGTAAAATCAAATCATTAATGATAACTCCTTATGGTTAACTAAATGACCAAATGCAGATAAAACATTACCAGGTTGCCTGGCAAGGAGCAAAGATTGAGCTCATATGCATTTTGCTCGTTGCTCAGTCATGTCCAGCTTTTTGCGACACTATGGAACATAGCCCACCAGACTCCTCTATCCATGGAATTTTCCAAGCAAGAATACTGGAGTGGGTAGCCATTACCTTCTTCAGGGGATCTTCCTGACCCAGGGATCAAACTCACTTCTCTTGCATCTTCTGCATTGGCAGGCAGATTCTTTACCACCAGTGCCACCTGGGAAGCCCTCGTATACATTACTTGTCATCAAATTACCTTTGAGAAGGTACTAGGTCTTAGCCATCTCAATATGGAGTCAGAGTACACAGTATACACTCATTAAAGATTATTAATCTTAAACTCAGCTCTGAATACCCTCCATAAGGCTAAACAATCTTGTTCTAAATGTGAAAGAGACTAAAAAAGAGATCTCAACCAGACGTGGGCAAGGGCAGAAGGGTGAGATCCCAGGGAGATTAAAGATTTTTATGCATTCTTATTCAAAGTGCATCCAAACTGACTTCCCCCACCACTTCCCCAGATGTCCTACCAGACCCTCTCCAAATCCCCAAGACATGATCAGAATGTTTCTGATGGAGATAAGATGTATCCTGCAGATTTGGGGGGGCAGTAATCAAAGCTCACAGGCCAGTAGTCTAACATTAACATAACAGATACATGTAAGAAACACTAAGCTTCTAGTTTGCCTGTCCCCCTCTTTTCCTAGGTGGATATCTGGATTGGGGAGGGGGGAGAAAAACCTTCAATTTACCGAGGCATCCTACACACCTGGACTCTAACTGTGCTCCACCTATGCATCTAACCCTGAAGGATGGGGGCATCTCCTGAGGCCCTCTGAGGTTCTGAGGTATCACTGAAGTTAAATGAAGATGAGTGGCAGGTGAAACAAGCATTAAAAAAAATGATTAAGTGTTCAATATACAGGCTTTCTAGCCCATGTAGAGTCTCAGGGATACCGTGTGTGTGTGTGTGTGTGTGTGAGGGGTACCATGTGTGTGTATGTGTGTGTGTGAGGGGTACCGTGTGTGTGTGTGTGTGCACGCGTGCGCGCACGTGCGCTCAGTCGCTTAGAGGTGTCTGATTCTTTGTGACCCCATGGACTGTAGCCTGCCAGGCTCCTGTGTCCGTGGAATTTTCCAGGCAAGAATACTCGAGTGCTTATTCCCCAGATTCAATGTCTTCCTCCTGCTACAAGACTCCCCGGCACCGGCACTCAGCCAGGAGTTTAGTAAGAGACAACATCAGGGTGTGCAGAATGCAAGGCAAGTGCATCTCTAACCGGGCTTTCTCTTTGGCTGTTTGCACACAGGGAATGGGGTCAGCCCAGCTTCTACTTCAGGGCAAAGCAGCACCAGAATTCAGAATGCAGGTGACCAATCTTCCACGGGGATCCTGCGCAGGAGGTTTAAAGGGTAACCCGTAGCACATCGGAGTAGTGTAACCAACATCTAACAGGAAGTCTGGGCTCTGCGATGTACCTGCTGTGTGAACTTGGACATATCACCTTCCCTGTCTGGGCTTCAGTTTCTTGTCTATAAAATTGAGGGAGGGGAGAAGTTCCCAATCTTTTTTTTTTTTTTTAAGGGAAAAAAGTGCCTTTTGTCTGAAATGAAATCTCATGGGGAAACTCCAAAATATAAAACATACAGCAGAGCAGCTATGATCACAGTGCATTTATGAAGGGGATTTATGAATCCCCATCTACTTAAGCCTCTCTCCCTTCCCCTAGAATCCTGGAAACTCAGGGAATGTGTCAGCAAACCAGATCATTTTTCTAAGATCACATCAGATTGGAATATTTCAGGATGTTCCCTACAACAGACTTTACGACACCTCTCAATGTGGAATGGATAAAAAATAGGGCTAGACTGATGACCTTACTTAATTTTATCATGAAAAAAATGTCAAAAATATTTGAAAAATATTCAAAGCATATACTCTTGGCCCTGGTTCCCCGGTGGCTCAGCAGGAAAGAATCTGCCTGCAATGCAGGAGATGGAGGAGACTAGAGTTCGATCCCTGGATTGGGCAGATCCCCTGGGGGAGGGCATGGCAATCCACTCCAGTATTCTTGCCTGGAGAACCCTATGGACAGAGGAGCCTGGCAGCTACAGTCCATAGGGTCACAAAGAGTCAGACACGACTGAAGCAACTGAGCATACACGCACATACACACTCATGGCCCAGCGTCAACAATTACCATCTTGTTTTATCTCAACTCAGCCCATTTCAATATACTTGAGATCATTTTAAGCAAATCTCCAATATATTATCCAACTACTTAAAAACATTTCAGTATAGTAATCTAAAAGATAGAGATTTTGAAAAACTAGACCTTGGTTTCATTTCTATACCAGGAAAAATAAGAATATTAATTATTTAACATCATCTGACATCCAAGATCACTGCTGCACTATGCTCTTTCTCATAATTAATTGGAAGAAGAACTGAGTCATTTTTCTACAGCTTCCCATTGCCTGAATTTCCCTGACTGCATCTCTGTTCGTCATTTAACATGAACTTTCTGGTGATCCCAGTGTCAAATCCAGGGTCTTGACCAGATTCAAGTTGTATCAGGAGGCACATAACATCTGGTTGTTTCTCTTTTTGTGTGTTGTTGACAGCCATTGATGACCACTTTCTATATTAGATTATTTTTCAGCTTCTTACGTCTCTTCTAAAATGTTTCATACATAAACACAAAGTTATATTTAAAATTTTTACCTACATTGTATTAAATTCCACTCCTGTTCTGAAACCTTTTATTTTACAATGTAAGATTATTAACTAAAAAAAAATTAAAATTCAGTAAGATACACAACACATTAACAATTACAGTTTAAATTCTGGCACATGTATGGAACAGTGCTTTATGCATAGTAAGTGACTGACAAGGGCGTCCCTGGTGGTCCAGTGGTTAAGACTCTGTGCTCCCAAGGCAGGGGGCACCAGTTAGATCCCTGGTCAGGAAACTAAGATTCCACATGCTAAATGGAGTGGCCAAAAAAAAAAAAAAGAAAAGTGACTGATAAATAGTTCCTGAATAAATAAGCAATACCAATAAATCCAGTGGATTTCCTAGAAGTAATGCTACACTATCAATTAATTCACACAAGGGCTCCACCAGCTGTACTCTGTTATATCAAGTCTTCTAAAAATTCCCACTGTCTTCTCAGATTATAAATTAAGCAAAGCCAAGCAAGTCGTGTTCTTCACCATATTACATTTTGTCCTTTTTTTTTTTTTTAAAACAACTGCCTAAAAACCCATATGACTCCATCTTTCACTGCCTTAACTCACCCATTCATCAGTTTTCTCCTCCCCCAAATAGCCTAAGCATAAATCATAGCCCCTGATCAATAATCAAACCAGTAATTCCTGCTGCCCCCACTAAAGCTAACTGGTGGTTACAAAATTAGCAGCCTGCCTCTGTGTAGCTGAGTCTCAAGGACCCAAAACGATCAATGTCACCGTTCCACTTCATGACTGGGAACTTACTGTGGCGGGAAGCAGCCACTCCCGACAGTCAATTAATTGTCCTACAAAAGCAGCCAGAGACATGAGCAATCAAAATTAAATCAGGCAAAATAGATTTTTAAGTCCTCTGTAGGTGTTCATTTTTTATTTTTTTTACACTAGAAGGCTACTAATACTTGTATCCGCCGTGAAAGCTCAGAGCATAAACAAGTGAGTGCTTATCAGGAAAAGTCTAATAAAAAATCTCCCACCCAGGACTTCCCTGGTGGTACAGTGGACAGTAATCTGCCTGCCAATACAGGGGACATGCGTTCGATCCCTGGTGGGAAGACCCCACATTCTTTGAAGCCACTAAGCCTGTACACCACAGATACTGAGGCCTCCGGACAACAAGGAAGACCCACACAATCAGAAATAAATAAATAAACAAAATTATTTTAAAAATCCTCCACCCAGTCTATCTCAGCTGCCACAGTATTTTTCATTACAAACCTATTTACATCTTAATTATGGAGGGAAACAAGATGGTGGTTAAGTGAGTTTTAAACCAGGTTCATAGGCCCGAGGAGGCAGCGAGATAGAAAAGGGCAGGCATTAAGAGTTTTCAGCCAGCAGCTCTCCTCTTCTTCCTACTCCTCAAGAGCCACTGAATCCCTCAAAGTATGAACCGTTCCCTCCTGGGTTAATGAAGAGAAGGAAAGAGGCTGATTATAACCTGTCCCCACAGCCGGAGTCCACCCCCACCATGACGCAGGTTCTGCTTCTGCCAGACAAGGAAGGGGGCTATTCCTAATGCTCAGGAATGGCCAGCCCTCTTCACAGGCTACCAGACAGTGGACCCTTATCTCAGTGGTCTCACCAAAGGCATACCTACCAACTACAGATACCTTATTATTTTTTTAACTTTTCCTTTTGTACTGGAGTAGAGCCAATGAATTCTTTGCAACCCCATAGACTGTAGCCCACCAGGCTCCTCTGTCATGGGATTATACCAGCAAGAATACTGGAGTGTGTTGCCATTTCCTCCTCCAAGGGATCTTCCCAACCCAGGGACTGAACCTGCATCTCCCGTGCCTCCCGCATTGCAGGCAGATTCCTCACCACTGAGCCATCCCTAACTAGCCTGTACAAATACCTCATCTAAGAAATGTCTCTTCTCCCCAGGTCAAGTCGGAAGATCCTAAGGTTTCTGTAAAGGATTAAAAAGGTGAGTTGGATGAGAAAGGCTAATTCCTTTCTTCTCCATCCCACCCCTTTTCATCCTCTCTGCTTCCCTTCAGTGTTCTTCAGGGGCATACCCCATCTACTTTATCTGCACCTGACCACTGAGGACAGTTCCCAGACCATTCACTCAGCAAGCACCAGCTCTGCCACAGGGACCATGCAGAGAAAGATAAGCCGAATATAACCCAGAAGGCCTGTGCCATTCCCGGTCTAGGGGTGATGGTGTCTCATCAGCCTCAATCACCAGGCAATGCCTCGGCCTCCCTGAGTCACCAAAGCTGGGATGCTGCACCAAAATCATCCTGTCTCCTAAACACCAGGTACAGTGGACACATATGCAAGTCCACTCCTTAGACACCCCAACCACCAGGGCGACCATACCAACAAATATTTTTTCATGAACCAGAAGCTCTCTGCCCCACCATCCAGCACCTCACCGCTTTCACTGTATCTTCAACAATATCCATATTTCAGGAAGGTATGGGTTCGGGCAGGGGGAAGAACAGGAACCTGAGCCAACTGGAACAGACTCCACTTAGGGCTACAACTTCAAACAAGCAATTCATCACCAGGCAGCACTCACAGACAGAAACGGCAACGTATTCCAGTATTCTTGCCTGGGAAATCCCATGGACAGAGGAGCCTGGTGGGCTACAGTCCATACGGTCAAAAAGAATCAGACATGCCTGGGTAACTGAAAAACAAAGTACTCACAGACAACTCCCTACCGACCAGGCACTGGGCTAAAAGTTGCAACTATATCAGTTCCACTAGTCCCTGTCACAACGCTGGCATCTCAGTTTTCCATATGCAGGAACGTACAGGTATAAAGAGATTCAGCAACAAGGCCCAGGTCATATGGCCGGTCAGGGCTAATATAAACAGGATTGGGGGCCCTGACTCTGTAACTGTAACTGAAAGTGGGGTCTGGCTGTTTGTCGCTGAAAAGCCAATAAAGAGGCCAAGCTGGTGAAAAAGAAAGTTTGTGTTTACTTTATTTTGGATGCTGGTAAGGGCACAGGGCTGTGGATGCCTATACAAAGACTGACTCCCTCACCCCCACCACTGACAACCAGTAGGCAAGAGTTTTTATAGATAAAGGGAGGGGCTATATGCAGAAACAGCACAGTCAGCTCTGACAGTCATCTAGAAATTGTGGTCTGGCTAGAATCATCTTGACCATTTTCAGTTCAGTTCAGTCACTCAGTCGTGTCCGACTCTTTGCGACCTCATGAATCACAGCACATCAGGCCTCCCTGTCCATCACCATCTCCCGGAGTTCACTCAGACTCACGTCCATCGAGTCCGTGATGCCATCCAGCCATCTCATCCTCTGTCGTCCCCTTCTCCTCCTGCCCCCAATCCCTCCCAGCATCAGAGTCTTTTCCAATGAGTCAACTTCGCATGAGGTGGCCAAAGTACTGGAGTTTCAGCTTTAGCCTCATTCCTTCCAAAGAAATCCCAGGGCTGATCTCCTTCAGAATGGACTGGTTGGATTTCCTTGCAGTCCGAGGGACTCTCAAGAGTCTTCTCCAACACCAGAGTTCAAAAGCATCAATTCTTCGGCGCTCAGCCTTCTTCACAGTCCGACTCTCACATCCATACATGACTACTGGAAAAACCATAGCCTTGACTAGATGGACCTTAGTCGGCAAAGTAATGTCTCTGCTTTTGACTATGCTATCTAGGTTGATCATTAACTTTTCTTCCAAGGAGTAAGCGTCTTTTAATTTTCTGCCTGCAGTCACCATCTGTAGTAATTTTGGAGCCCCTCAAAATTAAGTCTGACACTGTTTCCACTGTTTCCCCATCTATTTCGCATGAAGTGATGGGACTGGATGCCATGATCTTCGTTTTCTGAATGTTGAGCTTTAAGCCAGCTTTTTCATTCTCCACTTTCACTTTCATCAAGAGGCTTTTTAGCTCCTCTTCACTTTCTGCCATGAGGGTGGTGTCATCTGCATATCTGAGGTTATTGATTTTCTCCCGGCAATCTTGATTTCAGCTTGTGTTTCTTCCAGTCCAGCGTTTCTCATGATGTACTCTGCGTATAAGTTAAATAAGCAGAGTGACAATATACAGCCTTGACCTACTCCTTTTCCTATTTGGAACCAGTCTATTCTTCCATGTCCAGTTCTAACTGTTGCTTCCTGACCTGCATGCAGATTTCTCAACAGATAGGTCAGGTGGTCTGGTATTCCCATCTCTCTCAGAATTTTCCACAGTTTATTGTGATCCACATAGTCAAAGGCTTTGGCATAGTCAATAAAGCAGAAATAGATGTTTTTCTGGAACTCTCTTGCTTTTTCCATGATCCAGCGGATGTTGGCAATTTGATCTCTGGTTCCTCTGCCTTTTCTAAAACCAGCTTGAACATCAGGAAGTTCACGGTTCACGTATTGCTGAAGCCTGGCTTGGAGAATTTTGAGCATTACTTTACTAGTATGTGAGATAAGTGCAATTGTGCGGTAGTTTGAGAATTCTTTGGCATTGCCTTTCTTTGGGACTGGAATGAAAACTGACCTTTTCCAGTCCTGTGGCCACTGCTGAGTTTTCCAAATTTGCTGGCATATTGAGTGCAGCACTTTCACAGCATCATCTTTCAGGATTTGAAATAGCTCAACTGGAATGCCATCACCTCCACTAGCTTTGTTCGTAGTGATGCTTTCTAAGGCCCACTTGACTTCACATTCCAGGATGTCTGGCTCTAGATGAGTGATCACACCATTATGAGGTACAGTTAATTTTCAGCTCCAGGGCCAGTTTGTTCCAGTTTCCTTGAGGTCAGTTGTTGGAACTGTGGCAGGTTATGACACGGCTACAGTCTGGCCATCACGCAGTTAACTTCTTCCACCTGGTGGAGGTTGCAGTCTCTACAAGAGGCTCACAGGATATGGCTCAGAATATTATCTCTAGCCCTTAGAAGGAACTACAGGTCCCTAACTATGCTTAATGACTAAACTATGATTATTTAGTCTTGTTGGACTGTTTTCCTTTGTTTCTGCATTTTATCACTTCTCTGATTAAACTTATTCTTTGGCTAAAGCTGTTCCACAGACAAAAGGCAGACAGAGGACACAGCAGGGGTCAGGGGTGGGGTGGGAGAGCAAGGGCCAGAGGGTCCTGCTCCATTTCATAGCCTTAAAATGAAAGTGAAGTCACTCAGTCATGTCCGACTCTTTACGACCCCGTGGACTGTAACCCACCAGGCTCCTCCATCCATGGGATTCTCCAAGCAAGAATACTGGAGTGGGTTGCCACTGCCTTCTCATAGCCTCAGGTCCTTCCCAGTTGAAAAACAAAAGGCGTATACTTCTGCCTGGGAAGCCAGAGCAGCCATAAAACACACATTAAACCCATCTGGAGAAAAGACATGTAAACTCCCTGGATCAATAAGGCGATCCAGGCCCAATCACAGTCCCCAGCACCAGTAATGACACAGCCTTTCAATAGGGACCTCATGTCTGCTAACCTTCCTCCCCTCTAAAAGATGATGGTCCTAAACAATAGGTCTTATATTATAGGATTATCTGTAGGGACAGAGTGAGCAGTCTTAAGGCTTTGGGACATGAGGTCTGAAGAACTTAGTTCAAATCTAGGCTATAAAACCTTGTGACTGTGGGTGGTAATTTAGCCTATGCCTCAGTTTCCCTGACTTCCTTAGTGGCTCAGATGGTAAAGCATCTGCCTACAATGTGGGAGACCTGGGTTCAATCCCTCGGTCAGGAAGATCTCCTGGAGAAGGAAATGGCAACCCACTCCAGTATTCTTGCCTGGAGAATCCCATGGACAGAGGAGCCTGGTAGGGCTCCATGGTTGCATAGAGTTGGACACGACTGAGTGACTTCACTTCCACTTCTTTCAGTTTCCTCAACTGCAAAAGGGCAGTGTTCAGTGAGGCTATGTGAGCACATGCTGAATACAGTGTCTGGTATCCACTGCCCAAAATGTGGGAGATGGCAGTATTATTGTCATCATCACCACCACTGTGATCTGAAAGTCCACAGAAGGAGCTCCTCCTTTCTTTAATACAGGTAAGACCTTCCAAGAACCTGATTCAGAAGGATAATCTGGCTAACACACTTTCCAATTTAAATCCTTGAACCATTAAGACTGACTCAGAATGGAGGAGATAGGATGAATGGTGGATGATGGATCCTGGGCCCCTCCCTCAACTGGGGGGGGGCGGGGCTTCTTTTGCTCCCCTCCTTCTTCTAATCCCTCCCCATCTTCAGCATGCCCCTGCCATCACACTCCAGCTCCCAAGACCCTACCTATAGCCTAAAGGGTCTTTTAGGAAGTACTCCACCCTAACAAGTTCATATCTGCTGAATGATAACGACAGCATTCCTATGGCAACCCTTGTTTCTAAAGTTGGGGCTGCGGAAGGCACATGGATCACTTAGCACCTGGCTTAAGTTGCGTGAAATGCCTTAAAACTGCATAATAATTTTTTTTCTCCACAACTGGAGCCAGGCCATTTATAAAGTGTTCTCACAGGTGTTACCTACTATGTGAGAGGAGGAGGAGAGATGACTGACTCTATTTTTACAAATTAAGAACATAACAATGAGAGTTGTTAAGAGCTCCTATGTAGTAGGGTCAAGAAAAGACCTTGGGTCTTTCAGCATCCAAATTGGTGCTTACTTGAGTTGGGGCCCTGCTCTTGGAGTGTACCTCGTCCTCCATCAGTCCACTCTACTCCCTTTCACTCACCTTCATGGCTATTGGCCTGTACACCCCAACCCCTGCATTTTTGTTATCACATCCTGGTTTGTTTCAACTACCAGCAAGTGTACGTATGACTTTGCTCTGCAATTAAATTGTTCACCCTTTAAAGCCGAATTCATGTTAAATATGGTTTGACATCTCTTAAGTAGCAAACATCTTAGTTCACTAGGATTGTGGTTAAGAGTTTGAGCCTAGAAATCACAACATGATATGGACCTTCATATGACAAAAACCTCAGTGTGAATCACAGATCTGATACTACTAAGCTGTGTGATCTTAAGAAAGTTAGTTAACTACTATATGACTTAATTGCCTCATGGGTTTAATGAGTACTAGTGCTGACCTCTTAAGGTTATTGTGAGAATCAATGGGAGCTTGATTCAAGTAACAGAGTAAGCTTTTGGAAATTTTATGCTATTATTATCATTAATATTATTATTAACCAACATCATCACAATGTTACAATTAAAAAAACTTCAGGGTTCTGTATCTAGCCCAGGATCACATAGCAAGTAAGCACTGCAGCCAAGCAGAGAATTCCAAGATGCCACCTCCTGCTTCTCTTCTTTTTATAGTCCTTACAATGTACAACATACAGTAAGTACTTAGTAATACTCAGGAATTACAGAATGTGATACCTGTAAGGAGAGTCATCTGGTCAACCCTCTCATGCTACAGATTAGAATACTTAGGCTCAGCAGACAGCACACCTGTTCAATTTGCTCATCAATGAACACACTTATCCCTCGAAATCCACCGAGGAATGGTTCCAGCACCCCTGCTCTCCCACCTACCCAGATACCGAAATCCATGGATATTTCAGTCCCTTATATAAAATGATACAGTACAGTCAGCCTTTATATTTGCATGTTCTCAGAATCAACCAACCATGGACAGAATGAAAATCGGTCCACACTTAGTTGTATCATGGATGTGGAATCCCTGGACATGGAACCCACGGACAGAGAAGCCAAGTGTAATAACCTACACAGTTGTAGAGTGATGCCTAGTTACAAGGTTTTACTTGCCATGAGACATGATGCTGAAGCCTCCAGCAGAAGACCACCCAGAACATACGTGAAGTCAGACACAGTTGGGTTTGCAACCATGCCACAGAGAACCTTGGTATCTCAGTAGAGGATGTTAGTGGGTGCTCACTGTACAGATGTGGGCTTGTTCAGTGATTTGGGGGAAGGTTCTAGGAAACACAGTTTTGCTCTGGTGGGTGCAGTCATAAAGCAGGACTGTGATGCTCAGGTTTCCTTGTAAATATTCACCTAGAACCCAGGAACACAGGGCTCTGGCTGCAACTGGTAAAGACACAGCAGTCACTCATCTGCTCTGAGACAGGCAGATGTTTGGCCAGTTTTGTGGACTGCACAGTGTTCTTGTTTTCATCTGTGCTCTGTCTTGACTGTGGAGTGGTCTTGTTTTTGTCTTGTTCTATCATCATCACAGAGCAATCTTGTCACATGTCAGTGTGCTGTGAAATTCTTCATGTCCAGAGGAGAAAGCCAGGGCCCAGTAATCACAGCCCGCCCAGCTCCAAGCTGACAGCAGTCAGAAGTTGCTGGTTTTGTTTTTTTCTTTTTCCTTTTCCCAGTAATTTTTTCAACCATTTAGAACACCTGCTTGTGTCAGGCAATTATAAGGGGGTCTTGGTACAAAATAAGTAAAGATCCCAACCCTAAATGAGATGACATTCCAAGGGGGGGATGAGATAAATTAAAAATAAACATTAAAAGAAAAACTTACAGTTTGTCAAAAGGTTATAAGTGTTATGCGGGGGAAGGAACGAAAAAGCAGAGCAGAGTCAGAGGGACTAGGAGCAGTGGGCTAGGGTAGCAATCATAAGCAGGGTAACCAAAGAAGTCCTCCTCCCCAGGAAATGTAAACAGGCGAAGAAAGTGGAGGAGGTAAACGTGAGCATCATCCTTGTCCCAGTTCAGAAATGAGAAAAGTGAGACTTAGAGGGAATGTGCCTGAGACTGCCCAGCAATTACATGGGGAAGCCAGGGAGCACTCCAAAGGCTCTGCCACAATCTGCCTAGTGCTCAGCTGCTCAGCAGTGACTGACTTCTTGCAAACCCAAGGACCGAAGCCTGCCAGGCTCCTTTGTCCATAGCATTCTCTAGGCAAGAATACTGGAGTGGGGTGCCATTTCCTTCTCCAGGGGATCTTCCCGACCCAGGGATCGAACCTGCATCTCCTGCACTGGCAGGCAAGTTCTTTCCAATAACAAACCAAATCTCAGACTCAGGACTGCAAGCCAGAATGACTCCAGACTCACAGGTGGAAGTATGAGGCCTGAAACCAGGAAGAGCCTCTGCTTTCTCACTTTCCCATGGGCTTTGGCTAAAGCTGCAGATCCACATTGAAGAGAATCAGAATACACCCCCTACCAAATAATGCCTCTCTGGCATGAGGACAGAACAGAACGCAATGAGGAAAAGCAAACACAGAATGAGTCTTCTGCCCTCTCCTTATCTACTGGAAAACAGGGCATCAATTCCCCTGTGACGATGCCCCCATCTTCCAAAACCAGGAACAAAGAGAGAGCATCCTTATTATCAGAGACAAAGATGACACCAAGGAGCAGCAACATAAACAAATTCTGTTAAATAACATTTGTCTGCCATTACTGCCCTCCATATATTTGTTGTTCAGCCGCTCAGTTGTGTCCGACTCTGCGACCCCATGAACGGTAGCATGCCAGTCCCCTCTGTCCTTCACCATCTCCCGGAGTGTGCTCAAACTCATGTCCATTGAGTCAGTGAGTCCATCCAACCATCTCATCCTCTGTCGTCCCCTTCTTCTCTTGCCCTCAATCTTTCCCAGTATCAGGGTCTTTTCCAATGAGCTGGCTCTTCACCTCAGGTGGCCAGAGTATTAGAGCTTCAGCTTCAGCATCAGTCCTGCCAATGAATATTCAGAGTTGATTTCCTTTAGGATTGACCAGTTGGATCTCCTTGCAGTCCAAGGGACTCTCAAGAGTCTTCTCAAGCACCCCAGTTTGAAAGTATCAATTCTTCAGCGCTCAGCCTTCTTTAGAGTCCAACTCTCACATCTGTACATGACTACTGGAAAACACTTTCCATATATTTATATTCCCACAGTTTACAGCCCCTAAAAAATCCAGAAACCCTTTCATTTGTCTTGTCTCTTCTCTATAAACCTATCATCCTTTGTCAGAATAGTAGACAAGCCTTCCAGCCTATCTGCTTTCTGCTTTTCATTATTAATATTTATTTAGCTGTGCCAGGTCTTAGTTGTGGCACACAGGATCTCTGATCTTCACTGCAGCATGCAGGATCTTCAGTTATGGCATGCCAATGTGAACTCTTGGTTGGGGCATGTGAGATCTAGTTCCCTGATCAGAGATGGAACCCAGGCCCCCTGCACTGGGAGCAGAGAGTCTTAGCCACTGGACCACCAGGGAAGTCCCCTAGCTGCTTCTTTGGTTTTTTTTTTTTTTTTTTCTTCTATAAAACCTCCTCCACCTCTCCACCCACCCTTGTCCTAAGCCTGGGCCAGGTAAAACTCTTAACATCCAATAAAACTTGTACACTTTTCTCCTGTTAATCTATCTTTGTCAGTTTATTTCATAGGCCTGGCCACTGAGTCTAACAGGGCAGAGGAAAATCTTTATTTCCTTATTAGGGTTCCAACCTACTAAGAGCCTACCCTGTGTAGTCAGTCTATCTGCTAAGCCCTTCATGTGTTATCTAAGTGACCCCAACATGTGGGTCCAACCATTAACCTCATTCAGCAAAGGACACAAGTCTATAAATGCTGAAAATACCACATAGCTGCTAAGAGGCAGTCTATCTTCAAGTCCAGACTTCATAATTCGATAGCTAGAAATGATTTGCAAAACACTACACACTAGTATAATGTTTACAGATGTGTGTGTGTGTGTGTGCGCAATCCCTAACGATATTTACTGCACAGAGTTGTGATACTAAATAAGTAGGTCTAAGGCAGCAAGGATGCCTTCCTTCCCACATAAACTGAGTTGGAAAGAGCTGGGTGTTGAAGAATGTTCACAGGGACAGGATTTGGGGTTATATTCTGTATCCTCAGAACCTGTTTTGGGGTAGGAACTAAATAGTCATTGGATGGATGGATGGTGAATGGATGGATGGATTGTGGATAGATGGACATATGAATGGGTGGATGGATGGATAGAGGATGGATGACAGGTGGATGGATGGATAAATAGGTGGGTGCACGGATGGAGGATGGATGATGGATGGATGGATAGATGGATGAATCAGTGGATGGTAGATGGATGGAATGATGAATGGGTGGATGGATCAGTGGAGGATGAATGATGGATGGATGGATGGATGAAAGCATTTCCTTCTGCTCTTTGCTCTCAACACTCCAGGGCACCCATCCCTCCACCAAGAAAGCCTCATGATTCAGCCATGGACAAGAGAAAGCAAGTATGAAAGTGAAACTGTTCTCAGCAAATCCCCAGCTAAGTCCCAATCAGGAAGGGAGAAAGGCAGCTGGTACCCAGCCTGGCCTCACTGGACACTTCTTTTAGATTCTGAACAAGAAGATTAAATTGCTCTGTAAGGGCTAAGTAGCCTACCAAGGCACTCTAGAATTGACTCTGAAATCTATCTGTATCCAAAAAAATAAAAATCACACTCAAATAATGAGTGTGATTATTAGCTAACATCAGAGAAGGCAATGGCAACCCACTCCAATACTCTTGCCTGGATAATCCCAGGGACAGAGGAGCCTGGTGGGCTGCCATCTACGGGGTCGCACAGAGTCGGACACGACTGAAGTGACTTAGCAGCAGTAGCAGCACAGTTGATGAATGCAATTATTAATGTGCTTTATGTATGGCAAAAGCAATACAGTATTGTAAAGTAAAAAAAAAAAAAAAAAAAACTTTCAAAAAAAAAAAAAAATAAAATAAAAGGAAATTGCCCTGAACATAAAGGACAAGCCATGAAGAATTGGTCAGGGAGCTTTGTCAAATATAAAGCAAATTCAAAACACAAAAGTGACTATTAATTGCTTTAGCAGTTGCGAGTCAGCAGCACCCTCCCCCCCCAAATAACGTCTTGTCCTTGGAGCATCAGTTTCAGTTTCTCACGAAAAGGTCTCTTCATATCTCAAGGGCTGACCTTTCACCCATCTGCTCACATCAGCCCTCTCCATCATATTCTTTATTTTTTAAAAAACACAACATAAATCCCACAGCGCTCTAATCAAGCTCCCTTACTCATCTGAAGGATAACCTTCACAGAAAAGAGGCCACTTGATAAATTCCAGGAAAGTAAAAATAAAACATAATAGAAAAGATAGTCTAATCATCAAGGCTAATTGCAAAGGAAGAGTAAATCGCTTCCCACCACCACCCCGCCCCCAAGTGTCTCTGGTTTATTAAAAAAAAAAAAAAAAAAAGACCCATCTAACAAAGATGCCCCTTGTTACTGGTCTGAATAAGTACAGAAGGAATCTCCGGGGAGACAGCTGTGATTCACACACATACAACCAAAGAAGTTAGCTTTTGAAATCGCCTTTCATAAAATTTACTGGTGACATATTTAAATATATATGATGACCCAATTAGATCCAAGAGGCTGGGCTTCGAAGATGCTGCAAGGAGCACCATGTTGAATCAGGGAGACTCTGTCCTCAACTCATCTATTGGCTGATGAAGAAGACACACCTTATAAAGATGCACCTGATAAAGAAGATGCCCTCATGTGATGAGGGCACCACAGAAGCCAAGGAGGATGACCATGGGGCATCCAGCAGAGAGGGGTGCTTCAAATTCTGGAAACAGGAGAGTCTTCTGGAGGTGATGTTTAACCAGGGTTTGAAGAATGGGTGGGAGGTGGAGGAGCGGCATGAGCATTGAGAAGACCCTGACGATGTGCTGGCCATTCCATTTGTCCCCAGCATCTCCAAACACAGAATCAGGAAAGAGACCTTGAAGGCCAGGGGGTCCCTCACCCTTAACCAGGGCTGCATAGGAGAATCACCTGGCAATCTTGTTTTCAGAATACACATGCCAAGCCCCACACATAATGAGCCAAAACTTCAGAAGCAGGGCTTGGTCATGTGCTTACGAAGCTGCTGTACAGCACAGGAAACTCAGCTGTGCTCTCTGTGATGCCCTAAAGGGGTGGGACTGGGAAGTGCAGGGGTGGAAAGGAGACTCAAGAGGAAGGGGACATATGTATACCTACAGCTGATTCATGTTGTTGTATAGCAGAAACTAACATAGCATTGTAAAGCAGTTATCCACCAATTTTAAAACAAATTATAAAATTTGTAAAAATTTGAAAAAGCCAAAAAAGGCCCCCAAAGAATTTCTGATGAGCAAACCCCTTAAGAACCACTAATCAACACTATTACCTCATTTTCCAAAGTGGGGCAAATGAGGCAGAATGAAAGGTTTCCTTATTTCTTCAATCATTCAATGAATATGTATTGAATACCTCCCTGCAATTACATCACTGAATAAAACAAAAATACGTGCCCGCATTAAACATTATTGCTCACTAAGTCCTTGCAGCAAAACCATGGGGGTATTATTCTCACCTTTCCTTTTTTTTTTTTTTTTTTTTTGTGATAAAGAAAATGAGAAATAGAAGGCTAAGTCTCAGAGGTTAAAGCATCTGCCTCCAATGCGGGAGACCTGGGTTCGATCTCTGGGTCGGGAAGATCCCCTGGAGAAGGAAATGGCAACCCACTCCAGTATTCTTGCCTGGAGAATCCCATGGACTGAGGGGCCTGGTTGGCTGCAGTCCACAAGGTCAGAAAGAGTCGGACACGACTGAGTGACTTTACTTACTTACTTACTTAAGTGAACACAAAGAATATATCATAGAGTCAGGGTTCAGCCTGAGCTTTCTGAGAAGCATCTTTTTCCCCAGGGTTACTAACTGAGGGGGTCTCCTGCAGATAGCCCCTGGGTGATGAGCATAAGGAATGGCCTCTGTTTTCAGAAGCAGGATCAGAGCAAGGTGTGGGAAGCCAAGGAAGAGAGTTCCATGCCAGGCTGAAGAGATTCCAGAATGCTCCACAATCACGGTTGAATCCACTCTTGGGCGCCATGCTCCTCTGGAAATGTTCTCCATTCAGAAAGTCATGCACCCTCCACAGAAGGACAGAAATCATTCCTGATGAAACAGCTGTGTGAAGGGTCTAAGTAGTTATTCCCCTCTCAGGGCCTCAGTGAAGACCAAACTAAGAGGCTAAAACAATGCCTCTGAGGTCTCTGCAGCTCCTAGGAATGATGAAGAAAGACATGTACCAACCATTGGCAGAGAGAACAGACACAAGGGGAAATGGATAAAGAAGATGTGGTGTTATGTATATATGGTATATGTACACACACACACACACACACACACACAGAGCTATATAATGGAATATTACTTGGCCATAAGAAAAGATGAAATTAGGCCATTTGCAGGAACGTGGATGGACCTAGAGATCATCATACTACATGTAAGTCAGACAGAGAAAGACAAATATCATATATTGATTATATGTGTAATTTTTAAAAGGATACAAATGAACTTATTTACAAAAGAGAAATAGAATCACAGGCATAGAAAATAAACTTGTAGTTACTCCTCAGAAGGAAAGTTATGACCAACCTAGACAGCATATTAAAAAGTAGAGATATTACTTTGCCAACAAAGGTCTGTCTAGTCAAGGCTATGGTTTTTCCAGTGGTCATGTATGGATGTGAGAGTTGAACTGTGAAGAAAGCTGAGTGCCGAAGAATTGATGCTTTTGCACTGTGGTGCTGGAGAAGACTCTTGAGAGTCCCTTGGACTGCAAGGAGATCCAACCAGTCCATCCTAAAGGAGACCAGTCCTGGGTGTTCATTTGAAGGACTGATGCTGAGGCTGAAACTCCAATACTTTGGCCACCTGATGGGAAGAGTTGACTCATTGGAAAAGACCCTGATGCTGGGAGGGATTGGGGGCAGGAGGAGAAGGGAACGACAGAGGATGAGATGGCTGGATGGTATCACTGACTCGATGCACACGTGTTTGGGTGAACTCCAGGAGTTGGCGATGGACAGGGAGGCCTGGCGTGCTGAGATTCATGGGGTCGTGAAGAGTCAGACACGACTGAGTGACTGAACTGAACTGAAAGGGGGGAAGAGATAATAAGGAGTTTGGGATTAGCAGATACACACTACCATAAATAAAGTAGATAATCAACAGGGTCCTACTGTCTAGCACAGGAAATTATATTTCAGTTCAGTTCAGTCGCTCAGTCGTGTCCAACTCTTTGCGACCCCATGAACCGTAGCACGCCAGGCCTCCCTGTTCATCACCAACTCCCAGAGTCCACCCAAACCCATGTCCATTGAGTTGGTGATGCCATCCAACCATCTCATCCTCTGTCCTCCCCTTCTCCTCCCACCCTCAATCTTTCCCAGCATCAGGGTCTTTTCAAATGAGTCAGCTCTTCACATCAGGTAGCCAAAGTATTGGAGTTTCAGCTTCAACATCAGTCCTTCCAATGAACACCCAGGACTGATCTCCTTTAGGATGGACTATCATATAATAACCTATAATGGAAAAGAATCTGAAAAAGAATATATATATGTATGTATGTATAACTGAATCACTTTGCTGTACATCAGAAATACTGTAAATCAATTATACTTCCATTTTAAAAAATAAAAAATGCAGAGAGAGAGAGTCCCACTGGAGCTAGGACTTAGAATCACTTCTGGGTCAACATGAAGAAGCCATTACATCTTCTGTGATGGGAGAACTATAACAGCCCTGAACTCAGAGGCATTTCCATGGAGATTTAATAAAACCCTGAAAATGCTTCTCATCTTACCTGGCCCACAACAGGTGCTCCACAATGGGCTGATACCTCTGAATCTGTTTCTAAATGTAGTTTCTGAAAGAGTCTAGAATCCTGTAAGTTAGCTGTCTGATGAAGCTGTCATTATCTTTTTCTTTTTCTTCCAATTTTTGTTTTGCCAAGAGCAAGCAGAAAAGGCAGAAATAGCATCTTAAGTCCAGGTTGATGGGGCAGACGGAGCTCGGCGACCTCTGGGAGCTCACCTTATTGCTCAACATGCCTCCTTTGCTCTAAGCTGGAAGCTAAAGAAACAGGCTCTTCTCAAGGTCAGGAGAACATCCATGATGAGCTTCTGACACTCAAATAACAAGGAAAGCCCCAAATACTGGAGTTCAAGAGACGGGAGCAAGAAACATCCCCAATGGACACACAACTGTAAGAAATTGGGTCAGAGGAAGGTACAGCTAAACTAAGCATTCAAGGGTAGTTCGTTTCTTCGGGAACAACCTGAATGTTAGCAATTGGTAATTAACGCTCTCCTATTTAAACAAATAGGCTTCCCAGGTGGTACAGTGGTAAAGAACCCACCTGCCAACACAGGAAACACAGGTTTGATCTCTGGGTCGGGAAGATCCCCTGGAGAAGGGAAAGACAACCCACTCCAGTATTCTTGCCTGGAAAATCCCAGGAACAGAGGGACAACAACAACAAAATCTAAACAAAATGCTAAACTCTTGGCACATCCCATAGGAAGCTTGGCTTGTACCACTATAAACCCCATGACTATGCCATCCATTGATCATGTCTGCAGAAAAAAACTCTTAAGACTCAAGGGAGCCACCCATGAAAACTCAAACCAATATAATGACAACAGTGTTATATTACTATACTTGCTAAGTTCAGAATAACTACTCAAGATACTCAGTTTTTAGATACAAAAAGAAAGGCAAGAGCTTTACATGAATCCAGCAAACTGGGATACAGTCAAATACTTGGAGAAAGTACACCTTGGGAAAATCATGGGCACCAACAGAATACTAACAAAAGCCTTTACTTCTAGATTCTGGGGTCTTCCCTGGTGGCTCAGACAGTAAAGAATCTGCCTGGGTCAGGAAGATCCCTTGGAGAAGGGAATGGCTACCCACTCCAGTATCCTTGCCTGGAGAATTCCATGGACAGAGGAGCTTGTTGGGCTATAGTCCCTGGGGTCACAAAGAGTCAGACAGGACTGAGCGACTAACACTTTCACTTTTTTACTGGTTTCCAGTGATATAAAGTGGGTCTCTGTAAAACTTCTGGGAGAAATACTCTGAGAAAGGATTCAAAAGGGGTTCAAAGTCATTCTAGGCTTAATGAGAGCCAGGTCAACGTACTTCTCTGGCCAAGCAGGGCCAGACTTCAAAGGCACATGAAGCCTCCAGGTACTGGACACCACAGAGAGCTGCCCTCTTCAGACGACTCACTGAGCACAGAGCAGAGGAGGGTGGGCGCAGGCTCATCCCGGGAGCCAGGGCCAGGGCCAGAAACCAGGCGCCTTCTGCTCTCGCTGCTCCACCTCCCCGGACCCTCCAGAACCCCTCGGGCAGGCGATGCAGAAGCCCGGGTGGAAAAGCGGCAGCACACAGCAGCCAGGTTGCGGGAGGAGCTAGAAGACCCACAGCCACCATTTCTAGAACTTTCCCCATTGGCTTCCTTATGGAAAACATTCTCAGATAGCAAAAGTCTCAACTCCTTAGCTGTAAAAAGAAGTCAAAAATCGAACATCAAACAGAGGCCTGGGTTTAAATGCAGCCGCATGTGACCTTGATCTCAACTGACTACCTAAATCAAGAAAATGGGCAAAAGGCAGAAACAAACCCAAGTGCCCATTGACAGATGAATGGAGAAATACGATGTGGTTTATTCATGCAAGGGAGTATCGCTCAGTCTTACATAGGAAGGCAATTCTCACACATGCAACAGCGTGAATGAATCTTGAGGAGATTGTGAAATAAGCAAGTCACAAAAGGATAAACACAGTAAGATTCCACTTACACGAGGTACCTAAAGAGTAGTCAAATTCATAGAGACAGAGAGTAGAATGCTGGTCACCAGGGCTGGAAGGAGGGAGGAAGTGGACTTGTCTAATGGGTGTGGAGACTCCGTCTGTTTTTTTCCAATTTGTATTGGAGCTTAGTTGTTTTACCACGTTGTGTTAGTTTCTGCAACACAGCAAAAGGAATCAGTCTTATGTATACATGTCAGTTCAGTTCAGTTCAGTTGCTCAGTCGTGTCCAACTCTTTGCGACCCCATGAACCGCAGCATGCCAGGCCTCCCTGTCCATCACCATGTCCTAGAGTCCACCCAAACCCATGTCCATTGAGTCGGTGACGCCATCCAACCATCTCATCCTCTGTCGTCCCTTTCTCCTCCTGCCCTCAATCTTTACCAGCATCAGAGTCTTTTCCAATGAGTCAGCTCTTTGCATGAGGTGGCCAAAATACTGGAGTTTCAGCTTCAACGTCAGTCCTTCCAATGCATATATCCCCACTTTTTTAGATTGTCCTCCCGTTTAGGTCACCACAGAGCACTGAGTAGGGTTCCCTGTGCTAGACAGTAGGTTCTCGCTAGTTATCTATGGAGACTTGGTCTTGAAAGATGAAGAATTCTGGAGACTGGTTACACAACAATGAGGATATATTTAACATGTCTAAACTGTACCTTTAAAAGTGGTTAAGATGGTTCATTGTATGTGTATTATACCACAATTAAAAAAAATTTTAAGTATGTCTTTTTAAAAAAATCAACAGAGTGATACATAAGCCCAGGGCTTGAAACGAGATTTAGACAATATAATGTCCATAATCTAAACATAGGACCTGGCACACAAGAGGTGTTTAAATAAATATTTGTGACTCCCATTGCCTTTATTTTCAAAATAAGAAATCAAGCTGTATTTACAACACAGAAACAGACTCACTGACTTAGGAAACAAATTTATGGCTATCAAAGGGAAAAGGGAGCAGGGAAGGGATAAATTAGCAGTACGGGATTAACAGGTTTCCCAGGTAGCAGCAGAGGTAAAAGAACCCACCTGCAGAGTCGGGAAGATGCCCTGAGGAGGGCCTGGGCACACACTCCAGTGTCCTTGCCTGGAGAATCCCATGGACAGAGGAGCCTGGCGGGCTACAGTCCCTGGGGTCACACCCAGCAGGGGTAGCATGGGATTAACATATGCACACTATTACATATAAAATAGATAAATGACAAGGATTTACTGTACAACAAAGAGAACAGTATTCAATATCTTGTAACAACCTATAATGGAAGATAATCTGAAAAGAATACACATATATAACTGAATCACCTTGCTGGACACCTGAAACTAACACAATATTGTACATCAACTATACTTCAATTAAAAGAAAAGAAAAAAATAAAGAAAGCTGTGACCCAGACAAGTTAAGTGCCTAGAAGAGAAACCACAGCAGTTAGAAACTCTGGAGTCAGAATCCCCTGAGGCAAACCTGGTTTCTCCACTTAGCCTCCAGTTTGGCCTGAGGATAGTTACCTAGCCTCCATGCAGGCAGCTGAAGAGCCCAGAGCTCAGAGGAGACCATTCTGAGAATAACTGTGTGGACAGAGCCTAGAAAAGTGCCCAGGACACACTTTAAGGACTCATAAATGTGAGCCTCATTGGAAGAAACAGGGCAAAGTGGGGACAAACCCTGCATGGCTGATCTCCAGGCCACTGCCTTGATCCCGAGAGCCAGCCTGCCACTCACGCCAACTGGCACAACTGGAAAGAAGAGTCCACATCCTGCCTCCCAGAGTAGCAGGGTGATCATGGCTCCAAAGCCACCTTGTCCTCAGTGCATGTGTGTGTGTGCATGGGGTCAGGGCAGGGGGGCATCACCCAGGCAGCCTCCACCTGGGCTCCCTGTCCTGTCTCCTCCTGCTCTCCCCACCCCCTTTTCCCATCTGTGCAGTGAGGAGAAGGTCAGCAAGTACAGCCGTATCTTGCTCTTCTCACCAAAACTCCACATTAAAGGAAAGCTGGCATCTGCGCAGAGATAACAGCAAACTCATTTTCCCTGCAGTTACCCTGGGTGGCCGAGGACAGCTAGCACCTGGGTGAAGGATACAGCCTCCACCATCACCTGCTCTGCAAAGGCGGGTAAGCCTCACAATTCTGCTAAATGTTGCCCCACTGACATCCACAGCCACCCCCCTCCCCCCCCCACACACACTGTGTCGCCACAGAACAAGTCAGACACGGGCTTGAATCCCAGCTGTAAGCCCTACAAAGACTTCGGGGTCCTCACTACTGAGCAGACATGCTGCCACACCTGGCTGCTCAATGCTGCTGTAAGGATTGGGGTTAATAGACATCCCCACTGCATACTGGGTGCCACCCTCCTGTCCTCCTCCCACTGCTCAAGCCAGCCTCATTGGCTCCCCAACAGATAAATAGTGGCTGGAGGTATAAGAGTTACTTCCTCTCACCACCCTGCAGCCAGAAGTAGGTACATTGCGCTGCCTGATAGAGAGAAATTGGGAAGGGAGACATTTCTATAGCCCTGGAAGAGGTGGACCAGATCTGGGCAAGAAGCAGACGTTTGGGCAGATTTGGGCAGAAGCACAGACACAGCACCCTGTCTTTAAGAGCTCATGGCTGGTGGAGGATATAAGACTTACAAATCCCTAAGAACACAACATGGAAGAGGCTACAACTGAAGTTCACACAAACTGCTACAGAAGTAAAGAAGACTCCACTCACCTCACCTGGGAGCCCAAAGCGGAGGATCCTTGCTATCAGGGAAGGCTTCCCGATGGTGGTGACAGCTGAACCCCACCAGGAACAATACAGGACTTTCCCAAGGAAGGGGTCAGATGGCAACCACTGAGCAGTAACTCCAGCCCAGCCTGGAGGAACCTGCAATGTCCTGTCTTTCCACTTCTCCAGCAGAGTCGTGGTCCCTGTCAACTAGATTATAAACTCACTCAGGGCAGGCCTCCCTGACACACCAGCTCCAGAAGCAGAGTGACCAGGACCACAGAGATGAAACTGAGTGCCAGCCAGAACCCTGGGGTCCCGGGAGAGGCAGCATGGGGATGTGGAGGCAAGACAGTCTGGGTTCAAATCCCACCTCTGCCACATGTCCATGGGGGCTACCATGATGTTGCATGGGAGCCTAATAAGCCAAAATACAAATTCTTATTCTAAGAGCTTTATCTTCATCATTACAACAATTCTATTAACACAGAAGGGGCAGTCTAGCAACACAATTGTCAGCATTGTTATGAAGAGTAAAAGCTATCAAAACCATAAAGATCATTAATGTTACTATTATAGTTTTTAAAAATATTTATTTATTTGACTGTGCCAGGTCTTAGTTGTGGCACAAGGGATGTTTGAGCTTCACTGCAGCATGCAGGATCTTTTGTTAACGGCATGTGGAATCTAGCTCCCTGACCAGGGATCGAACCCAGGGCCCCTGCAATGGGAGCGTGGAGTCTTAGCCACTGGACCATCAGGGAAGTGCCACTATTACAGCTTTTTATTTTAGAGCTAAACTGTGTTGAGTTCTTCTGATGTGCACAATCTCACTTAATCCTTACTCATCTACAAGATAAGACTATTATTTTTAACTTATTTTAAAATTTTTATTTATTTATCTATTTTTTACTTTACAATATTGTATTGGTTTTGCCATACATCAACATGAATCCGCCATGGGTGTACACGTGTTCCCAATCCTGAACTCCCCTCCCACCTCCCTCTCCATACCATCTCTCTGGGTCATCCCAGTGCACCAGCCCCAAGCATCCTGTATCCTGCATCAAACCTAGACTGGCGATTCTTTTCTTATATGATATTATACATGTTTAACCTATTTTACAGAGAAGGCAATGGCACCCCACTCCAGTACTCTTGCCTGGAAAATCCCATGGACAGAGGAGCCTGGTAGGCTGCAGTCCATGGGGTTGCTAAGAGTCAGACACGACTGAGCAACTTCACTTTCATTTTTCACTTTCCTGCACTGGAGAAGGCAATGGCAACCCACTCCAGTGTTCTTGCCTGGAGAATCCCAGGGATGGGGGAGCCTGGTGGGCTGCCGTCTATGGGGTCGCACAGAGTCAGACATGACTGAAGTGACTTAGCAGCAGCAACCTATTTTATAGATGAGAACACAGGCACTGAAGTCAGCTGAGTAACCCGAGATGGTGTGAATATGATCCAGAAAGGGCATTCCCTCCACAAGGGGCCCCAGCAGGGTGGCAAATGGAAACACCAGAGCCAACAGATTAGGCAGAGTTCAAGTCTCAGATCTGCTACTCAACAGCTGTTTGACCTTGGGCATGTCATCTCTTTAAGTCTTTTGTTTTTTTCCTGGGATTTTTCCTTTTTTTTTTTTTGGCTTAAGACAAATTTATTATTTTATTTCTGAAGGTTATAAGTCCCAAATGGGTTTCACTGGGCTTATAAGGTTTCCTCATTTCTAAAGTGAAGTATAACCCAGCCTCCCTGGGTAACTGAGACAATTAAAATGAAGCAACATGACTCAAATACCTGACACAAAGGAAACTCCTTTAATGTCACTGTCTTTTCTTTTAGCACTTTGAAGATCTCTGCCCTCTGGGCTTGCTCCCAGCCTCCTGGACACCTCACAATGCCTGGACAATGCCATTCCAACATGCATTGGGGCCAGGCCTTGGACTCGTTCTAGGCTCAGGTTAACTTTATTAGAACCAAAAGGGGACTAGGCATGCCTTTGGGGCTTCCCTGGTGGCTCAGCAGTAAAGACTCCACCTGCAATGCAGGGGCCTCAGGAGACGTGAGTTCAATCACTGAATCAGGAAGATCCCCTGGAGTAGGGCATGGCAACCTACTCCAGTACTGTTGCCTGGAAAATTCCATAGGAACCTGGCGAGCTACAGTCCATGACTGAAGTGACTTGGCATGCATGCACACAGGCATGCCTTTATTTGCAAAAGATCATAAATTGTGGTCCCCTATTTCGAAGACACCAATATGACCTGGATTTTCTTTTCTTTCTTTTTTTTTTTTTTGGTAGCCAAACAAACTGGTATGTTCACATCAGACTCACCTGAATGTAAAGTAAATGTGTGAAATCCCACATTTGTTAATCTGGCAAAACAAATCCCTCCCATATCTCCAGGGGACTGTGAAGTGGGAGGAGGTATAATTTTCAGAGAGGAGTGAGCTTCCCTTTCTTCTTCCACTGACTGCAATGGCTTATGATTTTATCTACCCAGATGGACCTTATCTAAGAGGGACAGAGAGGGCAAGACGGAGAGTAACCCCTCAGATCACTGATGACTGTTTAGGTCCCTTCTAGGTTTAAGGGATCTGATTTATCTCAATAATCCCCAGCTGTGCCTACTACAATTGAACTGTGCCAGGGAGGACAAAGAGGCCCATATTTTAGAAGATTACCATAAAGATACAATAAAGTGCTATACTGAGTATAAATTAAATACCTATCCCAAAGCACAATACACATAATAAGTATATGTATGATAAAGACAAGAGGGTAAGTAGACAAACCAAGGCTGGCTTCATGTTATTAGGGAAAGCTACACCAGCAAGCTGCAGTTAGCTTTGGGATATAGAGTGTCAAAGCCTTCCCTTACTTGCTTCAGAAACACAGATCTCTAGACAAGACTGTGAGCTCCTTGAGGGCAGGGATGGTACCTGTTCACCACACTACCCCCAGTACTGTGGAAAGAGATAAGATATAAATGTTAAATGAATGGATAAATGGACTGGTGGATGGATGAATAGGTGGACGGATAGACGGCTGGATTGGTGGGTAGATGGATGCATGGATGAATGGACAGATGGATGGATGAATGGACAGATGAACAAAGAGATGAAAGAGATGGGGATGGTTTGGGAAGCCGCATGACTGCCTTGAGACAGCAACCCGAAGAACAATATGAATTTAACTGGTTAATCAAAGTCCTCAAAACAATGTTTTCCACAGAGGTCTATCGTCACACTTCTCCTTTTCCTTTTGATCAAAACCCAAAGCACTCCTGACCTGTGTTCCCAGGTTTAAAACTATTGCCTACATGTGGACTGTGTGCCTGACGTGGTCTCATCCCTCAAGCCTCTCTCTCTGTCACTCTTTCCATGTGCCTCTCCCAATCACCTTTACCCCAGTCCTGCTCCTAACCTCAATTCCTGGCCCTGCCTCAAGATCAGCTCAGCTTCGGGATGAACCACAGGCATGCGCGACAGCTCCAGCCCAGCACACAGGACACATACACATTCAGAAGAATTTTTATCCCAAGTATGGCTGATCTCTACCGTGGAACAAAATTCAGTGACCTCTGGTTCCTCCTCTGATGCCCAGCCCTTACGCAGAGCCCACTCTCACCCACCCATCCTCGAGAAGGGAGTAGTCAAGTCTGATCACTATGCCCACAGGCTGCAGTTACCTGTTTCACCCAGCAAGACCAGAGAATTTCAGCTTCCCTTTCTCTCCTTTCCAGTCCCACCTCAAACCATTATCACCATTACACCAAGAAGTGGCTTTCATTTGGCTGGTTTGTTTACATTAATGAACATTCTGGTAAGGAATACTGGCCCTTTGTTCTGTGTGTGTGTGTGTGTGATTATATGTGTTTTCAGAGTGACATTGACCCAACGCTATTTCAAGTATATGTTTTCAGCCTAAATGAGTCATTGGGTGGGAACAGTGAGTTTGCAAGTCTGCAAATGGTATGACCCCTTTATCAAGAAGTACAGTGGACAACATTGTGTTTAGGGCTGAAAAACACTTCGAACAATGAAATCCTGTTTTTTATGGTGATACTCATGGAAAATAGGAGAAAAAATCAGGGAGAACTTTTAAAACTCAGGCAGAGTTCTCCCTGGGGTAGAATTCAGCTACATCAGTTTCTTGCTGTAAAATCTTGGAGGTGGGAAGAGGCGCTCAGCCTCCAGTCATCTGTGGTTGTGAGGACTGATTTAAATCGCTTACTACAGGGAAAGCATGTAAAAAATTTCAGCATATAGAAAGCACTCAATAAATGTTACTATTACTGTTACTATTATTTAGAGATAGCATCATAGGGAGCTGTAACGTCCAATATAGCAGTCACTAGCTGCAGGTGGCATTTGAGTTAATTAAAATTAAATTTAAAAGCCAGATGCTGAATCTCACTAACACCTTTCAGGTGCTCGCTAATCACCTGTGGCTAGTGGACAGGGTAGACACAGAAGAGTTCCATCCTGCACTAAGCTCTCTTGGATTGCAATGGTATAGAGGTAAAGAAAAATGGCTTGACTCTAGAGGGTCTGTGTGACCTTAGGCAAGTTATTTAACCTCTCTGTGCCTCATTCCCTCATCTGTTAAACGGGGATAATAGTCACTGTATTATTCAGTCAAGGTGAAGATCATCTGCCTGGCACGTGCTTATAAATGCCACCAGCTGACACCCTACAGTGAGCGACACGTACACACAGAATGGATTGTTGGAAGAATTAGAAAGACTTTTATGTAAAGCCCATCCCATGGGGCCAAAGAGATACTCAGTTCACGCACTCATTTTTTTCAACAAATGTTCGTGAAGCACTTACTATGTCCTCAACATTTTTCTAGGCTCTAGAGACACAGAAGCAAATAAAGGCCCTGCCCTCATGGAGCTTACAGTCTCAATAAATGGGGTGATGATGTCAATGCAACAGAAATACCAACATTTCCATTTTTAAAAAATATAGATTTATTTTAATTGGAGGTTAATTACAATATTGTATTGGTTTTGCCATACGTCAACACGAATCCACCACAAGTATACACGTGTTCCCCATCCTGAACCCCCCTCCCTCCTCCCTCCCCGTACCATCCCTCTGGGTCATCTCAGTGCACCAGCCCCAAGCATCCTGTATCCTGCATCGAACCTGGACTGGCGACTCATTTCATTAATGATATTATACATGTTTCAATGCCATTCTCCCAAATCATCCCACCCTCTCCCTCTCCCACAGAGTCCAAAAGACTGTTCTATACATCTGTGTCTCTTTTGCTGTCTCGCATACAGGGTTATCATTACCATCTTTCTAAATTCCATATATATGCATTAGTATACTGTATTGGTGTTTTTATTTCTGGCTTACTTCACTCTGTATAATCGGCTCCAGTTTCATCCACCTCATTAGAAATGATTCAAATGTATTCTTTTTAATGGCTGAGTAATATTCCATTGTGTATATGTACCACAGCTTTCTTATCCATTCATCTGCTGATGGACATCTAGGTTGCTTCCATGTCCTGGCTATTATAAACAGTGCTGCGATGAACATTGGGGTACACGTGTCTCTTTCAATTCTGGTTTCCTTGGTATGTATGCCCAGCAGTAGGATTGTTGGGTCATAAGGCAGTTCTATTTCCAGTTTTTTAAGGAATCTCCACACTGTTCTCCATAGTGGCTGTACTAGTTTGCATTCCTAGCAACAGTGTAAGAGGGTTCCCTTTTCTCCACACCCTCTCCAGCATTTACTGCTTGTAGACTTTTGGATTGCAGCCATTCTGACTGGCGTGAAATGGTACCTCACTGCGGTTTTGATTTGCATTTCTCTGATAATGAGTGATGTTGAGGACCTTTTCATGTGTTTGTTAGCCATCTGTATGTCTTCTTTGGAGAAATGTCTATTTAGTTCTTTGGCCCATTTTTTGATTGGGTCATTTATTTTTTGGAATTGAGCTGCAGGAGTTGCTTGTATATTTTTGAGATTAGTTGTTTGTCAGTTGCTTCATTTGCTATTATTTTTTCCCATTCTGAAGGCTAACATTCCCATTTTTAACCACCCATTAAAGATCCCCAACAATCAAAAAGGAGTGCTGTCAAATACAAAGGTAGCTACAAAGAAGGTGCCTAATAAAAGCAAATGAACAAATGGAGGGAAGGAGCTGGGAGGAGACCCAATAGATGCACAAGCAGAGAGCTGGGCCCTGGGTGATTCAGCTAACTACCCCATGATGGGTGTGGCTAGCTCAGAGAGCTGTTGCCAAGCAACACTAATAAATGATTCCCAAGCAATCCACAAGCTGGGTTCTGTATAAAGCTTAATCATCTTTAACAAGAGAATCTTGAAACCCTAATGACTGGGATAGAGAAGCCTTCACATGCGTGCCCTCGGGCTTCTATTCTGGGCTGTGCTCTGACTCAACCTGTCAACAAGGCTGGTTCCCTCCCCTCTACAGTACCCAGGGGGGAATAGAACCAACCAGGAAGCTGGCACCCACCTCTCCCACTGGGCAAATAGCCCTGCACTGGCTCTGGACACACAGAGTCACCCGAGAGGGAGAAGGTGCCCTGAAAACTCCTACCCTCACTCAGACTGGCCTGCTGGCCTGGGTTCTAGGACTCAGTGGGCAGAATTCTCCCAGGAAGAGGAAGATGGCACCAGAGCTCTGAATGTGCTTCTATTTCCAAATCCTGAAGCTCATTTTGGTAGGTTTGCAGCTCCCTGACACAGCTAAAAGTTGCAGGAGGGGCTATGTGGGATTATTGAATCTTTGTCTTACCAGCAGGGCAGGCCATAGCATGGCATTTCAAATCTTTCAGCCTCAGCCTTGTGGTGTAGTAAGGAGAAACACTGTTTGCTTCACAATGTTGTTTGTGGCATTAAATGAGATAACTTATATTCAGCAGGAACTAGTTTATATTCTATCTCATGTGTCAAGATGGTCAGACAGGAAGAGATGTAGGTCAAGGCCCCAATCCTGTCACTACCTTATCAGGGCCATCTGGTCTACCTGTGTCTCACCCACCACCTTGTCACTCAAAGGAGTGGGGCGGGGTAGGGGCAGGATCTGGCCGTACTGCCCACCCTGCAATCTCTTGCACATGACCTTTCCAAGTTTATAACCACACTGCTTTTCATCTGAAAAGAATACAAGGCATATGGAAATTCAACACCAAAATTCACCCCAACAACCTCTCCAACCATATGCTCACATGAGGACCAGGATGTGTGCTGATTACAGGTATCACACATAAAAACAAATCACCAAGAATTAACATAAAAATGCTTGTCTTGATTATCACACTTCAAAACAGAAAGATGTAGATGAGATCTAGGGTTCTTCCTATGTTTGATATGTGGGTGCGTGCATAGTCAACTAAGGCGTGTCCAACTCTGCGATCCCATGGACCGTAGCCTGCCAGGCTCTTCTGTCTGAGGGATTCTCCAGGCAAGAATACTGACGTGGGTTGTCATTTCCTCCTCCAGGGGATTTTCTCGACCCAGGAATTGAACCCACGTCTTCTGCATCTTCTGTATCGGCATGTGGATTCTTTACCACTGAGCCACCTGGGAAGCCTTCCCATGTTTTATATTCTATGGTGATTTCTGCTAGGGGTTGACCTGGCTGGAAGGCTGGGGCTGACCCAAGGAAAATGATGCTCTCTGTCTGCATTGCTGAAATGGCCTCTGTGTATGTCATCCATCACCCAGAGCACTCAATGCCCACCAGACATGGCCTTGTTTTGCTGTGACCTTCCCCAACATGTCCTGAGCAGAATTACCCGGCAACTTCTATCTCCATCCACGTGGATTCTTTCCACTAAAAGTGCTTCTGTACACTTTGTAACACTTGCATGCTTAATGCCCCTTTCCAGTAGCTGCCCAGCCCCTGGCTAGTCACCCAGAAATCACCAGCCACGTCTGTTTCCACCCGTTAAGTATTTTCTGCATGTCTTTGACACGGCGGGCTCAGCACACACACAGGACAATGGCCATGGCCATGGCTGACCTTGGGGGCCTCAAAAGCAAATGCGGGACAGCAACGACAAGGAGTTACCTGAAAACTAAGTGGACTGCCGTACGTGCTTCAGGAGGATTCTAGAAGATGTACAAATTCAGGGCAAGAGTGGAAGCAGGGGTCTCAAACCAAGCTGAAGACAAGCTGAATTCAGATAGGGATGGGGAGGGCAGGGAGATCCCTCAGTTCAAAGTGCTAACTTTTATACATGCTCATCCTTCCCTTCTCTTCAGATCCATTTTCTTCTTGAAGAAAACCCAGCCCCTCAGTGGACCACTTAGACTGCCACAGCATCTTGCTTGTCAGTTGGCTACTCTGTGCCCGTTCTGACCCTTTCTGCCTGCTCATCCTCCCCATTCCCTGGGCCCTGACCCAACACTGCACTCTCAGAGTTGGCATTAAGTGCATCAAGGCTAAAATTAGGGCTGTTTCCATAGATATCTAGACTTCTCTGTAGCAAATCTGCTCAGCTCCCAAGTGGAGAAAAAAAAATTTTTTTTTCTGTTCTGAATGCAAAGCAACTGGGGATCTGGAGGAATCCCAGGCTTCTCAGGTCTAGACATCTCTGAGCCTTCCTGACCCCATGAAAAGGGAGAGAGGAGGCTTCTTGGACAGCACAGTGGCACCCACAGGGGCCTGACCTCACTGAGCTACAAGGCACCAGCAGGAAATAAGCAGGGGCAAACACAGGAGACCTTGTATGTCTGAGCCACCAGTACACACTTGCCCTCACTCCAGGCTGCCCAGGGGGGACCTTCCCGAAGGTGGGTCTACCTCCTTCTCATTTCAGAGATGAGACAATGCAGATCTGGGAAGATGAGTACCTCGGTCACCCTGCAATGGGCCACACTATTCACACTTAGTACATAGGAAACCGGGGTTCAAACATGGCCAGAGAACCGCCCAAGGCCATCCAACCAAGGGCGGTCATCATGACAATGAGGACAGGGTAACAGTAAGAACAACCATAGTTAACGTTTACTGACACTGTTTTGTTCAACGTTCTGTGCTCAATGCCCTATTGTTCCTCCCATTTCATCCTTGTTATGGGCTAAATTGTCTGCTCAAAAGAGGTATGATGGAGTCCTAACTCCTGGTGATGTTGCTGTTTTTCAGTCACTAAGTCGTGTCCAACTCTTTGCAACCCCATGGACTGCAGCATGTGAGGCTCCTCTGTCCTTCACTGTCTCCCGGAGTTTGCTCAGACTCATGTCCATTGAGTCAGGGGTGCCATCTTGCCATCTCATCCTCTGCTGCCCCTTCTCCTTTTGCCATCAATCTCTCAGTCTAATTTGGAAACAGTGGCACTGCAGATGTAATGAAGATGAGATCATACTGAAGGAGAATGGACCCTCAAACCACTACGACTGATGTCCCTATAAAAAGACAGCCACGCGAAGACAGACACAGAGAGAAAGGCATGTGATGACAGAGCATGAGTGATACAGCTACAAGCCGAGAACATCAGATTGTTAGCAAATGACTGGACATTAGGAAGAGGCGAGAATAATTACCCTACAGGATTTAGAGGGAGTTGGGGCCCGGTGACACACCTTGATTTTTAATTTCTAGCCTCCCAAAATGGGAGACGATACACTTCTCTTCTTTGGGGCCGCCTAGTTCGTCCCCTACATACAAACCTTCAAGTTGCGAACTTTCAAAGATGCAAATGTACATTCCATCAACATCAGGCGTGAGTGACACTGCAGCATGCCCTCCATCTCCTACTGCTGACGATCGTTTAGCTCTACCATCTCTCACCTCCTCTCGCTCCTCCAGTCAGTAACTCTTCTTGCCTATTCAGGCAATGCCGGCCCCTGTATGCCAGCTATTGTACTTTATTACTGTGCTTTTCTAGATACTGTACTGTAAGATTAAAAGTGTTCCATTTTTTTTTGTTTTTATATATTATTTGCATGAAAAGTATTATAAACCTATTACAGTATAGCATACTGTGCTACTTGGGTACCTAGGCTAACTTTGTTATTGTGTGTGCTAAATTGCTTCAGTCGTGTCTGACTCTGTGTGACCCTATGGACTACAGCCCCTCAGGCTCCTCTGTCCAGAGGATTCTCCAGGCAAGAGTACTGGAATGGGTCGCCATGCTCTCCTCCAGGGGATCTTCCTGATCCAGGGACTGAACCTGCATCTCTTATGTCTCTTGCACTGGCAGGTGAGTATTTTACCACCTGGGAAGCCCAACATTGTTGGATTTACAAACAAACTGGACTTACGAATGTACTCTGTGAACATTTGTATGTAGGGGACTTAGTATATTTTGTTAAACAGCCACAGGAAACTAATACAATCCTCATCACACTTTGATGAAGACTTAGGTACTAAAAAGTCAGGTTTTACACATGAGGGCATTGAAGCTTAATTAAAAGCAAATATTAGCAATAACAAACACCAACATGGTGCAAAGTGCTTTACACAGAGTAGTAACTCGTTTAATCCCCACAAAAATCCTAGCCCTACACCAACCCCATGAAGCTATCCCACTTTAATGAAGAATAAAGAAAGTAAGGAGAGAGAGGTTAGGTAATTTGCCTCAGGTCATACAGCGTTTAAGTGGTGAAGTCAGGATTCAAACTGAAACCTAGAATCTGTCCTCTTAACCACTATAACCACCGAAAGCCAGGAGAGTATTGATTCTGGACCTGAACTCAGGTGGTCTGGTTTCAACGCATGTATCCTCTTTCTACTTTGTCGTCCACCTGCCAAACAGAATGTTCTGTACTGAGCTGCCCCTTAAAATGCTTATCTGGTGACACAAACAAATTAATCAAATGAGCAGTGGCTTGCATACATCCCATGAGTTCAAATTAAATTTAAATTAGCCCATTTTAGCAATTGAGACTGACCCAGGTCCATATGGACAACAGAAATCAGGAAACGAGTAACTAGGTTATTGGAGCCCTAAACAGGCTGAGTGACACGAAGCTTCTCCCTTACAAAGCTTTCAGGTACTAAGCCATTTCAGTAAACATTTAATGAGCACCTACTATGTGCCAGTACAGTGTCAGGTAATGGCAGCATAAACGACATGACCCTAGCCCAGGAGGGACATGCCCATGATCAAATTGCCATATATCCTGAGAAGTCTTAACTCTGAAGTCAGAACAGAGGTGCTGTTGGAAGACCTAGTTCATGGTTTCAGAGCAGGTGACATCTGAAATGCATCTTTAATTTCAAGCTTATTCTTATTTTAAGGCTAATCTAACCCTACCTCTTTCCAACACATACAAACACACCCATCTTTCTTTCCCTTCTCCTTCCTCCTTTCTAGCCTTCTTTATGCAACTTTCCCCTTAAATACCAGATTTTTTTCACTGCATGAACCACGAGCATGCATGCCAAGTTGCTTCAGTCATGTCTGATTCCTTATGACTCTACAGACTGTAGCCCACCAGGCTCTTCTGTTCATGGGGATTCTCCACGCAAGAATACTGGAGTGGATTGCCATACCCTTCTCCAGGGGAATATTCCTAACCCAGGGATCAAACCCACATCTCTTAGGGTCGCCTGTATTGCCAGGCAGATTCTTTAACACTATCATCTCTGGGAAGCCCACAGGTGACCAACAGGATATTCAGCAATAATCATTGTTTGTGACTTCTCATCCATAATGAAAGGAACAGAAGTAATTGGTTATCTTCAGAAAAAACACTTTTAGGGCCAGAGTCTTGAATAACTAACGTTAATAGGTAACCAGTGATGGTTAGTGTTAATTCAGCTAAACTGTTTTTAGCTGCTCAGTCATGTAAGACTCTTTTGCAAACCCATGGACTATAGCCCTCCAGGCTTCCCAGTCCATGGGATTTCCCAGGCGAGAATACTGGAGTGAGTTGCCATTTCCCACTCCAGGGGATCTTTGTGACCCAGGGATCGAACCCAAGTTTCCTACATTGGCAGGTGGGTTCTTTACAACTGAGCCAGCAGGGAAGTCCTCAGCTAAACTAACTATCCCTCGATTAACAGATGTAGAGATAGTCTATTTCTACCAACAATGGAGGAGAACACAGCCCTGGAAGAAAAGATGGGGACACAGGTGGTGGAAGGTATGCCAGGAAGGTGGGGACATGGGTTCCTGGGAGCCAAAGAAGAAAGATCTAGAATAAAGATGTGCCCTGCCACCAATTTTCAGTCGGCCAGTCACCCACGCACAGGGTCACACCACACCCAGCTAGCTGGCACAGCCATCAATTGGCAGGTGGATTAGCAGAAAGACTGCAGGCTCTGACTTGACCCAGACCTCTGCTATCTGCACTGTAAACAGGACACAGAGAATCTGCCTGATAGGCGTTCCCAGCACCAGGGGGACGTTACAGAGCACAGACATGCAATCCACATTAGCCACGACAGTGTTGAATAAACACAGTCTTCACCATCAGCGAACCTCACGATCCTATTCCTTTATCCTTACCATCATCATCACCATCACTGCCACCAAAGCCGCACACAAGCTTTGGGCAAGTCATTTACAGCCCTGGGCCTGAACCTCCACATTGGTGAAGCGAGTTCTCATGGACCATGAGGACAATATGTGACACTTGGGCACAGTGAGGCCAGGTCCCGCTCACACCAGAAGCTGGCCCAACTGGAGTGATTCTGGGGCCCCAGCAAAGAGCATGGCATTCGTCTCGCTGAGTAAACAAACAAGCCCCTTCCACTAAAATTGGATCCTATGAACAGAAAACATGCCCACTCACCTCTGCCCTGCACTGTGGAAGCTGCCCCCCAGAAGGGCTGAGAGTCAACCGCCTCTGGCAGCCTCGTTGATCTCCTGGCCCCGAAGGACGTGCAACCTCGAGCCTGAAGCAGCTGGACTCTGTGCTTGGGTTTATTATTTCTGCACTGCTCACAAAAAGTCCTTGGATCTGTGTGAGTATTTCTTTTTTTAACCCCTGGCATGAGCATCGCACAACAGAGGCACGCCTCCATCAGCTAGAGCTGTCCCCTGACTAACAGAGCACCGTGAGGTT
The DNA here is from genome assembly GCF_014754425.2 of Oryx dammah. Classification (NCBI taxonomy): domain Eukaryota; kingdom Metazoa; phylum Chordata; class Mammalia; order Artiodactyla; family Bovidae; genus Oryx; species Oryx dammah. The sequence goes on along the minus strand of NW_024070213.1, from coordinate 45,970,198 downwards.
CAGGGTGTGGTCTCTGCCGAAAGAGGTGAAACTGCCTGCTCCAGCCCCGGGGCCTGGCATCCCCAGGAAGCTCTGACGTGGGAGGGCAATGCTGCACACATCCCGACCGAACCACCCAGCAGACCCGGCTCAGCGAGCTCGTCGCCCTCTGGCCTGAGAGGTGACAAGGCTGAGGAGCACTAGGTCAGGATTAGGAAACTGCCACCCATTAGCTTCGTGGCCAACAGTGGGCCTCCGCCAGCCAGTTACAAATGAAACTATCTATGAAACAGAAACAGAATCACAGACATAGAGGGACTTCCCTGGCGGTCTGGTGTTTAAGAGTTCCTGCTTCCACTGCTGGGAGCATGGGTTCAATTCCTGGCGGGGGAACTAAGATCCCACATATTGCACAGCATAGCCAAAAAATAAACAAATAAAAATAAATTTAAGTAAGTATCTTTAAAGATAAACATAATAATCATAGACATAAAGAATATACTGGTGGTTACCAAGGGGAGGGGGCTGGGGGAAGGATGGAGTGGGAAATTGGGGTCAGCAGATGTAAGCTTTTATAGAGAGAATGGATAAACCACCAGATCCTACTCTACAGCACAGAGTCCTATATTCAGTATCGTATGATATGGGACTTCCCTGGTGGCGCAGTGGATAAGAATCCTCCTGCCAATACAGGGGACACGGGTTCGATCCCTGTTCCGGGAAGATCCAACATGCCACGAAGAAACTGGGCCTGCGTGCCCCCACTACCAAGCCCAAGTGCTGCAACTGCCGAAACCCACGCACCTGGAGCCCCTGCTCTGCAGCAAGAGAAGCCGCCACAGTGAGAAACCCAAGCATCGCACTGAAGACCCAGCACAGCCAAAAGTAATAAATAAAAATTTAATAAACTAAGAAAATCTCTAACCAAAAAAAAAAAATACTATGATCAACCACAATGGAAAAGAACATTAAACAAAAGTGTCTATGTGTATAATCGAATCACTTTGCTCTTAACAACAACCTTGTAAATCAACTATGGTTCAATCTTTTTTAAATTAATTAAAAAAACAAACTTGTAGAGCCTTTCTCCTATTGACTCGCATTCTTCACCCTCCCACGGCTGCATCTCACATTCCTCTCCCCACTCCCACCAGGCCGAGGATCTGCCTCCTGCGAGGTCTCACCCCATCCTACTCATGTCACAAAAATCCAAGTTCAAGTCACCCACTGTACCTGCCTCCTCCTCCAACTCCACTCCTGCCCCCTGCCCTCCTCTCTTACTCTCCCACCCCGAGAGTTCGTCCCCACTCCCTATTCCATCCTGTATTTTTTCTCTCTCTCCCTCTCCCCTTATGCCTCTCCTCTGGTCCTCTGTGTTCCTACCTCTGCTCAGAGAACTTACATGAGAAAATGTTTACATTATTTCCAGACTGCACAGTGCCGTCCTACCTTTGTCAAACCCCAAACCTCATCTTTCCTCGATGATTTGGGCCTTTGTGAGAGTTGATACAGACACCAAGGGCGGGCCACAAGAGGGACAGCCAGCTGGGGTGATGGGCATACTTCCCATGCAGGACACACAGCATAGGCACAGATGAAGAAGCAGGTTCCCCTGCTCCAAAGATGCCACCGCGAAGGCCCTCATACACCAAGGCACCTTGTCTTTCAGGAGCACGGCCAACAGCCTTGCTGAGAAAAGCAGCACCTCTAACTGGATCTGATCTCAAAACTTTTGCAGAGGACATGACCCAAACAATAAGGCAACAGAGACGTAGAGGCTGGAATGGGGCAATGCACTCAACGGACATTGTGTTAGTAGCTCAGTCGTGTCTGTGTCTGATTCTTTGCGACCCCATGGACTGTGTCCTGCAAGTCTCCTCTGTCCATGGAATTCTCCAGGCAAGAATACCAGAGTGGATAGCCATTCCCTTCTCCAAGGGATCTTCTGGATTGAACCTGGGTCTCCCACATTACAGGCAGATTCTTTACCCTCTGAGCCACCAGGGAAGCCCTCAACAGACATAGTTATGTTTATTATTTTAAAAGAGTCATAAAATAGAATTCATCCTGTTTCTACTGGAACAATTTTGGTGAGGGAGGCTGTTCTGAGATACATTCACTCTTTAGGCGATAAATCCTAAATAAGCCCATCAAGGCTTTGATCACCATTCATTGGAAAGCATGCCATCAGGCAGCTCTGGGTTCAAATCCCACCTCTGCTACAGGGCCAGGAACCCACCCTGTCCGTGCCTCAGTTTCTTAGTCTGTAAACTAAGAATACTAAGCCACCTCAGTTGTTTTTGACTCTCTGTGATCCCAAGGACTGCAGCCCACCAGGCTCCTCTGTCCATGGGATTCACTAGGCAAGAATACTGGAGTGGGTTGCATTTCCTGCTCTAGGGGATCTTCCCAACCCAGGGATTGAACCAGTGTCTCCTATATCTTCTGAACTGTCAGGTGGATTCTTTACCACTGCACCACCTGAGAAGCCCACTAAACCACCTACAATACCTGATATTGACCCTATACACATCTTTATCATCACTGCTGTTGTTGTTCAGCTGGTAAGTGTCCGACTCTTTGTGAGCCCATGGGCTGGAGCGTGAGCCAGGCTTCCCTGTCCTTCACCATCTCCCAGAGTTTGCTCAAACTCATATCCATTGAGTCAGTGATGCCATCCAGCCTTTCCCTCCTACCTTCAATCTTTCCCTGCATCAGGGTCTTTTCCAATGAGTCAGCTCTTCACATCAGGTGGCCAAAGTATTGGTGCTTCATCATTGTTATGTGAACATTTATTGAGACTTCAACATATCAGACAGTATCTAACGTGGATTAATTCATTAACACAATAACCCTCACTGGGGACTGTTATGATCCCATTTCACAGATGGACAGAGAAGTCGAGTAACTCACCCAAGCTCACACAGCTGAGCTGAGGATGTAGACTCCACCTGTAGACAGTCTAGCTCCAGACCTACACTGTCCAATCTCCGATGTTAGGCTCAGTGGACAGCAAAGAGTAAGTTGTTCAACAGCTCAGTCGCTAACATTATCATAATATACTGTCTTTATTTCTATAAACACCACTGCCTCCAGGGGGGTGATTTTTTATTTTGCCTTTTTGAATTAAATTTCCACCCTCGGGGCACAAAACCTAGTGTAATCGCTTATGTTTCTGCCTGCTATCCATTCCCATCCTGTTGGAAAGAAAGCCGGGCTCAGGGAACTGCCTGCCTACGCACAGCTTCACGGGTCAGGCTGCACTCTCTGAGCTGGAGAGGCTGGGGGTATCTGTACTCTAGAATTGTTGGCAAATCTCTCTGTGGCCAGGGCCAACTGCAGAATGAGAGCCACCACCTGTCACTCTCTACTGGGAAGTGGTGGGGGCAGAAGGCCACTCCACGCGGAGAGGAAAGCTCCCCAGCCTGACACAGATAGGCCCACCTCCGACCATTCCCAGGGGCCTGCAAGCTGGACGGGGACTGCCCTCCCCCGGCTCCATCCTGAGCAAGCATTGACTGGTGTTGAAATCCATCATGCTCTGGGCAGCAGCCCCAGCTGTGCCCCCAGAGCCAACCAGCGCCTTCAGCTTGAACTTGGCAGCACACAGTCCTTCCACTGCGGTGGGAGGGAGCTGTTTGACTCTGTTTAATTGAAAGCTTCTCCCCCCAGAGCCTGAGCACATTTCTCAGCAGCCAGGGGAGATGGGAAGCATGGGGCCACAGGAACACCCCTCCCTGCTCCATATGCTAACACCTCCTGCAAGCCTACCCAGGATGGGCTCCACCAGCCAAGTCATTCTGGCAGGGGAGGTGGGGCCTTTTGTTTCCATGGGCCTGGAAGCATGCCTTCAGGACAAATCCAGTACAGCACCATGGTAGCCACACCCAGATACTGTGAAATCCAGCAATCTCAACTCAATCGGAGCATCCCAACCTCCAGACTGTAGGCAAAACATCGGAGAAGAAAACCCAGGGGGTGGCCAAGAGCATAGATTTTGGCACACCGCAGCTCTGAGTCTGAATCACTGATATATTCTCAAGCCATGAGAAACCAGGAGGGCAAGCACCTTTGCGAGGGGCAAGGAGGCAGAGACGAGGGCCGGGGCAGGGGGTAGGAGGGGCAGGTGCCCAGGGTTACTGGTAATGTCCTACTTCTTGATCTGGGAGCTGGTTATACACGTAGACTCCCTTTGTAAAAATATGCCAATATCTTGTACTTTACTGCTTGTAGAATAAACAATATTGTAGAATATGTTCAATTTTTAGAATTTATGAGAAAAAACAAACAAAGCTTCGGGAGGGATGTATAAACCAGCCTTTGACTTAAGCTCAAAGAATGAACACTGGATCTGAACATGCCAGATGGGCCACGTGAACTTGCCATGTGGGCCCCTTCCCCCAGGGCTTATCACAAGTTCAGTTCAGTTCATTCTCTCAGTTGTGTCCAATTCTCTGCAAACCCATGGACTGCAGCACTCCAGGCTTCCCTGTTCATCACCAACTCCCAGAGCTTCCTCAAACTCATGTCCATCGAGTTGGTGATGCCATCCAACCATCTCATCCTCTGTTGTCCCCTTCTTCTCCTGACTTCAATCTTTCCCAGCATCAGGGTCTTTTCCAAAGAGTCAGTTCTTTGCATCAGGTGGACAAAGCTTCAGCATCAGCTTCAGCATCAGTCCTTCCAATGAATATTCAGGACTGATGTCCTTTACAATTGACTGCTTTGAGTTCCTTTAGCATTGACTGGTTGGATCTCCTGGCAGTCCAAGGGATTCTCAAGAGTCTTCTCTAACACCACAGTTCAAAAGCATCAATTCTTTGGTGCTCAGCTTTCCTTAGAGTCCAATTCTCACATCCATACATGACTACTGGAAAAAACATAGCTTTGACTAAATGGACCTTTGTTGGCAAAGTAATGTCTCTGCTTTTTAATATGTTGCCTAGGTTTGTCATAGTTTTTCTTCCAAGAAGCAAGCATCTTTTAATTTCATGGCAAATTATTCTTAAAGCCATCACATAATGACCAAGTAAAATCTGTAGACCACCCCCGCCCCAGTGGATTTAGGGCTGTCCTTTCCAGTGATGCCAACCCATCCTCACTGGCTTGCACAAATGTTCACCGAGCAGCTACTGTGGGCCAGGCATGGATCCAGAGAAGAAGAAAACTAAGAATGCTCCTTCTTTCAAAAAGGCTTCCTTTCAGGTGCCTCCAGATGAGTCCTGGGGCTCTCTCACCTGCAACCCTCCCTCCCAGTCCATGCCTATTGGAAGCCAAGAGTCTTGTTATGATTTTTTTTCCCTCCTAGATTTTCTGAGGCATCCAGCACAGCAGGGCTCTGATGCACATGTATCACCTCTAGGTTAAGCTCTTTAACCTCTCTAAGCCTCAGTGTTCTCTTTTTGAAAATGGGAGTAATGACTCCCCATTAGGGTTCTGCTGCTGCTGCTGCTGCTAAGTCACTTGAATTATATAAGATGAGGCAGGAAAATGTTTAGAGTAGTGCTTGACACATAGTAGGCACTTAATGCACTCTGGCTGTTTTCGTTAATTTCTGCGAATTCCCAGTGAGCTGTGTCTTTTGCTACATCTGTCCATGAAATTTACCTCTATCTTCTTTTCCCAGGAAACCCTACCAACCCAGAGCATCCACAGGTCATTTACCTTCTCAGAAAGGGGCACCCAAATAAGGGAGAGAGAGACAGAGAAAAGGAGGGATGGGGATAGAGGGAGGGTGGAAATTCACTTCCTCTGTGGAACCACTTTACCTTTGGCTTTGGTTTCTACCAACGTGGACACTGTCCAATACAGTAGCGATAACTACATGTGGCTACTGAACACCTCAATTGTGCTATACATGTAAAACATATATGGGCTTTCAAAGACTTTGTATGAAATGAAGAGTTAAAATATCTCAAGAATTTTTAAAATATAATTTGGCTATATTGACATATTACTAAAATTAACTTCAACTATTTCTTTTTACTCTTTTTTAATATGACTACTGGAAAATTTTATATCTCATATGTGGTCTGATATATATTTCTATTGTGCAGCATTGTTTCAGCTTATCAATGTGTCTTCATACACAAAGGCAGTTTTCTCTATCAAAGGAATTTTCATCCCAGTTCTTAAGATAAATGTTTCCTCTCAATAGAGAAATATATTGTAGACCAAATTCCATGGATATAGAAACTGAGCCTGGGAGAGATGACGTGACCTGCCTAAGGGTATGAGGCTGACCAATGGAAGAGCCAGAATTCGACTCCAGGTCCAGCGAGGTGCTGAGCTGAGCTCTTGACTCTATTTTACTCCTGCCTCCAAATCTCGAGATACCGATCTTGAGAAGGTGGTCTCTCCAAACAGTCACCCCAGGAAAGAATAAACCGTCTGTTACTTGTCACCAGGACCACCAGTGGGTGGCTCTGTTTTAAAGGTTAAGACTGTTTGATACCTCGAGGCGGGCAAGGAGGAACGTGGCTTTACCAGGGTGTGAGTGAGCATTTGCAGAGGTAAGATTAGAATATGAGATGTTCTCACACTTTTGATACCTGGCCGTAAATGACAAGTCCAGTTTTGGCTACTTCTTACTCAGAATCACTCAAGGAACTCAAGCTGCTGCAGGGCTCTAACTGCTACCAGGGGAGTCACCTTGGATCAGCTGTGCCTTACATGAACTAAGAATGAATCCTCTCTGCACCCCCTGAGACCTGGATTTTTTATGCCCATTTTACAGATGAGCAAGCAAACTCCCAGGAAGGCTCGGTGATCTGCCCAGTCACCCAGCTAGGAAGTGGCAGAGCTGGAATTCCATCCCAGTGCTCGTTAACAACGATGAATCCCTGCTTCACACCTCCCAGTCTTTGCTCCTATGGTCCCCTGGGTTAGAATGCCCCCTCATCCTCAGCAAGGTCTGGCTCAAACTGCCTTTTCTGTAAAGTCAAAAATCTCTCTCCTCTTTCATAAACCCAATCACTCCTTTCTTTGATCACCCATGAACTTTAAACTTCATCTATCCCAGGTGTCTCAGTGGTAAAGAAACTGCCTGCCAATGAAGGCACCTGGGTTCCATCTGAGTCGGGAAGATTCCCCTGGAGAAGGAAATGGCAACCCACTCCAGTATTCTTGTCTGGAAAATTCCATGGACAGGGAAGCCTGGTGGGCTACAGTCCACAGGGTCACAAAAGAGTCGGACACTGCTTAGCGAGTAAACAACAACAAATCTTGCACTTACCACTAAGTGTTAGAATTCATTGCTTGCATGTCTATTACCTCCACGACAGCCGGAGCCTCTTCAGAGAAGAAGCCTTACCTTGCCCTTATGTACAGTTTCAGTTCCTGGCACAGTATCAGGCACATAGGAATTACTCAATAAATAATCTGTTGATTGAATGAAATAATCAACCAACCTGTCCTGACACCCTGGTTTTTGTTCTGCATCCCTCTTGCCAACCAGCTTCCCTTTTCTGCATTCTGATGTTCTTCCCCATGGGCGGCTTCTCCACCAATCTGTTTGCATGGAGAAAGGCCAAGTGCACTGCTTTCGACTGTAGCTTGGTAACACCAATTGTCACCTCTCCACTTTTATTAATTGCAGGGTTAATCAAGCACTCCAAATTTTGCCCACCCACGCTAACATGAAAGCATTTCTGGATGGCCAAGAAAACAAGGTGTAAGCTGAAGCAAAAGGAATGATATCACAGTCTTTTGGATCTTGTGCGACTGCCATGCTTTTCAGAACCTTTGGGTCTGAGTCAGATTAGATAGAAGAACAGTCTTGATCAAAATCTCAGCCATGAATAGCTTCCATACAGCGGGTAGGTTCCTGAGTGAACTCTGATGTACTTGGTTATCTGAGTCCTTTCACCATCCAATGAGATTGCTGTTATTATGCCAGTGTTCAGATAAGGAAACTGAGGCTCAACGCAGAAATATGCTACAGACTTGCCCAGGGTCACCCAGCTGGATGAGACAGAGCTAAGATCCAGACTCACTCATCATCACTGCAGGAGTCCTGCAGAGTCTCTGCCACCCAAGACTTGATGGTCCCACTCCTGCCTCTTACTTGGGGCCAGGCTTACTCCCCCAGACCTACCAGCCACCTGCCAGTCACTTCAGTGAAGCAGGCAGCCTCATGCAATCGACGTTTTCTTTCCTGTGCCGAAGGTTTATCCACCCTTCTAGTTGTCACACCTTAAGATGTTTTCATCTGAACCTCCCTTGAGATCTTGCTTTCCAACTCTAAAACATTTTTCATCAGAACATTTTTGGCCCGTCTTAGAACACAGGTGTTGGAGGTAGGTATTTTCCCTGTCCTTCACTTCTGCCAGCTGTGTCTCATTTGGTGGGCAGGAAACACAGAAGCACAAGGACCAAAGGAAGAGGGAAGGATTTCCTAAACACGAGAATGCACTTTTCAGGCTTCTGCTTGCAAAGGATGAATGTTACCCTTCCAAACTGTCCCCTTTCACTTTATAAGTAGCGCCTTTTTTTTTTTTTTAAACATTCAATAAAGATGCCACAGAGTCCGCTGGGCTGACTCCTGATGACAGTCCCTGACAGGCTCCCATATGGAGAGTCTGACATTCCAGATGCCTCCGTGTACCAGGTTTCCAGAAGCATAGTTACCAGCCCCCTGGGACTGGAAAAGCAGTGCTGCACAGGAGATGCGCCACGTGGCTTACTGTCCTGCTTAACGAGCGAACCGCTCAAAGCCTGCAGCAGCCCAGGAGCCCTCATGCTATGTTGCCAGGTGAAGTCACTCTGGCTCTCTCTCGAATGAGCAGGTAGAGAATTGAAAGGCAAGATGAGCATCTGCGTGGGAAGGCTGACCTGAGCCTCACCGCCTAGAGGGGGATTTGAGAAATGGAAGGTCAAACAATTAGGATTATCAAATCTTCAAAAGTGGGTAATAAACTGACCCTTTTAAAGAAGAGCAGGAAGCTGGTAAAAAAGCACAGGTCTTATTTTATGAAACTACATTTCCATTGCAAATGAGTTCAGCCAAGAATCACAGGGAGGTTTTGTTTCATTGTTTATCCTCAAAATATAAGCCCCTGATTTAAAAAGTGATGTTGAAATACCATCTCCCTCTCCCAGAACATACAGATTTCAGACCCCATGGATCCCGTGTGGAGAAGAACCCATCTACCGAGTTGATCTCATCCTGGTTGAACCTGGAGGGTTCAGGAAACAAGTTTCATCACATTGTTACAAGGGGTTAAAGAGCAGTGGATGAAATAGAGAGCTGAAGTCTAGGATTGTTTTCCTGGGGGTGGACAGGATGCCAACCTCTGGAGCCTGTTCTCCAGGACTGATGCTGCAAAAGCCCTCAGGGTTTAAAAACCAGAATGGTCACATGACATGGAACAAAGTTGACCCCAACACATTCGGAGAGCAGGTCCAAACGCTCTTTCTGCACCAGCAAGACTGCCCCTGGGACTTCCCTGGTGGTCCAGTGGGTTAAGAATTTGCCTACCAATGAGGGAGACATTGGTTCAATCCTTGGTCCAGGAAGATTCCACATGCCTCGGGCCAACTAAGCCCACGCTCCACAGTTGAGCCTGTGCGCCGCAACTGCTGAAGCCCAGGCGCCCGAGAGCCTGAGTTCTGCAACCAGAGAGGCCACTGCAATAAGCCCGTGTACTGCAAGGAAGAGGAGCCCCTGCTCGCTGCAGCTAAAGAAAGCCTGCGCAAAGCAACAGAGCCCCAGAGCCACCAAAAATAAAAATAAGATTTTAAAGAAAGACCGCCTGTGTTCCTCCATACTCCTTGTCCATCTGCATCATGACAAAGGCCTATGACCTCGTGCAAGTGAACCTGTGTCTAAAGCTGGCCCAGCTTCTCTCCAGACTGGCCAGGCCACTAGCACCCCTGAAAGGGGTCAGGGGACTTCCCAGCAGGAAACATGTTTAGAGTGTAGGAAAAACACCAAGGATGAATTCTGCAAGGAAAGCATGGGGTCTCCTGTTGAACAGCAGTGTTGACCTAGTCATATAAAGTAATTCAGTTCAGTTCAGTTCAGTTGCTCAGTTGTGTCCAACTCTTTGTGACCCCATGAATTGCAGCACGCCAGGCCTCCCTGTCCATCACCAACTCCCAGAGTTCACTCAGACTCATGTCCATCGGGTCCATGATGCCATCCAGCCATCCCATCCTGGGTCATCGCCTTCTCCTCCTGCCCCCAATCCCTCCCAGCATCAGAGTCTTTTCCAATGAGTCAACTCTTCGCATGAGGTGGCCAAAGTACTGGAGTTTCAGCTTTAGCATCATTCCTTCCAAAGAAATCCCAGGGATGATCTCCTTCAGAATGGATCGGTTGGATCTCCTTGCAGTCCAAGGGACTCTCAAGAGTCTTCTCCAACACCACAGTTCAAAAGCATCAATTCTTCAGCGCTCAGCTTTCTTCACAGTCCAACTCTCACATCCATACATGACCACAGGAAAAACCGTAGCCTTGACTAGACAGACCTTAGTCGGCAAAGTAATGTCTCTGCTTTTGAATATGCTATCTAGGTTGGCCATAACTTTTCTTCCAAGGAGTAAGCGTCTTTAAAGGGTAAATAAAGCACTTTTCAAATTCCCAGTTCCACACGCTCTTCAGAGCACTCAAATACACTTACCTGCCCCACTCCAGCATCTGCAGGGAATTCCTGAGATTCAGTCTTGCTCCAACAGGTGTGTATTCCCTGCTTCAAACCGGAGCTCACACTTTTATTTTCTTCCACCCTTCTCCTACTTTCTTTTCTAGGATTACTTTGAACTCCAGGAACCCAAAGTTAAAGGGAGTTCAACAGACAGATAGAGCACTCTTTTTAATTTATCACTCCATAATCCAATTTTCTTCACATTGGACCACAAGTCACCAGCCTCTTCACAAATCCACAGGGGCTGTGAGATATGACATACGGCTGGACAAATTATGTGGAAAATGGGAAAAATCATCACTTTGGGCCCCAGCTTCCAAATCAATAACACAAGAAGGTCAGGTTAGAACTTTTCTAAAGGTCTCCTCGGCCATCAATGCTGGAGGAGCCTGTGCAGCAGGAAGTTTTCATGCTTCAGCAGCCTCAGCCACATAAGAGCCTTTCCCTGTGATGTGATGGAAGCAGTGACACATGAACCTCCAACACCAGCAACGTAAGGGCAGGGCCCCTCCAGAGCCAGGCCAATGCTTGGCTGACACCTTGTAACCACCCTGTGCAGCAGGGTTTCTCTTTTTAAATTTATTTTTAATTGGAGGGTAATTGCTTTACAATACTGTGTTGGTTTCTGCCATACATCAACATGCATCAATCATAGGTATACATATGTCCCCTCCCTCTTGAACCTCCCTCCCACCTCCTACCCCACCCCACCCTTCTAGGCTGTCACAGAGCACCTGGTGGGTTTGAGCTTCCTGCCTCTTAACAGCAAATTCCTACTGGCTATCTATTTTACATACAGTAATGTATGTTTCCATGCTCTCTTTCAATTCGCCCCACCCTCTCTTTCCCCTACTATGTACACAAGCCCATTCTCTGTGGCTGTCTCCACTGCTGCCCTGCAAATAGGTTCTTCCTACCATCTTTCTAGATGTCATATATATGCATTAATATACAATATTTGTTTTTCTCTTTCTGACTAGACGGGTTTTATTAACTTTGCTGCAGCATAGAGAAAATGAAAATTCAATGACACCAAGTGGCCCGCCCAGGATCGCAGAGATGATAAGCCACAGAGACCCAGAACCAGCATTTCTCAACGCCTTCTATCACTCTCACCCTAGCTGGGTCACCCTCAGTGCTGCCTGAATTGAAGCCCCTCCTACATGGCACCTCTCCTTCATCTTTGCTCTTGATGGGCAACTCTCAATATAGGAGAGGTACCAGTGGCCCTGATGAGCAACTCATGCCATTGATCCACAGACCCCAGCCCTCAAGGGCTTACACGTGTTAGTCACGCAGTTGTGTCTGACTCTACGATCCCATGGACTGTAGCCTGCTGGGCTCCTGTCCATGGGATTCTCTAGGCAAGAACACTGGAGTGGATTGTCATGCCCTCCTCCAGGGGATCTTTCCCACTCAGGATCGAACCCAAATCTCCTGCACTGCAGGTGGATTCTTAACCGTCTGAGCCACAGAGAAGTCCTGAACTGAGCCCCATCCCCCTGGGACCTCATCCTCCAGTACCTGCTCCCTGCTTCCTCCCTTGCAGCCATGTGACAGCCTTGTGGTCTCTCAGTCAGCAACTGAGAAGTGGTCTCAGGGCCTTTGCACTTACCTCAGCCTTAGCTCTTCCCCCAGATGTCTCCAGATGACTCATCTCTTCACATTCTCAGGTGTCTGCTCAAATCACCTTCTCTGAGAATCCCTTTGTGACCAACTTAAACCTGCAAACTCTAACCACCACCACCATAAACACACACACACGCACACACATCCCTCCCCTCAACTAGAAGATGAGCTCCCTGAGGATAGGGACCTCCACCACTCAGTTTATTAATAGATCCATTGTGCAAGAGCAGTGACTCACACATAGGATTCAATAAATATCTGTGCAAATGAATAAAAAAAAATAAGATTTGAATGAAGGACCAGTCAATCCTAAAAGAAATCAACTTTGGATATTCATTGGAAGGACTGATGCTAAAGTTGAAACTTCAGTACTTTGGCCACCTGATGTGAAGAGCTGACTCATTGGAAAGAACCCTGATGCTGGGAAAGATTGAGGGCAAGAAGAGAAGGGGACAACAGAGAATGAGATGGTTGGATGGCATCACCGACACAATGGTCATGAGTTTGAGCAAGCTCCAGGAGACAGTAAAGGACAGGGAAGACCAGCTTGCTGCAGAGTCAGACATGACTTAGCGACTGAACAACTGCCACTGGGTGGTCTCTGCTCACTGCATCACCTCTCTCCATCACAGCCAGAGCTTAAGTCCCGTGAAGGCAGGAACTGAACCCACAGAATGGGCCTTAGTCCACATGGGTTTCCTCCCATCGATAGTCATCACTGAGCTGCTGTCCCTCCAGCCTAGGGAACACATCACTTTAAAGAAAGCGCTTGTATATTTGCAAAAGACACAGGCCTGGGTCTCCATACACGTACATGGGACCTCTTTCCTCTATTAAAGAGCATGCTCGTTACACACTACATTCAGGTGAGTCCATCCAGGAGAAGCTGCCCACATATCACTCTATACATCTCTTCTGAGGGCCCAGCACCACTCCAGCCCTACAGCGCGACTGATGTGGGAAGGTCCATGTCACATCTGAGTGACTGTGAGTTTGGCTGGAGTGTCACAGCAATGCGAGGGATCAACCAGTGGGAGCTGGGCAGGGCCAAATGCGTGAGTGCCTGCATGCTAAGTTGCTTCAGTCGTGTCCGACTCTTTGTGACCCCCATAGGGACTGTAGCCTGCCAGGATCCTCTGTTCATGGTATTCTCCAGGCATGAACACTGGAGTGGGTAGATTGCCATGCCCCCTTCCAGGGGACCTTCCCCACACAGGGATCGAACCCACATCTCTTATGTCTCCTGCATCAGCAAGTGGGTTCTTCACCACTAGCACCACCTGGGAAGCCCAGGACTAGATGGGGCAGGACCTCAAAGCACAGATGCCACCGCCCTGCAGAGCTACCAGATGCTCCAGGTTGCTACTTACACCACTGGGGGCCATACCACAGCCTCTGATCTACCTGCTCAAGGAAGAGAGGCCCCCCGTTTCCCACAAGTCACCATCTTGGTAGCACCCATGCACTGACATCAAAAGCCACGCCTCATGTCTGAGAGACAGTGACAGGAGCACCTCCAGCTTTCCCAGTGACTCAAAACCACCTCCTTCCTGGCTCTGAAGCCCAAGCTCCCTGTGCTTCTAAGGTGCCTGCCCAGCATAGAGGTGGTCACCTGAGTCCATCATCATACCAACAGCAGCACATGCACTGGGGAGACTATTTATCAGGAAAAAAAACTTTTTTTTTTTTTTATAAAAGAATGGGACTTCTCTGGTAGTCCAGCAGTTAAGAGTCTACCTGCCAGTGTATGGGCATGGTTTGGATCCCTGGTCTGGGGAGATCCCACATACAGAGGAGCAGCTAAGCCTGTGCGCCACAACTACCAAACCCACGCACCCTAGAGCCAGTGCTCCACAACAAGAGAAGCCACCAAAATGAGACACCCACTCACTGCAACTAGAGAGTAGCCTCCACTCGCCACAGAGAAAAGCCTCTGCACAGCAAGTAAGACCCATCCACCATGGCCAAAAATAAATGAACAAATAAATCAAACTTTAAAAAATTAAATAAAAGAACAAGTAAGAATCTGGGGGGACTAGGAATATTAACAGGGCTTCCCAGATGGCATCAGTGGTAAAGAACCTGTCTGCCAATGCAGGAGACATAAAGAGACCTGGGTTCAACCCTTGGGTTGGGAAGATCCCCTGGAGGAGGGCATGCCAACCCACTCCAGTATTCTTGCCTGGAGGATCCCCATGGACGCAGGAGCCTGGTGGGATACAGACCACAGGATTGCAGAGTTAGACACACTGAAGCAACTTAACACACAGGAATACTGTTTGAGGGATGAATGGGGCAGTTTTCAGTTTTCAGATGATAAGTCCTTTCATCCCAATGCCCTGATGAAACACTACTACCCCCATTTCACCCACATGGAAACTGAGTCTCTGCCAGGAAGTAGCAGAGCTTGCTTCAAACCCAATATTTATGGCACAGGATGTGTACCCATCCAGCAGCATTTGGGCATTCGTGGTCATGTGAATAACCCAGAGAGTACTTGTATTGAGATGACATCAACATATCAATTTAAATCATGTCAATGAAAAACAAAAGGTGGGAATAGTAGTAGAGAATCCACCTGCCAATGCAGGAGACATGGGTTTGATCCCTGGGTTTGGAAGATCTCCTGGAATAGGAAATGGCAACTCACTCCAGTATTCTTACCTGGAAAATTCCATGGACAGAGGAGCCTGGTGGGCTACAATCCATGGGGCAACAAAGAGTCAGACGTGACTTGGCACAGTTTTAAAAAGTGACTCAGAGAACACCTGCAAGCCCACACTGTTGGACAAACAAATTGCTAGTAAGTCGTCTTCTCTTCGATTTTGTCAAAATCTTCGACAGCCTCTAAAAAGCCCCTCCCTGCTTCAACTGCCTCTCCATGGTCCTTCCAACCCAGGAAATGCTGTGCATTTGCTGGATCAATGTAAGAAGGATGCTTCTGTATCACGGATGGGGGTAGGAAAGTGGCCAACATTGGAGCCCCTCTCACCTACAGAGCACCTTCAAATATATCCTCACACAATCTTCAGAACAGTTTTGACAAATACCTCATTCTTTCTAGAGGTGCAAAAACCAGTGGTGCTCAGCAGATTTAAGTCAGATGCACATGTAGTCAAGGGTACAATTTAATTTTCCTATTTTTTTTCCTTAATTTTCAAAAATTAAGGTGGGTTTACAATGTTGTGTTAGTTTTTATGTGTGTGTATATTCTTTTTTCAGAATCTTTTCCCTTATAAATTATTACAAGATGTTGAGTATTATTCCTTGTGCTATACAGTAGGTCCTTGTTTGTTTATTTTTATATATAATAGTGTATATCAGCTAATGTGAAAGTGGAGAGTGAAAAAGTTGGCTTAAAGCTCAACATTCAGAAAACGAAGATCATGGCATCCAGTCCCATCACTTCATGGGAAATAGATGGGGAATCAGTGGAAACAGTGTCAGACTTTATTTTGGGGGGGTCCAAAATCACTGCAGATGGTGACTGCAGCCATGAAATTAAAAGACGCTTACTCCTTGGAAGAAAAGTTATGACCAACCTAGACAGTATAATTCAAAAGCAGAGACATTACTTTGCCAACTAAGGTCCATCTAGTCAAGGCTATGGTTTTTCCTGTGGTCATGTATGGATGTGAGAGTTGGACTGTGAAGAAGGCTGAGCGCCGAAGAATTGATGCTTTTGAACTGTGGTATTGGAGAAGACTCTTGAGAGTGACTTGGACTGCAAGGAGATCCAACCAGTCCATTCTGAAGGAGATCAGCCCTGGGATTTCTTTGGAAGGAATGATGCTAAAGCTGAAGCTCCAGTACTTTGGCCACCTCATGCGAAGAGTTGACTCATTGGAAAAGACTCTGATGCTGGGAGGGATTGGGGGCAGGAGGAGAAGGGGACGACAGAGAATGAGATGGCTGGATGGCATCACTGACTCGATGGACGTGAGTCTGAGTGAACTAGGGAGTTGGTGATGGACAGGGAGGCCTGGCATGCTGCGATTCATGGGGTTGCAAAGAGTTGGACATGACTGAGTGACTGAACTGAACTGAACTGAACTGAATCCCAAATTCCTAATTTATCCCCCCCCTGCCTTTGCCCTCTGGTAACTGTAAATCTGTTTTCTCTGTGAGTCTATTTGCTTTGTAAATAAGTTCATTTGTGTCATTTTTTTAATCAACAGATTTCACATATAAAGGATATCATATGGTATCTGTCCTTGTCTGGCTTACTTTACTTAATATGACAGTCTCTACATCCAACCATGTTGCTGCAAATGGCATTACTTTTTTCTGGCTGAATAATGTTCTATTGTATAGATACACATTTATCCATTCATTTGTCTCTGGACACTTGAGTGGCTTCCACGTCTTGGCTATTGTAAACAGTGCTGCTATGGACACTGGGGTACACATCTCTTCAAATTATAATTTTTTTCTCTGGATATAGGCAAGGACCTGATATAAATTGAGGTCTGACCTGACCCTAAAACTTAAGCTTTGCCCAGGACATCACTTCATTCCTCCAAAGAGAATCCTATCTTCTGAAGCAGAACTGGCTGCAGTGAAATTTTTGGAGCCTCTAAAACTCTCCCCAAGCTCCTTTCTGAAGTACCATGGTTCTCCTTGTAATTACAGAAGCCTTTCCTCAAGCCCCTTCATTCAATATAAATGAAAATGATTCTTATTCAGTCTCCTCATCTTCCTGTTTTAATTGTCAGGTTTGCAAGTACAGCTCTCTGATGATTCTCGTGGCAGAGGTCCAGGAAGACTGCTTTCTCCCAGGCGAGGCAGCCTCTTGTACACCGACCACCCCCCCGCCCCAGCATCTCTGACAGCCTTCTCAATTGGAGAAAAGAAAATGCAAGCTTTGGAATTCATCCATTCCTAAGTTTGAGATTTTGAAGCTGGAATAATACATCTTTGGAAACTCTGCAAAAGGGCTTCCATAAATAAACTTTGTTTTCTTGGTCCCTTCTGAAATTCTAGCAGAGGCATAGGTCAGACTCTTTTCAAATGGGGCCTCTGTTCAATCAACTTACGTCAACACCATTGGTGGAGAACATTCAATCTGGGGACGTGGGCTCTGGGGGTCCCCAGGGGCTCATCAGTGGGGAGGAAAGGAGACCCCAACAACCACAGACACACTGACATAAAATGCCAGCATCACAGTCAGGTTCTAGCTGCTAGCTTCTCCACAAGAAATGGGATCATTTGAGCCAGACCTTGAGTGGAGAATGGTCTGGAGTAACCAGAAGATCAGGTGGGTGGTGGGGAGAGAAGTGAACAAAAGTATATTTATTCCTTGAGTATTTACTGAGTGCTCAATGTGGAAACGGGACTAAGCTTAGGACCAGAAATACAATGTGGTCCAGGAAACCAAACACAGCCCCTGTCCCAGTGAACTGTGCAATCTCATAGGATAAACACACAGGCAAACAGTAAGATCAAAACAGTCAACCTGAAAAGAAATCAATCCTGAATATTCATTGGAAGGACTGATGCTGAAGCTGAAGCTCCAATACTTTGGCCACCTGATGCGAAGAGCCGACTCATTGGAAAAACACCCTGATGCTGGGAAAGATTCAGGACAGGAGGAGAAGAGGGCGACAGAGGATGAGATGGTTAGATAGCATCACTGACTCAATGCACACGAGTTTGAGCAAACTCCAGGAGATAGTGAAGGACAGGGAAGGGTGGTGTGCTGCAGTTCATGGGTTGCAAAGAGTCAGACACTACTTAGCAACTGAACAACAATCCCTACATATGAGCCTTCATGTTTCAGCTTTCAAAGATGCAAGTGTGTTCACACGTCCAACCACGTAAGTTAATGTGCCTGGTGCACACTGTCACGTGTATTCATTGTCTACAAGTGGTTGTGCTTTTGGGTACTTTATAGCACAGTACAGAGTGTAGAATCTTTAAGGCCAGAATGTCCAGAAATAAAAGTAAAAGCAATGGTGATGTAGCTGTTAATACTTACTGTACTGTAAGATAAAAATGATTTTTTGTGCTTTTTATGTACTATTTATGTGAAAAGTATTATAAACCAATTACAGTACAGTACTCTACAGCTGACAGTGTTAGATGGTACCTAGGGTAACGCTGATGGACTTAAGAACCAAATGGACTGACTTCCGAACATGCTCTTGGAAGGGAACACATTCTTATGTAGGGGATTTACTGTACCCGCCATGTTTGTGCTGAGAGACCTCCCTAGCCCAGTAGACCCACTGGGTCCTCAGGGCAGGGGGAGAACAATGGTGTTCAGTCCTGCAGAGATAAGGCAACGGGGACAAGGGGCAATGGGTGCTTGTCGTGTGCCAGGTACAGAGTCAGTACAGTTTAGGTGTGAAGAGCATGAATCTGGGGGTTCAAATCTTAGTTGCTCCCCTAACTAGCCCTGTAATCTGGGCAAGTTATAAACTCCACATTGTAAAGTGAAAGTCATCATAAGGCTTTTTGGTAAGAACTTAAAATGTCAAACAGATCCATTCATACAGAGGTTTAAAAGAGGGCCTGGCACATAGTTGGTGCTTAAAAAAATAAAATTGTAGCTATTTTTTAAATTAACCTATACAACTCTAGGATTTTTTTTTTTTTTTAACAAAGTATAGTTGGTTCCCTGGTGGCTCAGTGGTACAGAAACCACCTGCCAATTCAGGAGCTGTGGGTTGGATCCCTGGGTTGGGAAGATGCCCTGGAGAAGGAAATGGCAACCCACTCCAGTATTCTTGCCTGGGAAATCCCATGGAGAGAGGCACCCAGCAGGTTACAGTCCATGGGATTGCAGAGTCCGAACAGCCTAGCAACTAAACAACGAAATAATTGGTTTACAATGCTGTGCTGATTTCAGGTACAGAACAAAGTGATTCACTTATACATACATTTATCTTTTTCAGATTCTTTTCCATCATAGGTTATTTATTGTAAGAATTTGAATATAGTTCCCTGTGCTATACAATGGAGAAGGAAAAAAAGAATCTGAAAAAGATAAATGTATGTATTTACAGCACAGCATCTCTCCATGGGATTTCCCAGGCAAGAATACTGGAGTGGGTTGCCATTTCCTTCTCCAGGGGATCTTCCCAACCCAGGGATCCAACCCACAGCTCCTGCATTGGCAGCTGGTTTCTGTACCACTGAGCCACCAGGGAACCAACTATACTTCGTTAAAAAAAAAAATTCCTAGAGTTGTATAGGTTAATTTAAAAAATAGGTCCTTGATATTTATTTTATATATAGTAGCATGTATCTGTTAATCCCAAATTCCTAATTTATCCCTTCCCCTCTTTCCCATTTGAAAACCCTAACTACGTTTTCTATGTCAGTGAGTCTGTTTCTGTTTTGTAAATAAATTCATTGTATCACTTTTAGACTCACAGGTATAATATATTTGTCTTTCTTAGTATGACAATCTCTAGGTCCATCCACATTACTGTAGATGGCATTGTTTTATTCTTTTTTTTATGGCTGAGTAGCTTTTGAACTGTGGTGTTGGAGAAGACTCTTGAGAGTCCCTTGGACTGCAAGGAGATCCAATCAGTTCATTCTAAAGGAGATCAGTCCTGGGTGGTCTTTGGAAGGACTGATGCTAAAGCTGAAACTCCAGTACTTTGGCCACCTCATGCGAAGAGTTGACTCATTGGAAAAGACTGATGCTGGGAGGGTCTGGGGGCAGGAGGAGAAGAGGATGAGAGAGGATGAGATGGCTGGATGGCATCACCGACTCGATAGACGTGAGTCTGAGTGAACTCTGGGAGTTGGTGATGGAAAGGGAGGCCTGGTGTGCTGCGATTCATGGGGTCGCAGTCGGACACGACTGAGCGACTGAACTGAACTGAATATTTCTAGGATGTGGATTTTATCCCTATTTCACAGATGAAACTGAGGCTCAGGAAGCTATTAAGGAACTTCACCAAAATCTCACAGGAAAATGCTGAGGCCAGGATTCAGATTTGGGTCAGAGTCTTCAGTAAATAGTTTCACAAACTTCAAGGTGAGGTTACCTTGTAGTAGGCTACTTCAGGTATATCTTATACCTGCACAATTCCGAGGACTATTCATCAAGATCACTATTTCAATTATAAGCTAGCCTTATTAGGCAACAATTCCTCAAGATCTTTAGGTCAAAGTAGGTCATAATCCCTTTGTGCTGCCTCAGTTTCCCTAATGCGACGAGTATTGGGAAATTTGGAAAGAAAGTGGTAATGAGACTGCTGAGACTCAACCTTTGTAGCTTTATTGGTCAGAGCAGTTCAGAAGGTTCATGGCCAGTGTCTCCCGCAGATACCAGGCCAGAACAAAAACATTTACAACAGAGCAACTACTGTGTTCCAGAAGCTATAAACTGCAACCTCACGTCTCCGCTGAACACAAGCCACCTACACCTCGTCTAATTCAGGCTCCTTATCTGCGACTCATTCCAGAGTTTACCATTTCCAGAAGGTGTTACCTTTCTAGGTTATACCAAAGGCACCCCCTCTGTGCTCTTCTAAATACTGATCAATATTCCCTACCTCTCTGCCACTGACCTTGCCTGTTTTATAAGAATCAGCCCAGGAATCTGTCTACCCGACTATGACTTCCATTTGGATGTAGATGAAGCCATGATTCCTTTTTAAGAGATTTATTCATATTTTCCTTGCACAAACATCTTCGGAGCACCTACTGTGCCAAGCCTCATGCTTTGTGCTGGTGATAGAGAAATTAATGGAAAGGAAGTCAATCAAACAGGAGAGTTAGGTACAGGGAGTCAGGAATGACACTTTGACATCACGGCGTGGCTTTAGCAAGTAACCTACCCTCTCTGGCTTGGTTTATCTGGAAAGTGGAATTAATATTAGTATCTATTACTGTCTTTTAAGAAGATGAAGAGGGTTACATGATATCATGCCTATAAAATGCTGAGAAAGCAGATCCATGACACTCAGTATGTAAGCCAAACCCATTCTGGATAATTCTTTGTGATGGGCATTGTCAGTGTTGGCTATTATCAAGGTGGGTGGGGTGTTGCTTTCTGATATCAATGAAGCTTTAAGTCTTCAGTCTTTTTTTGTTTTGGTAACAGTGAAAGCAAAGTTATTCGATATTTAATGGGAAATTGGCATAGTTTATCGGCTCAGATGAGAAATCAATTTGGAAACATCACATATTTTAAATTCAGAAACCTAGTCAATGCCTTTCTACTCTAAACTTTGATACATCATCTAAAAATACCTTTTCAAAGCCCACACCCTCATGAGGCTTTCTTTGATCCTTCACCCAGAAGACTCCCCCTCCTTTTTTTTTTTAATTGAAATATAGTTGATTGACAATATTGTGTTAGTTTCTGGTGTATACAAAGTGATCCAGTTTTATATAATATGCATATTCTTTTTCACTACAGGCTATTCCAATATATTGAATATGGTTAGTTCCCTGTGTTTTAAGTAGGACCTTGCTGCTTATCTATTGGTGTTTTATAAACAATAGTTTGCATCTGCTAATTCTAAACTCCTAATTTATCCCTCCCCACTCTCTTTCCCTTTTAGGAACTACAAGTTTGTTTTCTGTGCCTGTGAGTCTGTTTGCTTTGTAAGTAAATTTGTTTTGTACCATTTTTTTAGACTCCACATATAAGTGATATATGATATTTGTCTTTCTCTGACTTCACTTAGTATGGTCATCTCTAGGTTCATCCATAGTGCTATGAATAACATTATTTCATTCTTTTTTTATGACTAATATGCCATGGAGTGTGTGTTTATCACATCTTCTTTCTCAACGTCTGTTGATGAACATTTGGGTTGCTTCCATGTCTTGCCTACTGTAAACAGTGCTGTTATGAACACTGGGGTACATGCATCTTTTCGAATTAACAGAAGACTCTCCCTCCTTAAATTCCCCTCATATCGAGTCCTTTCTGAGGGCACTTAGCACTTTCTCTACCATTGAAGAGTTACTGATCTTGTCCTGGCCCTCCCACCACCGTCACTAAACTCTAAGTCTTCCTGCAAACAGGATCCACATCACACAGGGGTCATATCATATCCTACTGTATCGGTCATCTGCTGTATAATCACACCACCTAACACGCCATCCCAGGAACCAGAGTCTTGAGGCCACAAGCATTCATCTTCACTCATGCATCTGCAGGTTGGCTGGAACTCCGGTGACCTCAGGTGGGCTTGGGTTCTTACTGAAGATTCTCGGCTTGGCTGGGCAGCTCCATCCCAAGTGTTGCTCATCCTGCTGCTCCCTGGACCAACCAGGCTACTAGGGCATGCTGTTCTCAAAGCAAAGGCAGAGAAGCCAGGGAGAGGGGAGAGAAACACTCAAGGTCGTCTAAAGACCAGGCTCAGATCCAGCACACCCCATCACCTCTGCCTCGTCCTTCAAAATAAGCCACAGGGTTAAGCCCAAAGTCAAAAGTTGCAGAAAACAATAAGATCTTCAGGTAGAAATTCAGAAATGTGTAAAAGAATTGGGTCATTCACACAAACAGCAAACCACATCCACCACCCAGGTGCCTCATATAAAATAATCTTCAGACACTGAAAGAATGAATGAATACAGAGTAAATTTCAGCATCTTCAAGACACATGACAACTTACCAGCAGTCATTATGAATCCTAAATCTGGTTCATCATACCACTCTCATTAATATTAGTTTATCATGGGTCCCTAGACAACACTGTACTTTATCTGGAGAGGTGGAATTTCAAAAACTTGTATGTACACATGGTTATTTTTTCATGGCTCTCTGATTATAAAATGAATCAATATATCCATTCACACTTGGGAGTCCATGAAAACACACACATCAACCTACTCAGTAAAAGAAGGAAAACGTGACACCATTTTGCCTACATGGGGTGGGTGGAGGGGGATGAAAAGAGAGAAGGTGAAAAGTTGACTTTAAATCAAACCCATGGTGGTTAATTTCCATTTAACTACCTAGCTGAGACAAGAGGTTCCACAGAAACACATTAAAGCCCGTGAACTTATGAAATGATGCATCATTGAAGCCACAGCAGGGGAAGAGGCACTGTTTAGAAGACATTAAAGATTGAAAACCTGCAGAAGTGTCGTTTTTCGTTACAAGGTAATTGCTAAAAAAAAAAAAAAATACATTTTAATTGAGAAAGGAGACACCTGTTCCAAAAGAAGACGCAAAATAAAATTAACCTTCAACTCCCCAGTCCCCCTACCCCAGATATGCCCACAGCTCCCTCCTGGAGCTCAAGCCAAGGAATGAGTCTTAGATGAGTCTATTTCTCCCTCTGGATCCCACTGACACCAGCTACAAGCCACCGTTTGCTCATTCACTCCACAAATATTTATTGAAAGGCTTCTGTGCAAGACAGAACAGGGCAGAAATTTCTGCAGTCATCAGTGTATACTCAAGAAAATGGTACATCGTATTAACAGTGATGCTATCAGGAAAAACGGAGCAGACGGAGGAAACCAGTGGGTCAAGTTAACAGAAAGCTGCGCATTTAAAGAGATGCACAACCACCAGGTGTTTCATTTCCCTCAATAACCTTAGGTTCTTCGTGCTTTCACTCTGAAAAGCTTTTAAAATCAACCACCAAGTGAAACTGCACAAAACACCCAGGACAGGTGAATTATTGTGTCGTTTGCTCTGGCAGACACAAAGGTGGGGTACCCTAGCTACAAGGTGTTTGCAATAAAGAGGAACTCAAGCAACACAGAAGAACCACAAGGCCCAGATTTAACCACTCTCTGAGCAATGGCAAAAGGCAGCCCATGCAGATACCAACAGCTGACTTATTAAGGCCTTTTAGGTGAGTGCCCCAAGTCCTCAATCCCTTTCACTGTGTGTTGAGTAAGGAGTGAGTTCACGGCACTAACGATGGAGGGATCTATTAAATCCATAGGAAACCACAAGCCTGCCTCCCTGGGTCCCCAAACTGGGCTCCTAGAGGCCGGTCTTGTGAGACTTGACTCTACAAGTCCAAGGCTAGAAGCACACATGTCTGCCCCTCAGTGGGGTTAGGAACTGTGGTGGTATCAGGACCATGCCCCATCCTTAGCCTCTGTCTTCTCTTTCTCCTGCCCAACTGCCTGACATACGAAGGCCCTCCTTCCACAGCTCTGAATTGGGGCATTATGCTAATCTCCTGGGGAGTTTTGGATCCCAGCACTCAAGCTGCACCCTAAACCAGCTGAATCAATATTTCCAGGGATGAGCCCAGGCATCAGTAGACATTAAAGCTTCCCAGATGATCCTGATACACAGGGGAAACCTAGAACACTCTCTCTTCCCCTCACCAGGCTGGCACCTCCATCCCTGACCATCTGGACTCCTTCACTATTTCAACTTAAGGTTTCAGCTATGCTCCTCAGCTCCACATTATCCCACTGTGGTCCAGTAGGAAGGATTAATCAGAACCTTCCAGGTGGCCTGTGTGTAGCAACTCTATTATCCAAGCAAAGCTGGGACACAGGATCTGGCAAAAATACCCCTGTTCTCTTTTTGCAAGGCAAGTAAGTTAGAGCCCAGTTTGGCATCCTAATCCTGGTCTGGACACACACAAGCTCCATGTAACCTTGGCCAAGAAAATGAAGCCCATGGAATCTCAGTGTGCTCCTCTGTAAATCAGGCACTGTGATACCAGCCTCACTGGGGCTGATAGGAAGACACAATGAGAATCATTAATCAAGTGTCTGACATATAGCAGGCATCTCCCTCCCTCAAATGGCAGGGGCTTTTACTAATTTATCATAAGAGAGCCAGTCTAATAAGCATTTATATATCAACACAGAATATATGGGACAGCTGCAAAGTTTATGGGGACAGTGAATGAGGCAGAATATTTGAAATTAGAGCCACCTTAGAAAAATCTGATTACCTGCATTTTGTGCAATGAGCATTGTGACCAAGAGTTAAGACATGGGTTTATGCCTGAGTGGATGGAGAGAAGAGCTCACCTGCACAAAGGTGGGTGGAGGTGGCATCCTGGGTCTCAGGACTCAGTCATTGCATTAAAACCCACTGTTCTCAAAATCTTGTAATATTGGGAAAAGAATCTGAAAAAAAAATACATATATAGACATAGATAAACTGTTTATAGCACAGTGATCTAAACCTGAAATTGTGCTACAAACCTGAAACTAATACAACACTGTAAATCAACTATACTTTAATAAAAACAAAAACAGCAAACAGCAAAACCTACTGTTCTTCCTTAAGGGCTGGGACATACCCCTTAAGGCAGAAACCAGGAGGAAGGAGGGAGGAACCAGAAGGATGAAGTGGCCCTAACAATGAATGTGTTTGAACATATGTAGAAAAGAGAAAAACAGGCTATCCACGGACTTCCAGTGGACAATAAGGGACGCGAGAGGTCTGAGGCTGTCTGGGGCAGAAAGTCAGGATGGAATAGATTCAGAGAAGCATCTGGTGAGGCTGTGTATTAGTTAGCTATTGGTGCGTAACAAATTACCACAAAGTTGGTGGCTTGAAACAGCACTTTGTCTCACAATTTTTGTGAGATAAAAAGACAGCTCCCCAGTCCGGCCACGGTTTAGGTGGGTCTGCAGCAGAAGAGACTCCCAAGGCTACAGTCAAGGTGTTCCCAGGTGGAGGCTCTGGGTGGGTGGGGAGAATCCACCTGTAACGTGGGTGTTGGCGGAATTCACTTCCGTGTGTCCATAGGACTGAGGCGGTCTTACCTTCCTGCTGGCAGCTGACTAAGAGTCACCCTCAGCTCCTAGAAGCCACCTACAGTTCCTTGCCATGTGGGTTTCTCCAACAGCATCAAGCCAGCAAGGAGAGCCACTACAGTGAAGTCAGCCAGTAAATGCAGTCATAGGAATCACATCCCATCACCTTTGCTGTATCCTGTTGGTGAGGTGAGTCATTGGTCCTGTCCACTCACACCCAAGCGGATGTGATTACCCAAGGGCATGAGCGTCATGCCCCTGGGGATACAGTGGGATACAGTGGGGATACAGTGATCACACAAAGGCATGAACATCAGGACATGGGGATACAGGGAATCAGTTTCTATTATGGTAATATATATATATAAAAATATTCACCATTTTTAAGTGCACAGTTCAATGGCATTAAGTACACTCACACTATCATGTAACCATCACCACCATCCATCTCCAGAGTTTTCATCTTCTCAAAGGGAAACTCTGTACCCAGAAACACTAATGGCCCAGGCCCTGGAAACCTCTACTCTACTTTCCTGTCTCTATGAATCTGACTACTTGAGTATCTAGGTGGAATCATAATCTGTCCTTCACGACTGGCTTGTTTCACATAGCATGATACCTTCAAGGTTCATCCAGGATGGTTCCTGTGTCAGAAAATCCTTCTTTTTAGGGCTGAATAATTGGTGGCTCGGTTGGTAAAGCATCTGCCTGCAGTGCAGGAGACCAGGCTCCACCCCGGGTTGGGAAGGTCCTCTGGAGGAGGGCACAGCATCCCACTTCAGTTTTCTTGCCTGGGAAATCCCATGGACAGAGAAGCCTGGCGGGCTACAGTCCACAGGGTCGCAAGAGCGTCAGGCATGACTTGGGCACGTAACCATGAACCACAATCACCAACGTTCACTGTATCGCTATGACTGCACTGTGTTTCTCCATTCATCTATCAATGGACATCTGGGTTGCTTTTGGCTACTGTGAGTAACACTAGTGTAAGCCTGGGTGTTCAAACATTCATTCAAGTCCCTACTTCTGATTCTCTGGGATCTATATCCAGAAGGGGAATTGCTGGACCACATGCTACTATGAACACTGCTGAAGCTCCATGTACCTCTATGGGAACAGAGTGGCTTGGGAACCTGTTAAGATTTATAGGAGCAGAGAGTGCGTTAAAAAAAGTGCCCAAGTAGCCAAGAGCAGTGTAACACAGCCACATCACCTGTCCCCCAAAAGTGCCGCTGCCTTGTGATGTTGTACAAATGTAACAGTGTCTGCAGGGACCCACCTACAGAGGCCCAAGGACACTGCCCACCCCCAGTACCCACCCTGGCTCCTGACTTTTGCTATTATTCTGCACTTGCAAGGAGTCTTTCTGGGTTCCTGTGTCTGAGTTTTCTGTAACTAGAAACCTACTTGCTCTCTCCTGGTCCTCAGACAAGCCACAGAGAAAGCAGTAGTCTTAGCAGTAGCAGCACTCCAGGGCTTGAGTGTGGATATAACACATCAGACCCCCTTCCCTGCCCACCAGACCTGACAGCTGAATTCCAGCAGAGGTTCTCAAGGGAGCAAACAGGGATCAGAAAAGACTTGGAGCTTCTTTTCCTGCCATCTCCCTAGACTGCTGCATTGTGGAATTCTCTGCCCACACCTTCACAGGTTGTGGGCAATTCTCCAGTCCTTTGACATGCTCCCTGGAGTCTTCCAGTTCCTGTCCCCCCAAACCCAGGAAGAAGCCAAAATGAAACCTTAGGCTGACTCAGTCACTGCTGCTGAAGGGGACACCCCCATTTCTGCAAAACAGCTGGCCACCACAACCCGACTAGCTACAGCCTTCAAATCAAGCTCATTCTTTTGAAAAACCTCCCACGTCTACTCCTCCATTCTTGTTTTTGCTTAGCCCCAAAGCTGTAAGCAGTAAACTCTCACTGGTGGCTCAGGAAAACAAAGTCCCAGAGATCTATGATCACAGCAGAATAAGGGGTTCCTTCCTGCTGTCCCCAAGTAGCACCAGATGAGAGAGGGAGGCAGGGGGGTCTGGACAGCTGCCAAGCCAGTCTGGCTCTGGGGCAGGAGTTGGGATGGGTGGCCTGACAGGACAATGCCAAGGGCAGCAGAGAAGCCCTTATCTCCCTCTATCCCATCTCAGCCAGTGAAGGTGAAATCGGAGAGGGAATGCCAATGAGGTCGCCGGATCCCCAGACAGCCAAAATGTGGTGCTTTATTATGGAGTCTAAGTGACTACAAACAGGCCATTATCAAATCTCTTCAGTGACAAAGCTCTGTGTTGAAGGGGACAAACAAAAATAAGTACATTAAGCACAATAAATCACAGGGACCTGTCACTGAGAACCATTATCCCTGGGGGATTACGGGACTGTTTCCCTCCCTGCCTTTCGGCTCCTGGATCCTGGTTTCCCCATCATTGTTTTAATATTGCAGCCATTACTCTCTGTGCCACGAACAGCCTGCTGTTTCTCTGTCGTTCTGGGTGGCAAGGGCATAATTTGTTTTATGATTTGCTTGGGAGGGTAGCTGTTTTATATTCATCTTTAAAAGATACATTCAATAATTGTAGCAATGAGACCCCTGCTTTAAAAAAGAAAAAAAAAAAAAAAGACCCAGCCCTGGCATTCCTTCTAACATCAATGTAGCCATGGCTGTGGCAACTCCAAAGATACCCAACTATTTCCAGGAAGGCTGTGCTGTTTCTGTGGGGACCCACCTGCCCCCCAAACAGCCTGAGTCATGTTTAAAGAGCCACTAAATCATGTGGCAGGCAGCCTGGGCTGGAAGGAGACTGTAAGAGGTTAGAACCCAGGGGGCCTGGGTTTTACCATTAAGTTGGTGTGACCCTGGGCAAGTCCTTTGATCTCCTGGGTGGAAGTGTTCCATCTGTCCAAACAAAACAGTTTGTCCACAAGCCTCTTTGGAGCTGGAAAGTTTCTGCATTTCTCTAAGATGCAGAGAGAGTACAAAGAGCTTTAAGCCAGATAATAATAGCTTCTATTTCTGCCTTTCTCTCAATAAGATCATTACAAGATTCATCTTAAGATAAAACCAACACATACGCAACTGTCCGAGACATCCTCTCCCATGTAGAAACCTTCTTCCCTCCTGTTCCCTCACCCCTTTAGTTGCCTTTCAAGACAGCACAACCTAAATACTGTAAACAAGTCGTCTCACAGAGTTATCCGTCAGGAAGTAGCTGGAAGGCTGGATACCCAAGGATAGAATGTGCTGAGCCAGATACCCAAAGAGGGAGACAAGCACGCACTCTTCTCCATCAGAAGCAAGCAGGACAGCAAATCCCTTAGAGGCTTCTGGAGGATGGCTGTGGACACCTGTGTGCAGCATAGAGACACTAATAGCCCTTTCTGGCATCTCTGTCTCAATTGTGTTTAGTCGCTCAGTCCTGTCCAGCTCTTTGCGACTCCATGGACTGTAGCCTGCCAGGATCCTCTGTCCATGGGATTCTCCAGGCAAGAAAACTGGACTGGGTTGTCATTCACTTCTCCAGTGGATATACCCCACCCAGGGATCAAACCTGGGTCTCCTGCATTGCAGCTGGATTCTTTACCATCTGAGCCACCAGGGAAGCCCCATGTCAATTACCACATGGAAATCATGCCATGGAAAGACCACTTCTCATGTTGTCATGCTTCCAGCCGCTGTGCTGTGGAAGGCTGTCGTATAACAAAATTGATCCCAGAACTTCATCACCCATCCGAGAGGCAACAACATAAAACCCGCCTGATGGTGCCCAATTCTCAAAATACTCTATAAAGAGCTCAAAGGCAAAAAATAAGTTACAAGCTCCCATGTTAGATTTGGAGCTGGGTTTTACAGATCATCAAAGCCCACTGAGTGGCCTCTGGGGAGCAGAATAAAAAGGATTCCTTCTAACCAGGTGATGCCTCTGGCTTTGCAAAATTTGGTGTAAAGTGAAGTCACTCAGTCGTGTCCGACTCTTTGTGACCCGTGGACTGTAGCCTACCAAGCTCCTCCATCCATGGGATTCTGCAGGCAAGAATACTGGAGTGGGTTGCCATTTCTTTCTCCAAAATTTGGTGTAACAACCCAATAAATACCAAGTGGAGTTAGATATGTGGTAGCTTTTAGCCAAGAATGCAGGGGGCAGGTGGCAGAGGAGGTAGGTTTGCCTGCAAAGAGGATGGAGATTTGGGAGATAAGCAAACCTGGTCACAATGAACCAGGCCACCCAGGGCCCTTGCTCTCCTCCCCGCTGCAGAGCTCAGCTCAGCGCCTGGCACATACAGATGACCAAAGATAGTATGAGTGAGCAAAGAAATGAAATGGAGCTAAGTGGCCCCCAGGACCTGTAGCCCCTTCTGAAAAAAACCTGGATCCAGCTAATGGGACGAGAGCTAAAACTAACCAATAAAGTGAGATTTCTGCACAGCTTTGAGCATTAAAAAAAAAAAACACCCCTATATGTACAGATATTCAGACAGCAATACATGCCTGTGTCTTATGTAAAAGGCAATTAGAGATACCAAATCCTTTAAATGTCAGTGTGAGGGCTTTAAGGGTTGCTTTTGGCCTGTTTGCTGGGTCGCTTTTTCCTTATCACTGCAAGTTACTAGCAGCAGGCAAAAGAGAAACGTATTCTGAAAACACACTTAGCCTCTGCCCCAGTGAACCTCTTATGAATACCAAAACATAACTTTTGAAAAGAAACCAATAGAACTACTACACATTCCCATGCTCTCCATGAAAAATTCAAAAGTTGGGACAGATATCTCGGGATTTACAGACAAACAATCCTGTGAGGCAACATTGAGTGGACAGCAAGTCAGGATGAAGCAGCCGACACAACTGTCAGAAAGTCTATACGGGGCCAAGCTCGACCCTCGGGGTGGCACTTCCCCTGCAAGTCTCGCCAGCTTACAAGTTGCTCCAAGTTTCCACTGAGCACACAGCCTGGGTCAAACATTCACAGCACCCCTGGAGGACCTACCATAGAAAAACTGCACAGAAGAGAAATCACGAGTATCAGATCCAAACACTCTCTAGACACCATACAGCAGTAATAAGAGACATCTAACGTCCCATGGGGTGTTCTGCCATCACCCAGGAACTGTATTTCCTAGGGTGCTTTCTCTTGTGACTGTGTTTGAACCTTAGGCTGAAGGTGTACCTCATTTCCTAGAGGAGGAAAAATTAAGCTTGTGGAGTTATGAGTTTAACTATGTTCCAAGAAAGATATGATGAAGGTCTAACCTCCAGGGCCTCAGAGAGTGACCGTATTTGGAAAGGTCTTAACAGAGGGTTCAAGTTAGAATGAAGTCACTGAGCTGAGCCCTAATCCAGAACGACTGCACGGCTGATCAGGTGCCCAGTCATGTCTGAGTCCTTGCGACCCCGTGGACGATGGCCCGCCAGGCTCCTCTGTCCGTGGGGATTTTTCCAGGTAAGGATCCTGGAGTGGATGGCCATTTCTTCCTCCAGGGGACCTTCCGGGTCCACGGATAGAACCTGTATCTCCCATGTCTCCTGCACTGCAGGCAGGTTCTCTACTACTGAGCCACCAAGTATAATCAGTGTCCTTTTAAAGGGCGAGATCTGAACACAGGGACTCACACAGAGGGAAAACGACATGAAAACATACCGTGAGAACACGGTCATGTGACCTGGGTTATCCATCTCAAAGCCAAGGATTGTCAAGGACTGTCAGCAAGCACCAGAAGTTAGAAGAGGCAAGAAAGGATTGTCCCCCAGAGCCAACACAGAGATCGTGGCCCTGCTGACACCTGGGGACAGCTTGATTTTGGATTCTAGCCTTCGGACGGAGAAGGCAATGGCACCCCACTCCAGTACTCTTGCCTGGATAATCCCATGGACGGAGGAGCCTGGTAGGCTGCAGTCCATGGGGTCGCGAAGAGTCAGACACGACTGAGCGGCTTCACTTTCACTTTTCACTTTCATGCATTGGAGAAGGCAATGGCAACCCACTCCAGTGTTCTTGCCTGGAGAATCCCAGGGACGGGGGAGCCTGGTGAGCTGCCGTCTCTGGGGTCGCACAGAGTCAGACACAACTGACGCGACTTAGCAGCAGCAGCAGCAGCAGCAGCCGCCTTTGGAACTGTGAAACCTTACACTTGTGTCGTTCTAAGCCCCTGAGTTTGTGGTACTTTGTTACAGCAGCCATATTTAGTCCATACAGTGCAGGAAACTGCCTCATCCAAGATGAGCCATCAATAATATTGTGCTCAGTCAAAGCTTCTTGCTCCTGGGTCCTGTTCTCTCACTGGGATTTACTCTTAATAAGTCAGTCTCCAAATCAGTTACCACCATCCTCACTGGCATATGAACGGGTGATGCTATGTGGATGGGTTTTTCAAAACCTCATCCTCCTCCCAGGTAACACATGTGCACTTCAAACACATCCTGTAGCAAACTGCTTTGCAAAGCATTGAAGCTTTGGAATTTCTGGATTGTAGGCAAGCTAAATTCAGGTGGAGGATTTTTTGGTTTCTGACATGAAAAGATTACCATTTTGACAAGCTGCTACCTACTTTCCACATCCTTTTGGCTGTGATGTTCCATTACAAACATCGACAGACCAGACAATGAACACACAAGCCATATTAAAACAATAATTAATGCCGGGAAGAGAACAGTGACAACTGCTTAGCAGAGGAGAATAATGGACCGGTTTGTCATCTGCAGCATTTAAAGAGGATGAGCCCTGGGTATGAATGGAAAGCGATTTCTGATGCAATAACGGTCCTTCAGGGACCTGGGTCAAAGTGACTCATTAAACCCCTCATGTACAAACTTTGCTCCCTAAGACATAAAAAGTAGAATGACAAGATTCTCTCTAACACACACCAGCTCTGGTACAAGGAGAGCTCCCAGCCAGATCAGGGAAGTTGTTAACTACAGTAACAGCGGCAGCACTGAGCTTAAGGATGAGAAAGGTCCAGGTTCTTACTCTCTGATCCCAAGCAAATTTGACAAACTCACAACCAGTTGTCATCTCTACTTTTGTCTTCTCTCTGATCCTATTCAAAGGAAACCATACTCAAGTAGCAAACTGTGTTAAATTTAAAATTGTTAGCTTGTGTTTGCACAGGTGAACCTGTTACTAATTTGGATTTTTAAAAAGGTGTGGGCATTCATATTATTTTTCAAAATATAACCCACGCACAGAGTTAAAATAACAGGTATGTTATGGACTGAAAAGAATCCCCCACAAATTCACATGCTGAAACCTTAACACCCAGGACCTCAGAATGTGACTATATTTTGAGAAAGGGTCTTTAAAGAGAGGATGATGGTTAAATCAGGTCATGGGCCCTAATCCAGTATGACTATCTGTCAGATATACACGTAGGGAATGCCACGTGAAGACACAGGGAGAAGATGGCTGTCTCACAACCAAGGAGGGGCCTCAGGACAGACAATGTGGCTGACAACTTGATCTGGGGACTTCTAGCCTCTTAAGCTGTGAGAAAGCAAAATTCTTTTGTTTAAGCCACCCAGTCCCTGGTACTTTGCTATGGCAGCCCGAGCAAACTAACACAGATGGAGTTCCATGATTTTTAATTTCTTTTTTTAATTGCATAACTAATGGCTTAAAAAAAAATCACAAAATACATTAAGTCAGGGATTTTTGGCACTGCCTTAAAAGTCTTGAGATTACCAATGCAGGGAACAGACGGTATCACTAATGTCATTTTGTCGATGGGCAGATGGGTGTCACAACAAGTACAAGTGTTGGCTGGTAATGTGTGGAAGGGAAGACGCATGCCCAGGAGAGTGTAAGAGTTTTAGAGAAGACACCTGTAGTTCATTTGATCTTCAAGGTCTTCAGGTTAATATTCCTACTGAACATGTTGGGGTTTTCTGTTTGCTCAGCTTCTCCTTCAGAACCACCTTGTCTCCTCTCTCCAAGCAATTCAAATAGGATGGATCCCGTCTCTCCTGATCAGGTTCAAGGATGTGATCTTGGCCCTTTCAATCAGCTCACAGCCAGGACTTCCATCACATCTGTTGGGAAAAGATGCCCTCTTCTGTGATGCTGATATGGATAGGATGTAAGCCTGGGGTTCCTGAGGACCATCCCTGCCATCCCATGGGGACACTCTGCCTGAGAAGGGAGCAGAGTCAAGAGACAGAGCAAGGACTTGATGATGAAGTTTGAGGACCTGGATCCAGCACTATCTGAAGGTGCCTTTTAGAACCTAGTTGCTGAAGCAGATAAAGTCCATTTCTCTTTCTTTACCATCAGAGTTAATAGGGTTTCTATCATTTATGCCTGAAATAGTCCTTGATGAGTCACTAAGCACTCTGGTATACAAGAGCACATGTCTAGCTACACACTTACAAGTTTCATCAAAATTTTAAAGTATGATTACATTTTACTGAAATTCTGTATAATTTGAAGGGTGCTTAACAGGATGAGATGGTTAGCATCACTGACTCAATGGGCATAAATCTGAGCAAACTTCAGGAGATAGTAAAGGACAGGGGAGTCTGGAGTGCTGCAGTCCGTGGGGTCACAAAGAGTCAGACATGACTGAATGACTGAACAACAACATAACCAGGAGTGCAGTGAAGGAGCCCTGAAGACACTGCGCACTGTGCTTAGTCACTCAGTTTTGTCTATTTGCAACTTCATGGACTACAGCCCGCCAGGCTACTCTGTCCATGGGGATTCTCCAGGCAAGACTACTGAGTGGGTTGCCATAACCTCCTCCAGAGGATCTTTCCAACCCAGCTATCAAACTCAGGTCTCTCGCATTGCAGGCAGATTCTTTACCATCTGAGCCACCAGGGAAATCCAAGAATACTGGAGTGGGTAGCCTATCCCTTCTCCAGGGGGTCTTTCTGACCCAGCAATCAAACCCCAGGGTCTCCTGCATTCTAGGCAAATTCTTTACCAGCTGAGCTACCTGGGAAGACACTGATGTTGCTAAAATTCTACAGGGGAAAAAAAAATAACACATACACTAGTGTATAAGGGTCTGTGGCGGAAAACAGCTTTAGAACTGTCCCCTCTGAACTGCAGTATCTTAGGACGAAGTATCTTCAAGCTTTTTTTGAATTCTGAGATTTGAAAACCTTGCCTATTTTTAGGCTACTGTCTAATGTTTTCATTATAAACTGAGTACCTTCTAAGAACAGAATTTTGAGCATATGGTAAACACAAACATTTTAAAATAAAAACTTTCACATCACATTTTAAAATGGAATCTAAATCTGATACCTATCACTCACTTTTAAAGATTTAAAAGCAAGTTATTTTTTAAGATCTGAAGTTTTTATAGCATTCCTTAGTATAAGAATGGGACCCAAATGCCTTGTTTTTAGCACCAAGTTTAAACAGGTAAAAAAAGGAGGAAGAAGCAGCCTAGCAGAAGTGCCTTGCTTATTTAGAAGGTTCCCACACACCAGTTTCAAACAGTTCCTTTGTTCAGTGCCCCTTAAGGATTTTGTACTCAGAGCAATGTACGTCAGTAAGATTAGTGCTGGACAAGAGATGTGGCTTTATAAAACGGAGACAAAGGACTATGAAAGGGGAGGTGGAAGTGGTGGTGTCAGTTCAATCAATTTCAAGAATGTGTCCACACATGAGGTCAAAATTTTGGATATTGACTCCCCTTTAAAACTACCTGCACCTACCATACTCCATGAAAGGCTTCATGTATCCCCAGGGGGTCTGTATAATCCAGTGTCAAGATACCTGGGCTAGTGGATCATGGACCAGTGATTACAAGGAAACTATTCTAGAGCCAGACTGATTTCCCATCTCTGGCTTTATCACATGGTCAAATAACCTCTGGGCACCTTAGTTTCCTCATCTGTAACACGAACCTGTATGGCTCGGAGGGTTATAAGATCATAAGGTCCCATGCATGTCAAGCACATCTCAGAAGTGCATAAGAAGCATCTGATAAATGGGAGCTATCACGGTGATCACCTGTTATCATGTTCAGTTCAGTTCAGTCGCTCAGTCGTGTCCAACTCTTTGCAATCCCATGAACTGCAGCACGCCAGGCCTCCCTGTCCATCACCAACTCCCGGAGTTCACTCAAACTCACGTCCATCGAGTCAGTGATGCCATCCAGCCATCTCATGTTATCATGTTACTGTTATTTTAAATACCGTTCATGACAACTTACTTGAGAGTGTCTTTCTATACTCTTTATTGGCTCTCATCCACTTTACCTGTTGGAGCCCAAATCCCCAGTGAGTGTCAGTAGCAAGATGGACCAAAAGCTCCTGAAAAAAATGGCCTCGAGTGATTACTGGGTAAGTGTTTGCCTTCACCTTCTAATTTCTGCAGATTTTCTGAGACCTCCAGACAGAGCTGAACAGAGAAAGTCGGTGGCCCCTCTCCTCATCCTTGGAAACTGTTTGTTTTCCTATTTCACAAAGCACAACCACCAGAAGGGGGAGAGATGGGGGAGACACAATGGAGAGACTCTAAATAAAGACAACAATTACAACCTCTAATGTGTATAGAGTGCTTTCTGTGTACCAGTTCCTGTTCTGAGCATTACACACGCATTAACAGATTTAATGAGCTCAAAAATGCCATTTCAACAGGAGTTATGGATAAACCCGAGCAGAAGGAAAAGGATATTGGCACAAAGAACAAGACAGAGAAAGCATCCCCGGGTGTGCGTTAGGTCAGACCGCCGCTGGAAAAGCAGCAGGACTTCCTGAACCATGTAACCAGAGCCCATGCCACATGCAGGTTCGTAAAGTGTGGTGCCTGGATCACATGACCCATCTGATAAGCCCAGGGTTCGTCTATCACTCCTCCGTAATTCGCTGAGCAAACCCGTTCAGGCAGCACCAATGCCTGGCTTACAAGGGCAGTGTAATAAAAACCCAAATGGACCTCACAAATACTTGAGGCAATAATAAATATTCCAACATAAACACGTGCTTATCCAGTGAAGAGTCTTTCGGCGCTGGGCTTCTGCACAAATTCAGCCAACCCTCCCCAGCCACTCCCCTTCACTGTCTGATAATTTCTCAGTCAATTACAATTGCAGTTCTGCAACTGGTTCTCTAGGAATGTGGAATGGTATTAAGCCTAGTAAACAGAAAACATGATCCAAGCCTCTGTGAGCATCGAGGGACTGACACTGTGGCCAGAAAAAAGGAAACACTTGAGGGTAAGGCCTTCAATCAAACACTTGAAGAAAAGGTGTGTTTTGGATTGTCTGACGATGACTCCATCAGGGCTTAAAAAGCCTAAGAGGAGAGGAATGAGGAGGCTGAAGATCTGAGAAAATGGAAAAAGCAGAAAAAATGTAGCAGGGAAATAGCAGGAAAAGCAGTAAGTAGAAGAGGGATGGGGATGAGAGTGGTGGCAAAACAGTCATGGAGATTACATAGACCAAGGGCCTTCCAGCTCGCCCGTCCCCTTGGTTACTGGTGTAAAGGCTGGTGTGAAGACATGTCTAACCTGGAGAAATGGTAAGGCATCACCCCCCTTCCACCTCCACCTCCTTCACCCCCACCTCCTCCTTCACCCCCACCACATTCCTTGAAGGCATCAAGGGACCCCAGGGATGACTCACCACTATCTGGTCACTGGCAAGGGAGTATACCTTCTTTAGATTTGAGAATCCCCTTGCAGGACAGCAGAATACTCAAGGTTCAGCTAGAAAGTATTCCATTATGCCTGGACAGCAAATTCAATGAAATCCAAAATCACCACCACCACCATCCACCACTCATTCGGTAGAAAACATGGTCCAGGCACACGGTTCAACCAGAGCTGTGAGAAGCTGTCTGTACTGAAGGGCTGCCACACTCAGGTGGGCCAGCCAGCTGGAGGCACAGGAAAC
Source organism: Oryx dammah (assembly GCF_014754425.2). Classification (NCBI taxonomy): domain Eukaryota; kingdom Metazoa; phylum Chordata; class Mammalia; order Artiodactyla; family Bovidae; genus Oryx; species Oryx dammah. The sequence continues at coordinate 45,932,454 of NW_024070213.1, read as the reverse complement.
ATGGTGCAGAAAGTGCAGCAGGAGAAGCCGTGCAAAGACAAATGCAATTCAGCGCCCAGTATCAAGAGAAGCTTGAAGGAAAGACTGCCTGAGCTGGGTTTGAAGGAAAAATAGAAGTACCCCAAGCAGATAAAGAGGGAAAGAGCTTATCAGGCAGAAGGAGAGGGAGATGCAAGGTTGGTAGGTTTGAGGGCAAATAAGACAACATCTGCTGAATCACTGAAAAAGCAAGAGAGTTCCAGAAAAACATCTATTTCTGCTTTATTGACTATGCCAAAGCCTTTGACTGTGTGGATCACAATCAACTGTGGAAAATTCTGAGAGAGATGGGACTTCCAGACCACCTGACCTGCCTCTTGAGAAATCTGTATGCAGGTCAGGAAGCAGCAGTTAGAACTGGACATGGAACAACAGACTGGTTCCAAATAGGAAAAGGAGTACGTCATGGCTGTATATTGTCACCCTGCTTATTTAACTTACATGCAGAGTACATCATGAGAAACCCTGGGCTGGAAGAAACACAAGCTGGAATCAAGATTGCCGGGAGAAATATCAATAACCTCAGATATGCAGATGACACCACCCTTATGGCAGAAAGTGAAGAGGAACTAAAAAGCCTCTTGATGAAAGTGAAAGAGGAGAGTGAAAAAGTTGGCTTAAAGCTCAACATTCAGAAAATGAAGATCATGGCATCTGGTCCCATCACTTCATGGGAAATAGATGGGGAATCAGTGGAAACAGTGTCAGACTTTATTTTTTTGGACTCCAAAATCACTACAGATGGTGACTGCAGCCATGAAATTAAAAGACGCTTATTCCTTGGAAGAAAAGTTATGACCAACCTAGATAGCATATTGAAAAGCAGAGACATTACTTTGCCAACAAAGGTCCGTCTAGTCAAGGCTACGGTTTTTCCAGCAGTCATGTATGGATGTGGGAGTTGGACTGTGAAGAAAGCTGAGCACCAAAGAATTGATGCTTTTGAACTGTGGTGTTGGAGAAGACTCTTGAGAGTCCCTTGGACTGCAAGGAGATCCAACCAGCCCATTCTGAAGGAAATCAGCCCTGGGAATTCTTTGGAAGGAATGATGCTAAGGCTGAAACTCCAGTACTCTGGCCACCTCATGCGAAGAGTTGACTCATTGGAAAAGACTCTGATGTTGGGAGGGATTGGGGGCAGGAGGAGAAGGGGACGACAGAGGATGAGATGGCTGGATGGCATCACTGACTCGATGGACGTGAGTCTGAGTGAACTTCGGGAGTTGATGATGGACAGGGAGGCCTGGCGTGCTGCGATTCATGGAGTCGCAGAGTTGGACACGACTGAGCGACTGAACTGAACTGAAGACAGTAAGGGCTTCCTGGGTGGCACTAGGGGTCAAGAACCCGTCTACCAATGCAGGAGACATAAAGAGATGCAGGTTTGATCCCTGGATCAGGAGGATCCCCTGGAGAAGGGCATGGCAAACCACTCTAATGTTCACGCCTAGAAAATCCCACAGACAGAGGAGCCTGGCAGGCTACAGCCATAGGGTCACCGAGTCAGACAAGACTGAAGCAACTTAACAGACACACCAAACAGTAAGGAAGAAAAATAACAAGCTAGGGATTGAGGGGTTGGTGGTGGGGGTAAATGAGACAGCAGAGAAAGGCAGGGGCCAGTTCACAGCAAGCTTTGAGCATCCTGATAAGAAAGTTGGATGTTTTCCAGTGGCTGAGAGTGAGTCAGTGAGGATAAATACATAGAACATTCTAGAAAAGCCCTCATTCTTTTTAAAGATTCAAAATAAAGACTATCTATAAGGAATTGGACTATCCTATTTGAAAAATCCTGTTATCCATAATGGCTAATTGCACCATTCTGAAACGTGTGTACTGTGCTCTCTCACAGCAGGGCCCTCCTCAGGCAGACACACCACTGGTCACATGGAGTACCACCCAGCTTCACTTTCAAGGTGGACGTGGAGCCCAGATGTCAGAGTTGCAATTAGTTCACACTCATCCCTCCAGAGCTGCTTTAGGAACTGCTCACAATAAAAAGAAAATTTTTCTACATTACCCCTCTTATCAGGAGTCATCCAAGACTAGAAAAAAGGTTATTCTATCATCAAGGGCTCATTTGAACAAGCCCCCAATAAGACAGGGTCCAAGGGTTCATTTTTACCCCAAACCCATCCTCACGCCCAGCCCAGAGAAGGGAGAAAGTATCACTAAGAACTGCTGCTACTGCCACAAACAGACTTCATTCCAATAAGACTGCTTTCCAGTGGGCAATGAAAATCATCTCGGACTTCAGTGAATGGGATCAGAGGAAAATGCTGACGCATCCCTGTTTCCATCCACCTGGACTGGTTCTAACCCAGTGGCCTTTAGAACTTCATATCCAATAGTACAAAAGCCTACTCGATGACCTCCCAGCTGCCATCTCTCCCCACTCCAGTCTGGCCTCAATACTGCCCCTAGGTTCAGCTTCCTGAAACAGAGCTTTGGATACATACACCATCTTCCCAATCAAAAGTCTTCCAAAAGCCCGCAGCCTCAGTCTAGCTTGACAATTTCATCTCCAGTTCCTCACTAATGGAAACCCAAGATGACTTACTCCACAACTCCAAAACGTCCATGTGCGCATTCATCAACCTAAGCCGGGCCCTCTGCTGCTGCTGCTGCTAAGTCACTTCAGTCGTGTCCGACTCTGTGTGACCCCATAGACGGCAGCCCACCAGGCTCCCCCGTCCCTGGGATTCTCCAGGCAAGAACACTGGAGTGGGTTGCCATTTTCTTCTCCAGTGCATGAAAGTGAAAAGTGAAAGTGAAGTCGCTCAGTCGTGTCCAACCCTCAGCGACCCCATGGACTGCAGCCTTCCAGGCTCCTCCATCCATGGGATTTTTCAGGCAAGAGTACTGGAGTGGGCCCTCTACCTCCGTTTAATCCTTCCATTCAAATTATAATTATCCTGTGTCCAAGGACCCAAGTCAAATCCTACCTCAGTTCAGTTGAAACAGCTAAAGTAAACTCTCACTTCTGATTTCCCATCAACTTTCGGCTCCAGTAATCCACCGTGTTTCACGTGTTTCACTGCACTGCCACATCGTTGCTGCTGCTGCTCTGAACCATTCATTTGAATCTTCTGTTGTTAACTTCTCACACATTTTCCCCCCCAATCATTCCAGCTATGTCGCCTGAGGGCAAGGACAGAAGGCTTTCAGTGTAATTTAATAAATGTTTCTTGAAGGAGTCCTAGGTGCTAGGAGAGAAGCGAGAGGAGTATAAGCCAGTCTCAGCGCTTCAAGGCACTGATGCAGAAGGAAGAAAATAAGAAAAGCAGACAGATACTAACAATGCCAAGGAGAAGAGGACAAGCACATTTTGGGGTGTTTTAGGTGATGCCTCCTCTCACTCTGTCCTTCCAGCTCCTAGTCACTAAGACCCAGATCAAAACTCTCTCCTTCTCTGACTTCCTCCAGGAAAATGCTACCCAAGACCCCATGCCCTCTGCCCTCCATCCATGCCTTCATCACATTGACCTCCCTCACCAAGACAAGGCTACTAGAGGATGCAAGGCGATTTCATTTCCATGTTCCTAAGGTCAAACAGAGATCTCACAGAGCAGGAGTTTCATGAATGGTGGCTGATGAATGAACACTGGCTAAGTAGATGTTGACCGATGGCCTCAAGGAGACAGAAAGTGTAGAGGGCCTGTGGGCAGGAAGGAGAAATTCTGATTAGAAGCCAGGTCAGTACAGAGACAGCACACAGAGGAGTCAGGACAGCTGTGAGTTGGATCCTGGCTCCATGCTCCATGACTGTGTGATCTGGGCAAACTTCAGCTTCCACAACCAGAAAATGGGAGAGTAAGACCACTTACCTCATAGGGTTATCGTTAAGGATGAAGTGACATAAAATGAACAAATGGAAGAGTGGCTGGCACAAAAGCAGCACACAAGAAACGTGGGCGCAGAAAAGCCTGGAGCTGAATGTGCTGGAGGAAGGGCAGAGGGCCGACACCCAGAAGGTAGGGGATATGAAGATGGAGAGGTTGCATGAGATGGTCAGGAAGCCAGGGTCCTCTCCTGCCTCCTCTCTGGACCATTCTCTTGACCTACCCAGTCTTAGTTTCCTGACTGTGAAATGAAGGGCAAGTGGGCTCAAGGGTCAGCTGCAGCCCTGGCGGTGCCTCAACATTGCAGCTCAGATGTCCACTGAGAAGGAATCCGTGAGTACTTACAAGGTACTGCCAAGCCTGGGCAGGAAGGAATTATGCCAACAGAGAAGGGGGAGAAGATGCCAAGATGGCAAAGAAAGTCCTTCCTACTGGATGTCGAGCACCTGAGTCCCCCCTCTGTTTACTCAGGTACATCTCACCCTCCAAATGCGGGAGCCCCGGCCGCATCTACATCTAAGTCCCTCCACATTCCTCAACAGAAAGGTCGTCATCCACCATCCGTCCGAAGGTGTGTTGTATTTAAGATGCTTTTCAAGGCGACCTGACACACACATGTGAATCAGCATCAGAGCCCGTCCACTCCTCCCAGGCCAGAGAAGTCACAGTCCCTAGAAACAGAGGAAAGGAGACACACGCGGCATTCCAGGGTCCTACTTCCCCTGCCTTTTTACAAAGTCGTCAATGTCTGAACCACAACAGTGAACCCCTAAGAGAATTCATCTCGCTGATCTGAAATGTCCCTCACATTTTTAAGATAACAGCTTTTGGCAGAGAACTCCAGAAGCCCATGTCTGTGAGTCTACCAGTGTCCACTCAGCTGTCTCTCCCCATCACCCCACTCTGAAGCTGGAAACACAACTCGGACAGCAAATCACTCTGTGTGGACACAACTGTTTATTCACTGCAGACCCACTAAGTGGCAGGCGCCATGCCTGCAGGCAAGAGAAGCCCCACCCTGTGGATCACTCAGCCTGCGCCTGTCTTGGCTCCTCAAGCAACCACGAAATACCATTCCCTTCCCGGAGGAGAGCTGGCATCAGTCAAGGAGGCTGGTACACAAATAGTGTTGGCAGATTAAAGATCTATGCAACTGTTCTGGAAACAAAAGCCAGGAGGGGATGGTTCCTAGTTAGCCACAAAAATGTTAACCTCAATAATAACAAACATGTGTCTAATGCACCAAGGCAGTCCCTAACCACAGAGTAACACTGAAGAGTCCATGATTCGCTACTGAATTAAAAAAAAAAAAAAAAAGAGTAACAGTGACATCCCCACAAGACTACGTTTTGCTGTAAATCCCCCTAAATTCTCATGCTATCATTTAGGGCTGGAAAGATCAGCGCAAGTCCCTTCTTCCCAACTGGCCTGGGGATATCAAAATAAAGGGCTCTGTTAAGAGCAGGCCCATCCAGTAGCCCAGCTTCCATCTCCATCTGCGTTTGCTGCCATCCCAAAGCATGGTCCCATAATGTGACACGAGAAGCTAAAATTATGGGTGAGACTGCACATCCCATTCTCACCCCAGCCTGTGATTATCTACCACTCCAGGTTGCCCAAAATTACCTCTGGAGCCTGAAACGCCTTCCATTTTCTTTCATTCCTAGAACCAATTCTTTTTTGGAAACTTTCACAAGAGATAAAGGAAAAAAAAAAAAAACACCCAAAAGCCCTAGATATTTCAGGGCAGGGAAAAAGGAGCCAGCAAGTGAGCACGATTTTGATTTTTTTGTAAATGTCTCATGCATATCGCCTCGACTGTATACTTCGGTGGAACAAAATTAATTCCATGTCTCTCCAACTAGGAAAACTCAGAAGCCTGGAAACTCTAACCCAATTTACTTTTTAAACCACTTCTGTTCCTGGTATGTCCTAAGACATAGAACATGAGGGTGGTTGAGGAACTCATGCAGATGGATAGTTATGAAGTTATGACTGAAATCGCCAGGAGGAATGGTGGTTAAACTGACAAACTGGCCCCGGTATGTAGGCAAGCAAAGTAACACTATGCAGTCAGTCAGTGGTTACAAAGTTGATGTAACTACTTCCTTTTTGTAACACAGTTCAATATTAGGCTCCTTGGCAGGAGAAGCTGGTATTATTTGTTAGAATACTGAAGTAGGTGTTTTGTTTTGTTTTGGAGTTAACTAATAATCACCAAAGGTTATACCTGTACAATACTGAGAAGTAGGGAACAAAATACAATTATTGGAGGACGCTTGCTCTATGATATTGCTCTGCCACACATCAACACGAATCAGCCACAGGTATATGTATGTCCCCTCCCTCCTGAAACCCCTCCCCATCTCCCACCCCATTCCACCTCTCTAGGTTGTTATAGATATGAGTTGAGCTCCCTGTGCTGTGCTTAGCCACTCAGTCACGTCTAGCTCTTTGCGACCTCATGGACTGTCACTGGTCAGGCTTCTCTGTACATGGGGATTTTCCAGGCAAGAATAGTGGAGTGGGATGACATGCCCTCCTCCAGGGTATCTTCCCAACCCAGGAACTGAACCCAGGTCCCCCACATTGCAGGTGGCGTCCTTACCATCTGAGCCGCCAGGGAAGCCCTGAGCTCGCTGTGCCATACAGCAAATTCCCACTTGCTATCTATTTTACATATGGTCATGTATATGTTACCAGGCTATTCTCTAAATTCGTCCCATTCTCTCCTTCCCCCACTGTGCCCACAGTCTGCTCTCTATGTCTGCATCTCCACTGCTGCCCTGCAAACGGGTTCATCAGGACCATCTTTCTAGATTCCATAGGCATGCATTAATATACAATATTTGTCTTTCTGTTTTACTTTGCTTTGTATAATAGGCTCTAAGTTCATGTTCCTCATTAGGACTGACTTAAATATGTTTTTTATAGCTGAGTAATATTTTGTTGTAAATGTGTACCACACTTTCTGTATCCATTCATCTGTTGATGGACATGTAGATTGCTTCCATGTCCTAGCTACTGTAAAAAGAGCTACAATGAACACTGGGATACATGTATCTCTTTCAATTATGGCTTTCTCAGGGTATATCCCAGTAGTGGGTTTGCTGAGTGATATGATAGTTCTATTCCTTGAAAAGTTTATATTTGAAAAATCCTTGGTTTTCCTATAACAGGCAAGGCTCTTAAAAGTGTCCATCATGATTGTGTTACTCAAATAACTTGAAATACAATAGAGGAACTATTAAAAAGAGGTTTTCTATGAATCCTTTTTGTAAAATAAAAATACTTTTGTACCCCAATTACTTCCTTTGAATTATTTGCTTCTAAAAATCAGATTTATAAGCCGAATTCTCCTAAAACAGGGCATTCCTATGCTTAGCTACAATTACAAAATAAACAGTTAAAGACTGAAAAAAATTTCTCCCAATTCTCCTAAAATATGCCACTTAGCTTCAATATTGAAATAATAATGCCACAAACCTTATATTTACAATTGCACTTACTTCTAATCTCTTCTTTCCAATAAGCACAGCCCTTTCTACCCAGGAGAGCATCAGACCCAGAGTGGTGAGGAAACTTCTTTCTAGCAACACAAATTTGGTGGCTTAAAGTTAAGTTGGTTTGCAATTTTCTTGACTTCTACTTCGACACAATTGCTTTCCTGCATCTGTTTTTCTTTCCAAAATTTCTCCCTTCACACTCACCCCACAGCGCCCCTACAAGGTAACCTCCCAAGTGAAATTAGAAGGTTCCCATTTCCCTGTTAGAGTCCAGGCTTTGCAAACTGCCACAGGTCAACTCAGCTTTTGTCTACTTAATTGGAAACAATTACAATTTTCAGCATCTCTTTTTATCACAAAGTGCATCATCCTCATGTAGTTCTCAAAGAATAGATAACACTTCTAAACCCACTGGTTTCCATAATACAGAACTTAGCAAGCAAGCCCAGCTGCATATCAATGGCCTAACATATCAGAGAAATTCTAATGCAATCTATAATTCTATGGAATCTACAATCAACACAGCATAGGTTTTGTGGTTCTTTTCTTCACACTGTATGCTTGTAGTGGTTTGATAATTCAAGGTAGAGTATACCTTTGAACTGGTCAGGTCTCTTCCCATTTTAGAGCTAGAAAACTAGAAAACCTAAGTAGTCTGAGCTTTGCCAATAACTTAGACAAACCCTTTCTCTGGCCTCTGCATTCCGAGTTACAAGATAAAAAACTGAAGTATGGAGACAGCACCCAAAGCCACCCGGAGATGTCAATACACAGTCTAAGGTCACACAGTAAGTCAGCATCAGTTCAGTTCAGTCAATCAGTTGTGTCCGACTCTTTGCGACCCCATGGACTGCAGCAAGCCAGGCATCCCTGGTCTATCACCAACTCCCGGAGCTTGCTCAAATTCAAGTCCATGGAATCGGTGATGCCATCCAACCATCTCATCCTCTGTCGACCCCCTCTCCTCCTGCCCTCAATCTTTCCCAGCATCAGGGTCTTTTCCAATGAGTCAGTTCTTCATGTCATGTGACCAAAGTACTGACGCTTCAACTTCAGCATCAGTCCTTCCAATCAGTATTCAGAACTCATCTCCTTTAGGATGAACTGGTTGGATCTCCTTGCAGTCCAACAGACTCTCAAGAGTCTTCTCCAATACCACAGTTTAGAAGCATCAATTATTCAGTGTTCAGCTTTCTTTATAGTCCAACTCTCACATCCATACATGACCACTGGAAAAACCATAGCTTTGACTAGACGGACCTTTGTTGGCAAAGTAATGTCTCTGCTTTTTGATATGCTGTCTAGGTTGGTCACAGCCTTTCTTCTAAGGAGCAAGCATCCTTTAATTTCATGACTGCAGTCACTATCTGCAGTGATTTTAGAGCCCATGAAAATAAAGTCTCTCACTGTTTCCATTGTTTTCCCATCTATTTGCCATGAAGTGCAAAGCAGCATAAGTTGAAGCAAGATGCAAACCCAGATCTCCAGATTTTACCTAAACTACTCTGCCTCCCAGTCACCTCAATTGAACTGAGGGAAGGATGACAGAGACAACATACACATACACAGAGAGAGAGAGAGACATCTACTTTCACTTTCATACTGGCTACTGTTTTGGGAAAACTAAATATATTCGACCCTGGGGATCGCTGCTGCAACTGTGGTTTTCCATTCTAATATCCTCTGGTGTGTGTGTGTGTGTGTGCGTGTGCACACGCACACGCCAAGTCGCTTCAGTCACGTCCAACTTTTTGCGACCCCATGGACTGTAGCTGACCAGGCCCCTCTGTCCATGGGATTCTCCAGGCAAGAATCCTGGAGTGGGTTGCCATGTCCTTCTCCAGGGAATCTTCCCAGCCCAGGGATCAGACCCACATTTCTTACATCTCCTGCACTGGCAGGGGGGTTCTTTACCACCAACGCCATCAAGGAAGATGGATGCCTCTGTTCCTTGCTTCAAGTTTTCCATCTCACAAAACACTCATGGGCACACACACGCCCATCCTCAATACTACAAAACTCTTCCTTTTCCAACAGCAAAGAAAGGTGAGGCCAGAACTGAGATGATCCAAACACAAGAAGCTTTGTGAGGGTTAAATGCAGCCATAACTCTACCCAGAAGCAAATCTGACAAAACGGAATTCACTCTCAAAGGGAAGAATTTGTCCCCCTCACTGTATCATTTGTCAAGTAACACTGTCGTTTCTCCCGCTGCTGCATAATCACCTAATGGAAGCTGCAGATGTAATTCATGTACACAGGAGGACAGACTTACGGTTGACAAGGGACCTTTTCTGTATTTGCATTGCTAATAGTTTATTAAAAAAAAAAAAAACAGGCAAAATGCTATATGTAGGATAAAGAACAAAAAAAGAAAATGTCCTTTTCTGCTTTTAATAACAATGTGGGATAATCAACTGGTACTCTTGGACCTTATCCAGCAATCATTCTTGCCACAGCTTGAATACACAGAGCATGAAACTAGGAATCCTGTTAAATTATTTTCCTGCTAAGTAACACCAAGCTTTCCTCTTCCAGAACATCCTATCTTCCAGCCACACTACTGACTGTTCTCCATTCACACTACATATTTTAAGGTTTCCATGCTGTTCTTTCTGCCTGGGATTCCCTCCCATTCTACTATCCTGGCAAACTCAAGCTCATTCTTCGAACAAACCTGCACTCTAGAATAGCTCATTGTAATGGTTCAATGTCTGCCTGCCCCAGAAGACTATAAACTAATTGTGGACCCTCAGGAGCCTCCACGTAGGGCATGGCATCCATCACATGGCAGATGTTGTTATCACCTGCTGAGTTAAAAGAAGAAAAGCCTCCTGGAATACACTCAAGAAGGTCCCCGGAGAAGGGAATGGCTACCCACTCCAGTATTCTTGCCTGGAGAATTCCATGGACAGAGGAGCCTGGCAGGCTACAGCCCATGGGGTCGCAAGGAGTTGGACACAACTTAGTGACTTTCACTTCTAAGCCTTAGCTTTACTGGCTGCTGCCTCCTGCTCTCCAAATGTCAGTAGCGTCAGGGAGGAACAGAGGACCTGAGTGCCTCTCACTGTCAAATGCTCTGGAGCAGAGGTTCAAAGCCTCATCAACACTAGCAGATCTTGTGAGATGGCTGAATCACCAAGGGTGTCAAGAGCTGGGGGTGAGGGGGTGACCTGGAGTTCTTAGTCCCTTGAGTCTTACATCCCTGACCCTATGTGCACCCACTCTGAGAATCTCTGGCTGCAAACACACCTTCACCTTATTCTTGGACCCTAAAGGAGGCCCAAATCATGCGTCAATTTCTTACTCAACCTCTGCCAAGTGGCTTCCTTGAAAGTCACAAGATTTCATTCATGCCTTAAGATCACAGGACACACCTTCCCCGAGACCAGTTTTCACTAGCTGATGCTCAACAGAAAATTTAAAAGCATTTTCCTTATTTTAATCTCTTACCCCCTGGCTATACTGTTCTTAGGAGAATCAATCTGCAAAGCCTTTGATAGCAGAAATACAGTTTTATGCTGACCATTTCCCCTAGGTCCCATCAGTAGCTCTCCTCAAACTACTTAAATATGCACTATACATATGGGTAAAGGATCACAGATACAGCGTACTAGACTCCAAAATTCTGGGAAATGTAACGACTCCAGCAGCTTCACAGACCCAAAAGTTGAGTCTGATTCTTGATGCTGTGCTGGGTCTTTAAGACTCCACTAACTCCTAAATCTTGGCAACATCTTTCTCTCTTTGTGCCAGTATTCCGAGCTGGGCAGTCTCTTCTTGGACTCTTTCTCCAACCTTTCCTGTCCGCCCATCTCTGGAGTCAGTTTTGATAAGACTTGGCCACGGTGGGTAAGCCTGGGCCAGGCAGCTTTGGTCTTCAGCTGCAATAGAATTATCTTCCATTTCTGCTGCATAACATCTAGATACTAATGATTTAATACTGTTAAAAGTGCACAGAGAGCACCTGAGACGAGCAACCACACTGCCAATCATTATGTTACATCTGTATAAATACAAGGCATGTACTTTTAAGGGAAAGGCAGTGAGAAACCTTAAGCTTAATGGAGTCAATTTAGACACCAACTAGAATGGAGGTGGCATGTTTTTATGAAGACAGCAGGAGATGTACAGCTCAAAAATCCAAAAGGGGGAGTTAAGATTACAAACCCCCAGGGAAATGAGACCATCATCTAATGCCCAAGGAGAGAGTTGTTTGCAGGAGGTTCTGTCTCCCCAAAACTTATAGCCATCACGTACTTAGATTATCACTGAGTCTTTTCAGAGTCTCACACAGTACTTTGTAGATCACCTGTCATTGCCCAAATGACATTTTAGATGTAAGCAGACCTACTGCTTAAGCATTCAGAATCCACTCATTAGTGCAAGCATGTACTGGGTACCAAAAACTTGGATTCCTGAGCTTTCAAGATAAACCACAGCCTTTTGTAACACAGGTCCTGGTGTTTTCTTCAGCGGTGATGGAATAGAAAACTAGTCCCCCCTAGTGTCCTGTCACTGTACGGAGCAGAAGGATGGAGGCACTCCTGCATCAACTTTCAAGCACAACTCAGGATCCCAGAACCACAAGAAACCTTTGCTTCCTTCCCAAGAGGTGGAAACACTCCTGGGACCTGCAATGATATGGAAAAACCTTGCATTTCATTATGGAGGCCCTTCTAAGCCGTTTTAAAAAGGCAAATGAATCTGCATTATCCCACACCAAAAAGTTAACCCCCAACCCAGCACACTTCATTCAGTGTTAGCCATACTTGCTAGCAACATCCACTTATCCCAGAGCAATACCATCTTTTCTTTAAAAACCTCTCTATCCCACTACGGAGATTTATTTCCTTTCCCTACCATTCTCAAAAACCCACTAAGAGCTAACCTTGACGATTTTGCCTCTCTGTTCCAATTAGTTTTCTTCCTGGGATGGAATTAACAGGGCCAGGCTCGATAAATGTGTGTTCTCCGCAAGCAATTTTCACTAAAGTGTAAAGTACTCTTGAAAAATAAAGGTACACTAAGAGACGTGTGAAACCTTCAAGCCAGTTTTGTTTTTTTTTTAGTCCTCAGCAAGGACTCTCCATGCCCGTGAGTAATTCATTCATGTCACCCATTTGTGAGGGATGAGAGAAGAAACCTCCATGTGTTCCTTTCCCAATTTAGAATCTTCCTTTATCTTAAGTCTATCAAAGCTGACTCTTGAGGTGGGAAGGAGGCAGGAGAGGTGAGGAGGAAAATTAACCTGAAGTGACTGCCGGCAGGGAGTGAATAAGCACTTTGGGTTTTCACCTGTGCCAAAGAGGGCTGGTACCTGCCTTTAGGGAAGACAAAAGCCCACCTGGAGCCCCTTCCCCAGTCCCACTCCCACCCAGGAAGGAAGCTGGCACCAGAGCCCACTCTGGGGGCACTTACATAAGACCCTGGAAAACTTCCTGTGACACTCAAGCAGAGTGTAAGCTGCTATCCTGCTCCCTCGGGGGATCATTTTAATGGACTGAGTGACAAAATTCACAGATTCAGAAATGGGCAAAAACCTGCTCAACTGAGGTACATCAGCTCAGGGACCAAAAAAAAAAAAAAATCCATCCCCATTAACAGGGTCACCCGGGGGGGACATATTCAGGGCAGGAGAGACAATCTGCTCCCTCCTAGGTGACCCATTTAAAATCAGATCGTTCCAAGGAAAGCTCACGGGTTCAATAAATTTCAAACTGGCAAGGGTAGGCTTGCGGGGACTGAGGTTCCCTAAGAGGAAAATTCCAAAGAAGGTGCTAAGGCAGTAAACAAAACAACTTAAAAGAATGTACAAACTTTGGAGTCATTCCGTCCTTCAGAAACAATGACTTTCACAAGACTGGATCGCTACCCAGAGACCACCCCTCACAAGCAGGTTTGTCTAATAGGGGTGATACTGATGGGGTTTCCTGCCTCCAGCTACCACTGTCATCCAAATGGCTCTGTCCAATCGAGGAACTCGCAATCTGTGGCTCTCACCCCAAATCGGCCTCGACTCTGCAACATGGAGCAAAGAAAAGTTCTTCACAGCATCACGCCTGGAAAGGCAGGTGGGGATCGCCCAAAGGGACAGCTTCGAATACAGCAGGTTCCCCTAAAGCACAGATGCTCACAGCTAACAAGCAGCATGGGGAAGGGTGAGGGGACAACACCTCCCGGTGTTAACGGGAAATGACTCCTTGCTCCCAGTTAGCAGCCCGAGAGCCTAGGAGGAGGGCAGGCCGGGGGACGAATCCTGCAGGACTCCAGAAACTCGGCGACTTCTCACTCCAGCCTTTCCAGGGCTCTGGGCCCAGGCGGCGGAGGGTGTTCCTCACTCCCTCCCTCTTCTCCAGCATCCTGAGTACAGGGAGTACCAGCCACAGGTCGGGAGAACTTGTCCGGCGCCGCTCACTAGGGAGCCCCCGCGCTGGCTTTCTCGCACCCCCGGGGTTCCTACCTTGGCCGTGACTGCCGCTGGGCAGAGGGAGACCGCGGAAGAGCCGGGTGGCGCGGAGGCGCCGCCGCCTACGAGGCGCAGGGGTTCCGGGTCGGGGTCCCAGCAGGCGCTGCCGGAGTCCGAGCGGCGGTGCCAAGCGCAGACTTCGGGGCAGCCCCCGCCTCGGAAGGCGGCGGGAAGGGTCCGGGCCGCCCGAGCTGAGCACCGTTTCTTCTTCTCCCTTGGGCACTGCTGCCTGGGGCTGCTCTCTGCCCCCCGGACTCTTCCGAGCCGGGGGCGCCCCGCATGGGATGGGGCCTGGGTCTGCCTCGGGCTGGGTCCGGGGAGGTGGCGCTGGGGAGAGACGCGGGGCGGCCGCCGGGGCCGGCTCCACCTCCCGCGCTCCCCGGGGCCGCTTCGCCCCTTCAGGGCAGGGCCTGCCCGCTCCCAGCCCGGCCGGGCGAGCGCAACCGCGCCCCCAGCTTCGGGCGCCCGGGCTCCCGCGCGGCGGCGGAGCGGCAGCAGTCGGGCCGGGCCGGGCACCGAGAGCGCGGCAGCGAGGGGCTGCAACCGGCCGCGGCGCCCCCTCCCCCCGGGCCTGCGCCGCCCGCCCGCGGCTCCGCCGTAAGGAGACGCTGGAGAGGGCCTCGCCCCGGCCTGGGGCGCGGGGCCGGGGGCGCGGGGCCGGGGGAGGCGCCCCGGGAAGGTCACCGGAGCGGAGGCGGGGCGCAGAGCTGTGGGTGCGGGGAGCCGAGGCGGGCGGCCCCGCTGCCTCCGGGAGCGCTCGCCGGCCTCGGCCGCCGCCGCCGCCTACGAAACGCGCCGGCTTCCCCGAGCGCCCGGCACTCGAAGCTGGGCGGTCGCTGCAGCCGCCGCAGGCAGCCGGGCGCCGCTGGCCGGAGCCGGCGCGCGATCCCCGCCTCGCGCGCCGGACCAGGCGGGGGCTGCCGCGCGGGGCCCGGCGGGGGTGCGGACGGGCGAGCGCTGGAGTCCGGGGTCCGGGCTGGCCCCGCCGCCGCGTGCCCAGGGCGCCGGGCTCGCTCAGCAGCTGCAGTGACTGTGTGTCTGTGTCATGTCTGTGCAGCTGGGGGGGACCGCGAGCCCCGGCCGGGCTCCGAGCGGAGGCGGGGCCAGTGCCCGCCTCGGCGCCCGCCTCCACCCCGTGACGGCGGGACCGGCCAATTGCAGGCGCCTCAGCCTCACGGACCCAGCGGCCGCCCCCCGCCTAGGCTCCGCCCCCGGGCGAGGCTCCTCCCTTCTACTTCTTCTGCTCTCTCGCATGCAGGCGGAAGCAACACCCGGAGCCGGGATTCTGGCCCGGGCCGAGATGAAAGGGTGCAAGCTGGGAGCTCCCCGCCCTTCTCCCTCCCCAGCCGGGCCGCTCCCGGCCGCCTCGGGCTTGGCGAGCCTCGCGGAAAGAGGGGGAAGGGAAGCGGGACGGGTCCGCAGCTGCTGCTATAGAGACTCCTGTTGCAAGCTTGCAAGGCCGTGCAGCCTGTCCATGCCTGCTTGTACAAAGCAGCCGTCGTGGGAAGTAGGAAGTTTCCCCGCCTCCACTTCTACTCGGGTCGCCGCTCTTCTCGAAGGTGGGCAGAATATGGGACAGGCTGAGGCTGCGAGAAGCCACGTTGAAGGGCTTTGACAGCATCATTTGGAGCTACGTATTCAAGAATCCGGTCCAAGGCTCCCTATTCTTTCGGGGAAACTGCATTTCTTTGCGCCCCCTCCCCACCCCAACGCTACACACACACCCCGTGCAAGCACAACACGCCCCCTCCCTGTTCTGATTTCATTCTTGCTCTTTCCCTCTCGGCACAAGAATCCCGAGCGCAGGATCCCATTGAATGGACTTCCAGCCTCCCAATCCTAAAGACCAGCGTGGGTCGCTGAGACTTCTCTGTAGGAAGGAAAGGGTGAAATCGGCTGGGCTGGGGGTTGGGGGGACGGGGGCGGTGAGGGTGGCTGGAACGTGGAGGCCCGGAGAGAAAACCCAGAGACGGAGAAAGCAGAGAGACAGGGAGGATGGACAACTCTGGGAGCCCAGAGCTCCGGCGCGCGATCCAGCTCCTGGGTTTTTCCTCAGCTCGGTCCCAGGGCTTCTGGGGTCCCCTTCCCCCAGGGTCCCCACCGCTCCCCCGCCGGGTGGGCAGCCGGGTCTCTGCCTCGCCTCCGCGCGGCGCTCTCTTAGCCTGGGTTTCAGAGGAGGCAGCGGAAAGCCCACCCTAGTTCTTGGAAGAGGCAAGGAAAGGAGGCAAAAAGAGAAAGTGCAAGGGTGGGGAAGGGAATGGGTGCGTAAGGAAAGGACGCCGAGCTCAGGGTGCCGCGCTGACCACATTCCCCAGAGGTCAGGCTGGGGACCCAAGGGTTCCGGAGGTTTGTCCCTTGCTCCGCTCGGGAGCTGATTCCTGCCTCAGTAACCAGAATCATCACCAGGACCCTACCCCCCACGCTTCCCCTTCTTTCCAGCCTCTTCTAGCAACGACTCCCCAACCCACCCACCCCAACTTACACCGCGAGCAACACCACCACCCGCTCTTGTCCAGCTCCGGAGCGCAGTTTACCTAATCTCTGTGGCACACCGAGCCGAGGAGAATGCTAAAAGAAGGTAGTGGTTGCACAGCGGTGGCCCCGGCGAAGGAGTAAAAAACGTTTGCATTGGAGCTTTGGGATAAGTTAACTACGAAGCTGGGGTCCTGCTGTCTATCTCCGCGGGGACGAGTCTGACCCTGCACATTTGCAGGGATAGGAGATCTCTGGTTTTGATGCCATTACCGTGTCGGAGAACATTAAATGATAAAATATTATCTAATATCCTTAGAGGCCATTAAAGTGTCAAAGTTTAATGCCAAGCCTTTTAGCTCGAAAGCTGCTCTTCTCTTCCTGTGACGTGCAGCTCCGTTCTAGAACTCGCTGAAAACAAGGGGATCGTTTTTCTTGCGGCGGACTGTCCTTGGTTTCTCCTACTCCCCCCAGTCCAACCCTCGCCCCAGAACCGGGTAAACTTAAGGCAAGAATTTGGGCTTTCTTTTTATTCATTGCTTTGCTTCAATTCATTAGTGGTGTAAAATACATTATTACATTAGCATATGAATAAGAGTAATGTGACTGACAAAGGAGAGACCTGAAATTTACAAGCAAAGGGGAAAATAATAGAATGACATCAGAAACTAAAAGATAAGCATGTGGGAAATAAACATCTCCATTATAATTACCCCAATGTAGTGCATTCTTGAGATTGGATTTTAGAAGGAAAAATATGACCATGGTAATGGAGAGAATAATAGTCACCTTGATCAGTAATGTACATTCATTATTCAGGGATTTCACAAAAATTATTTGCATCAGTCAGTAAGCACCTTAAACATGTAAAAGCTTTCCTCTGTCAATTCAGTTTTGCAGTGTTTTAAAGTCAGTGGAATATCTAATACTGTAAACGATAGGAATGTTGCCAGACTGAATTATTCCACAAACTGAACCCTTCTGTTAGTTAATATCATGTCAAACCCCACATTTGAAGAATTCCTTCGCCCCACCAGTGGGAGATTTTATCTATACCTGTATCTATATCTTTATCTCCAAAAGTAGGATGTACTTGCCTATGAATTATAGCCCTTTGACATAAACCAGATATAAATGTCTTCAAAGGATTTCAGTTATGCTATAGTATGAGGAATGCAAAATAGAATAGGAAGGTGATATATCTGTTATTTCTAAGGAATCTGCACTGCTTTTGCTAAGAGTTGAGAATTGAAAAAAATATTGAGCCCTCTAAACCGACTGTTATCTATTTATCTCCATACTGTTATCGCACCTGTCACAGGAGAGATTCAAAAAGGTCTCTTTTCAAAAAAAAAAAAAAAAAAATCAGGGTCAAGGAGATCTAATCATAAGAAACCTATTTCAAAACAGCCACTAGGGGGCCCTAAAAGCATCTCAAAGAGGAAGGAAAAAAACCTGCTGTCACCTCTCTTTTTCCAGGTCTTATTTTCTGGGTACTAATGAAACTGGAATCTAAAAACAAGGCAGGAGCATGGTGCAAAGTTTGGAGGCAAACTGAGCATTACGTCCTAAAAGACCAGAGTCTCATTTTGACTGCCGAGTGAAGAATATGTGCCCCACTCTGCTTGCCTCCAAAAAATACAACAGTAAAAGGAATATGGCATTCATTGAGATGAAAGTGGCCAGATAGTCTTACCCACTTTAAGTCGACTCAGTTATTTTTACTATTCCAAATAGAACCTCCCTTCTAAGATTGTAGGGCTGTTTTCTGAATGCTTTGAATGTTCAAGTGATAGGTAGCAAGATGAATGAATCCTCACAGGGGTGACATGAAAAAACTTTAAGCAACCTGTACAGCAGAACATCCACCAGCCAACTTATGGAAAGCCAGCTAGCTATAGGGGCACTAGCAATAACCAAAGTCCTGGAAATGAGGCTGGAGACAGAAGGTCCCCAGGCTGGGAAGCTGAAAACTGTCCCCTGTGGACAGACACTCCAAGATAAAGGTGATGACAGGAGTGAGGGAGAGCTGAGTCCTGCTTGAATAAAAGATAAAGAAACCATGTATTTCTCATTCTCCAGGTCAAGGAGACTTCCTTGAGTACACATGCGGAGAAAGTCTCCTTAGGGGTCAAAAGGGAGGGGTGCCACCCCATAAGGAATGTTATCAACCTTCCCATAGGCCTCTGTGCTGGAATCCTTCTTGGCTAAAAGATGTGCATGCATGCCAAGGAGGGACCCAGGACAAGTCAGATGTTGTGAAAGTAATGAGGTAATTGGCCAAAGGGAAACACAGGCCCAGAAGAAGTGCTCTATATAAGTAATGGTCACCTCTCTGGGGCACTCCTCCCCACTAGGGAGGATGCCCACACCCTTTTCTCTCCGGGTGTGCATCTCTGCCTTGCTTCTGTCTTCAATAAACTGTTTCTCTGTGCCCTCTCCAACTTGTTAGGCTATGTCTCTAATAACAAACTTTTTACTTGTTTTTACAGTTTTTGCTTCCTTGAAACATTTTTGCTTTCAAATGGAGCAAAAGCCAGGGAAACTTTGCCTCTAGCCTCTAACCCTTGCTGGTCTAGTGGCTAGGATTTCTGTTTTTTTTTTCACTCAGGCTTCCCAAGTTCATTGCCTGGGCAGGGAACTAAGATCTTGCTCGAAGCCATTGCTCACTGCTATCTCCTCGAGATCAGAATAACCTGGAAGGCCAGGTGTTAAATCTTTAGTGGATTTAATGGTAAAATTTTAGAGGTGGGAGGAAGATGGAGATTCCTTGGGGGAAAAACAGTGGCTGCTGGGGTGATGAGGCAGGGTATAGCAGGAATGGTGTATGGCGGCGGGGAGCTTACCTCTGGAAACACTTAACAGCCTATGTGGAAGTATTTCAATATTTTAACAAATAATGTTTTATTTGTCAAAACAACTGAATATCAGCCTGACCATATATAAAGTTGCCCCAGATTTTTCCTAGACTTTAATATCTAGCAATCACATTTTCAAGGCTTCCAAACCCTTAGCTGTCACATAGTGTATTTCCCACCTCTTCCCAGAAAATAAGGTTAAGATGTCTTTTATGAGGATCAAGAATCAAACGGCACTCAGGTTGCACATATATGGAGGAGCCGGATTATCTTTTAATTAACCAGTACTGTAGAAATAATCTGCTAATATAACAGATGTCCTCTCCAGACACATTTCAGGTGTAAATTTCAGCACCGTTTGTGACACTCTTCTGTCACTGAAGTCAGTATTCAAAAGACATTCCTGAGCCAAACAAAACGCCTCCATCAGGGATAAGCAGGGAACAAGCTACTTGCTAGCTGAAGAATTAAAGAGCATTGCAAAAGCCACCAAATTAACACTAATGGAAGTGTGATTTGAACATAATTTCACAAAAAGCAAAGCAAGTCTAGAACTGAATCATGAGACAGGGAATGGGCATGAAGTCTTTCTTAGTGGAATGAAAAATAGTTTGCTTTTCCATCATCATGTTCATTAAGTAGGTAAGATACAGGTATTCTCAAAATAGCATTATTAACATCCAGAAAACTTGCCACTGGAAGCCTCAGAGCCAGCTAATGAGAACAAATTTGGTTTTAGATGGAGAATCCTATTGTCTTTAGGAGAAAGAGTTTATTCACTCACTGACTGTGAATATCCATTAGAGGAAAACCTTGTCAGGTGTATAGCACCCTGACCACCTTATGAAAAAATGCTCAACTGGGAACCCAAAGCCCCTCTGAAGACAGGAAGGGAACATCAGTGCTAAAGAGACGAATTTAAAGTACAAGAGTAACAAATGGTTCTTTACTTAGGCACTAATTCATTATCCTTGAATTGTTTTAAGATGGAACGGAAAACACCCCACACTATTACTGTGGGTCATTACAAATGTGCACTTGAAATAAGAGAATAAAAGAATAAATTTTGTGGAAAGTTCTAATATGCTCTTTTATCCACTGAGTTTAGATTAAATCTAGAGGCATTTATAAACAAGACCTTCCTCAGTATTAAAGTGTTTTTCCTCAGTTTTAGACTCTAGGGAGCTTCTGATTGAATCTCCTTTCTGGCCTTGATGATAGGTTTTTGAGATAAATAATTAACTTTTTAAAAGAGGGAATTTTTTTTTTGAACTTTTGGAAGGGAGAAGTATAGGAAAATTTATTATCACTTGTAATATAGATGATGACAAAGTGAAATAAAATACTAGATATTTTTGTACAATTTGCATCTCAATAAAATACACTTGGGTTTAAAAAAAAGATAAAGCACAGAGTGAGTTTTTCTCCTGAGATCATGGCCCCCAAAAAGATAAGGGGACCTCAAGCTAATGTATCACAAGACCCTCAAAAGAAGCAAAAAAAAAAAAAATCAAACATTGGTAAAGAAATTGAAGTCCTGAAATAAAAGACGATGGCACATGCCTTTGGGGACTTTTAAGCAGAAAACCTCTGTTTAAGAAGCTGTCATTGTTCTGAAGCTAATCCTGAGACCCAGCCTGTTTGGTTGGTCCTTTAGCCATCCTCACCCTTGCCCCGTAGTTCCTTCCAGTATTTCTGTAATGGGGGCTAGATGCTGCCTCCAGAACCTTTGCTTTGACCTTTGCAGATGTACATTGTGGCAAGAATCTGACTTGAGAACTGCTGATGACTCAAAATGCCCGTAACAACTCTTTTCTCCACCATGTCAATTGACCTTTGGCTTCTATTCCTGTATGTTTGGACTTGAGGATGCTACGGTCACAGAACTAGGGAATTTAGATGGATGACCTCTGTATGGATGGGTCAAGTCATTGCTGTCCCAGTTCAACTCCAGACCCAAGCCTCAAATTAGTCTCCTCTCTCATGGGGGATTAGGGTACGCACAGAAGCTATGGAAGGGCCATTTCTCACAGTTTTTACCCACTGACAAAGATTTCTAGAAAGTCAAAGATTTCTCATCTTAAACAATTTTTTAAATTGCTCACTTAAGAAATCAAAACATGTAACCTGAGTGTTTAGAATGGTGTAGCCTATGGCTTATAAGTAGTTACTATTCATACATTACTACCATTCTATGCATTCTATGGGGTTAGGAGTGGTGGGGAAGGTGGATGTGAGTCCTGCAACTGAGAACCTCCAATTCTCAATTCAGGAGTCAAGCATTTACTTTGAAGAGTTAGATGACTTTGCAAATATTAAGTCAATATAAAGGGTTGTCATTGAGTGCTGTCAAAAGATGCAGTAAATATAAGCAGTGCTGTGAATCTGGAAGAGAGAGAATCACCGTTCATCTAGTCTTTAGAAAATGTCTAAAAGCAGGGGGTTCTTGTTGGGCTGAAGATCTGGCAAGAGTGGACCATATGTAGAAGGAAGAAGTTTCAATCTTTGAGAAGCAACAAAGATGTTAAGCAGAAGGTGTGATTGGCTAAGGTGACACATTTATTTAAGGGATCAGAAACTGGAAATGTAAGTTGGGTCTAGAATTATTTGACAAAGAGTATCTGAATCCCTACTGTGTGTCAGTTATTATGTTGACCATTGAGGATTTTAATAAAAATAAACAATTCTTGTTCTTTTATAGCATATGCCAAGTTACAGAGAGGAAATATTACTAATAAAAGATGATGGGTTAAATTTTTAACTTTTCTTCGACTCATCCGCTGTTTTTCCTCAGTCCCCAATTCTTGGCCATCCTACCCTCAAAATATCCTTCAAATCCATTCCCACTTCTTCATCTAAACTGTTACTGCCTTACCTCAGATTTTTATCTGTCACCTGAAATACTGCAAAACCCACTTACTAGCTTCAGCTTCCTAATACTGGCCTTTCCCCATACCTACATATTAGCCAATTTACTTCCACTGAGTATATGAGTATATTTCTTACTAACTCATGGTTCCTGCTGCTGCTGCTGCTGCTAAGTCACTTCAGTCGTGTCTGACTTTGTGCAACCCCATAGACGGCCGCCCACCAGGCTCCCCCATCCCTGGGATTCTCCAGGCAAGAACACTGGAGTGGACTGCTATTTCCTTCTCCAATGCATGAAAGTGAAAAGTGAAAGGGAAGTCACTCAGTCGTGTCTGACTCTTCGCAACCCCATGGACTGTAGCCTACCAGGCTCCTCCGCCCATGGAATTTTCCAGGCAAGAGTACTGGAGTGGGTTGCCATTGCCTTCTCCAAACTCTTGGTTCCTATGTCTTATTTATTCCATTTACTTTGAAAAAAAAATGTTCATAATTCTAGTCTGACTTCCCTGTGTGGGGGTCTGGGATACCAACCCCAGACAGGTTTGGGGTGATCCCAGAGCTCCAAGGGCTTCAAAGTGTAGAGCCAAGGGAAAGCCTAAAGTTCAGAACTTAATTTGAAACCCTCAAGTGAAGTGCCAACCCTGAAATACCAGTCAGGTTTGAGTAGAGCAGAAGAAATCAGGGACAGTGCAAAAGAAGTGAATAATGATTTACTATGGATTTGCAAACCAATAGGCACTATTCAGAGGGGTTTTCCAGTGATAAAGCTTTTCTAGTGATAAAGAATCTGTCTGCCAGTGCAAGAGACATAAGAGATTCGGGTTCTATCTCTGGGTAGAGAAGATCCCCTGGAGGAGGGCATAGCAATCCACTCCAGTATTCTTGCCTGGAGAATCCCATGGACTGAGGAGCCTGATGGGCTATAGTTCATAGAGATGCAGAATTAGACATGACTAAAGTGACTTAACATGCCCACAGGCACTGTTCAAAACACTTTCATGCATTTATTCATTTAATTATATTAAACTGGAATTGTTGTTGTTGCTGTTGTTTAGTCATCTAGCCAACTCTTTTGTGCACCCATGGATTGTAGCCCACCAGACTTCTCTATCCATGGGATTTCCCAGGCAAGAACACTGGAGTGTGTTGCCTTTTCCTTCTCCAGGGAATCTTCTTGATGCAGGGATGAAACCTGTGTCTTCTATCTTGCAAGTGGATTCTTTACCACTGAGCTACCTGGGAAGCAAACTGGAATGTTACCCAATTGCGGGGAAAAAAAGAATGAAATAATGCCAGTTGCAGCAACATGAATGGACCTAGAGATTACCATACTAAGTGAAGGAAGTCAGATAAAGACAAATAGCATATGATATCACTTATATGTGAAATCTAAAAAAAAAAAAAAATGATGCAAATGAACTTATTTACGAAACAGAAACAGATTCACAAACTTCAAAAACAAAGTTGTGGTTACCAACGGGGTAACATGGTGGTGGGGTAGGGATAAATTAGGAGTTTGAGACTAACATATACAAACTGCTGCTGTTGCTGCCAAGTCGCTTCAGTCACGTCCACTCTGTGCGACCCCATAGACAGCAGCCCCCCAGGCTCCTCTGTCCACAGGATTCTCTAGGCAAGAATACTGGGGTGGGTTGTCATTTTCTTCTCCAGAACATATGCAAACTAGTATATAGTGAAAGTCGCTCAGTCATTGTCCAGCTCTTTGTGACCCCATGGACTATACAGTCCATGGAATTCCTTAGGCTAGAATACTGGAGTGTGTACCCTTTCCCTTCTTCAGGGGATCTTCCAAACCCAGGGGTCAAAACCAGGCCTCCCACATTGAGGCAAATTCTTTAGCAGTGAGCCACAAGGGAAGCCCACACTACTATATATAGACAATCAATAGATAACCAACAAGAACACATTGTATAGCACAGGGATCACTACTCAATATTCTGTAATAAGCTATATGGGAAAATAATCTGAAAGAGAATGGATATATGTATATGTATCACTTTGCTGTACACCTGAAATTAACACAACATTGTAAATCAACTATACTCGACTATAAAATAAAAAATTAATTAAAAAAAAGAAACCAGGGACAAGGCAAAAGATATGAATAATGACTTGGCATGGATTTTGCAATCCACCAGGCAATGTTCAAAACACCTTCATGCATTGGCTCGTTTAATCCTACTAAATCTTATGAGAATACTGTATTATATTATAGCACGTTTTCAAAGTTCACTTTACGCCACCTCTCTTTTATGGAAGCCCTACATTAGTACCTGTCTTTGCTAACCAAAAGAAATTGAAAGAGGATTTTTATTTCTATGAAAAAGGGCAAAAAACGAAAACAGTGTTCCACATTTACTTTGCAGGGAGCCTGGACCCCAAGCTGTGAGAGCAGCCCTGTGAGCTCCTTCCCAGGGAGATACATTCAACATCTCTGCTTCAAGCTGCCATAGCTTTGAACCATGTTTGTGAGCATCTAGGCTTCATCTCCATCTATGTTGTGCATCTGTTAGCAAGATGTGTCCTAAGGTCAGTTTACGGAAGGTGACATGCTCTTCTTTCATACACCAGGGCACACCTCTACTATCAACATCATGACCAGTTTACAGGTTAGGTAGGACATAAAGAAGTCATATAACTTACCCAAGCTTACACAATTAGTAATAATGAACAGGAATCCAAACACACGTGATTTATTTCTAGAGTCTGGGCTTCCCAGGTGGCGCTAATGGTAAGGAATCCACCTGCAATGCAGCAGACACGAGAGACACAGGTTCGATCCCAGGGTTGGGAAGATCCCCTGGAGGAGGAAATGGCAACCCGTTCTAGTATTCTTGCCTGGAAAATCTCATGGACAGAAGAGCCTGGTGGGCCCCAGTCCACAGGGTGGAAAAGAGTTGGACACGACTGAGTGAGCACAAACACATATGCTCTTAACCACTCTGTCATATTGCCTCTGTAAAGTGCAATCACAAAAACAAATTAAGATCATAACAAGACTAAGGTATGAATTTGGAGGTATATCTCTGAGCCACTAAAACAGAGCTGCAGAAGCTTTTGAAAGGTTATTCACAACTTGAATAATGGCTGGGGAAGAGGTGGATAAAGAGGCAGGCTAGTTCCCTATATTTTTGTCCAAGTGTGTCATCTAATATAGATGCCATTCACCATCTCATTATTTTTAGCACCCTATCATTGACATATACCTTCAAAGAGGGCTACCCTGGTTTGTCCTCCCTTGCACTGATCCACATTTCCATATGTTCACTTCTGTTTTTCACTGCTTCATTGTAAATTTTAATTTTTTTGTTTGTATTTCCTTTTTTGTTGTTGTTGTTCTCCTTACAATTCTTATTTATGTCATCTGTCTCTCCTTTAACTTCATTTTCTTTGCCTTGACATCTTGGCCTTTCTGCTCCAGTTTTATGGATGTCAGGCAGGTTCTAAAGTATTACTTTATTTCCAACAGTAAATCATTTTGAGAGAACTCCTCTTTCCTTGAATCTTAAGGTGTTCTTCCCTTTCCCTTATTCTATGGTGCTTTTTGGCGGCTTTCTCCTTATTTATCCTCAAATAAGAACACATCCACCTACACGCGGTGTTCACCAGTACACTGATGATGGATTTCCCTTAGCTCAAGCCTCAAGAGTGGTAGCTTGGAATTGTTTTCCAGATCTACAGCTGGGCAGAGATTGGTAGGCATACTTAGCTCCTCGCCCAATGTCCCCTCCTTGGCCGACTTGGGTCACATATGGCTTGCTGAGGATTGAGAATGAATCTTCTCTTTCCCTGCCACCTGGCTCTCCAAAACTCTGAACTAGCTGCTTTTGTTGTTTAGTTGCTAAGTCAAGTCTGACTCCTTTGTGACCCCTTGGACTGTAGCCCACCAGGCTCCTCTGTCCATGGGATTTCCCAGGCAAGAGTACTGGAGTGGGTTGCCATTTCCTCCTCCAGGGGATCTTCCTGACCCAGGGATGAAACCAATCTCCTGCACTGCATTGCATTGCATTGCAGGTGGATTCTTTACCACTGAGCCACCAGGGAAGCCACACTCTGAACAAGAGAAGCAGGCAAAGGTTCTTAGCTGTTCCCTTCACTGCACATCCTTATACTGATGTACCTGCAGGGACTATACCTTTCAGATTCTCATGAGTTGAGACCTAGACTTTCTCAAACAGAGGAAGGGTCTACCTATGAATTCAAGCTCCTGTTGCTTCAATTGCCTCAATAAAGCTGACCCATGACTGTTTGCTTCTCCATCTCACCAACAGCTGTTTAGTTGGTAGAAATAATAACTCAACTGTGAGGCCCACTTTTCCATGTTATTGTGTTGTAAGAAGTCACAAAATGCAATGTGTGACCAATCAAAGCTATTCCATGCTCACGAGAGAGAGGATCATAGCTTATTATTTTCTTGTGCTTGGTTATGAGGCACTTTGTTTATGAGCATCACCTGCTGAAGGATTTGCTTGATGCTATAATTTAGTGAAAAGTATGTATTCCAACTTCCCAATGGAAGCAGGTTGTGAGAATTCAAATATTGCATCTTCTCTCAGAACAATCATCCACTTCAAGGGAACATAAGAAGAATACAAAAAGACCTATTTAGTGCTCAGATTCGGAGAAGGCAATGGCACCCCACTCCAGTACTCTTGCCTGGAAAATCCCATGGATGGAGGAGCCTGGTGGGCTGCAGTCTATGGCGTCGCTGAGGGTCGGACACGACTGAGCAACTTCACTTTCACTTTTCATTTTCATGCATTGGAGAAGGAAATGGCAGCCCACTCCAGTGTTCTTGCCTGGAGAATCCCAGGGACAGGGGTGCCTGGTGGGCTGCCGTCTCTGGGGTCACACAGAGTCGGACACGAGTGAAGCGACTTAGTAGCAGCAGCAGCAGCAGCAGTGCTCAGATTATCACAGCAAGGCCAGTTAGATTAGTCTAACAATTAGCCTGGTTGTTGCTTTGGATTCACTCTTCCATTGAGATAAATGTGGTAATGAATTAACTCTTTCCTGCCCAACCTAGTATGTGCTGATTGCTGGTGGAAGTTACCTCTGATGAAGATATTTAACATATGTTCAACCAGGACTTTTTGTGGGCCTCATGGAGAGTATGATCAGGTTGGAGAGACAAACATTAAGTAAAAACAAAAAACATACATAATTGTTAATTAGGGAAATACTAAAAAGGAGACCAAATTGGTAAAATGGGAAAAGGACCAAAGTCAGAGTTCAGGATGATCTTTCCAAGGAAGGGTGATTTAGCTTGCAGTAGAAGTAATTCAGGCAATGAATGAAGACAAGCTATTCCAAGTTGAAGGAAGAGCATGTACAAAGCAATGAGGCAGGAGAACATGGCAGGTTTGAAGGACTGAAAGAAGGCCAGGGCAGTTGGAGGTTAGTGAGTAGGAGGGAGAGTCTTACAGAAAGGAATAGGACATGAACAGCTGTTGAGGGCATTTGGGGGAATCAACAAAAGATGAATAAGTGCGTTGCCAAGGAGCAGTGTGGTCCATTGAACTTAACACAAATGAATGCTGATCCAAGTCAGCACAGTTTTGGAACTTTCTCCAGCAAAATCCTATCACTCTGTGTGTCTTTCAGTTTTGCCTGTTAAGAAGAGGTGGGGGAAACCCAGCTTTACCCTTGGTGATGGTCTCCCTGCTCCCTTCCCTCTGCATTTCTCTCATTTGTGCTGGAAGATCTACTTAACTTCCTTAAATCATATGCTGGGAACACACTATCCTAGGCAGAGAGATTATTGGAAAGCTGTCAATGTGTCTTTGATTCTGAACTGGGCTGGCTTTGATACTGAATCCCAGCTTGACCAAAAAATCAAGAGAAGCATTGTGGGGGCAGGGAACAGCAACTGTATCCGGAAAGCCAGCAGGCTGAGAAGATGGTGGACTAACATCCCAAAGAACCATCTTGCCTGATTAGAATCCAGGCCTCTTTTATATTGAAAGAGGAAGGAGTAAAGTCAAACACTTCTTGGTTCTAGTCTGCATCTGGAGGGGATGTATTCATTTCTTCTTGTCTGCTGCAGTCATTCACAGGTGGACCTGGCCAGGACGTTTCCTGTGAGCTAAACAAAGGTATTTCAGCTTAATGCTCACTACCTGGGAGGCAGTGTTCCCAGAGATGGGCCATATGACAAGTAACCTATACTTACAGGCAGCCTGTCTCTAGTGAGTGTGTGCATACATGCTAAACTGCTTCAGCTGTGCTCGACTCCTTGCGACCCTACGGACTGCAGCCCAGGCTCTTCTGTCCATGGGCTTATACTGGAGTGGGTTGCCGTGCTGTCCTCCAGAGGGTCTTCCCGACCCAGGGATTGAACATGCTTCTGTCTCCGGCATTGTCAGGGGGCTTCTTTACCACTCGTGCCACCTGGGAAGTCCATCTTTAGTGATTAACTTGTAGCAAAAGCAATAGAATACCCAGGTTAAAGTAACAGATCTGGTATGGAGTCAGATTTATTCTTCCCTATTATAGTTTCTAATAGTATCTCTCATCCCATCCTCATTCATTTCCTTCCCTGTGGGAACGGGATGACCTTTCAGTAATCTGACTTTACCGGGACCACCTCCAATATATTGCTCAGCTCTGAGTTTCCATTTTGAGAAACTCTTGTCCCATCTCTGCTTACCTTTAGAATAAAAGCCATGATCTTATTTTTATAAACCTTTAATTTTTGTCCAATCATTCACCTGGGATCCTGATACTAGAAAGCCCCTATAGTTATACAGAGAGCATTCTCATATGACAGTTTTAATCCTTCCAATAAAATCTGTTAGAGTTAACCTAATCTCTTCATCTTGCACTTGCAACTAATTTCCTACTGTTCAGACCTTGGTAGAAACCAGATGATTTGGTCACAACCTTCCCCTGTGGAGTCAATATTCGTGTTACAAAAAAATAATTAAATCAGCCCATTCAACCTTCCTTTTGCTAGACTAATTTAAATCCCTTAAACTTTTTTTTTCCCTTTTTTGGTCACATACTTGGACCTTACATATTTAAGGGCTTTCAAGGGCAAGTCTTCTTACCATGGTAAAAGCTTTCCAAAAGTGGTAACAGCCGCAAGGACAACAATACCTTGCAACTTGATGGTGCTTAACTCTTTGCCTAGTGCTTTTTTTGCACATACATTATCTTATTTTGTCTGCTTAATGACTCTGTGAATCAGGGAGGGTGGATGTTATTATCTCCCTGGGGAAAAAATAAAACAAAACTCAGCCTTAATTTGCTCCTGTAGAGATTCGGGATCAAGTTGGACCAACATGAGGCTTCAGCCACATCACTACAGTCTCCCTCTGAGCCCTTTGCTGACTTGCGCCTTGTGCAATGCCTTCGCCTTTTAGCAAAGGTCACCCAGGGATAAGAATAGCCAACCTTTGTTGAGAGTTTAATATTATGTCAGATATTGTGCTCCCTAAGTGCTTTAAAAGCATTATCTTTCAACTCTCATGACAAAGGGGATGGTTCTATTATTATCACTGTTGCTCAGAAGACTAATATGAAGCTCAGAGAGGTTAAGGAATGCATCCAGGATGCCACAGCTTCAGTGACACAGACAGGGTTCAAAGTCAGGTGTGTGTGGCTCCCCACCCTGCGCTCTTAGGAATGGTATGCTGGGACCTCCCTGGTGGTCCAGTGGTTAAGAATCTGCCCGCCAAGGCAGTGGACACAGATTTGATCCCTGGCCTGGGAAGATTCCACCTGGCTTGGGGGAAATAAGCCCTTGTGCCACCACCACTGAAGCCTGTGTGCCCTGAGCCCGTGCTCCACAAGAGAAGACACTGCAATGAGAGGTCCAAGCACTGTAGTTAGAGAGTGCCCCTCTTTACTGCAACTAGAGAAAAGCCTGCACGCAGCAACAAAGACTCAGCACAGCCAAAATAAGTTAATAAACAATTTTTATAAAAAAGCTTAAAAAAAAAAAAGCTAGATCTGATGCAGTGCTACCTCAGGAACCCACAGAACAGATCCCCACGTGTTTGCTGTGAACGTCTTGGTAAGGACATTGCTGCTGCTGCTGCTGCTAAGTTGCTTCAGTCGTATCCAACTCTGTGCAACCCCATAGATGGCAGCCCACCAGGCTCCTCTGTCCCTGGGATTCTCCAGGCAAGAGTACTGGAGTGGGTTGCCATTTCCTTCTCCACTGCACGAATGCATGCTAAGTGGCATCAGTCGTGTCCGACTCTGTGCAACCTTATGGACAGCAGCCCACCAGGCTCCTCTGTCCACAGTATTCTCCAGGCAAGAATACTGGAGTGGGTTGCCATTTCTTTCTCTAAGGACATTGTCAGCCTATGAATTCTTCCTAGCTAAGGGCTCTGGAAAACTCTCAAAATTTACTGCTAGGAAGAATGGGCCTTCCCTGAAGGGAAGGGGTTTTTATGGATGTTGACTTTTGTGTTTGGTGCCATTTTGTGTTTTTACTTTCTGTTAACAAAAAGAAATGTGTTTCATGTGTTATCATGAAAAAATAGTAATGGGTATCCCAGGTGGTGCCAGTGGTGAAGAATCCACTTACCAATGCTGGAGACACGAGAGACGTGGGTTCAATCCCTGACTTGGGAAGATCCCCTGGAATAGAAAATGGCAACTCATTCCTATTTCCAGGGAGGTATCCTTGCCTGGAAAATTCCATGGACAGAGGAGCGTGGTGGGCCCTGTCCATGGGGTGGCAGGGTCAGACATGACTGAGCATGCATGCACCACACTATACAAGAATTAGAAAGAACTGACTTTGAATGCTCTCTGGGAATCAGCACTTGATGGGCTTAGGTGCAGCTCTGCTGACTTATGTGACTTCACTTGAGCTGCTTTATCTCTTTGAGCCTTGGTTTAATTTCTGAAGTGAGTATACTAATAGCAAACTTTGGCTTCCCAGGTGGTTCAGTGGTAAGGAATCCTCCTGCCAATGCAGGAGACTCAGGTTTGATCCCTGGGTTGGGAAGATCCCCTAGAGAAGGAAATGGGAACCCAGTCCAGTACTCTTGACTGGGAAATCCCATGGTCAGAGGAGCCTGGAGGGCTCTAGTCCATGTGGTTGCAAAAGAGTAGGACATGACTAAGCAACTAAACAACAGCAGCAACAAATAGAAAATGTAGAGACCACCGAGAGAGTGTGAGATAATGTATGTGAGAGTGCAGTCCTAGTAATAATACATCTTTTCTAATCTTCTGCTTCCCAGGATCAGAATCCCATTCCTCTTTGGGGGAAATCCCTATTATTTTGGCCTTGGTAGGAGGCAAGTTCCAGACTTCAGCTGTAGAAACTGGAGAGGGATACATCATCAGGCAGGGATCTTGATCATGATCAACACAAAGAGGGGTCATTTATAGATCACTGGGAGGGTGAAAGAAATGGGCCCCAGAGATGCACCAAACTGTGCTGGAGAGCTGGTCCAGTAAGGAACTTTGGAGCTGCCATTGAGTCTTAGATTCTAGAGCTTATGCCCCTGTTAGGAACTAGACTTCTTGCTATAGTTCAGATGCCACTTCTGCATGGTTCTTAATCTTCCACAAAATGGAAGCTCCACATAGAACCCATTTCCTTGTGTTGTCCTCTGTCAATGGGTGGAGCTGAGGTCACAGGTCTGGGCCAAGACTTGGAAGGAATCCAGAAAAATTATTTTTCAGATTTCTACCTTGAGAAGATGGGACCTGTTGGGGAGGGAGTGGATTACTCAGAGATTACAAAGTGATCAAAAGGAACTGGGCAGTCAAAACTAGGACAAATATCCAAATACCTATCACAGGGCAGATATGCCCTCCCAGCACTCTCTGGGAACTAAGGCATGAACAGCTGACTTAGGCTGAGCCAATCAAATGTCCCCATCAAAGACTATGACATCTGAGAGAGTAAAAGCAGACACTCAGGTCAGTTGGAGATGGTTCCAATGACCACTGAAAGCTGGTATGGCAGCAGTGTAGGCTCAGAAATTAAAGAAAGCTAACACGTTAGGATGACAGGACCCAGAGTGGCCTCCTAATCACACTCTTTCTGAGGCATGGCCTTGATAATGGTTGTACCATTTTGTTGTTGTTCAGCTGGTAAGTCGTGTCTGACTCTTTGGGACCCCATGGACTGTTGCACACCAGGCTTCCCTGTCCATCACCAACTCCTGAAGCTCACTCAGACTCATGTCCATTGAGTCAATGATGACAGCCAACCATCTCATCTTCTGTTGCCCTCTTCTCCTCCTGCCCTCAATCTTTCCCAACATCAGGGTCTTTTCCAATGAGTCGGCTCTTTGCATCAGGTGGCCAAAATATTGGAGCTTCAGCTTCAGTATCAATCCTTCCAATGAATATTCAGGGTTGATTTCCTTTAAGATTGACTGGTTTGATCTCCTTGCAGTCCAAGGGGCTCTCAAGAGTCTTCTTCAGCACCGTAACTCAAAAGCATCAGTTCTTTAGCACTCTGCCTTCTTTATGGTTCAACTTTCATACCCATACTTGACTACCGGAAAAACCATAGCTTTCACTATACAGACCTTTGCTGGCAAAGTGATGTCTCTGCTTTGTAATACATTTATCTAGGTTTGTCATAGCTTTAAAGAAAACTAAATCAATGGTTTCTTGTAAAAGGATACAACTCAAGAACAGCCGGATGGAATAGATACATAGGACAGGTATGGGGGGAAGGGTACAGAGCATCCAGGTTCTCGCAGCACCTCCAGGTGCCCACCAACCTGGAAGCTCTCTGAACCCTGCACTTTGGGTTTTTATGGAGGCTTTTTTTACACAAGCACAGTTGAATAAGGCACTAGTCTTTGGCTACAGATTCAACCTCTAACCCTTCTCCTCTTCCTGGAGGTCAGGGGGCTGCTGAGAGTTCCAACCCTCTAGTAACCCAGTTGGTTTCCTGGTAATCAGCCTCCAACCTTAGGTGCAGGCCAAAGCCATCTCATTAACATAACAAAAGACACTTCAAATCATTCAGGAAATTCTGAGGGTTTTGGGGAACTTTGTGCTCTAAAGGACAAAGACTAAATACAGATTGCTTTTTATAAATCACAATCTCACACTAAATTTGTAGTGTAACTGACCCTTCCTGCCAGGGGATCTTAAGGGAAGTTTGGAGTATCCATTGTGCACAGAAAATTTTTGGTGCATTGCCAGAAATGCACATCTAGCAGGAAATAGCCTGAGGCAGTATTTCCAAGTCTGTTCCCTTATCACCCAGAGCTCAGAAAAGCAGCTCATTGTTAAATATTTGTTTATAAAACACTCCTAGGCTACTCGCTGTGTACCCTTCCACTGAAAGTGATCCTGGGAGGCCTGATTATTCTCTGAAAAGCCACCAGTATGCGAACTGTCCACAGTAATTCTGCCATCAGATGGTGTTCCCCGCCCACTATCAAGGCCATTCTTCCTTAATCCTTATCGACAAAGTCCCCAGCTCCAGGCCTGAGTGGTTTGGTCGCTAAGTCTTGTCCGACTCTTGCAATCCAGTGGACTGTGGCCCGCCAGGCTCCTCTGACCATGGGGTTCTCCAGACAAGAATACTGGAGTGGGTTGCCATTTCCTTCTCCAGGGGATCTTCCCGACCCTGGAATCGAACCCAGGTCTCCTGCATTGTAGCCAGATTCTTTACCAACTGACCTACTCAGGTTCAAACTCTGGGTTGGGAAGATCCCCTGGAGAAGGATATGGCAAACCACCCCAGTATACCTGCCTGGAAAATCCCGTTGACAGAGGAGCATGGCGGGCTACAGTCCATGGGATCGAAAGAGTCGGACACAACTTAGCAACTAAACCACCACTAGCTCCAGGAAGAAATCCTTGTTAGTCTGAGTCTACCATTGAGGTACTCCTTGCCTGAAATTGGTTTAGAGTTGTGACTTAAGGCAGTTCTGGCCAAAGACATGTGATAAATATTCTGCAGCTTTAGGCATAGGTGTCATTACTGATGTAAAGGGACACAATAGAAGAGATAGCCCCTCCTTCCTTTGGACACTTTGGTGTGGCTTGAATTGACAGCAGCTGTCCTATGACCGTGATTTCACCAAGCATGAAGCTAATACCATGGGGGACTTATCTGATAGTCCAGTGGCTAAGATTCAGGGGGCCCAGATTTGATCCCTGAACAGGGAGACCTGGGTTTGATCCCTGGGTTGGGAAGATCCCCTGGAGAAGGGAATGGCTACCCACTCCAGTATTCTGGCCTGGAGAATTCCGTGGACAGAGGAGCCTGGCAGTTCAGGGAACTGGATTCCACATGCTGCAGCTAAGGATCCCATGTGCCAAAACTAAGACTTGGTGTGGCCAAATAAATAAGTATACATATTTTTAATGGCACTGTCAAAAAAGAGAAGAGAGATGGATCTTCAATGTATGTCACTCTCTGAAAGTTGATTTAATCAGTTCTGAAGCCATCTTCAGATGCTTGCAATCCTGCATCCTCAGGATGCTCAGATAGAAAAAAACGGCAATAGACTTCACAGCTTCTTTAGAAGGGAATGGCCTCCTGCCATGGCCAGTCTTCATGGGAAAGCTAAATGTTAGCTTATTGTAGACAAGGACTGCTTGTCTAGCATTCCTCTTTTTCTAGAGCCCCTTTCTAGTGCCCAGTGATCCAAAAGAATTGGGATAGGTATTTACGCAGAGCATCCAGAGGCAAAGTAGCTGGAAATGGCTTCTAAATATCAATGAAGGTCATAATAAGAAAGGAGAGAAAGAGGGACTGAACATCAGACCTTCAAAATGGACCATGACCATCAACAGGAAAGAGTGATGGAAACTTGGGGACTGGAGCCAGGTTGCAATGCAGTGAGTGCATTGAGTGGGCCTTGGAAGAGGGTCAGAACCAGGTAACTCTGGGCATTCCAGATCCAGGTTGATGAATCAGGGAGACAGGCTCTTGCAGGGCTGAAGGCCAGTGGCTGTTTACTACTAAAAATGTTCCCTCTTTACATCTTACAACACTGACAAGATGCAATTACAAGATAAAGCCAACCCAATATTACCAATGAAACTTTGCAGGTTCAGTTAACTACAGCACCAACAGAGGAAGACAATCTGGTACTTTCTCAGTTTTTACCAGCTATGTGTCCTGGTTGCCTTTGAATAAAAACAAATTTTGTCTGATAGCCACAGTGACATTTTGTCTTTGGGAGTTTATTTTCTGTTCTGAAGGACAAATATATCCTCAGACATACTTCAACCAGTGCTTCCAATTTCTTATATTTTGTGAACATTACAATAGCTATATAATATCTAGTCATGGATATGGATATAGCAGTCTGAAATTTAGGGTAATAAAGTAGGACAACTCAAAATCAGGCATCTTCTGAATTAAAAACCTATTTTCAGTGATTTTTTTTAGGGTGACCTCTCTAAGCTAATATACTTTTTATATTAAAGCAGAGGCTTTGGGGAAAGCTGAACATGCACATTTTGTACAGACTAGGACAGCCTTTGGCCTTAGAGTTACTCTTGTCCTAGGGTAAACACAAGAGACCCCATGATAACAATGAACCAGAAATTCATGGGAGTTTAAGGGTACTATGTGGGGATGTAGCTAGGTGTGTCTTATAATTTAGTAAGACCAGGAAATGTGAGAGGAGGGTACCTGTGTGCTAAGTCACTTCAGTCGTGTCCGACTGTTCGCAATCCTATGGACTGTAGCCCACCAGGCTCCTCTGTCCATGGGATTCTCCAGGCAGAAAAGCTGGAGTGGGTTGCCATGCCCTCCTCCAGGGGATCTTCCTGGCTCAGGGAACGAACCCATGTATCTTTATGTCTCCTGCATTGGCAGGCAGGTTCTTTACCACTAGTGCCATCTGTGAAACCAAGAGGAGGGTAAAGAGAGCTAAATTAATACCATTTGTGGGGGAACAGAGCAGCTCCTAGTGCTGAAGGAAAAGTGAAAGTGAAAATGTTAGTTGCTCAGTCATGTCCAACTCTTTGCGACCCCATGGACTATAGCCCTCCAGGCTCCTCTATCCACGGGATTCTCCAGGCAAGAATACTGGAGTGGGTAGCTATTACTTTCTCCAGGGGATCTTTCCATCCAGGGATGAACCTAGGTCTCCTGCACTGAAAGCAGATTCTTTACCATCTGAACTACCAAGGAATCTTAATATCCAAGCTCTCCAGTCAGCAGTGTCCATCCCAGTTTTCAGCCTTCCCAAGAACTGGGTGGAGGACAGTTTCTGCAATTTTAGATGTGGCAATAAACCAAAAAGTCAAGTAGGTTATTGCTTTCTAAGAGTTCCACAGCAGGTAGCCAGCCCTTTGCTCAAAGTAGGGCTCGAAGAGTAGGATTTTTTGCTCTCAACAAGGATTGTGGGTTTTGTTTTGTTTTGGCTGCTCTGGGTCTTGCTGCATGTGGGCTTTCTCTAGTCGAGGCAAGCAGGGGCTATTCTCTAGTTGGAATGCTTGGGCTTCTCACTGGGGTAGCTTCTATTGTTGCAGAGCATGGGCTCTTGGCTTGAGGGCTTCAGTAATTGCAGTTCATGAGTCTCTAGAGCTCGGTTCAGTAGTTGTAGCACATGGGCTTAGTTGCCTTGAGGCACATGGGATCTTCCAGGACCAGAGATGTCTCCTGCATTGACAACTGGGTTCTTAACTACCGGACCACCAGGTAAGTCCCAAGGCTTGTGTTTCAATTAATCTCAGAGTCCCCAGGGAATATCTGTGAATGGACCAGTGGATGAATGGCAGGGAAAATGGTGTCCAGCAGTCCGTGTCCATGTTCTCGGTTGGGAATGAGATCCGAGGTGTAGTACTGGAATGGAAGCTGGTTCCAGGGGACAAAGAGTGTCTGTAGTATCTAAATAATGGGTCACTCCATGGGGACTCTTGCTCAAAAATAGAACTGGAGCCCAGATGTACAACAGGTGCATCACATCTGATTCAGGTGTGTAGGAAAGAACTTGATGCCAAGACCCAGACTAGAGCTCCCAGCATGCTCCTAATGACTGGCTGCAGGGGGGCCCTCCAGAGGCAGCAGCAAGAGGGCAGGGTCTCAGAGACTGGCTGGAGGAGGAAGCATCACCTGGGCTGAGGAGTAAGCATTTGGTCTGTGCTGGGATGTATCTGCCTTTTTTACTTTTTTTTGGTCCCCTCTATTTCTGTCTACTCAATCAAAATTTCTCATCACTAAGACTGCTCTTAGATTTCATCTGGATTTAAAAAAACCCAAGGACCCATGGGCTTAAGTCTTTCAGAGTCTATATGTAGGGTTGGTATCAGAAACAGATCAGCACAGCCATGCAGATTGTTTGCCTACTGAAATGTTCTCTGCTGGTTGGTAAACAGCTGCTGTGCTGAGACCCATGAGTGTTCCTGCCAATATTCTGCACCCCACTAGCCTTTGGACCTCCCATGATCCAGCAACTAAAGGGATAATTATTGGCATAGAAGGAATTGGACCTGTCCTGAGCTGGAGAGGAGAGTCAAAAAGTTGCCTTAAAGCTCAACATTCAGAAAATGAAGATCATGGCATCTGGTCCCATCACTTCATGGCAGATAGATGGGGAAACAGTGGAAACAGTGCCTAACTTTATTTTTGGGGGCTGCAAAATCACTGCAGATGGTGATGGCAGCCATGAAATTAAAAGACGCTTATTCCTTGGAAGGAAAGTTATGACCAACCTAGACAGCATATTAAAAAAGCAGAGATATTATTTTGCCAACAAAGGTCCATCTAGTCAAGGCTACGGTTTTTCCAGTAGTCATGTATGGTTGTGAGAGCTGAACTACCAAGAAAGCTGAGTGCAGAAGAATTGATGCTTTTGAACTATGGTATTGGAGAAGACTCTTGAGAGTCCCTTGGACTGCAAGGAGATCCAACCAGTCCATCCTAAAGGAAATCAGTCCTGGGTGTTCATTGGAAGGACTGATGTTGAAGCTGAAACTTCAATATTTTGTCCACCTGATGTGAAGAGCTGACTCTTAAGACCCTGATGTTGGGAAAGATTGAAGGCAGGAGGAGAAGGGGACGACAATGAATGAGATGGTTAGATGGCATCACCGACTCAATGGACATGAGTTTGAGTAAATTCCGGAAGTTGGTGATGGACAGGGAGGCTGGTGTACTGTGGTTCATTGGGTTGCAAAGAGTCAGATGCAACTGAGAGGCTGAACTGAACTGAGCTGGAGGAGGGGGGTTAGTCTGAGCCATGCAGTTTACTGCAGGCTTTGAATAGCATCCTTGGATGTATTTACCCTCAAGGTGAAGTTAACCACAGGATCACCAGTGGATTGGGCATGTGAGAGAGATTTTTGAGGGCATTAATATATAGAGACTAAGCTAAACAATCGTTTTTCTTCCTAAACTCTGAATATCCAGACCAGTGCAACAAGGAGCAGGTAGTGGACACAGCATGATCTGAACAACTTCGTGTGCTGACCCCCACCTGCCTTTCTTCTCACAGATCTGCTTATCACCCAAGAAGGAAAACAGATCTGTGTGTTGGGCCAGAGCATGTGTTGGAACAGGAACTAAATTCTGGAAGCCTGAGAGTTCCTTGTGTGGAGTAACAAATCAATCAGAGGGCGTAAGCTATGTATTTTTTGCTTTTGTTCTTATTTTCCCTTCCTTTGGTTATAGACTCACTCACCCCTGTGGTTGGCCACATGGGTCTCTCAAGGTCAATCAGATCTTTTCTCAAAAGAATGGGGGTGTTCAAATCAATCTCATTCAGTCCCCCTAGGAGGAACTGTGTCCTTATTCCCAATATGCTGTCTGTTTGTCCTGTTCTATTTCTGAGTTTCTGAATGAACTCATTGTCTTTCTAAACAAAGCTCCCTTTCTTCCTTTCTTTTTCTTTTTTTTTTTTTTTGGTTGATCCTGGGGATCCTGACCAATAGACCTAGGTAGTAAGGTAAAAGAAAATCACAGCAAAAGGAGGTGTGTGTACTCTCATTAAAAACCACATAGACAGTTATTTTACATGAGTGTGGGTGCATAGACCTGGAACCAGCAATAGTTTTCTTAGTTGGATTTGAACTTTGTAGACTATGAAGAAAGTGTTTTTTCTGCATCCAAAATACTGTCAGCTGAACATTCCTTAAATACAGTTACACTTAGAATTAGCCTGACTTCTATGCTGTGCCACCATTGTCTTTTTGTCACTTTGGCAGAATCTTAGGAAAAGAACAAAAAGGGGATATTATTGAAGGGCTGAACGTTGATAGACAGAGCCACAATGAACCAGCCTATGTCTGACATCCTTTCAAGGGAACTCTCGTGATGTAGTAATTCATTTCCTGCAGGAACAATTTACTTCGAGCTTTTCTCTTATCCTCTGAAGAATCTAGGGGTGACAAGCACTTTCTGAGCGAACTCTAGGAGCTCAAATCAGGGGGAAAAAAGCCGTGGGAATAGCTGTGGGAGAAATTAGCAGGAATGAATAACTCGAGTTTACAAAACAGTACACGAGAAACCAGCGATTTAGGATGCTGATCATTTATTTTGACAGGTGTAGTTTATCTCTGCTCATTTATAATAATTATACATTGTGGAGGCTCATTATCTTGGCCCCCCTTCTGCCTCAGTGCTGAGAGCAGTTAAAAGTAAATTTGGCAAGTCTGTGGGTGGGTGGGGGGGAGAGGAGTGAGATAATGGGTGTTAATGACCAAATGGGAAATCTGTACTTGAGCCACTTACCATGAGGGCGGCACACAGGTCATTGAAAGGGTGCAGTGAAGCTTTGCAATAACATTTCTAAACTCTTGATATTTTTTTTTCCTCCCATGAAGATTTTGTTGGGATGAAATACATTCAAAGACACACTCTCCCATTTCTAGTTACTCCCTCTTCTCCTAAGAACACAGAATCTTTTGGATTTAGCGTTCAGAATGATGTTTTTTAGTTGGAGGTCAATATAGATGTTTAGGAAAATCCTGAAATGTTTGTTATTTGGGCTGGAGAATTTGGAGAGAGGCAATGCAATCACATGGACCTTGAAGCCGGAGATATTCCAAGCTCTACTACTTACTAAGTGCGTTAATTACAACTCAGTTTTCCTATCATGCTATTAACAGGGAAAATACTAGTACTTACCTGAAAGGTTTGGATGATTAAATTAGCTAACAAGCAAGAGTGCTTAGAACACTGAATGGAACATATTAGATACTATATATTATTTATTATTGTTATTATTTATAAAAGAAGTAATAACAGTATCTACCTTACAGACTATGCTGCAAGGACTAAATAATATAATTCATATAGAACTCAATAAAAATTAGTTATTCTTAGTTCCATTCTGATTTTGTAAGATTAAAATTCTGAACTCAGAATCGTCTTAGAACTGAAGCTTCACATTACAGATAACGTGTTGCTCAGTTCCATTCAACAAGCATATTCTGAGTATCCATGTTTGGTCAAATCCTGGGAATATAAGATGAATTAGACTATGATCGTAACCCTCAGAAAGGGAAGGGAAACATAGAAATGAATATCTTAATAGAGCTAGAACAGATGTTGAGAGATCCTTCACGCCATGTAGAATAGAAGACAAAATATCGTGAATTGCCTTTTTTGAAAAGATTTGCTAAAAATAAAAAAAGCTGTTGAACACTGAGAAGTATTTAAATAGCCAGGTCTTTTTCTCCATCTTTCACCAGAATGTTCCCGTAAATGAAGTCCATGTCCTCCTACTTCCTACAGATGAAGAGTACTCTGTTGCCTCTTGGACACGTGCTCCGGCTTTGTTTTCAGGTTATCCATTCAGGACTGCCATTAGCCTACATGGTGCCTTCGTCCAGATTAGAAAATAGCACTCCTTGTTCTGGGTGCCCCCGTGTAGAACTTGCATGACTGTATGTGAGACCCTAGACCTCTCTACTTTCTCACTTACTTTGTTGACACCTCAACTCTGGATAGCTCTGCCAATGAAGACATTCTTTGAAATCTATCTGGCGAAGAGCCATGGCTGCTCTTGTTGTTCAGTTGCTAAGTTGTGTCCAACTCTTTGTGACCCCATGGACTTCAGCACACCCAGCTTCCCTGTCCTTCACCATTTACCAGAGTTCGCTCAAACTCATGTCCATTGAGTCAGTGATGCCATCCAACCATCTCATCCTCTGTCACCCTCTTCTCCATTTGCCCTCAGTCTTGCCCAGCATCTGGGTTTTTTCCAATGAGTTGGATCTTCACATCAGGTGGCCGAAATATTGGAGCTTCAGTCCTTCCAATGATTATTCAGGGTTGATTTCCTTTAGGATTGACTGGTTTGATCTCCTTGCCGTCTAAAGGACTCTCAAGAGTCTTTTCCAACACCATAGTTCAAAAGCATCAGTTCTTTGACACTCAGCCTTCTTTATGGTCCAACTCTCATACCCATACATGACTACTGGAAAAACTGTAGTTTTGACTATATGGACCTTTGTTGGCAAAGTGATGTCTCTGCTTTTTAATACACTGTCTAGATTTGCCTCCCAAGGAGAAAGCTCTAGGGAATGCTTTCAAAAAACACAAATTTTAATTTTTTTTTGAAAGAGAGGGGGCAAGAAGTGAGTTATTTGGGAAAAGTTTTGCAAGGAGACTTGATTTTAGAACAGTTGCCTGTAACTTCTATGCCCTCTGGCCTCATCCACTCATGATTACAGAATGGAGTCACTTCACACTTTCATTCAAGTTACAGTGACTAGGAAGCTCTCCACTCCTATCCTCCCATGCAAGGATGTAGGATATTTGTGGGGAATTCTTAAAAGGATGACCTTCTTCTCCTGCTCCAGACCCATCATTCATCCTGACCACTCGAATCTGCTTAAATGATGTCTGGGGCAGTCACTGTTCTGTGTGCTCATCACGATGCTTCCTTGGTCTATGAAGGGCAGAATGACCCAGTCATTCCCAAACTGCCAGGACTTGGAGTATGGGCTTCTGTGCAGATGTGAGGAGAGACATCTCATGGTGTAACCATCATAGGCCCCTGGAAATTTATACACACTTGATAGACCATTACAGTTGGTCCCCACAACTGACTATCCACTAGGTCAATCCCTAAGAGGAGTCCATAATGAAAACTGGGAACTTAACTCCCCTTACAAGACCCTGAGCCATTATGCCACCCATTCCTTGTTACTTTAGTCACCACCATATTCCCAAGCCTCTCAATTTTTTATTTTTGTTTCACTTGGCCTCCTGGGAGCATTGGACACAGTAGGTCATTCCCTCTTTCTCAAAACCTTTTTTCTCTTGGCTTTTGAGTCACCCTACTCCTGTTTTCCTCTTACCCTGCTGGCTGCTCCTTCTCAACCTCCTTTGCTGGCCTTCCCTCTTCTTTTTGACTCTACCTGTGTTAGAAATTCCCAGTAAATAGTTCTATTTACTCTCATATCCTTTGTGAACTCACCTAGTGCTGTGGAGTTAAATACCACCTGTTTTCTTAAGACCTTTTTTCTCTCCCTTTTTCCCTGAGCTCCAGCACTCTATATCCAGCCATGTATGTTGAATTCGCCTAAAGAGGTGAATATCCAAATTGCAAAAACAGCTCTCTTGATTCAATCTCCCCATCCTTTTCTCCTCCATCAGTTAGTGGCACATCATGCATCCAGTTTCTCAGGCTCCAAACTCTGGATTTCTCCTTGAATTCTCATTTTCCCTTGGGTCCAGATCCAACCCAACAGAAATTCCAAAAGAGATCAGGTTTTACCACCTCCTGTTACCATTCTAATCCAGGATGCTATAATCCCTGGTGGCATAATAAAACTGTCCTGATTAATTTCCCCAGTCCACTCTTGCCACTTATACTCACTTCTCCACTTAACAGCTGGAATTATCTTTTAAGATAATAGATCACGGTGCTCTTTTGCTGAAAACCTACTAATGATTCCCCATGGTCTCAGAACAAAATCTCAAACTTCTTAAAATAGCCTCCAGGGCTTTATAGTCAGCCCGTGGATATCTCTTTAAATCCATCTTCTACGATCTGGTGCCTGGAATATTTCCTCATGCTTCCCTTCATCTATATACCTTTATTCAAATATTATATCTTCTAAAAAGGCTTCCTTGTCCACTCTGTTTGAAACAGTACTTCCTATTAGTATTATTCCTTTTAACTTGTTCATTTTTCTTTATAGCATTTATTCTACAACTTTTTATATATCTGTGTTTAAAATTTGATATAGTTGATAATATTAACAGAATCAGTAAGAAAAACTATATAAATATTTCAGTAGATGTAAAACCACACTTGACAAAAGTCAATACCAAGTCATAATAAAATAGCTCTGCAAACTAGGAATAGAAGGGAACTTCCTTAATCTGTCAAAAGATATTTACTGAAAAATTTACAAATCAGAAAGAAAGAAGTAAAACTGTCTCATTTGCAGATGTCATGATTATTTACATAGAAAAGTCTAAGGAAGCTATAAAACAACTACAAGAAATAGTAAGTGCATTTAGCAAGGTCACATGGTTCATGGTTGTTATAAACCTATAAACTGTGTTGTACATGTTGCTAGGAAAGAATTAGAAAGTGAAATTTTAAAAAACCCTATTTACAATCAAATTGAAAACATGAAATACTTATAACTAGATATACCAAAGGCCAAGATCTGTACACTAAAGATTATTAAACATTGTTGAGAGAAGTGAAATAAATAAGTAAATTGAAACATATGTTCAAGGATTAGAAAGCTAAAATGTTTTTATTTTTGTTTATTGTCTGCATCTTCCACCAGAATGTAAGCTCTTTGAGAGTAGGAATCTTTTCCTGTTTCATTCCCTGATGTTTCTTTCGTGTCTATTAACAGTATATGGCACATAGTAGTTTCTCATTAAATATTTGCTGAATAAATGCCTATATAAGGCTCCAGGCATCGAAGAAGTTTGGACTTTGCTCAGAGTCTCAAAGTTTCTCAATAAAACAATCCTGTCTTATTCTTTTAGCAATAGGCACAAAAACTGATTCTAGAAGCCTGCCAAATGGGGAATATTTTCTTCATAGTCTTTGTCTTCTTTTCAATCCCCAGCCCTCAACCAGAACTCTAGTCTCTGCTATTAGATCTGAACATATGCTCCCAGAGTAAATGGAGTACAGAGGTTCTTTGTAGGCCAAGATAACTTACTAGAGCAGGAACTGTCTTCCAAAAGTAGAGAGGAATAGATTCAGGCCTTGCAGATGCATCGGGCAGTACTGAGTATTTACCTTAAAACAACATGGAGCCATAAATATGGCCCCCAAAGAGAAGGTGAATTCTTTACTGGCTCCCAAGGGGATGGTGTAGATTAGAGTTGAGAGACAAGACCAAAGAAAAAGTCAGAAGCCAGATGGACTCTGTAG
This sequence comes from Oryx dammah, assembly GCF_014754425.2. Taxonomy (NCBI): domain Eukaryota; kingdom Metazoa; phylum Chordata; class Mammalia; order Artiodactyla; family Bovidae; genus Oryx; species Oryx dammah. The sequence continues at coordinate 45,888,120 of NW_024070213.1, read as the reverse complement.
GGAAGGAGAACATAGGACAATTGTTAAGATCATGCTTGCCCCTTTTCTGAAGAGCAGAGGATGGCACATTGATAAAGGATTAGACATCTTAACCGATTTAAAGTCATGTATCTCAGATGGTAAAGCATCTGCCTGCAATGCAGGTGACCTGGGTTTGATCCCTTGGTCAGGAAGATACCCTGGAGAAGGAAATGGAAACCCACTCCAGTATTCTTGTCCAGAGAATTCCATGGACAGAAGAGCCTAGTGGGCTATAGTCCATGAGGTTGCAAAGAGTCAAACACAACTGAGACTAAGAGACACACACAGGTTTAAAACCCAGGAGTATGCGTGGAGAAATCTCTTGCTTTCCCTGAGACTTACTTTCTTTCCCTATAAAATAGAAAGTTTACTACCTGCCATGCTAGTAAAGTAATGCTCAAAACTCTCCAAGCCAGGCTTCAGCAATACGTGAACCATGAAGTTCCAGATGTTCAAGCTGGTTTTAGAAAAGGCAGAGGAACCAGAGATCAAATTGCCAACATCTGCTGGATCATGGAAAAAGCAAGAGAATTCTAGAAAAACATCTATTTCTGCTTCATTGACTATGGCAAAGGCTTTGACTGTGTGGATTACATAAACTGTGGAAAATTCTGAAAGAGATGGGAATACCAGACCACCTGACCTGCCTCTTGAGAAACCTATATGCAGGTCAGAAAGCAACAGTTAGAACTGGTCATGGAACAACAGATTGGTTCCAAATAGGAAAAGGAGTACGTCAAGGCTATATATTGTCACCCTGCTTATTTAACTTATATGCAGAGTACATCATGAGAAACACTGGGCTGGAAGAAACACAAGCTGGAATCAAGATCGCTGGGAGAAATATCAATAACCTCAGTTATGCAGATGACACCACCCTTATGGCAGAAAGTGAAGAGGAACTAAAAAGCCTCTTGATGAAAGTGAATGAGGAGAGTGAAAGAGTTGGCTTAAAGCTCAACATTCAGAAAATGAAGATCATGGCATCCAGTCCCATCACTTCATGGCAAATAGATGGGGAAGCAGTGGGAACAGAGGCTGACTTTATTTTTCTGAGCTCCCAAATCACTGCAGATGGTGATTGCAGCCATGAAATTAAAAGACGCTTATTCCTTGGAAGAAAAGTTATGACCGACCTAGACAGCATATTCAAAAGCAGAGACATTACTTTACCAACAAAGGTCCATCTAGTCAAGGCTATGGTATTTCCAGCAGTCATGTATGAATGTGAGAGTTGGACCATAAAGAAAGCTGAGCACCCAAGAATTGATGCTTTTGAACTGTGATGTTGGAGAAGACTCTTGAGAGTCCCATGGACTTCAAGGAGATCCAACCAGTCCATCCTAAAGGAGATCAGCCCTGGGTGTTCATTGGAAGGACTGATGTTGAAGCTGAAACTCCAATACATTGGCCACCTGATGCGAAGAACTGACTCATTTGAAAAGACCCTCATGCTGGTAAAGGTTGAGGGCAGGAGGAGAAGGGAAGGACAGAGGGTGAGATGGTTGGATGGCATCACCGACTCAATGGATATGGGTTTGGGTGGACTCTGGGAGTTGACGATGGAGACAGAGGCCTGGCATGCTGTGGTTCATAGGGTCGCAAAGGGTCAGATATGACTGAGCGAGTGAACTGAACTGATGCCTACCTTATGGGATCACCATGGTGATCAAATGAGATAAGATAAGTGCCATGGGGAGAATATTATTACTTATTAGTCAAGACTTATCACTATTAAAGTTCTGAAGGAAAAGTTCAAGCACGTTCAACCACATTTAAGTCTTCATGGTTTGTTATTTAATTTGAAGTGAATTCTCATAAATAAGCTCTCTCCATATTCAAATGTAAATATGAAATCCATTTTGCTGTCAAATATATGATGATATGGAAGGCAATTCATGCCTTTGGTTATCTTCAATGGTGTGCAGAATTGCTAGTGACTATGTCATATTCTCCTTTAGTTGAAAAACATCTCTTCCACACTCGGTCTTGTTTTTTGGCTACATAATCCTTTTCAGAGGCTTTTAAAAATAAATTATCCAAATACAATATTGTAAAGTAATTAACCTCCAATTAAAATAAATAAATTTATATTAAAAAATGAAATAAATTATCCAACAAAAAATGCATCTAGTAAATACAAGATTCCAACAAAGAAGAATGTAATACCTGGAATAAAGACAGAATTAATTCAGAATAATTGCATAAATCTCCCATTTAAAATCTTCAGCATCAGGTTTACATTTAGCCACAATATTAAGTAGTTGGACCATTTTCAACTTGTTTTTTAGTGCAATCTCCTTGGTAAATTCATTTTTTAAAAGAGGTCCTCCTTGCTCACATGATACAAAGCACAAATATATTCAAAATGGATAACCAAGAAGGACTTGCTATATAGCACAGGGAACTCTTCTTAGTGTTATGAGGCCACCTGGATGGGAGGGGAGTTTGGGGGAGAATGCATGCATGCAAAGTTGCTCCAGGGGAGTCCAACTTTTGCAGCCCCATAGACTGTAGACTACCAGGCTCCTCTGTCTATGGGCTTCTCCAGGCAAGAATACTGGAGTTGACATGCCTTCCACCAGTGGATCTTCCCAACCTTGCGACAGAACCCACGTCTCATATCTCCTGCATTGTCAGGCAGTTTCTTAAGCACTAGCACCAGCTGTTTCCTGCCCACGGGGGAGACAAGTGTGAAAGTGAAAGTGTTAGCTGCTCAGCCATGTCCGACCCTTTGCAGCCCCATGGACTGTAGTCTGCCGGGCTCCTCTGTCCACAGGAGAATGGACATGTGCGTATGTATGACTGAGTCTCTTTGCTGTCCACCTGAAACTATCATAACACTGTTAATCAACTATACATCAATATAAAGCAAAAAGTTAAAACAAACAAAGGAAAAAAGCACAAAATAACTAGCGGGCATTAGTAAAATTAACTGTACATTGTGCCGAATTAGAATATTTAGTAGTGTTGAGTGCTTTGCCATTTGTTCCATGGAAGAGCAATAAGTAGGTCAAGCCAATGACAAGAAACATCACATCAGTTCAGAGTTCCTCAAACAGGCATGTGTATTTCTCAGTATCTGTTTATCTCCTGCCTTGAACATTGCCTGTTATCATTATTTTCCCTTAGTGAATTCATCTGACTTTAGGTCAGTCTGTGCCTTTGCCTATAATTAAAGAAGGCAGTTTACCGATATGATTTCCCAGGAACTGGTAAATTCTAAACCATTGTTTCTGTGGAGCTGCTAGGTAGAATAGTGAGACTAAGACAGATGACTGAAAGGAGAACATATTTCTGACTTGTCTAGGTTCTAAATGATACTGAAACATGAGCCATATGGCTGAGGCCTCAAAGCTAGGAAGTGGTCAAACTGGGATTTTTAGCTCAAGTCTGACTCTAAACATTGTTCTTTTCTACAGAAACAGTACCGTCTCTTGTGGGGGAAAAAAAATCACATAATGCTTATAAAGGATTGAGATGGAAAGGAGTGACAACCAGAAATGTTACAAAAAAAAAAAAAAAGCCATTTCATACAATGGTTTGAAATATTCTGTCTCCATTTGATACAGGGATTTGTATGGTCTTCATGACCTATCGCGTCAGTGATAAAAATAACCATTGGCCCAATTGCTTAGAGCTTGAAATATATCAGAGAAAGGCAATCAATCAGTCAAATATTTTTCAAGTGTCTTCTGTTTGCTCAACACTATACTCGACTCTGTGGGACATGACAGCTCACACATCAAAGTTCTTTGGCAAGCAAGAAGTGAATGTGAAATAGTATTAGTAGAGAAAAACTACATGCGGTGATCCAACTTCAAAGAACTTAATTTTGAAATCTTAACGTGGAAGAGGATGTTTGCATGTAACAATAGATCTTCATCATCATAAACAGCACAAAAAATGTATTCAGTTGGTGATTAGAACAGGGATGGGCCAACTTCTTTTCTGCAAAGTGTGAGATAGAAAATATTTTAGGCTTTGTGGGACATCTGGTCTCTTGTAGCAACTCAGCTTGGTCATTGTAGTGTGAAAGCAGCCATAGATGATAAAGTAAGTGAATGAGCTTGGCTGCATTTCAATAAAACTTTATTTACAAACACAGGTAGCCTGCTGCTTTTGATCCACTGGTTGTGCTTTGCTAACTCTGTTTAGACTGAATGTGAGAGAAGGTTGCAGAAGAATTGATCACTGGGGAACAATCAGGGAAGCTTTAGTTATAACTACTTTTTATTCAGAGTCGACCCTTCCACCTGGCACTCTCTGAATCACAGTTCACTGAATTTTGAGATTCCCAATGTAAATTGCCCAACATTACACAATTTAGTAAAAAGCTTAAATCCAGGTCTGTGTGTGCTGTGTGTTCAGTAGATTCAGTCGTGTCTGACTCTTTGTGAGTCCATGAATGGTAGCCCGCCAGGCTCCTCTGTCCCTTCTCCAGGCATGAATACTGGAGTGGGTTGCCATGCCCTCTTCCAGGAGATCTTCCTGACCCAGGGATTGAACACATGCCCCCTGCATCTCCTGCTTTGCAGGTGGATTTTTTACCTGGGCCACATGGGAACCTGACCTCATTTCTCTACTCTCTTACCACCATAAATTATTACCATAGGCAGACCTGCCCATTTTCCTCTCTCAGTGATGGTGATGAAAGAATCAGAAATCTCTTCTTGATCAGGTCAAACTTTTGTACTTCTTGAATTTTTTTTTATTTCTTTCCTGGCTCTGCTTGTATTTATATACATGTTGAAAATTCTAGTCTGTCTTTTGCTAATAGAAAGCACTTCTCTCATATTTCATTATTACAGCTAACATTTCTTGAACACCTGTCATCCTGTAAGGATATATGTATGTGGTGTCACAACTCTGAGAATCATGTTTATTGTGTGTATCCCTGGTTTGCACGTAGTTAAACATTTTTAAGGCTTTGCTGGTGGCTCAGTGGTAAAGAACCTGCCTGCCAATGCAGGAGATCCCTGGGTCAGGAAGATCCCTGGGTCAGGAAGATCCCTGGAGAATGAAGTGGCAACCCACTCCAGTGTTCTTGCCTGGGAAATTTCATGGACAGAAGAGCCTTGTGGGCTACAGCCTGGGGTTTAAAAAGATTTGGACACAACTCAGTGGATAACAACAGTTTCAGTGAGTTGCTGAATGTTTCTTGGTGAGTAAGGGTAAAGGTAGGGTCTAGATCCTGATCCGCTTGATCCCATCATCCTAGGGCTTAACCACTAAAAAATACTGTCTGGGTCACTTCAGTGAATGTTGGCCATCTATTGAAATCATAAATGAGTACATAATAGAAAAGCCTTTTATTTGCACCAGACCATTAATTAAGGAGGAAAAATGTTTCTCTGGGAATAATGTCAAGATGACAATGACTAATAATGAAAAAAACAAAACAAAACCTAGAATGTAAGAATGTCTTTGACTGGCAACCTCTTGCTCACTTGGAAGGTTTTGTCCCAGAACTTTTATCTATTCAAGTCCTCAATGAGCATTTTGGATTAAGTAGTGAGACTGTTTCATTCAAGGCAGCACCTTGAAGAATGCACGGAATCAGCAGAGAAGACAAGAATACTTTCCAGGCCACTATTCCAGTGAGAAATTCCTTTTCCCCCCTCACTTTCTCCAGCCATCTAAGACAGAATAAAAAGTTTTTTCCTTCTAGAATTTAGAGCACTTCACTTCTACCCAGAGCATATGGTCCTCATCATGGCTATTTAAAATTGCTATTATTATTTTTGACTTCTCAGCCTTCCTCAATCCACTGTAATCTCATTATGAGCAGATGTCATACTATATTAAACTATATTTTCACCAGTTCATCTTCAGTCTAGCATGGGACCAGGTGCAGAATAGTTGGTCAGTTGAAGTTTTCTGGGACTTCCTGGTGGTCCAGGGATTAAGGCTCTAAGTTTCTGATGTAGGGGACATGGGTCCGATCCCTGGTCAAGGAACTGAGATCCCACATGCCATGTGGCACAGCCAAAAAATATATATTAAAATAAATAAAATAAAAATGTCAAGTTTTCTCTCTTCCAGAGCCTATGCTCAGTACATTTACTAATAATAGCTTGAGTGTCAACTCTGTGCCAGGCATTGTGATATGCACTTTCATCCTCACAAGTTTGTGATATTCTGTTATCCTGATATTCTGTTATAAACACCATTATTCTCACGAGGGTGTTGGCTGGCCTGGTGCCCAGTTGTCCTTTTCTGGAACAGCTCATCATGCACGGTCTGGCGGAGGGACCATCGCAGTCCTGGGATGGAGGTTAAAGAGCTCTCTTGGATCCTGCAGAGCCAGCAGCAACGTGTGAACCACATGGCAGTCACAAGCAAGGACTTTGAATCTTAAGCCAGTGACCTAAGGGCAGGGAGTCAATTGGAAGTCGTGTTCATGCAGGTAATATTGATGGCCTCTAACAGACTACTGTGTAGCCTTTCTGTGGTTCCTTCGACCTAGTTGTCTGAGAACTTCCCAAACCTTAACCAGTTTTCCAAATTGGTCTTCCAGTCTCTCGTTGACTCTGTAAGTGTTCCAAGCACTTTTCATGAATTGCGTGTTTGGTTAAATTTGCTGAGTCCATTTATGTTTATTGCAACCGTAAGCCCTGATAGACGTACCTGTTTTGAAGATGAGATCTGTTGTTTATCCCTGGTCATACAACTAATATGGAAAAACAGAATTTGAACGTAATTCTATCCAATTCTAAACCCATGCTCTCTCCATCTGCTCCTCTGTTTTGTACAAAAATGATGCTCAGGATATGTTTGCTGTCTATGATGTCAACCATGATATTCCAGAGCTAAATGGTTTTTTTCTTCCAATTAGAGCCATTTAACTCTTTATGGCTCTTGTATTTTCAAGTATATAAATGCTTTATTCTGGTCCCTGACACACGGAGGTACTTACATATAAGAAAGTGATCCCCCCCCTTTTTTTTTTCATTTATTTTTAACCTTTGTTAAATGCTTATCATGTGACCAGCATTGTGCTAGGCGTTTGACCTGTATTACCTGATTTGGGCATCCCCAGCAACCCAATGAATTACAGTCTGTTTTCATTCCTCCCACCTAACAAACCAATACATAGAGTCTCAAAAGATTATGTATCCTTTCCAAAGGTCATGCACTGATACATGTTGGAGTCAGGATTCAGCTGTGGACCAATTCCCTGATGGATGCTTTAACCTTTACACTTTCTTGAATTACTAAATTTAATCCAGTGAACATTCCAAAAAGAGTCAGTTTATGATATTTCCAGACTCGAAGGAAACTTAGAAGTCATGACTGTTGCAAACATTTAGCTCATGCTCATTTGTTTTTTTAATTTTTATTGGAGTATAGTTGCTATATATTAGTTTCTACTGTACAGCAAAATGAATCAACTGCATGCTTACATATATTCCTCCTCCTCCCTTTTTGGATTTCCTTCCCATTAAGTCACCACAGAACACTGAGCAGAGTTTCCTGTGCTATACAGTAGGCTCTCATTAGCTACTCATTTTATACATAGTACTGTACATATGTCGATCCCAATCTTGTAATTCATTCTGACCCCCTCCCTTCCCCCTTGGTGTTCATACGTTTGTTCTCTATGTTTGTGTCTCTATTTCTGCTTTGCAAATAAGGTCATCCATACCATTTTTCTAGATTCCATATATGTGTGTTAATATATGGTATTTGTCTTTCTCTTTCTGACTTACTTCACTGTGTGTGACAGTCTCTAGTCCAACCACGTCTCTGCAAATGACCCAGTTTTGTTCCTTTTAAAGCTCATGCCCATTTGTAACTCATCCAATCAACAAGACTGAGCCTGATAACTCTAACTTCATTTCAAAGGTTGGAAGAAGTTTCTTTGGGGACAAGTAAAGCCTTGAGTAAGTGGCTCTTTCCCCTCCTGAGTGAATCAATGAAGGGAGAGGAGAACTCTGCAATCGTATTTTACATGTCATTTTATCTATGGATTAGCTTCTTGATGGTGTTTTAAATTATTTAAACATATTGAGAAAAAGTACAGAAGGACAAGTGTTTTCTTTCTCTTGCTGGTTTCTGATTGCTTTGGGCTGTCCATTAAAGCCACTTGGGGTTGGTTACCTAGGAAATGCCTGGCTGGCTGGGGTAGGCATTATAGATTGATCACCAGATTTATGACAGTAAGGGTACGTCACATGATGTGAATTTGGTTGCTTCTAAGTGGAAAAGTTGCTGAACATTAAAAAAAGAATCATTGGAACTTTCCCCTCTCTACTCTTTCATTTTAAAGATGAAACAAATTATCTCCTTTCAGGAAATCATAGAGATCTAAATTTATCCCCAGAGGAAGGAAGTCTAAAGATTCCATGACCGTATCAAACTTCATGGTTATAAGGAGAGAGCATACTCAAGGAGTAAAAGTGTGTGTGTATGTGTGTGTCTCCATGATAAAAAGAAACTAAGCTAGCTCTTAATGAAAAATGATGTGTTTTCTATTTTCATCAAGATGAGGATTAATATCTGTGCAGTTTCTGAGTTCCTTCAAGAAGCACCATTGCTTTATCCACACAGCATATAGTTTTAGAGAATCTCTGGGATAGAATAGAGTGAGTACATTCAGTGAAACCAGGTTTGTGGCTAAAACAGTTACCTGCATGATAAACAGAGGAACTGACATGTATCAGGATGAAAAGAACTGATCGAATTTGCAGTTTCTTAATTAAAAAAGCCAGGCATTAAAAAAAAATCATGTGTGAATAAAGAAAACGATCATTTTCCAGCTAGCATCTGTGAGCTAGATACTTTCACTCTAGAAGGCAATGGCATCCCACTCCAGTACCCTTGCCTGGAAAATCCCATGGATGGAGGAGCCTGGTAGGATGCAGTCCATGGGGTCGTGAAGAGTCGGACATGACTGAGCGACTTCACTTTCACTTTTCACTTTCATGCATTGGAGAAGGAAATGGCAACCCGCTCCACTGTTCTTGCCTGGAGAATCCCAGGGATGGGGGAGCCTGGTGGGCTGCCGTCTATGGGGTCGCACAGAATCAGACACGACTGAAGCAACTTAGCAGCAGCAGCGGCATATCTCATTTAATCCTAAAAAAGAAACAGGTAGATAGTATTAAAAGTTTAGAATTCTGCTCCGCAAATATTTATTGAACACTTAATACATGTTTGCACCAATGTTCAGAGAAGGTAAGTGACTAATCTGGGATTAGAATCTATTTTTGTCCTACTCCAAATGCCATGCTGTTCCTGCTTCACTGTTTTCTTTTTCTCTAGGGTATTTTTATATCAGAAACGAGTGAAAATTAAGCTACCAGTCTGGAAGTTATATTGTAAGACGTTATCTACTTTGCAAAACTCAGATGTGAATGCATGCTCACAGGCAACTTCCCTTTTTCCTAAGACTTTGGCAAGTCCAAATCACTTTGAAAACAAAACTGCCTTCTGCCTTGTATCTGGCTACAGTGATATAGGAATGGTATATTAATAAAGATAGCAAACTATTTATGTGTGCTAGGCACTATACCTAATGCATTGTCTCCTTCAGTCCCAACTCAACCCTATGTGGAAGAAACTATAGCCACTCTACATTACAAATAATAGAATTACGCATTAGAACAGTGACTCACCCAAGGTTACACAGCAGTAAATGGCTAATTTGTGTTCATTTTTCAAACTTTGGTCTAACTCTAGAGCCCATTTGAATAACTGCTTTAATATTTTCCTCTCCTTTGAGCTGGAATTGGTTTTCCTAACCAGCAAGTGGTGCTGAATGTTGAGGTTTAAAAAATTACGGGAGGAAAATTGAAAACCCTCTTCATTAACATATTCCTCCTGCAAATGAAGAAATGACCATTATTCAATTTTTACCAGCAGAACACCTTGATTCAGAATACAGACTATAAGTGTTTCAGTGTAATGAGATTTGAAAACCTCTGGGCTAGATGGACTCACATTTAGGGTAGAATTCTCAAGTAGACTCATCTCCCCAGGGGACGGATTCCTTTATGTTCTCAAATATGGTGTCAGGAAGGTACCACTCATGATGAGGTGGGAGCATAATGCATGCACAGTGCCTGGAGTTACATTCAGCCCAAAATTCAGATCAACAGGTGGTAACACTCCATGTAAAATAATCGCTGTGTCTAATTTGTATCATAGAACTCATTTATATCATAAGGATATGCAGATGCAGTTACATCTTCAAGACTTAGGATAACCCGTCTCTGTCATCTTCTAAAAAAAAAATAAATAAATAACCACGGACTCTAAAATTCCACCATCAAAGCTTTATTCCTTTCCCTTTAGGCTTTGATGTTGCCTAAAATACAACCACTGCTGGGGAGTTGTCAGTCATGTGTACCTCAGAGAACCTGAAGGATTTGACTGGGCTTTAATGGAAGAGGAGGGAGAGAAGATCACAGGAGCAGAACGTTAGAACTGAGAGAGCCTTTGGGAGCCCCATCTCACCTCCCCATCACCTGCAGGTGGGGAAACTGGGCCATGGAGAGAGTTAGTGAGTCGGTCTCTCTTTTGTAACATTTGTTCCACTTCCCACTATGGGTGAGCATGCATGAGTGTGTGTGCTTGTGCTTACCTGTTATCTGCATTGGGGAGTGTCCCAGTCACTAATGCCACGTGACAAACCAGTCCAATCTCAGGAGGGTGAAATGGTGGCATGTTGTCCAGCTCACAGATTGTGTGGATCAGGAATTCAGGCAGGGAGCAAAGAGGACGGCTTGTCTCTGCTTCACAATGCATGGGGCTTCACTTGGGGAGACTCAAATGGCTGGTGGGGACTTAGACACCCAGGAGCTATGATCATCTGGAGGTCCAGGCTGGCCTGGTACCCGGGCTGGGGTGACTCATCCAGAGTGCACAGGTGTGCACAGCCCTCTCACTTCGTAGTGCCTGGTTTCACAAAAACCAAGTGGGAGCTGCCTGGACTCTCTGACCTAGTCCTAGAAATGTCAGAGTCACTTTTTTTTTTTTAATTAATTAATTAAAAAATTTAAAGAAAAATTATATTGAAACTTCTCAGGTGGTGCTAGTGGAAAGAACCCATCTGCCAATACAGGAAACATAAGAGATGCATGTTCATTCCCTGGGTCAGGAAAATCTCCTGGAAGAGGCAATGCCAACCTGCTCCAGAATTCTTGCCTGGAAAATCCCATGGACAGAGGAGCCTGGCGGGCTACAGTTCATAGGGTTGCAAGCATAAGACATGACTGAAGCGACTTAGCACACAAATTACTTATAGTTGATTAACAACGTTGTGTTAGTTCCAGGTATACAGTAGAGTGATTCAGTTATGCACATACATGTATCTATTCCTTTTTTGATGCATTTTACTGGTTATAAGCAAGTCAGGAGATGAGTTCAAATTTCAAGGGGAGGAAATTAGATACTATGTGTCAATGGAGGAGAGTCAAGGTCACATTGCAGATGAGTGTGTGAGATGGGAGAGGTCATTGCAGCCATTTTTGGCAAGCACAGTCTCACCCTGGGGAGGAGAGCAGCAATTTGCAGCTCCTCCATCAAACCTTTAAAATATCTTTCTTTCCATTCCCGAGGCCACTCACTCCCTCTTTCGATTCTTTTGGGTCTATTTTATAGACAAGGAATCTAGAGTTCAGAGAGAGTCAGTAATGTGTTCAAGTTCAAGGCCAAGATCTATGTCCAGATCTGTTTGATTTCTATATTTGTGCTCTGTATTCCTCTGCCTCCCACCTGCCACTGATGCCAACTCCATTTCCAATAACACTCACCTTGGATGAACAGTAAGATAAGTTGTGGGTCCAGTTGTCCTGACCTGAGGCAGCCATCTAGGAATAAAACTCTTACAAGGAATTTGCTGAGCAAATCTGACATCTCCTAGGTATGCTGAAAATGCAGTGTATTTGAAAGGACTGGTCCATGCTTGCTGCTTAGTTCTGTCCGACTCTTTGTGACCCCATGGACTGTAGTCAGCTAGGCTCCTCTGTCCGTGGGATTTTACAGGCAACACTGGAGGGGGTTGCCATGCTCTCATTCAGGGGAATCTTCCCAGCTCAGGGATCAAACCCATTTCTCTTGCATCTCCTTCATTGGCAGGCAGATTCTTTACCACTGCGCCACTTATTTGTTTAACATTTATACCTCCCCTTAGTTACTTTCTTGCTAGAAATAAATGGTGGTATTCTCAGGTACTGAAAGAAATGTTTTTACAATGGAAATATCAATTTATTTCCATGATGGAAAATTGACTATGTTATTGATCAATGTGTCCCATCTGCCTAAGTCTTCCTAATTATAAATTTGAAAGGTACACCCAGTAGCATAGTAACTGTCAAATGATTATTGATGGCAAGCTGTTGTTATATGTCTTGATATAGGTTCCTCTAAAGATGACCTAACACAGAACAAGATAGCAAATTTAATATGTTTCATTTACTAAGTAAAAATTTTTTTTTGGCCTGATTCTGTCTCTTAAGAGCTGATTAACAAAAGAATCCTGTGAATTGTTTCTTCTCAAGAGACACTGGAGGTCACCCAGGATGAGTCCTGAAGCATGTTTACAAAATTGATATCTCACAGCCCAGATTAATGCTCTTTTAATTTAAAGAATTGATTGGTTTATGGAGCTCTTTATTTTTGTTATCTGGTCAGAGATTCTTATAATCCCCAGTCCATTTCACTTTATGAAGAATAGTTTTCTCACTTAAACATGTCAACATCTCCAATAAATACATTCCAATATTATCCAGACAGATTGTTACATGAGGTTGTTGTTGTTTTTAGCATTTTGGACACTTTATATGCAATAAAGGATCTCAGAGATGATTCCTTATCTTGATTTCCCTTCTAATTTGGCAAGGATGAAAGCTTTAGCCCATCACAGGCCAAGACTGTGTCAAATGGGATGAACTTCTGATGAATACACACTACTGAGACTGCTGCTGCTGCTGCTAAGTCGCTTCACTCATGTCCGACTCTGTGCGACCCCATAGATGGCAGCCCACCAGGCTCCCCCGTCCCTGGGATTCTCCAGGCAAGAACACTGGAGTGGGTTGCCATTTCCTTCTCCAATGCATGAAAGTGAAAAGTGAAAGGGAAGTCGCTCAGCCGCGTCTGACTCTGCGACCCCATGGACTGCAGCCTACCAGGCTCCTCTGCCCATGGGATTTTCCAGGCAAGAGTACTGGAGTGGGGTGCCATCGCCTTCTCCAACTACTGAGACTAATAAACTCTAGTTACACCACAGGCCTCTTCTGAAACAGGCACTTCCAATTCCATACACCACAAATATTGGCCCCAAATCAAGGATGAGTTCTGAACCGATGTTTTTATTGCATTTCAGATAACAGAGGAGAAGTTGCATTGAAGATGAGAGAGAAAGGAGAACACCTCCAGATAGACATGTGCCTAATATAAATGTCAGGGCTGAGGGTGGAGAACCTATTGCCTCTGAGCAATCTCATGAGCAAAGGAGCCAAATTTATAACATCAAAATATTGTCTTTCCCATCAAACACTCAGCATTTTAATGCCCACGGAGTTTGAAGTCTTGTGTCTTTCATGAACTCTGGAAATGTCTTCCCATTCATTTTTACTTTTATTTATTTATTTGCCACCAGGCATGTGGGATCTTAGTTCCCCAACCAGGGACTGAACACATCCCCGCTCCCCACCCTGCCTTGGAAACATGAAGTCTTAACCATTGGACCACGAAAAAAGTCCCTCATTCATTTTCAATTTCCTATGTTTCCTCCGTCTTCTCTTTCTAGAATTCCTGTTTGAAGATGTTGAGTCTTTTCAAATTATTTTCTATATCTGAACCTTCTTTCTTATTTTCTACCTTTTTATTCTTTTGCACAGTATTTTGGGAGAATTCTCAGGCTCCATCTACCATATTGTCGGCCCCCCAGGCTTCTGCCATGTGTGGAGACCCTGTGCCTTATACTATCAAATCTGTTTTGTTTTAGGATGTTATCCGTGGTGGCTAATTGGTCTTATCTCTTAAGAGCCTATTTCTATTTTATGGATATCTTCCCTTTTCATTGAAAATGTTTACTTCTTATTCTTTAAAAACATGTTTCCCTTTTTTGGGTCCTCATATTTCCTTGGGCATTAGTTCTTTCATTTTTTGAGCTTGCTGTTTCTGTCTTGCATAGGTTTCCTAGGGCTCCTGTAACAAATGGCCACAAAACAACAGCGTTGTGCTCTTCCACAGTTTTGGAAATTGTTACTGTTGTTCAGTCGTGTCCGACTGTTTGTGACCCCATGAACTGCAGCATGCCAGGCTTCTCTGCCCTTCCCTATCTCCTTGAGTTTACTCAAACTCATGTCCACTGAGTCGATAATGTCATTCAACCATCTCATTCTGCCGCTTCCTTCTCCTCCTGCCCTCAATCTCTTCCAGCATCAGGGTCTTTTTCAAGTTGGGTAGCTGTAATCAAGGCTTTGGCAGGACCATTCTCCCTCTGAAGGCTCTAGAGAAGAATAAATCATTTTTTTTCTCCCTCCCTCCTTTCCCTCTCTCCCTCCCCTCCTTCCCTCTCTGTCTCTCTCTCCCTCTCTGCTCCTCTCTCACTTTCCATTGTGGTGAAAAAAAAAAAAAAGCAACAAACATAACTTGAAATCTGCACTCTTAAGAAAATGTTAGGTGTACAGCACAGTATCATTAACTATATGTGCATTAAGCTACAGCAGATCTTGAGAACTTCTTCACCTTGCATGATGGAAACTATATGCATTGAACCATTTTCCTTTCCCCCAGCTCCTGTAAACTATCATTCTACTTTCTGCTTCTACAGATTTGACTGTTTTAGATACTTCCTGTAAGGGGAATCTTGCAGTATTTGTCCTTCTGTGATTGGCTTATTTTCCTTATGATAATAATGTCCTCCAGTTTCATCCGTGTTGTAGCATATAACAACATTTCCTTCTCTTCTAAGGCTGGTGGTACATACTTCTCTCCAGATGTTGCTTTTCCTCTGGTTATCAGTGATTTTAGGTTTTATGCCCATCTTTGTTTTGGAGAAGGGCTTCCCTCATAGCTCAGTTGGTAAAGAATCCACCTGCAATGCAGGAGACCCCAGTTCGATTTCTGGGTTGGGGAAGATCTGCTGGAGAAGGGATAAGCTACCCAATCCAGTATTATTGGGCTTCCCATGTGGCTCAGCTGGTAAAGAATCCTCCTGCAATGTGGGAGACCTGGGTTCGATACCTGAGTTGTGAAGATCTCCTGGAGAAGGGAAAGGCTACCCACTCCAATATTCTGGCCTGGAGAATTCCATAGACTATATAGTCCATGGGGTCACAAAGAGTTGGACATGACTGAGTGCTTTCACTCACTTGTTTTGGAGATGTCCTGCCTTCCTTCTGTGGCTTCTCTTTTTATTACCTTCTATCTCTAATAGCTATGAAGAAACGATAGGACATAATCCAAGGATGGTCTCTCAGTAATTTTCCCCTTAGTATATGGGGACTCCTCAGGATCACATCACTGCCTCAGTGGACATGAATTTGAGCAAACTTTGAGAGATAGTGAAGGACAGAGGAGCCTGGCATGCTGCAGTCCATGGGGTCGCAAAGAGTCGAACATGACTTAGCGACTGAACATCCTTTCTTGGTGTTACTATTTGGGCACCACTTAGGTTCTTTAGCCCAAACACCTACACTCATAACTCTGTCCTGGACGGGGGAGTGGGGCAGGAACCTCCCTGCCCATTGCTTGGCATAAGAAGATGTAAGACCCAGAAGGGGCTCAGTGCCTTGATGCTTAAAATATAGGCTCCCCGACCAATCACCTTGATGTTTGCTTCAGAGCCCTCTCCTGCAATGCAAGGCAGGCATTGTCTCTCATCTTCGAGCATCCCCAGAACCTGGGAAGCCCCTGCAGGTGTTTTAGGTCATGTTTTCCCTCCATCAGTGGTCTGATCCAATTTGCCTTCAGTCTCTCAGATATTCCTCTGATCCACTTGTCCTTTATTGATTTTTTATCCTTGCTATAGATGTAGTCTTTCAAATATGTTCTACTAGTTACAGGATTTGGGGATGAGAGCTGGATGTAGGGCCATGTAGTTGATCTTTGCTCTTGTTCCAATTTTTTAAAACACTACTGAAATGTAAAAGCAAAGTGCCCGGTGGGTAGGCAGAAAGGGTAATGGGGAATCAAAAAAGAGTAACAGCTTCCTTGTCAGTCTCTTCCCCAGACTCTCCTCTCTGCAGGCTACACCCAGTCCTTTAATTTGAGGAGTTGGAGAGTATAGTAATTAAGAACAAGAACATGGAATTGAATGGAATGGAGTTCAAACCCAAGTTCTACTCCTTAACGATCTTGAACAACTTACTGAAACTCTCTGGCCCTTATTTTATATTTTAAATTTCAAAATGCAGAGAATAAGAGTGCTTGCTTCTCATAATACTGTAAATGTTGAGTAAGATCATCTGTGCAACTCTCTCATGCACACAGTAAGTATTTGCTCAACTGGAACATTATCTTGTACAGTTTGGCCAACCATCAGGGGTCCTTTTGACTGTATAGGTTGGCTTTGCTCTGGCTTTGAGTCGATCTTCCCATAAAGTGGACCCTTCACCGATTCCTATATTGGATTCAACTGTATCATGATTTTTGCAGATTTGGTAAATATTTTTGTGAGGAGGGTATAAGAGTTACAGAAAACAACTTAGAAAATCTCCCACAGACTTGCCTAGGATGTATGCTGACCAGGGGTGAGCTCACAAACTGAGGGATTACAAACACAGATGTTCATGACTACCCAGAAGCTTTGCCCCTGGTACACATGAGTTCTTGCCATTTATTTCTTGTTCATCCCTCCCCTGGGGTCTGAGTTGAATCTTGCCTGTGCTCTGCTGATAAAGGACTTTCTATGATCATATGATATGATCACATGATCATGTGATCATATGATCAAAACCATCATAGCATTGATTTTGAACTGACATCCCTCACTCTCTGGACTGGGCCTTCTTAGCTACTGAGGTTGCTTTAATCACCCTATGGGACTGATAGATTCTTCAACATTGTGTACTCTGCTGTCCAGCTGCTTTTTAAGGGCCTCTGTTTCTCCACCTATAAAATGGGTATAATTACAGTAGTGATCCATCCGATGGGGCTGTTGAGTGTAAATGAAATAACATGAACTAGATTGAAAGCTCCATCAGGGCAGGGACTTCTGAGACCAGAGAAGATAAGTGGGTTGCTCAGGGTAATAACAAGTATGTAACTGAGGCAGAAAGTCTATCTGGCTTTTCCAAAGCCCAGGATTTTGGTACCAATGATCCTAAATGCCTCGAACCCTAAACTAGGGAATGAGTCTCTGTTCCTGATTCACCAGTAAGGAAACTGAAGCTAACAACAACAACAACAACAACCAAAAAAAAATACAGCATTGTCCTAGGATCCAGAGATAATAATAAGCAGAAAGAGGACTGGAATCCAGACTCCACCAGAATCAAAATCATTCAGAAATATTTGTGAGTCCCCTACCATGTTCCAGCCACTGTTTCAGATGTTTGGCAAGATTAGCAACAGAAACAAAGATCCCCACCCTTGAGGTGTTTACTGTCTGAAGAGGGATCCACAGACGTAAACAACCTGGAGCGAGTTGGGGGTTGTATGCACTCAAATGTTTGTTGCAGCATTATTCATGATAACCAAGACGTGAAAACTTTCCAAGTATCCTTGGACAGCTGAATGGATAAAAAAGATGTAGCACATGGCACGCACACACACACACACACACACCCCACAGTGGGATATTATTTAGTCTTAACAAAGAAGGAAATCCTGCCATTTGCAACATCATGGATGGACCTTGAAGGCATTATGTTAGACAAACTAAGAAAGACACAGAAAGAAAAATACTGCACAATTTCTTTTCACTTATATGTGAAATTTAAAATAGTCAAACTCATAGAAACAAAGAGTTGAATGCTGCTTTCCGGGGGTGGGGTGGGGAGGAGGGTTCAAAGTTTCATTTACACAAGATGGAGAAGTTCTGGAGAGCTATCTACATACAGTATGCTGACTAATTAACAGTGCTGTATTGTAGACTTCAAATTTGCTAAGAAGATACATTTAAAAAATAATTTAAAAAATTTTTTGGCTGCACCAAGTGGCATGTGAGATCTTAGTTTCCTGACCAGGGATTGAACCCACACCTCCTGCGTTGGAAGGCAGAGTCTTAACCACTGGGACACCAGGGAAGTCCTAAGAAGATAAATTTAAAGCTTTCTCAACACACACACACACTAACTGTGTAGAGGTTGTAGATATGTTAATTACCTTGATGACGGTGATCATTTCACAAAGCATAGGTATGTGAAAACATCATCGCATACCTCAAATATATACAATTTCTATGTCAGTGATATCTCAATAAAGCTGTTCAAAATACGTATAAAAAGGAGACCGTCAAGCAGGAATCCTCCTCTGTGCTGCCTGCCTCTTTGCACTCTGAGTTACGTTCATCAGAAGCTGCTCACATAAGGATGACATGAACATGTAGACACATATTTCCCCCTGATTACAGCCCCTTGATGAGGAGGGCATCTATTTCACTGACCTTAACATGGCTACAGCAAACAACAGGCACTCAATGCTTGTTGGGTAAAAATCCAATTGAATTTACTTTGGCATCAGCTTCCCTGGTAGCTCAAATGGTAAAGAATCTGCCTGTGATGAAGGAGCCCTGGTTCTGATCTCTGGGTCAGGAAGATCCCCTGGAGAAGGGAATGGCTACCAACTCCAGTGTTCTTGCCTGGAGAATTCAGTGGAGAGAGGAGCCTGGCAGGCTATAGTCCATGGGGTCGCAAAGAGTCAGACACAACTGAAGACTAACACTTGGCATCAGCTATTAGGTTCAGAAGCAGCCCAAGAAACATGGATATTAGGGTAACTCCAGTTCAAAGATTCATCAAATACTTTTGTGAGTGCTCACCAAATGCTAGGCAGTGAGCTGGGCTTAAGGCTCCCAGCAGGCTCTGGTCAGGTAAAGAAGGCAGATGTCCAAGAAGCAAGTAAACAGGCCAATGTCAGTGCTCAAGCAAAGGCTGCAGGGCCAAAGCTCTAGAGGGAGAGATTCTGGGAGGAACTGCAGGTGATAACAGCTACAGTTGCCCTCCCAATTCTCACACCCGCTAAGATGGCCTGTTTGTTTCCCTGTCCACTGACTCTGTTCCCCCTTTCTTCTTCTTTTTTTAAATTTAGGGATTAAAGTAAGGTTGATCTTATTTTGTAGAAGATGCTTTTTATTTTTTTTTATGTATTATTTATCGGCCTGTGCTGGGTCTTTTATGCTGTGCTGGCTTTTCTCCCTCTGATGGGGCATGAGGATGCCTACTCTTCTGACTGAAATTCCCTACTTTATTGCATAGAAGAATCTAAATGAGAAACTGGGCTTTGCTTTTCAGCCATTAAGAAAGCTAACATTCAAGTGTATTTCAGTGGTACTGATTTGATCCTGAAATTAGATCGGAGACTGTAACTCAAAGTCAAATGGGCCACAGTTAACTCACCCTGGGTCTAGGAACTTGGACAGGCAACAGCTCTCTGAGACTTCATTTTCTTATCTATAAAATGAAGAGTTGGTCTAAAGGATCTCTATGCCCCTGCCAGATTTGTCATTTTAGGACTGAAATAGATTCATAATGAGAAGGACTCAAGGTTTCCCGAACCTGGCTGTATATAACGAACAGCTGAGGAGTTTGTTACAAATACAGATTTTCTGATCCTACCCTGGAGATTCTGATACTGTTGGTGTAAGTTCAGTTCAGTTCAGTTCAGTTCAGTCGCTCAGTCGTGTCCAACTCTTTGCGACCCCATGAATCACAGCACACCAAGCCTCCCTGTCCATCACCAACTCCCAGAGTTCACTCAGCCTCACGTCCATCAAGTCCGTGATGCCAACCAGCCATCTCATCCTCTGTCGTCCCCTTCTCCTCCTGCCCCCACTCCCTCCCAGCATCAGAGTCTTTTCCAATGAATCAACTCTTTGCATGAGGTGGCCAAAGTACTGGAGTTTCAGCTTTAGCATCATTCCTTCCAAAGAAATCCCAGGGCTGATCTCCTTCAGAATGGACTGGTTGGATCTCCTTGCAGTCAGGGCCTAGAAATATGTATTTGCAATAGACTTAGGTGATTCTGCAAAGCCCATCCTCAGCCTGCCTAGTGCTTGAGAACCACTTGAAGATCTGAGGGCCCATTGCAGCCAGCTCAGATCGGGTCATTCTTGTTTTTTTTTTTTAAAGGTCTCATTGTATTTAAAAGCATTGACCTCTCCCTGGCACCCCTCACACCCATCTTGGATTCTGGGTCTTGAAACTAGCCCACATCTGTAGAAATCTTCCAGACTAGTTATATAAACTCATTTGGGGAGCCAGGGAGAAATCCTTGCATTTTGTATTTTTTGATTTCCTTAGAGTTAGAACATGGGTCCTTCCAGGTAGTAAAGAGTCTGCCTGCCAGTATAAAAGATGCAAGAGACATGGGTTCAATCCCTGGGTGGGGAAGATCCCCTGGAGTAGAAAATGGCAACGCATTTCAGTATTCTTGCCTGGAAACTTCCATGGACAGAGAAGCCTGGCAGGCCACAGTCCATGGAGCTGTAAAGCGTCAGACGCAATTGAGCTACTGAGCACACAGAGTTAGAACATAATTAGACCCTCTTACCGGGTTAGCAGGGGCTTCCCTCATGGCTCAGATGGTAAAGAATTTGTCTGCAATCCAGGAGACCTCAGTTTGAGCTCTGGGTCAGGAAGATCCCCAGGAGCAGGGCACGGCAACCCACTCCAGTACTCGTGCCTAGAGAATCCCATGGACAGACCATGGGGTCGCAAAGAGTTGGACATGACTGAGTGACTAACACACACAAGGTGCTCAGAAAAGGGGCAGTTTCTGAAGCTGTGGTGTTTGGATTCAGCACTGATAGGGAGCCTGCAGTGCTGTGTGTGCTGGAAAAAACACAGAACTAGAGATGATCTGATTTGATCCCAGAGGGCTGAAATGTCTGAATATAGAATCCAGGTGGGAACAGCCCTGGCGAAGAACAGGCATCTTCCAAAAACCTGAAGCACGGGACAGAGGTCCCGAGCTCAGGGTAGGGAGGGAAAGGAGATTTTGAAGGTTTGAGGAAGAAGGGAAAGGAGAAAGTGAGAGTAACTGACAGGTAAAACACGGTAGGAAGGTCAAGCAGGATTAAAGGTCGACTTGACCTTCATGGACATGAATTCCAGGAGAGTGCTGTCAGCGGGGTGTGCTATTTTTGCAGATTACATCCAACCTTCTGGGCTAGGAGCGGACAGGCTGAGTGTTGGAGTAGACCAGGATTTGAGTTTTGCCAGGCAAGTTCAGTGGACAGGCTAGGCATGGGGATGACCATGGGGTAGCCCCTTTATAGCACACATCATGGAACAGCAGAGTGAAATGTCTTTTCCCCAAGGAGGTGGAAGAGAAAGGGGCTAGGTCACCAACTTATGAAGTGATTAATTCACTCTCCCTTTCCCAGGAAGGATAGAGGTTGGACATATTACCAAAATAGAGAGTCCTTTACTGAAAGTAAAGTTGTGGGGAAGGGGTATCCCCATTAAAATCAACAGAGCCCCTGGAAGGCAGTGATCCGGGGCCAAAGGGATGATATCATCTGAGTGTGTGAAGGTCTGAGTGCTCCCTTCATTCAGGACCATTACCAGATTTGCTTATAAGCTGTATATATGGCTGTACTTGGTACTCATCAACCAAAGGCATCACAGAATATGCACAGATATCAGGCATTAAAATGGGAGCTTAAAAATAAATATAAATAGAAGTTCTAATAATTCCTTCTTGTACCCCAGGAGATCATTGTTCTAATTCCCGTGTAACACCACTTCATTTGGAAAATAATCTTCCAGCCCAGGTTTCCATGAGAATCACTTGTGGATCTTAAATTGCATATTTTGTGTGTGTGTGTGTGTGTGTCTGTGTTGGGTCTTAGTTGCTACACATGGGATCTTTGTTGTGGCACATGGGCTTCTCTCTAGTTGTGGTGTGTGGGCTCAGTAGTTGTGGTATGTGGGCTTAGCTGGGTCATGGCATGTGGGATCTTAGATCCTGCTGCTGCTGCTAAGTCACTTCAGTCGTGTCTGACTCTGTGTGACCCCATAGATGGCAGCCCACCAGGCTCCCCCGTCCCTGGGATTCTCCAGGCAAGAACACTGGAGTGGGTTGTTATTTCCTTCTCCAATGCATGATAGTGAAAAGTGAAAGGGAAGTCGCTCAGTCATATCTGACTCTTAGCGACCCCATGGACTGCAGCCTACCAGGCTCCTCCATCCATGGGATTTTCCAGGCAAGAGTACTGGAGTGGGATGCCATTGCCTTCCACCAGGGATCAAATGGGTATCCCCTGCACTGGAAGGCAGATCCTTAACCACTGGACTACCAGCATGCATGCCTGCTCAGTTGCTCAGTCATGTCTGACTCTTTGTGACCCCGCAGAGGAGCCTTCTAGACGCCTCTGTCCATGGGATTTTCCAGGCAAGAATACTAGAGTGGGTTGCTGTTTTCTCCTCCATGGGATCTTCCTGATCCAGGGCTTAAACCCAGATCACCTACATCGGCAGGCAGATTCTTTACCACTGACTCACCAAGGAAATCCCTGGACCACCAGGGAAGTCCCCAAATGCATAATTCTGATTCAGTAGGTCTTGGAGGTGGGAACCCAAGAGTCCAATAAGCTTCCGAGGGATATGAGCGCTTATGGTCCAGGACCATCCTTACGGCAGAAAGACTCCAGTTCATCACTTGTGATAGGTGAAACAAGAATGCCTTTTTGAGGGGCAGAGAATAGCAGTGAAAAAGAAGCAAGGAAAAGGACCCTGTTTTGGCACCAATAGCTATATAACCGCCCTGAGCCATCTGTTTAATATAAAATATCTTAGTTCAATGTGATGATAATAACCATTACACCCATTTTATAGATGTAAACCTTGAACTTCAATGAGTTTAAGACATTTACCTGAATTCATGTGGCAGATAAGTGCACAACAACAAATATGAACTGAGGTCTGTTTTCACACTAAAATAAATAAATAAATAAATAAAAGCATGTTTATTGTAGAAAAAGGCTTCCCAGGTGGAGCAGTGGTAAAGAATCTGCCTGCCAATGTAGGAGATGCAAGAGACGTGGGTTTGGTCCCTGGGTCTGAAAGATCCCCTGGAGAAGGAAATGGCAACCCACTCTAGTATTCTTGCCTGGAAAATTCCATAGACTGAGGAGCCTGGGAGGCTACAGTCCATAGGGTCCCGAAGAATTGGACATGATGGACACACAGGCACACAGACATTGTAGAAAACTTAGAAAGGTATATAAGCAACAATTAAACTTCTTTGTATTCCCACTACCCTAAGATAACTGCCACCAATATCTTGCTTTTATTTTATTTTGTTTTTACAAAACATTAACTTATTTTTCTTGGGTGGCCTATAGGTCTGAGAATGAATCTTGGCTGCATCCCTGAAGATCACCAATCTTTCTGGAAAGGTTGGTGCCTCAGTTTCTCCATCTGTAAAATGAAGAACAACACTAGGACCCAGATAAAGTTTTCTGGTAGGGATAAGGAAATGGCAACCCACTCCAGTACCCTTGCCTTGAAAATCCCACGGACGGAGGAGCTTGGTGCAGGCTACTATCCATGGGGTTGCAAAGAGTTGGGCACGACTGAGCAACTTCACTTCACTAAAACAAGTTACAGGTGAGGTGCCTAGATCACTCCCTGGCAGATAGAAACTGCTCAGGAAACATTATCAATTATTATTTTTATTGGCACTAATAACAAAAAGGGGGAAGACACATCTACTGCAAAACTCAAACAGGTTAGATACAGAAAGATTCCAGTAATTCTCAGATTAGCTGTAGCAATTCACTGTTGGGGAGGGGAGGTGGAATTTGTTATATATGCAGCTTTCAAGCTTCCCAACTCCCCCATCTCCCCGCACCGTGCCCCACCCCCCCACTGTCTGACTTCTTCACAGCAAATTTTGGTGGAGGTGGGAGTGGTGATGGTGGAAGGATGTCAGGAATCTTCATTTTTATGTTATTTTAATTTTTTCCATTTTTTTATTGAGTGAAAGTCTTAATTCTATAGTGTTATACAATTTTCAGAAGTTCCACACACATGATTTCATATAATCTCATAATAAGCCCTTTTCCCCCTACCCCTATGTTGCCCCTACCCTGTTCCCTTGCTCTCACTCCATTGGTAACCATCATTTTGTTCTGTGTATCTCTGAGTCTCCTTTTGCATTTAATTCACTAGTTTGTAGTATTTTTTAGATTCCACATATAAGTGATGTCCTATGGTATTTGTCATTCTCTGTCTGGCTTATTTCACTTTTAGCACAATACCCTCCAAGTCCATCCATGTTGCTGCAAATGGCAGAAGTTTGTTCTTTTTTATGGTTGAGCGGTATTCCAGTGTAAATGTATACCACCTCTTCTTTATCCGTTCGTCTGCCAAAGGACCCTTATGTTGTTTCCATGCCTTGGCTGTTGTAAATAGTGCTGCTATGAACATTGGAAGCTGAAACTCCAATACTTTGGCCACTTGATGCGAAGAACTGACTCCCTGGAAAAGACCCTGATACTGGGAAAGACTGAAGGCAGGAGGAGAAGGGGACGACAGAGGATGAGATGGTTGGATGGCATCACTGACTCGATGGACATGATTTTGAGCAAGCTCTGGGAGTTGGTGATGGACAGGGAAGCCTTGTGTGCTGCAGTCCATGCGGTCACAAAAAGTCAGACATGACTGAGTGACTGAACTGAACTGATGAACACTGGGGTGCATGTATCTTTTCAAATTAGTGTTTTTGTTTTTAGATCAAACCAGTCAAGCCTAAAGGAAATCAACCCTGAATATTCATTGGAAGGATGGACGCTGAAGCTGAAGCTCCAATACTTTGGCCACCTGATGCAAAGAGCGGACTCATCTGAAAAGATCCTGATGCTGGGAAACATTGAAGGCAGGAAGAGAAGGGGATGACAGAGAATGAGATGGTAGAATGGCAACATTGACTCAATGGACATGAGTTTGAGCAAGCTCTGGGAGATGGTGCAGGACAGGGAAGCCTGGCGTGCTGCAGTCCTTGGGGCCTCACAGAGTTGGGCACAACTGAGCGACTGAACAACAACAAAATGCCCAGGAGTGGAATTGCTGGGTCATACGGTGCATCTATTTTTAGTTTTTCTGACAAGCCTCCATACTGCTTTCCACAGTGGCTGCATCGATTTACATTCTCACCAACAGAGTAGGAGGGAGGAATCTGCATTTTAAATAAGCTCCCCAGCCTGGGAACCACATTTGAAGAAATTCTGCTTGTTTGGGTCACACACAGTGTTTCCATCTAAGGGGATATGTGTGGCCTTTCCATTGTTTTAACCTTCTCCCTACACACCTGCACAGCTGATAAGAGGTCTCGTTGTGTGTTAGTCACTTAGTCGTGTCTGCCTCTTTGCAACCCCATGGTCTATAGCCCACCAGGCTCCTCTATCCATGGGATTCTCCAGGCAAGAATTCTGGAGTGGGTTGCCATTCCCTTCTCCAGGGGACCTTCCTGAACCAAAGATCAAACCTGGGGTCTCTTGCATTTCAGGCAGATTCCTTACTATCTGAGCCACAGGGAAGCCCCAAGAGGTCTAGATGTCAGGGTTTAAATGTCACATTATTTTTATCTTGCTATTTCTCTGATGCAGGTGTTCTGAACCTGGCCTGAGCCTCTTGCAGTGTAGAGCAGCCAAACTCTGACAGCTCAGCCAGGCCCCTGGAGCCAATCCCTCCCCGCTCGTCTTCAGCCTCTCCTTGCTCAGAATGAGCAGGGAAATGTCTGTTCCTGCTGCTTCTAATAAACTTGCCCTGTGGGCCAGCCAGGAAGGCCAGTGTGCCCAGCTCAGAGAGGTCAGCCTAGCGCTTTTTTCCAGGTGGGATCCCTAGCATCTCACACATGGCTGGGAACACAGTGGAAACTCATTAAATGATTGCTGAATAAAAGAAAGTGCCCTGAATTAAATAACCCATGTGAAACGACTTTCTTTTCATAAAACAACCAAAGTGTGTTGAACAAAATTAACCCACTACCCATATTTTGTGTTAGAATATGGGTCAGAAACTACTGCCCTGTATTTTCCAGAAGCCCAAAGACGTTAGTATAGGCTCTTTGACTTGGCAAAGAGGCATACTCAACTGAGAGGGTGCAGGAGGGGAAGATCTCAGGGCTGACACACCACAGGGGCTCAATCAAATGCTGGTTCCTGTTTTCTTTTCTCTTCCACCCAAAGATTCAGTAGATTAGGAATCCAAGTGGTGGCGATCTCCCTGAGACAGAGGTTTATAGACAGATGAGGAAACCAAGGCCCAGAGAGGTTAAGCTCCATGCCCAAAGTCACTCAGCAAATCAATGACCTAGTGAGGGTTTGAATCAGAGTGGATATTGCTTTCTGATTCTGCAGTTCTTTCTCTTTCCATTTAATCAGAGTTTCCTGAAGTTGACTTCCTAGCCATCTGCATCAAAATCATACCTATGACTTGCAAAATGCAGAGTCAAAGATACCACCCTATTGAATCAGACTTTCCTGGAATGGGGGCTAAGATTCTGTATTTTCAGTAAAGCAAGCAGGCAAATCAAATACACCAAAGGTCAAGAGCCACAGCAAGTCAACCTTCTCTAATTAACTTAGAGGATCCCTAAATTAATCTAACTAAGGACCAGATTCTGAACCCCACCCATTTGTTATTTAAAATTGTTTTCATTTTTTTTTAACTTTTTATTTTCTATTGGGGTATAGCTGATTAACAGTGTTGTGATAGTTTCAGGAGAACAATGAAGGAGCTCAGCCATACATATAGATATACATATATCCAATCTCCCCCAAACAGCTCTCCCATCCAGGCAGTTACATAACACTGAGCAAAGTTCCATGTGTCATCGAACTTGTCGGTTATCCATTTTAAATATAGCAGTGTGTACATGACATCCATGGACCTGGCAACCATAATTTTTTTTTCTTTTTAAAGTTGATGGCACATGCCTCATTGAAACCCACCAGGAGTTGCTGGTAGCTCAGGACATGCACTCTTTTCTAAAGCCTCCCCTTGGTCCAAATGTTACCATCTGGATGGCAGTCCGGCTTTCCTCTCCCTTTTACTCAAGAGCAAGGGGGTGACTTTTAAAAGCCAGCAGAAATAATAAGGATCAGCTCTTGCCAGGCCCCAGAGAGCTCTGCCAAATTTCTTAAACTCAGACCCCGGAGTTATTTGCCGTCAGGACGGCTTCTGAGAGGGAGCCAGGGGTGGGGATTAAAGCATGCATCTCTAAGAGGGTAAACTGGAAGCTGGAGTCCCCGGTGAGTTAACAATGGGACAGAAGATGTGTAGCAGAGATGCTGTAGACAAGGCTCTGCTCAGGATAACAGAGGCAAGGGCACGGTGCTTCCCAGGCTGCCCAGCAATATGCCTTCACCTGCAGTTCAGCTAACAGCATGTCTCTGGGGCTTCTATTGCTATCAAATTTATGCCTTATGAAATGTCAAAAAGGAAGCGCTGCTTTTCCAAGACAGCAAGAAATTTCTTTCTTTCTTTTTTCTTTTCTCTATTTTTTTTTCCATGTAATGCCCTCCTGGAGGATTTTTGCAACCCTGGATAAATATTTCTCTGTCAACTCAAATGGAAAGGAGCTTATAATGTCTCAGGAAGGGCACTGTTGCCTCTTTATGAGGTTTTTCTGCAAAGCAGACAAGTTGGGCATCTTGGTACATGCCCGACACTGGTACCTGGAGAAGAGAGAGAATACATTTTATTATTATTAAGCAGTAATTAAATGTATTTGTCACCCTGCTTATTTAACTTATATGCAGAGTAAATCATGCGAAATACTGGGCTGGATGAAGCACGAGGTGGAATCAAGATCGCCTGGGGAAATATCAACAACCTCAGATATGCAGATGGTACCACTCTAATGGCAAAAAGTTAAGAGGGACTAAAAAACCTCTTGATGAGGGTGAAACAGGAGAATGAAAAGCTGGCTTAAAACTCAACATTAAAAAAACAAAGATCATGGCAAATTGAAGAGGAAAATGTGGAAACAGTGACAGACTTTATTTTCTTGGGCTCCAAAATCACTGCAGATGGTGACTGCAGCCATGAAATTAAAAGATGCTTGCTATGACCAACCTACAGAGCATATTAAAAAGCAGAGACGTCACTTTGCCAACAAAGGTCTGTATAGTCAAAGCTATGGTTTTCCAGTAGTCATGTATGGGTATGAAAGTTGAGCCATAAAGAAGGCTGAGTGCCAAAGAATTGATTCTTCTGAATTGTGGTGTTGGAGAAGACTCTTGAGAGTCCTTTGGAAAGCAAGGAGATCAAACCAGTTAATCCTAAAGGAAGTCAGTCCTGAATATTCATTGGAAGGACTGATGCTGAAACTGAAGCTCCAACACTTTGGCCCCCTGATTCAAAGAGCCGACTCATTGGAAAAGACCCTGATGCTGGGAAAGATTGAAGGCAAAAGGAGGAGGCAGTAGAAGATGAGATGGCTGGATAGCATCACTGACTCAATGGACATTAGTTTGGGCAAACTAGGAAATAGTGAAGGACAGAGAAGACAGGTGTGCTGCAGTCCATGTAGTTGCAAAGATTCAGACACACCGAGCAATTCAAATGCACACATCTTAAGAGATATCTTACGAGGTTTGCTAGCCATCACCTACTTTCCTTCCCTCACTCCATCGCCTTAGGGAGGTAACTTTGGTGTGGTTACCAAAGCATTAAAGAGCTTCATCTTTCCCAATACAGGAAGCAAAACCTTTGGGAGAGGGACAAAGGAGTAACAAAACTCTCTCTCTTTTTATCTCTCTCTCCATCTTTCCATTTGCTCTCTCCCTGTTTTTCTCTTTCCATTTTCTTCTTTGGAGGGCAAAAAGGTCCTTGAGTGAAGATTGGAGGAGCATTTATTGTGAACCTGTGCTGCCAAATTCAAATACATTATCTCTTTCAAGCAGTGGAGCAGACCTGATAGCTAGCTTGGAGTCCCTGTGTTACACATGATGGGGATGGAAGTCCACAGAAGTAATGAAGAAGCTGAGCTTAGCTCTACACAATGGCATAAGGATTTTGACTTCTTTTTTATTCCAGTGCCTGCGTTTTAATTACTCAGTGATTTTGGAAGAGTTTTTAATTATATATTTCAATGCTGTGAAAGAAGAGGGTTTTGTTTGTGGGAATGTTAGAATTAAGTGATATAAATCATGTTGGCCCTTTAAGAAAGTATAGGAGCTGGACATATCAAAGCGATTCCACCCTGTCCCAGCCTAGTTTGTAGATTGAGATTGAGCTGAAAGGGTCAATCTGCTGAAAGGGTCTTCAGAAATCACCTACACCAAGGGTTGACAAACTATAGCTTGCAGGCCAAATCTAGCCTACCACCTGTTTTTGCAAATAAAATTTTGTTGGAACACAGCCATGCTCATTTATGTGCATACAGCTTTCTTGCTATAAGAGCAGAGCTGAGTAGTTTTGACAAAGACCATATGGTCTCCAAAGCCCAAAATATTTTACTATTTGGTTTTCTGCAGGAAAAGTTTACTGACCACATCAAGTCCAGAGGCTTTCAAGCTATTTTGATCATGGACTCCTCTTAGTTAAAAAACCCACATCTTTTGACCTACATATGTATATTTGTTTACTTATGAAGTAGTATTTAAATGTCTTACCATGCTATTAATATGTTTTTTAACCATAAAGCATTTATGGAAAATGGACATTTAAAAATAAGTTGAAAATAAAGATCAATTCAAGTATTATTTCCAAAACCCCAAAGAGTCATTTTGAGCCTTCTTTGTTCTAGAGATTTGAAGACTGGTCTAGATGATGACTTTCAAATTTCATGCATACAGAGGAGCAATAAGGGGTTCCATAAGTAATGAAAGAATTATGTCTAAGAATATGATTGAATTCAGAGGCACTTCAAAATTTTTCATATTTACAATCCCTCTGCTGTATTGTGATCCTATGAGAGTTTTCATTCAAAAAGAGAATTTTGTGGCTAAAAATAGCTTGAAGAGGGGCAAGATTCCTGTTCCTAGTCAGGATGGAATAACTGGGACTAGAATTGCCCTCTCCATTATAAAATGCTAAAAAATAGGATAAAGTACATGAAACTGTCTTCAGTCATTGGATAGCAGGCAGTGTAGGACAACGACTGCTGAGAGAAGTGGAATGAAAGTGTAATTCCTGCCGGTGTCCTGGCTTTTGGCTTGGAGGCACTGTCCTAACCATGTTGCACGGTGGTCTGGCTGAGATGAAGGCATAGGGCTTGGAGGTCAGGGAGGTTGTGGTGGCTGGCATTTATGGGGCATAGAGTAAGAGAGGATGGGTTTCTCAGGTGGCTCAGTGGATAAAGAATCTACCGCAATGCAGAAGTTGCAAAGGGCACAGGTTCATTCCCTGGGTCAGGAAGATCCCCTGGAGGAGGTCATGCCAGCCTGCTCTGGTATTCTTGCCTGGAGAATCCCATGGAAAGAGGTGCCTGGTGGGCTACAGGCCATAGGGTCACAACGACTCGGACATGACTGAAGCAACTGAGCATGCACACACACACACACAGTGTAAGAGAGGATACGGGGGTGGGGGGGCAGGAGTTGAAAGAGAAAACTCCATAAATCTACATAGGAATCCATCCAAGTCTTGCTGAGTGCTAAGCCATGTGTGTAGGATGAAACTCCATGAGGCTGGGCAAAGTGACCGGTAAGCTATAAGCTGAGGAATTCCCAGAGTTCCCGGAGGGCTGAAGACATCTGAGTTGTGACTATCCACGGTGGACGGGCTCTTTGAACACCCAGGGCAATTTGTGGAGACCCAGAAGGATCATGCCTTAGTAGTGAGGCTAGACTAGACCCGGAGGGAAGGCCTCGGTCTAAAAGCAACACTAAAAAAATGAACTCCGAGTAACACATTGCTTGCCTGAAAACACCCAACATTTTCTGAAAGGAAGACAAAAATTTAATCTAATAAAAAATTTCACATACAAAGAAACAAACGTGGCCAGGCAATCTGAACAGATATAGGAAGAGCAGGAACAATGGTATTACCCGCCAAGGACATGAAAAAAGCTATTTGAAATATGTGTAAATGTGTGTGTGTTCAGTTACTTAGTAGTATCTGACTCTTTGTGATCCTATGGTTTGAGGCCCTCCCGGCTCCTTTGTCCATGGGATTCTCCCAAGCAAGAATATCGGAACAGGTTGTTATTTTCTCCTCCAGGGGACCTTCTTGACCCAGGAACCAAACCCTTGTCTGCTGAGTCTCCTGCAGACAGGCAGGCAGATTCTTTACCACTCAGGTCACTTGGGAAGATATTAGGATTTAAAAGAAAATATGAACATATTAAGGAGAGTAAGATATAAAAAATGAACCAAATGAAACTTTTGGAAATGAAAAATGTAACATCTGAAATGAAAAATTTGCTGGATGACTAGGAACTTCAAAAATCAAATGAAGTTGAAGATGTAGCAATAGAAATAATCTAATCATCTAAACTGAATCCAAGGAAATTTTAAAATAAGAGAAGAAATGAATAAAATTTTGGTAACATGTCACTTCTGACATTGTAAGATAATATCAAGTGATATAATATGGGTGTAATTGGAGTTCCAGGTAGACAGGAGCAGGGACAGAGAGGATGTTTGAAGAAATAATTGAAAACTTTCCAATTTGCTGAACACTATAAATCCACATGTCTAAGAAACTCAACAAACGTGAACCAGCCAGGAAAAAGGACATAGGATATACCGGGGAGTCAAGACAAGAATGACTATAGACTTCATGACAGAAATAGAGCAAACTAGAAGACAATAAGCTAAAATTAACATCGCCATTGTTATGGACTGAATGAATGTGTCCCCTTAACCCCCAAATCTGTATGCTGAAGCCCTAACTCTTAGTATGGCAGTATTTTGAGTAAGGAAGTAGTCAAGATTAAATGTGTCATAAGGATGGGGTTCTGATTCAACAGAATTAGTGTCCTTATAAGAAAAGATACTAGACTCTATCTCTCTCTCCCCTTTGTGAGAATACAGCAATGAGTGTGTTGGTGCAACAAGAAGAGAGCCTTGGTGCAAACCAAGAAGAGAGCCCTCATCAGAAACTGACCTTACTAGACATTGATCTGGAACTTCTAGCCTCCAGAACAGTGGAAAGAGAAATTTCTTTTGTTTAGGCCTCTCAGTCTATGACTTTTTAAAATGGGATCCCAAGTAGATTAATATACCAACCCAAACTCAAATCTGTCGATATAGAATTCCATACTTGGTGAAACTATCATTCAAATATGAAAACAAAATAGACATTTATTCTATGTGGAAGTGTACATATTGGGAAAAAATTACTCATGGAATAGGACTGGTTTCCGGTCTACAGAACAGACTGGAAACCAGCTTAATGTTTAGAATGTAATAACTATTACCCTTCTCTTGAGGGAGACATTAAAAGAGCAGGATTTGTGAGGTCTTAGACTTCAAGTACTTTCACAATTGCTCTTCACAATAGCATCTCCAAGGATGCAAATAACCCCAAGCTTTTCAAGTTAATAATGTGTCAAGACAAAGGGTATCTGCAGGGTAGTCATGGGCATCCAGCTGAGAGAGCATTGTGATGCTCACGTGAGACTGTCTTGTTTGATTCTAGAAGGAAACCAACCCATGCAGCATGCAACAAAGGAAGGGAGAATGGATTCCTTACTTTTACTTATGACTTAGAGCTGGACCTTGAACTCTGAGAACCATTGCTTGTAGAGATAAGGTTGATGTGCTTCAGAAGACAGGAAGGCCAGTGCAGTGCCTAGGCTCATTAAGGCTGGTGTTGGAAGCAATATGGAAAGCATCATCTGGGTCTGGAGAAAATACTCTGTCTACTCCCAGTGCACATTTCAGGCACTGAACCACTATAAGAAAGGAAAATGATATCAAATTACTCATCAAATTACCTGGGTTCCAGGTCACTGTGACTACAAAGGCATGAATCTCAACACCTCCTCCCTCTTATCCCCATGGGTCTCTGGGTAGTTGGGCTCAGGGCCCTCTTGAGTCAGAGGGCCTTGGAGTCAGGAGTTCTCTCTGTCTTTCTATCTGTTTGTCTTGCTGCATGCTTGTTTGAGCATGTTCACCCTCAGTGTCAGAAGGTGGAGGGATGCCTAGACCCGAGATCTGAGCCACATGCTCAGCATTGTACCTGAACTCCACAATGATGAGTTCAGCTAATGGGAAACTCTGGCTGAAGTGAAGTCTTGACAACCACTCTGTAACTGTCCCCTGTGTAAGCAGGTGCCATGCTGGCCAAGTGAGTATCTGAGCAATCTTGTGTGCACCATCTTTTACTGCTGAGAAATATGATGAACAGGTTAAGTAGAGACCTACACTACCAGAAGAGACGAGAGCTAGAATGACATTCTGGAATCAGGAAGAAAGGAATTCGGCTCCACCTAGTCTTTGAGATACTTAGCCTGAATCTCCTTTTCTGTTTAATGGGAGTGATATGACTTGTCCTGAAGGGCAATTGTGATGTGATTGAGTGATTTCTATATATAAACCCAGTTGTAGAGTGAAGCAGTGTATACCCATGCAGTGAAAAAACCGCAAGAGTAACCATAACAAGGGCATCATTATTACCAAACTTTATGATATTAATCAAAGAAGATGCTCATATCTCCCTGGGTACCCCTGTCACATATAGATACTAGTTGGGACACCACCCTTATGGCAGAAAGTGAAGAGGAGCTAAAAAGCCTCTTGATGAAAGTGAAAGAGGAGAGCAAAAAAGTTGGCTTAAAGCTCAACATTCAGAAAACGAAGATCATGGCATTGGGTGCCATCACTTCATGGCAAATAGATGGGAAAACAGTAGAAACAGTGTCAGACTTTATTATTTTTTTGGGGGGGGGGCTTCAAAATCACTGCAGATGGTGATTGCAGCCATGAAATTAAAAGACTCCTTGGAAGAAAAGTTATGACCAACCTAGATAGTATATTCAAAAACAGAGACATTACTTTGCTGACTAAGGTCCGTCTAGTCAAGGCTATGGTTTTTCCAGTGGTCATGTATGGATGTGAGAGTTGGACTGTGAAGAAGGCTGAGTGCTGAAGAATTGATGCTTTTGAACTGTGGTGTTGGAGAAGACTCTTGAGAGTCCCTTGGACTGCAAGGAGATCCAACCAGTCCATTCTGAAAGAGATCAACCCTGGGATTTCTTTGGAAGGAATGATGCTAAAGCTGAAACTCCAGTACTTTGGCCACCTCATGCAAAGAGTTGACTCATTGGAAAAGACTCTGATGCTGGGAGGGATTAGGGGCAGGAGGAGAAGGGGATGACAGAGGATGAGATGGCTGGATGGCATCACGGACTCGATGGATGTGAGTGTGAGTGAACTCCAGGAGATGGTGATGAACAGGGAGGCCTGGCGTGCTGCGATTCATGGGGTCGCAAAGAGTCGGACACGACTGAGCGACTGAACTGAACTGAACTGAACTGATGATGTAGCACATGGTGACACTTGCTATGCAACAATGTCACTAAAGAGTACTGGCACTAGATTCAGAATTGCAAAGTCTGAATTGAAGTTTTAACCAGCTCTGCCACGGACTAATTTTGTAGCCCTGGGCAAGCAAGCTATGTCTTAAAATTCCTACATGCAAATGAAAACATTGAATATAATTCTAAAGTAAAAGCTTATAAGTAAACACCTTAATACTACCACCCAGACCATCACCAACACCCATGGAGGCCCTGGGGAGTTCATCTTTCATCTCATAGTCTTCTTTCTCTGCATTCTGTGCCACTCCACCCCCCTCTTATCTCCCGAATTTTATTTTATTTATTTTTTGGTGATTCATAGTTTTTATTTTGGTTTTTATTTTAGTTTTTGGCCATGCCCCGCAGCTTGTGGGATCTTAATTCCCTGACCAGGGATAGAGTCTGAGCCGCTCACAGTGGAAGCACCAAGTCTTAACCACTGGATGGCCAGGAAAAGCCTTCTCCAGAATTTTATATGGATCATTTCTTGAAACAGATTTTTTAATTTCTCATACATTTGTTAAGAAGATTGAATTAGTCTTGTTTGTAGACAGTGCGATGTAAATGCTCATTATTACAATTACCTTGTTTTAAAATCTGCAATCAGTGTGTGGCTATGGACTGGAGATTAGACACCCACTGGCTGCTTTTTTGCATGCCCCGGTTTCAGCAGTCAAGTGCATTTTATTTTCCTGCTCTGCGCTCGTTGTTAGGGTGGCAACTTTCATAAATTCCAACTAATCTGTTCTGGATGAAGAGACCTGAGAAGTCGTATTTCTTAAAATTGTGAACTGTGTCTCAGTTCTGTCAAGGTGTCTCACCTTGGAGTAAAGTGCATGAACTTCACTGCTTGCCGTTAAAGGTATTTCCTTCCATGTTTCAGAGGACTTTTCTTTATTCCTCACAGTTGGGCTGTGCACTGAGGAACAGTAAGTACCTCTCCATGTTGAATCATTCTTACATTTTTACTCTATTTGCTCATGCAGTAAACCTTTATTGTGTGCCAAATATATTCCAGTTGGAAATAGAGAGTTTTGAAGTATTTTTTGCGGGGGTGGGGGGGTGGGCAAGGGAGTATACATACATGTCATAGAACACTCTGTGCTGTAAGAGTGGTGCCCAAATGCTCAGGGACAAGAGGAAGTTCAAGAACAAGAATGAGTGGTCAAGGGTTGCTTCTCAGAAGAGGTGGCATTGAGCTGGGTTCTGAAGGTAGAATAGGAACTGGCTCAGTGAAGATGGCTGGGAAGAGTATTTGAGGCAGAGGAAATAGTAATAGATAGGTGTAGTCCTGAAAGAGAACATCTGGGGTTCTTGCCTAGCCTTCCTCACCTTAGCATCATTTGATGCTTTCATTCAGGATGTGGAAGACCTCAAGGTCCTTCTTGGCATGGATGTTTCTTTCATGCCCTCATCAACTCACTTCAAGTCCAGTTACTCCAGCATCCAAGTTGCTCTCAGGTCTTCTTCTTTTCATATCTATGGCAACCATTCTTCCCTGACTGGTCTCTTACCTGGGCTTTTGGAATCCTCTCCTCACTGTTCAAGCCCATTCTCGCCCCCAGAGGATCTGTTTTCCATCAGCCAGATTGAACTTTCTAACACAGCAAATCTGAGCACTGTCCTGCTTAAACCCTTCAAGGGCTTCCTAGAGTCCTCAACATAAACTCCTAGCATCTGTACTCTGGCCTATGAGACCTTACACAGTCAACCTCTCTACCCCTCTACATGTACCTCCTGTGTCTCTCCCCTTGATCACTCACAGCAGTCACACTGGCTATTTTCAAGATTTTCTCTTCATCTTTGGTTTTCTATCATGTGGTGGTTTCCAGGTCCTCAAAACCTTTCAGCTCCTTCTTTTCTCAGGGCCTTAGCAAATACTATCTTCTCTGCTCTCATTTGCTGTCTGACCAATTCACATGTATCTTTTGGGTCTTAGTTTTAATTTCAATTTGCTCAAAGAAGATTCTTCAAATTATCCAGTATTTAAAAATTTCTTCTGTTTGTGAAATCCTGTTTTTTCCTTGTTTTGAACATACCATAGTTTATAAATTAAGCATCTACATGGT
Organism: Oryx dammah; assembly: GCF_014754425.2. NCBI lineage: Eukaryota > Metazoa > Chordata > Mammalia > Artiodactyla > Bovidae > Oryx > Oryx dammah. The sequence goes on along the minus strand of NW_024070213.1, from coordinate 45,851,434 downwards.
GTTTGTTTGTGTCTTTCACCACACTCAAGGCTTTAAGAAGGTAAGGAGTATATTTCATTTACTACTATCTACTCATTGTTTATCAAAGGAAATGGCAACCCAAAACAGTATTCTTACCTGAAAAATTTTATGGACAGAGAAGCCTGGCAGGCTATAGTCCATGGGGTCAAAAAGACTCATACATGAGCATGCATGAATGCACTCGTTGTCTATCACAGTGTTAGTAGGTAGTAAGTCTTAATATGTGTAGGTTGGATGAACGAATAAAGGGGATGGGCACCCCCAGGGGAAACACATATATCTGGGTTAGAATAGTCAGAGAAGACTTGTGCATTTTTTCTTTATGCATAACAAATGGATACACATATAGCACCTTAAAAAAAACATAAATTTATTATCTCACAGTTTTGTGGGTCAGGAATTCAGGCACAGCTCAGATGAAACCTCTGCTCAGGCTCCATCAAGCTGCAATCAAGTGTTGACCATACTGTGGTTCTCAGTTGCAGCCTAGGGTCCTCTTCCAAGCTCCTTTTGGATTTTGGCAGAATTCAGTTACTTGTGGCTGTGGAACTGAGTCCCTCAGTTACTATATACTGCCCTTCTCCAGAGGCAGCTATATTTGCTTTCTTCCTTGGCACTAGCAGGATCATCTCTCTGAGCTTCATTTTCTTTTCCCTTTCCCTTTAGAACAGATTCAGATTTATGAAAAAGTCACAAGATAATACAGAAAATTGCCCATCTATCCCACACCTCTTTTCACCTGTCATTAACATCTTACCTTTAGCATAATTGATGAACCAATATTGATACATTATCATGAACTGAAATCCATATTTTATTCAAATTTCCTCATGTTTTTTCCTAATATCCTCTTTTGTTCTGGGTTCCCACTCAGGATATCACATTCCATTTATTATCTGCAACACACCTTAACATATAATCTTAGAATGGTTTCAAATAATACTACACCACTTCACAGGTCCTGCAGGTATCTCATAATAGAGTATTCCCAATTTCTCATTCTCATCCATTGTGATATTACTGTTATTTATTTCAGCTATCCATATGATATAATTATGCAATACTTTGTTACCATTATTGCTTTAAAATGTTATATTTTAAATTGATTAAAAATTAGAAATGTAAGAGATTTTATTTTACTTTCATTTGTTCCTCTTCCAATATTCTTCATCTTTTAAAATGCACATCTAAGTTTCTGATCCATATAATTTTCCTTCTGCCTAAACAACTTCTTTTAACATTTATTATAGGGCAGGTCTTTTGGGCAATGAAATTCCTCCAAATTTGTGCAAGAAGTCTTTATTTCTTCTTCACTTTTGGAGGATAATTTTGCTGGATATAAATTTCTAGGCTGATAGTATTTCTTTTCTCTCAACATTTAAAGATTTCACTGCACTATCTTTTCTCTTGTGTGGTTTCTGATGTGAGGTCTCTTGTGATTCATTGCTGTTCTCCTATAGGTGAGGTGTATTTTTCTTTTGGTCTCTTTTAAGATTTTTTTCTTTGTCTTTTTGAGGTTTGAATATGAATGTTTTAATGTTTTTGGTTTTGTTTTCATTTATCCTTACTGGTTTTCTCTGGACCTGTGGTTTGGTGTTGTTATTAATTTTGAAAAGTTCTCAAACATTATTGCTTCAAATATTTCTTTTGTTTCACTCTCTCTTTCTTCTTACAGTATTTCTGTCATGTGTATGTTGCACCTTTTGATGTTCTGCAATTCTTGGATGTTCTATTTTTTTATTTCTTTTTTTTACCTTTGTGTACATTTTATTTTGAGAGGTTTCTTTTAATTGTTTTCAAGTTCACTGATTCTTTCCTTGCTTGTGTTGAGTCTACTGATGAACCCTTGGAAGAAATTTTTAATTTCTATTTCTGTGTTGGATTTTTAGCATCATTTGATTGTTTCTTAGAGTTTCTACCTGTTTACATTAGCCTTCTTTTTTTTTTTTATGTTGTCTACTTTTCCCATTAGATCCCTTAGTATATTAACCATAGCTATTTAAAATTCTCTGACAGATAATTCTGACATTTGTGTCATATCTGAGTCTAGCTCTGATGATTGCTTTGTCTCCTTAGATTTTTTTTCTTGCCTTTTGACCTACTTTATAATTATTATTGAAAGCCAGATGTGTTGTATTAGGCAATAGGAGCCAGCTCCCCAGGCTAAGTAGACCTTTAGTGTAAGGGTTTATGTTAATCTGGGAAGAAGTCGGACTCTGTTTAATGTTTACTTAGCTATGGGTGCCAATGGTTTAAATTCTTCATTACTTTCCTTACTTGTGTCTCTTTTCTTGACTTGGATCGTCCTTAAGTGCTCCTTCTCAGAGTCTGTGTCTTGCAGCTCTTTCAACTGTGACCTGCTAAGTTATGAACATTCTATAACCTTTTAAGTTATGAACATTCTATAACCTTCCCATTAAATCTCAGTCTTTTGTTGTGCTTGTGTTTTGAGGCTGTGATCCTCACAAATATTTCTCTAGGAATAGAGTTTTTTGTATGTTTGTTTCCTGTTTTATCCTCTTTTCTCTGGCTACGGTGTTTCCTATCTATTTCCTTGAATCCTTTGTTGACTCTTTCCTCCCCTTCGGTGAGACAGAAATATTGAAGGGGGTTAGAGTGGAAGAATTTGCTTCCCTCAAGTTGGATGGCTCTGGCAAAGTTCTTCTGTAGACTAGCCCTTTGTAATGGAGAAAGCACTGGTATATTTCCAAGTGATTACTCTTCCCCTTACTCCTTGGAAGGAAAGTTATGACCAACCTAGATAGCATATTAAAAAGCAGAGAGATTACTTTGCCAACAAAGGTCCGTCTAGTCAAGGCTATGGTTTTTCCAGTGGTCATGTGTGGATGTGAGAGTTGGACTGTGAAGAAAGCTGAACGCTGAAGAATTGATGCTTTTGAAGTGGTGTTGGAGAAGACTCTTGAGAGTCCCTTGGACTGCAAGGAGATCCAACCAGTCCATTCTAAAGGAGATCAGTCCTGGGTATTCATTGGAAGGACTGATGCTGAAGCTGAAACTCCAATACTTTGGCCACCTCATGCGAAGAGTTGACTCATTGGAAAAGACTCTGATGCTGGGAGGGATTGAGGGCAGGAGGGGAAGGGGACGACAGAGGAAGAGATAGCTGGATGGCATCACCCACTCGATGGACATGAGTTTGGGTAAACTCTGGAGTTGATGATGGACAGGGAGGCCTGGCATGCAGCGATTCATGGAGTCTCAAAGAGTCACACATGACTGAGTGACTGAACTGAACTGAACTGAATTCTTCCCCTCATGCTGCTGGGCCAAGAAAGCATATTTCTTGAACCTTCACCACGTAAACCTAGTACAATTCCTAGAGGTAAAGTTCATAAGTGTGGGAGTCTTCCTAAGCCTGTTGTCCCCAGGGGTTTCTCACTCACATGCTAGAACATGCTGAGCCCCCAGCAATTCATCAAAATTGCCCTTTGATTTTTCCTATCAGTTTATGACCCCAGATGTTTCTGCTCCAGGTAAGATGATCTCAGCTATTTCTCTCTGGACAAGACTTCTTCTTCATCTTCAGTTATCTCAAGGGTCCAAAAAATTTATTGATTTTTTAGATTGTTCAATTTTTTGTTGGTGTGAGGGTAAGAGAGATAATTTTTAGCTCTTCATATGTACAAGTTGAAATAGATAGCCCCATATTAACTTCTTTTGATACCTGATTAAGTCAGGCCCACTGTGGATAAATTTCTTGATTACTGTAATGCCAGGAGATAAATTCCATCATATTCATATATGCCACCCACGTCCAAGGGGAGATTACACAGGATGTGTATACCAGGGGATGGGAGTCTTGGGGATAATCTTAAAATTCTGCCTGCTCTAGCTTTCCAGAGTGGGTGACACTTGAATTTAGTTCCAAAAGACTGAAGAGAACTGACCTAAAGGTGGAATGAGCAGGCAAGGCAGAAGAAACAGCATGTGCAAAGAGAAGAGAACAAATAAGATAGAGAAAAGGAGCAGATGCTCTTGGATCTCAAGATACAAATGCTAGTCCAAACGCATTAAGTTGTGTACATTAAATATGTGCATATTTTTGTGTATGAATTATACCTGAATAAAGCGGTAAAAATGGTCTTCTCTGGGAGCTCAAAAGGTAAAGTGTCTGCCTGTAATGCAGGAGCCCTGGGTTCAATCCCTGGGTCGCAAGTTCCTCTGGAGAAGGGAATGGCTACCCATTCCAGTATTCTTGCCTGGAGAATTCCATGGACAGAGGAGCCTGGAAGGCTACAGTCGATAGGGTTTTGGAAAGAGTCGGACACAAATGAGCAACTAACACACACAAAGCTTATAAAAACCTAGACTCTGATTTCCTTCATTATGGGATAACATCTTAGAATTTTGATTGGAGAGATTTTCTCAGGAACTCACTCTGAGGACACAAGTAGCCAGCTAGCAAGAACAAAAAACAAAGAACTCTTTCTATTAACTGGGAAAATCTTGAATTATTGGTTTCGAATGTCCAGATGCCTAGATCACCTGAGGCAATGTTCCCGGTGAGCACTTGCCTTGCATTTGGGGTGATTGGGCTGATGGATATGTTCCTTCTAGAAATTCTGCCACCTCAACTTCAATGAACTAAAGCTTTAATGAACAAGATCTTTTCACAGAAGTGTTGTGTCTCTTCAATTTAGTCTTGTTAAGCAAACCTTTTCTGGATTTTCCCCCCGAAACAAAAAAGTTAAAATAAAACACAACAGTAACAAGATCCTCCCCCTGCTTTTTTAATTTGGGGAAAGAAGTTGGGGTATTTATAGATTGTTTCCCTTTTGTAACTGTATAGATCTCATCCTTTTCTTGGACTGTCATTTTAGTGGACATTTTTATCGAAGATGTTTACATTCCTGCAACACATTGGGAACAAATGAAGCAGCCGTTCTGCAGGGAAATGGCATTGACGGTTGCCATGGGAACTGTGTGAAGTCACAGAAAGTAGATTATCTCATAATACATTACAGTGTCAGAAAAAGTCAGCCCGACTAGAGAACAAACTACCAATTAATGAGCGACAATGCCAGGGCAGAGAATAGGAACAAAATAGAAGGCCACCTCAGAAAGGTCTTGTTCAAGTTAATTTATTGCGTGCTTTGCTCTACTCAAGCCAATTATTCTGATTGTTTTCCACCCATATACATCCATTTTAACTAGTTCAAACTTCTATATGAGGAAAATCCATAAAAATGGAATTTGACATTTTGGAGAAATGTTTAAGATTAAAACAACAACAACAACAACAACTTTTGCTCAGTTGGTCAGGTTTTTAAATTAAATTTTTTGATCTTTTTAGTCTGAACATCTTAGGAAGGCAATAGGCTTAACAATTAAGGGTTAAGGTCCTAGCATCAAACTGCTTGGGTGTAAATTCTGGCTTTGCCTCATTAGATTTTTGGCCTCACAGAAATGACTTTACTTCTCCAAGCCTCAATTTCCTCATCTATAAAATGGGAATAATAATATATTCCGTACCTGTAATAGACATTTCTACCTCATGGGTTTGCTTTGAGGATTAAATTAAGTAATCCATGCTTAAAATCTCAGCACAGTGCCTGCTCATATTAAGTCTCCACTATGTGGTTAGCAGTGTTTGATGAAAATTCCTAGATTTTCTGGCAAAGAAATTCAAAAAATCTTATCCTGTGAGAAAAAAAAAAAAAGAAAGAAAAAGAAAATCTGTGCTTTATGCAAAGTCTAACTTGAACTAGCATCAAAAGCACCTGTAAATCTTCATCAAACGGTAGATTTTAGGGCCCTCCCCTGGATCTACAAGTCAGTATCTCCTCTTATGAGGCCCAGATATGTACATTTCATATCTATTTTTTTGGCTATGCAGTGCAGCATGTGGGATCTCAGTTCCCTGACCAGAGATTGAACCCAGGCCCCTGCCTTGGAAAAGCACTGTCTTAACCATTGGATAGAAAGGGAAGTCCTCGACATGTACATTTTAAGTGACCTTCCTAAGTGAGTCTGATTCATTTCAAGACTAAGAATCATGTTTGCCCATTGGAATGTATTTTTCTAAACCCCAGGTTCTGAGTTTGATTAGCACATGTGTGGGGTGTGATGCAAGGAGATGGAAATGTTAATAGGCATCTCAGGACACTCCGATGCAGGTGGTAGAACAACCACATGTGGACAAACCCTGCCCTCCAGAGTTCCTCCAGGTCTTTCCCCTACTCTAACCTCACCTCCCACTTGGAAGGAGGAGCTCTTATAAAGTTGCCAATTGTCTATGAGGATGGAGTGGAGTTTTCCGTGGAAGAAACAAAGAGTTTCATACAAGACCTGCTTTCTCGTGGCAAGCTGCTGTTTTCTTCATCTCTCCTGTAACCCAACTACTTCCTCTAGGGCGGGGAGGGGGGGGGAGCTCTTCTTCCCTTACATCTGGATACCTCAGAAACCAGACTAGGGTTCTGGGCTGGAAGCCTCCCACATGTGTCTTAGGCCGCTTCTGCTCTGGATGAGGAAATAAAGATTGCTTTTCCATCTGTTTCCCACATTTCTCTAAGAATTTATAGGGTCTAGGAAGTTAGGAAGCAGTGTGATGGTTTAGGGCTTCCCAGGTAGTGCTAGTGGTAAAGAACACACCTTCCAATGCAAGTAGATATAAAGAGATGCAGGTTTGCCCCCTGGGTCAGGAAGATCCCCTAGAGGAGGGCACGACAACCTACTCCAGTATTCTTGCCTGTAGAATCCCCATGGACAGAGGAGCCTGGTGAGTTACTGTCTATAGGATTGCAAAGTGTCATACACGACTGAAGTGACTCAGCAAGCATGCCACGTACTCAACAACCATAGATTTTTACTCTAAAACTCTATCCATACATCAGTTGTGTAGAAGATGTTTTAAGTGGTTTTAGGGAAACCCACAAAGACATATTAAGTTCACGTGTAATTTCAGCTAAATTACGAGTTCCATAGGTTCCCTCCAATCACAGGCTTCTGTGCATACTGAGTTCTCAGGGTAATACTTAGCTGAGTCATGAAGCTAGGATTGGATAACACAGGTGAAAACCCTAACGGCAGTAGCCAGTTCAGTTCAGTTCAGTTCTGTCGCTCAGTCGTGTCCAACTCTTTGCAACCCCATGAACTGCAGCACGCCAGGCCTCCCTGTACATCACCAACTCCAGAAGTTTATCCAAACTCATGTCCATCGAGTCAGTGATGCCATCCAGCCATCTCATCCTCTGTCGTCCCCTTCTCCTCCTGCCCCCAATCCCTCCCAGCATCAGAGTCATTTCCAGTGAGTCAACTCTTCCCATGAGGTGGCCTAAGATTGGAGTTTCAGCTTCAGCATCATTCCTTCCAAAAAACACCCAGGACTGATCTCCTTTAGAATGGACTGGTTGGATCTCCTTGCAGTCCAAGGGACTCTCAAGAGTCTTCTCCAACACCACTTCAAAAGCATCAATTCTTTGGCTTCAGCTTTCTTCACAGTACAACTCTGACGTCCATACATGACCACTGGAAAAATCATAGCCTTGACTAGATAGACCTTAGTTGGCAAAGTAATGTCTCTGCTTTTGAATATGCTATCTAGGTTGGTCATAACTTTCCTTCCAAGGAGTAAGCGTCTTTTAATTTCATGGCTGCAGTCACCATCTGCAGTGATTTTGGAACCCTCCAAAATAAAGTCTGACACTGTTTCCACTGTTTCTCCATCTATTTCCCATGAAGTGATGGAACCGGATGCCATGATCTTCATTTTCTGAATGTTGAGCTTTAAGCCAACATTTTCACTCTCCTCTTTCACTTTCATCAAGAGGCTTTTTAGTTCCTCTTCACTTTCTGCCATGAGGGTGGTGTCATCTGCATATCTGAGGTTATTGATATTTCTCCCGGCAATCTTGATTCCAGCTTGTGCTTCTTCCAGCCCAGGGTTTCTCATGATGTACTCTGCATAGAAGTTAAATAAGCAGGGTGACAATATACAGCCTTGACAGACTCCTTTGCCTATTTGGAACCATTCTGTTGTTTCATGTCCAGTTCTAACTATCGCTTCCTGACCTGCATATAGGTTTCTCAAGAGGCAGTTCAGGTGCTCTGGTATTCCCATCTCTTTCAGAATTTTCCACAGTTTATTGTGATCCATAGTCAATAAAGCAGAAATAGATGTTTTTCTGGAACTCTCTCACTTTTTTGATGATCCAGTGGATGTTGGCAATTTGATCTCTGGTTCCTCTGCCTTTTCTAAATCCAGCTTGAACATCTGGAAGTTCATGGTTCACATATTGCTGAAGCCTTGCTTGGAGAATTTTGAGCATTACTTTACTAGCGTGTGAGATGAGTGCAATTGTGCGGTAGTTCGAGCATTCTTTGGCATTGCCTTTCTTTGGGATTGGAATGAAAATGGACCTTTTCCAGTCCTGTGGCCACTGCTGAGTTTTCCAAATTTGCTAGCATATTGAGTGCAGCACTTTGACAGCATCATCTTTCAGGATTTGAAATAGCTCAACTGGAATTCCATCACCTCCATTAGCTTTGTTTGTAGTGATGCTTTCTAAGGCCCATTTGACTTCACATTCCAGGATGTCTGGCTCTAGGTGAGTGATCACACCATCATGATTATCTTGGTCGTGAAAATCTTTTTTGTACAGTTCTTCTGTGTATTCTTGCCACCTCTTCTTAATATCTTCTGCTTCAGTTAGGTCCATACCATTTCTGTCCTTTATCGAGCCCATCTTTGCATGAAATGTTCCCTGGTATCTCTAATTTTCTTGAAGAGATCTCTAGTCTTTCCCATTCTGTTCTTTTCCTCTGTTTCTTTGCATTGATCACTGAGGAAGGCTTTCTTATCTCTTCTTGCTATTCTTTGGAATTCTGCATTCAGATGCTTATATCTTTCCTTTTCTCCTTTACTTTTCCCTTCTCTTTTTTCACAGCTATTTGTAAGGCCTCCCCAGACAGCCATTTTGCTTTTTTTGCATTTCTTTTCCATGGGGATGGTCTTGATCCCTGTATCCTGTACAATATCACGAACCTGAAACCATAGTTATCAGGCACTCTGTCTATCAGATGTAGTCCCTTAAATCTATTTCTCACTTCCACTGTATAATCATAAGGGATTTGATTTAGGTCATACCTGAATGGTCTAATGGTTTCCCCTACTTTCTTCAATTTAAGTCTGAATTTGGCAATAAGGAGTTCATCATCTGAGCCACAGTCAGCTCCCAGTCTTGTTTTTGCTGACTGTATAGAGCTTCTCCATCTTTGGCTGAAAAGAATATAATCAATCTGATTTTGGTGTTGACCATCTGGTGATGTCCGTGTGTAGTCTTCTCTTGTGTTGTTGGAAGAGGGTGTTTACTATGACCAGTGCATTCTCTTGGCAAAACTCTACTAGCCTTTGCCTTCTTTCATTCCGTACTCCAAGGCCAAGTTTGCCTGTTGCTCCAGGTGTTTCTTGACTTCCTACTTTTGTATTCCAGTCCCCTATAATGAAAAGGACATCTTTTTTGGGTGTTAGTTCTAAAAGTCTTGTAGGTCTTCATAGAACCGTTCAACTTCAGCTTCTTCAGCGTTACTGGTTGGGGCATAGACTTGGATTACTGTGATATTGAATGGTTTGCCTTGGAAATGAACAAAGATCATTCTGTCATTTTTGAGATTGTATCCAAGTACCTCATTTCGGACTTTTTTGTTGACCATGATGGCTACTCCATTTCTTCTGAGGGATTCCTGCCTGCAGTAGTGGATATAATGGTCATCTGAGTTAAATTCACCGATTCCAGTCCATTTTAGATCGCTGATTCCTAGAATGTCGATGTTCATTCTTGCCATCTCTTGTTTGACCACTTCCAATTTGCCTTGATTCATGGACCTGACATTCCAGGTTCCTATGCAATATTGCTCTTTACAGCATCAGACCTTGCTTCTATCACCAGTCTCATCCACAACGGGGTGTTGCTTTTTCTTTGGCTCCATCCCTTCATTCTTTCTGGAGTTATTTCTCCACTGATCGCCAGTAGCGTGTTGGGCACCTACTGACCTTGGGAGTTCCTCTTTCAGTATCCTATCATTTTGCCTTTTTCTACTGTTCATGGGGTTCTCAAGGCAAGAATACTGAAGTGGTTTGCCATTCCCTTCTCCAGTGGACTGCATTCTGCCAGACCTCTCCACCATGACCCACCCGTCTTGGGTGGCCCTGCGGGCATGGCTTAGTTTCACTGAGTTAGACAAGGCTGTGGTCCATGTGATCAGATTGACTAGTTTTCTGTGATTGTGGTTTCAGTGTGTCTGCCCTCTTATGTCTTCTCACAACACTTACCGTCTTACTTGCGTTTCTCTTACCTTGGACGTGGGGTATCCCTTCACGGCTGCTCCAGCAAAGCACAGCCACTGCTTCTTATCTTGGACAAGGGGTATCTCCTCACTGCCACCCCTCCTGACTTTGAATGTGGAGTGGCTCCTCTCTGCCCTCCTGTGCCTGTGCAGCCACCGCTCCTTGGACGCGGGGTTGGAGGTTATCAATAAACTGGTTACTGCTATAAAAGCATGGTAATAAACTAGGCATTGCCTTCATGTAAGCTTCAAACTTCTTTCTGGATCTACTTTAAAGCAGACCCTCCAATTGCCCCTCTTTGTTCAGTCACCCACCAGGTGATTGGATCGTGGAGAAGTAAAAGAGTTTTGGAGAGATGGAATAGAGAAAGGAGGGAATAGAAAGACACATGAAAGATGTGTGTATGTGTTTGTGTACTTGCATTATCAAGCACTGAGGAAAGAATTTGTAATTTATTTTTATCTCCTCCATGTACAGATAGAAAATGTGGTGGATGATGGAATCTTGTCTTACATCTCTTCCTTCTAATACCTCATGAAAAAGAGCAAATTTTAGGGTCACCTGGTCCCTGTTTAGGGATTTTTCAACTGTGTGCATGCATGCATTTAGATGCTTTGAGCATATAATTCAGGAAGACCTATGTCTCTACTCTAAAGCCTTTATTTATTTATTTGCACATGACTTGTTTAATTCCAAGGTGCTTAAGGCATTTGCAAATATTAAATGAAGTGTTAATTCTGTCCATGTCTCTATAAAGCAGTGAAAAAGTCTTTTATTATAAAACATTATGAACTAGATCTTAAAAATAGATGTAACAGGAATAGGAATAGTCAAAAGGGATGAGAAAACAAAGAAGATGCAATAGGAAGAAGAGACCTCAATGAAAAATCTTCTGTAGTTCCAAACCAAGCAAGGCAGCCTGTGTCAAATTTTCCCTGCAGTTGGATCCCAAGTCAACTGTCCAGCATTCCATAAGGTGATTCTGTATGTTTGTTGCTAGTTTTGTTATTTATCATCTTAGTAGATAGAAAATTTTGAGTAAGGCACTTCCTTGCTTGAGAACTATGTTTCCTTATCTGTAAAATGGGGATCACAGCAGCATTTACCTAACATATTTATGGAGGAGAACCCTTGTGATGTGTGATCTTTATAATCATCATCATTATCAACATCTTCATTACCATCAGCATCGTCATTATCATCATCTGTAATCATTAAACAAACCTCTCTCTTGGTCACTGCTGGTAAGGGGTGTTTTTGCCTCAGCCAAAGCTGGGTGTGGAAATTTCCCATAGTAGGTTCATTGCAGAAATGTCCCCAGTTTTCTAACTCTCCCTATTCTGTGTCCTTAACAGTGTGACTTGACAGCTCCTCCCATCTCTCTTTCCTTACTTCCTCAATTTCGACTGGTTGTACAACTTGCTTTGGCTAACTGGATACAGAAGAAATGATACAGTTTCAGTTTTGAGCTCAGACCTCAAGTGGCCTCCCATGCTTCTGTTTACTCTCTTGGAAACTTGCCTTGTTACCACGAGAATCAAACCTAGCACGCTAGATGAGGACACATGGTCCAGGAGTCCTCATTGCCCAGCTGACAATTGTCCTCTCTTGGTCAGTCCTCAGCAGCTTGCCAGATGACCACAGACACATGAATGAGGTGATGCCTGGCTCAGATCAGCAGAACCACCCATCTCACCTGTAAATTTCTGTGCAGTAAATCATCATTGTGGTTAAGCTAGTATGTTTCTAAGATAGTATGTTTTCAGAACGGTGTGTTGTATAGCAACAGGTAACTGCTACAGCTCCCTTTTCAGGTTTACCCTTTGTTGATTTTGCCAGAATGTTTCTTTTCTAACTTGTAAGGATTAATCCATTTTGTGAATTTATTTATTAATGGCTAACTCTGACTCCAGTCAATGAGGGGAAATAAATCAACCAAAGTTCTAGTCACCAAAGGCAACAATCCAGTTGAGTAGGTAAGCCTATAATGAATGGTGAAAATCGTCAGGACTATAAGAGAATTATCAAAATGACATTCTGAGAAGAAAGAGGCAAATTCTAGTCTGAGGTTGGCGCAGAATGGGAGGACTGGGGGAAGTCACATAAAGAAATTCCTCCAGTATCTCTTCAGTCATATCTGTCCTTCCATCTTCACTTCTCCATCTGAATTCTGGACAAGTTGCAATAGGTTTCTGACTTATTTTCTTTTTTCTCGTCTTGCCCCCACTTCAATCCATTCTTCTGCCAGATGATTTTCCCTGAAATGCAAATCTGGCTATATTATTCCCCTGCTTAAGTCTTTTGGTGGACATACATATGCCATCTGGAGAGGACTCTAACAAGGAGGAAGAAAGTGGGCTGAAGTCACTGTTGGAAGGGCAGATTAGGGTGAGGTGCTGACACCTCCTGAGTGAGCTGGAACCTGCATGCTAGCGCCTTCAGCATCTATTCCTGGCCAGATTATCTAAACATTGATGAGTGTCTCCACTCTGCCAAGACTTGGGCCTTCGGGCATGGAATTTGTCAGAGCAAAGAGAAAGAGAACAGCATACAGACATCCTAATGGAGATTTCCTAGGGCTATGATTTAAATTGGCTTTTGTTCCCTCAGCAAACTCTGAAGGACAGAGAGGCAAGAGTGGCCAATAGTTACTGGTTGGGAAATAAGGAACGGATTTGCAAGGGATAGGCCACACCCAATTAGTTGAGAGTAGGGAGCAACCAGAGCTTAAGTGCAAAAAATTTTAAATCCTGTGTAAGCTGGCTTTGTAAGCTTGCTAATAGAACTTGTGCAATGCCCGAGACAGAGGGTCAGTGAAGAAAAGGAGACATGTCAAGATAATTTTTTCAACAGTTTTTTTTTTTTTTTTAATCCCCCTACCTTCTTTACCTTTCTGAACACTCAACTGAGTTTTCAACCAGCCTGATTTGGGTAACAAAATAAACAGTGTTTATGGTAGAAGGGATTTAGGGGTTAAAAGCACAAATTTATTTAGATATTATATGTACCCGGATTTAAGTAATTGATTCACTATTTGCTTCCCATAGAACCTCAGGCAAGTTACTTAATTTCCATGACGGCTCAACCCCATCTAGTCCTTGTGGACGGCAGCCGTAGGGGCAGGCAAAGCATAGACCTCCTGGCTGTACACGTTGCCTGGACTTTTCATCCTCTCATCTGAAAACGGGGACAATACTTTCCTCCTGGGGATCTTGGGAGAGTTAAGTAGGTTACTGTGCATAAGTTGCTTAGCTTGGAAGCTGACACAAAATAGGCATGCCATAACAATTGGTTATTAATATGGCTATGTGCCAGGGATTTTAGAGGATTATTGAATTTAAATCCCCATAACCATCCGATGAGGCAGAACTTTCCCAAGTTACCATAGCTAGTAACTAAAATATTTTGGACTTAATTTAGGCAGTTTATCTCTATAGCCTGTGCTCTTAACTAGTGTACTTTAAATTACATGTGCATTCTTCTTCTCTCTCTCCTTCACTGTCTATTATCTAGCTAGCTATCTATCATCTATTTATCTATCTTCATCACCACCATCATCATATCCATTATTTGTCGACCATTCTCTATCAATCATCTTTCTACTGTCTACATACTCTATACACATATTTGCATACATATAGTTAGCCCAGTAATACAGAGAAGAAAACAAGAGGCTCAGAAAACTTAGCAGACCCCAGATGACAGAGCTGACTTTCTAGTCTAAAATACCTGACTCCAAAACTTGTGCTGTTTTTTTAAAAACTAATTAAGATTATGAATAAAGTAGCCAGCAAGTCTTTTTCAGTACAGTCATTTAAAATTTTCCTGTGAAGAAAGGAAAAATACTAAAGTGTCAACTGTCTCCCTCACCTATTTGTGCTCCTAGCAAATAAGAAAGCAGATTTCAATAAGTGGTATTGGAGCTGACATTTGGGGGATAGAGAATATGTAGTTTTAGGAATCAGGACAGTACAGATAACACTCACACACCATCAAAGGCTTGGTAGCCTTCATGTCTGGCTGTATTGTTTGTCCAAGCAGAACCACAAGTACTACTGTTTTCAAGGCAACAAGCTAGTACAGAGACAAGTGGCTCCCAGGAAAAGTGTGGCTTCCTCTGCACATTTGTATATAGGGACACCCTATAGCATGAATACAATTATCTCCAATAGTAGAGGACAGTTGGCAGTGTACAGGGTCCAAAACAGCAGTCAATTCTCAAATAATAATGCTTGAGCTTGGGAAAGCATGGAATTCACTGGGATAATTTTGCATCTGATTAACTTTCCTAATTAGGCTTCCTGTAAACCAGCATGGTTTAGCCGGTCTTTAGCACCTATGATTTTTAGCATCTATCCTAGACTATATAAATCTATTTTCAGTTCAGTTCAGTTCAGTCACTCAGTCGTGTCCGACTCTTTGCAACCCCATGAATCGCAGCACGCCAGGCCTCCCTGTTCATCACCAACTCCCGGACTTCACTCAGACTCACGTCCATTGAGTCCGTGATGCCATCCAGCCATCTCATCCTCTGTCGTCCCCTTCTCCTCCTGCCCCCAATCCCTCCCAGCATCAGAGTCTTTTCCAATGAGTCAACTCTTCTCATGAGGTGGCCAAAGTACTGGAGTTTCAGCTTTAGCATCATTCCTTCCAAAGAAATCCCAGGGTTGATCTCCTTCAGAATGGACTGGTTGGATCTCCTTGCAGTCCAAGGGACTCTCAAGAGTCTTCTCCAACACCACAGTTCAGAAGCATCAATTCTTCGGCACTCAGCCTTCTTCACAGTCCAACTCTCACATCCATACATGACCACTGGAAAAATCATAGCCTTGTCTAGACGGACCTTAGTTGGCAAAGTTATGTCTCTGCTTTTGAATATACTATCTAGGTTGGTCATAACTTTTCTTCCAAGGAGTAAGCGTCTTTTAATTTCATGGCTATTCAGTTGTATACAATAAACTGGGGAGATGACTGCTGGTTGGCACCCTTTCCCACCTTCATGTCAGTTGGTCCAATTCATTGCCTCCTGAAAGTCCCCCTCTTCAGTGCTACTCTCAGAAGATGACCTTATTCCAATC
Source organism: Oryx dammah (assembly GCF_014754425.2). Classification (NCBI taxonomy): domain Eukaryota; kingdom Metazoa; phylum Chordata; class Mammalia; order Artiodactyla; family Bovidae; genus Oryx; species Oryx dammah. The sequence goes on along the minus strand of NW_024070213.1, from coordinate 45,836,029 downwards.
CCACCAAGAAAAGTGGAGATGTGTTGCCCTGATGCTTCTCAGCTTCCCTCACACTGATCTCTAAAAAAGAATAACTGAGCAAACTCATGTCAGAGCTTTCCTGGAAGCTCCCCATTCCAATTATTCTGTTTTGTTTGTTTCCAGTAAACTTTAGAAATACCTGGAAATGGCAATATATTTGAATCCAAATTAAATCTCCCTCGATCACCTCTCTTTGATCTCAAGTGACCCAAATTGCTCTGTGTTCAGTTATTTGGTTAAAAAATATGAGCCCTTGCCCAAGTTTACTCCTATCCTTCCTGCATACAGAAAGAAGTGCTCCTCTTTCCTTTCCAAATAAATCTTTGTCGTGTGTCTTGGATCCAGTTCCCTTCTAGGAGGCAATGCTATTGCTTTCCCCCACTCTTGACTTCCAAGCTCTTCTTTTCCACTGGCTTCTTCTGGTAACCTTCAAACGTACTCTGAGGTTTGTGCAAAATACATACAAAATTCAAACCAAAAACAAAAGCCAAGACAAAACAAACTAAACATTTCCCAGAATTCAGCCTTCTCCTCAAGCTGCTCCCTGATTTATTTTTCTCTTCAATTACTATTCTTATCTTTATCTTTCCCTCGTTATCCATCCTGCAGCGGTCTTGTTCTTGCTCTGACTCTCTTTCCATTGAAAGCACACTTTGTAAGGAGACCAAAACGCTCCATCAAAACACTTATTGTTCTTTTTGGATGTCTCTCTCCTCCCACTGGCCTGTTCTTTGAAATCTAAGAGCCTTGTCAATACTGTGTTCTAAAGGATTCCCTGGCTGTCCAGTGGTTAGGACTACCCACTTCCACTGTAGGGTGCCAAGGTTGGATCTCTGGTTAGAAAACTAAGATCCCACAAGCCATGTGGCAAGGCCAAAAAATAAAAAAAGATTAAAAAAATACTGTACTCTAGCGTCCAACAGAGGGCCTAGCACATTGTAACTGCTTAGCTAACATTTACACTGGTCTTAGCCAAAAGATAGAGAAGTGATGAACAAACTTGTCTAGAGTGAATGAGCTCAGCTCAGTCCAGTGGATCCTTTCCACTGTCACTCTAACAGTCTTCTAAGATGCCTTTGGTGTTGCTGACTGGTCATCCTTCTTGAAATGCTCTCATACCTTGGATTCTAGAATGCATCTTTTTTTTTTTTTCCCTATTCTCACCTAAACCTGCTCCTAGAAGGAACGGGTCAGGTGTTGTTCATTCTTGTATCCCGGTGTCTTACACAGTGTCATAGTAAACTGAACAGGCTAGAGTGGGTGAATCATACTATGTATATAAGGATTTTCTGTACTCTGCTTTTATTCCAAGGAAGGCATTACCTAAATAGGTTTTTAATTCTCAGAAATCTCAAATCTCTCCAGTATGTGATAGCTTAAACTCTGCCTTATTTATATCCATGGATCATAAGACATTTACTGCTAATAAGTATGGAATACTCTCTTTGTATTTAGCCTTTAAATTTTTTTTTTGAAATAGGTAGCATAAAGAAGTTTAGAATCTAATTTCAACCAAGAAATCTAGTGGAAGGTCAAATGTGCCTGATCTCTTTGCAAGAAGAAGCAATAAACGTGGCCAACACTACCTGTAAGATGAGTGGTTAATATGAAATTAAAAGCTAGACTTATGGCTCCAAGACTATGAAATTGATTGATTATAAAAACTGCCTCAATTCTTTATTTCCTCCTGTATGCTTGCCCTTTGCTGTATGATTTTTCAGGGACACTCCTCCACCCCCTTAAATCTTGACTGGATTTATGACCATCTTTATCCAATCGAATGTGGTGGCAGTGACTATACTCCAATTTCCAATTTCAGGCTAGGGCTCAAGAGGTCTGGCAGGTTTCCAGTTATCCTCTTAGAACTCCACTATCTCCATGTGAACAAAGCTGGGATACTCCACTGAAGAAGGAGAGAGCAGGTAATATAGACATGAATCACTGCAGTGGACATCACTTTAACTCACCACTCCCCGATGACTGGCCAGCTGACTACAGACATGAGTCAGCCTAGCCAAGATTAGCCAAGTTAGGCTCAACCCAGTCCAGCATCACCACAAGGGACCCACAGGTCTATGAGCTAAATAAGTGATCGCCATTGTAAGATACTGTATTTTGGGGATGGTTAGCATATCCAGACAAAGGAAAAGACTGAATCAAAAATGTCTGATTGGTGTGTCTGACTACCTTGATGATGCAATGACTGCTGTCTGACTGAGTTAATTGTTTATCTTAATTGATTTTTTTAAAATAGCTTTATTGAGATGTAATTTATATTCCATCTAACTCATCTAAATGTATAATTTAATTTTTTTAGCATATTCAGAATTGTGTGCTGTGCTGTGCTTAGTTGCTCAGTTGTGTCTGACTCTTTGCCACCTCATGGACTACAGCCCACCAGGCTCCTTTGTCTGTGGGGATTCTCCAGTTAAGAATACTGGAGTGAGTTGCCATGCCCTCCTCCAGGGGATCTTCCCAACCTAGGGATTGATCTCAGGTCTCCCACATTGCAGGCAGATTCTTTACTGTCTGAGCCACCAGGGAAGCCCAAGAATACTGGAGTGGGTAGCCTATCCCATCTCTAGGGGATCTTCCTGACCCAGGAATTGAACTGGAGTCTCCTATATTGCAGGAGAATTCTTTACCACCTAGGCTACCAGGGGAGCCCTCAAAGTTGTGTAATCATCACCAAATCAATTTTAGGATATTTGTATAGCCCCTCAAAGAAATCCTGTACCTACTAGCAGTCATTCTCAAATTCCCATCATTCCTTCCCTTGAGCCCTAAGCAACCACTAATCTACTTCTATTTGAATACATTTGCATATTATGGAAATATAATAAAAATGAAACATGCATTATGTGATTTTTGGATTCTTTCACTTAGTGTGTTTTCAAGGAAAACGTGGAAAGACCTTTCCGTGCTGTAGCATCTGTCAGTACTTCATGTTGGTGTATGGCAAAACCAATACAGTATTGTAAAGTAAAATAAAATAAAAATAATAATATTTCATTATATGAATATACTACATTTTATTTATCCATTCATCAGTTGATGGATATTTGGACTGTTTCTGCTATCATAATTAGTATTGCTCTAACTGTTTGCATATAAATTCTGTATGGACATATGATTTCTTTCTTTCTTTTACTATTTACTTATTTAGCTGTTCTGGGTCCTAGTTGCAGTGCATGGGGTCTTCAATCTTCACTGTAGCATGTGGGATCTTTAGGTGTGGCATGTGAAGTTTTAGTTGTGGTATGTGGGATCTAGTTCCCTAACCAGGGATTGAACCCAGGCCCCTGCATTGGGAGCTTGGAATCTTAGCCACTGGACCACCAGAGAAGTCCCTGGATATATGCTTTCATTTCTTTTATGTATATAACTAAGAGTGGAGTGGTTTGGTCACGTTGTGACCTGATGGTTAATCTTTTGAAGAACTGCCTGCCTATTTCCCATAGTAGCTGTGCCATTTTCCATGCCCACCAGTAGTGTATGAGGGCTCAAATTTCTCCACATGTTGTCAACACTAGTTATTATCTACCTTCTTATTATAGCCATCCTAACGGGTATGAAGAGATATCTTATTGTGGTTTTAATTTGCAATTCCCTAATTGCTAATGGCGTTGAGACCTTTCCATGTGTTTATTGTGTCCATTTGTATACATTCCCTGGAGAGATGTCTATTCAGATCCTTTGCCCACTTTTAATTGTGTTGGTTTTTGCTATCGAATTATATCTTAATTAATATTTTCCAAGTGAAAAGATAAAATTTCAGTTGAAATTCAATTACCCAGTATCTTTCAGTATACCTTGAATTAGTTTTGTGGTTCCCAGTATGACTGACCATTAGATACACTGGGGTATATTTCAAAAACAGAACATTTTAGGTCTTATCTTTGGAAATTCCAATCAAGGAGGGATAAGGAAAGTTTAAGAATTTGTATTTAAATCAAACTATGCACGAGATACCACTAATCAGCCAAATTTAGAATCATATAAAATACATAAACATCGGTTTATGTATTCCTGGGAGAAGTAATGTTGAGAAATAAGACTACTAAGATATTTCAGGTCAATATCAGGGGAAAATAAAGACTTCCAAATCTCTCACTTGATATATTCTTTTCAACACATAGGAAGGCTTAATAAATGCTGTGTTTGGATAGAAACAATGGGCAAAGGGTGTACAAGGTTTAGCTGTAACACTTTATTAACTGCTTTTGAAAGGCAGAGACTCTGTTTTCTGCAAAGTGTAACTCACAGGCCCCAGAAGATAAACAAGAACTCAAAGGAAAAACAAGGACTTATTGTCCCCTGCTATGTTCAATAGCAGTCATCCAAATAGACCCCTAGCTGGGAGATGTGAAGGGGAGCAAAGGAAAGAAGGTATCGAGTAGTCTGTGGAGGAAACAGTAACACTAGATGGAAAGCAATGGAATGTTCTTGAGTATATAAAGTCAAGGCACCCACTAAACATCGTAGCTTCTACATTCCAGATTGAAATTCTGAGATGAAGGCTCTGTCAGAGTCCCTAAAACCCTTGGTGGAGAGGAATTCCAACTTGTGGGCTGGGTACCATTACTTTCAAGCAATAAGCATGTTTATTATTTTCACTTTGCAAAACTGTTTTACAAAGATATTTGTAGCAAAGTTAATTATGTAGCCATTTCCTTCAAAAGCAGTCTTTAAATTTGTATATAAACTTTGGTTATAATCTGCTTAAGCAAAAATAGAAAAAACCCCAAGAAAGTCTAAAAGGAAGTAGACCAAAGTTTAACATTCTGTACATTCTCATTTCCCATAAATGAGAATAAATTTTTTTTTACGAGCAAATTTCTCTTTTGAGGTAGGTAATACTTTTAGATTTAAGTGCACAGAATAAAAAACCAGGCTACCTGGGTTTAAAGTCTGACTCTGCTACTTACTATATATGTACAACTGGGAGCATTAGTACCTCAGACAGGAAACCATGCTGGCTGGGGAATCAGGAAAAACACTGAGCAGGAGTTTTCATCTGATATCTAAGGACCCAAAAAAAGCAATATGAAAAGCAGAGGAAGGAGTTACCAGAAGAAAAGATGGCAGGTGCAAAGATCCAGGGGTAAGGAGGGGCTTTTCATGACTGGCATTTTCTACGAGGAGAAGCTGCCCTGAATGGAGGAGAGGGAGCGTGGGAGGGAACAGTAACTCTTGCGGGAGGCAGTTGGGCTGTAGGAAGGAGTTTGAATTTTAGTTCAAGTATCTTCTTTTTTAAACTTTGTATTTTATATTGGGGTGTAACCAGTTGACATAGTCTCCTAATCTTTAAGATAAACATAATAGAAGGACAGTCTTTGTAGAAAATGGCCTGGCTGGGAATAAATCAGAGTGGGATAAGGCTGGAAACGGAGGATTAGCTAGAAAGCCACAGTGGGGAACTGAGTGAGAGATGGTGGGACATGAGGCTGACAATGAGGATGGAGAAAATGAAAGGGTTTGAGACTCAAGGTTTTAATGGGGAACAAACTGGGGGTAAAGGAAAAACAATTAAATGTCTCCTGGGACTTCCCTGACGGTCCAGTAGTTAGGGCTCCACACTTCCACTGCAGGGTGCACAGGTTCGATCCCTAGTTGGGGAATGGAAATCCTACAATCCCTGCTAAATACAGCCTGAGCAATAGGATGGGTGCCAGGGACACTGACTGAGATGAGGAAAGATAGTGAGAGGATGGAGAACTTCAGGGAAAATCCAGGCTTCAGTTCTGAATATGTCAGGCCTGAAATGCCTGTAGTTTTATGACATTGCATGTAAATATAATTTATCATTATTCTCCCAGGAAGAGAGTCTTGATTAGAGGCATACTGAATTGAAAATTTCTTTTCAGCTCTTACATTTACCCTTTTAACTAGGAGAAAGCAATTGTATTAAATAATATCTAATTATTAGACCCTAGTCAGAATTCCCACATTCAATTAATAGAATGGGTTTTGGCAATGGAAAAGGTACTTTAGTATGGCAAATATTGGAAGAGATGTACTCTCAGGGTTGTGCCCTGGGAAAGGAAATAAAACAATGACACACACATCACAGTCCTACAGGCAAGCCCTTGGCCAAGCTCTGAACTGGGGGCTTGGTTTCTTGTTGGCTGAATACTGTTGGGTTGGGTTTCCTTACCTGTATAGTTGAGACAAGACACCATTGAGGGTTGTGATATGGATTACAGGATTTGATGTTCATCAAGTACACAGCTTGGCATATAAATACTGGTTCCTTTTCCCCATTCTGGGCAGATTGCTTTGTTTAACAAAGCAAACGCTTGCACTTAAAAGCACTTCATATTTTCAAAGTGCTTACATGCACAGTCTTAGAGCCTAGTCTAATTTTCTCAGAAATCAGAATAAAATGAAAGCATTTTTTTCTCTTCAAAGTAAGAAGACTTGAGAACACAGTTAATTAAATGATCTGAATTGACTTCATTTAGTACAGAATTAAGGTCTCTCAGCATGGGCTGATATTCTTGACCATCACATTAGCCTTCACTGTCTCAGAATCTGATGATTCCAATACTTCACCACCCAGGCATCTGAATGGCCTTTCTGACCTTTTGCAGTGAAATCTCCCTGTTTACTTCATCATTAATTAGTGACTGATCTCCCACTGTGGATAGAACTTTGTGCAGAGGGTGTTAACATGCTCCCCACTCAGCCTGCATTTCATGGCAAGCTGGCTGCTGTCACCACCCCAAGACTCTGGCTCTATTCTACCCTCTGCTGGATCCTCTCTGTCCTTCCTCCTGAACCATCGCGGCCAAAGTTGTTGGTCTCATCACTCATTCACTTGCTTTCCTCCTTGCCTTAGTCCATGCTTGCTAAACTCTTCTTGCTCCAAAAACAGATTCCCCCCTTGGCCTCCTTCTCAGTCACTTGATTTTTCCTTCTTAAAAAAATTATTTGTTTATTTGGCTGTACTGGGTCTTAGTTATGATGTGGGGGGGCCTTATCTCTAGTTGTGGAGCATGGGCTTATTTGCCCTATGGCATGTGGGATCTTAGTTCCCTGACCAGGGATGGAACCCATGTCCCTTGCATTGGAAGGCAGATTCTTAACCACTAGACCACCAGGGAAGCCCCAATTTTCTTCTTAATTTGAGGAACTAGAAGCCAATCTATGAGAGTTTCCTCAACCACCTGTTTCCCCATTATATATTTATTGACTTATTATCCTTTAATCATTCATCCGGTCATTCACTTATTCTCAAATAATCATCCAGTTATTCATTACCTTGCATCACTCCCTTCATCCTTTTTTTTCTGCTCATTCTCTTCCTTGAGAAGGAGACCAGCAGAGTCTTTAGAGTTATGGTTATTGACAGTGACAGGCAGATTGTTTGCAGCTGGTATTCTGGGTTGAGTTTTGTCATGGACTGAATGTTTGTGTCCTCTCAAAAATTGTATGTTAAAACTCTGTCTCCACAGTGGGATAGTATTAGGAGGTAGAGACTTTGAGAGGTAAATAGGATTACATGAGGTTGAGGTCATGAGGGTGGAGTCCTCATGAATGCAATTGGTGCCCTTATAAGAATCACGAGAGAGTTTGTTTCTGCTCTCAGCTATGTGAGGCTACAACAATAAGTTGGCAGTCTGCAACCTGTAAGAGGGTTTTCACCAGAAGTCACCCATCCTGCCACCCTGATCTTGGACTTCCAACTTTCAGAGCTGTGAGAAGTAAACCTCTTACTTACCACCCCGTTGATGACCTTTGCTGTAGCAGCACAAGCTGACATAGCAACAAATCCCCAAGGGCTGAGGTTCACCCGTTCAGTGACTTCACTCCCTCCTCCCCCCACCCAACAAGTACAATCATTATGTGGAGTAAAGTTGATTAGGCCTCAAAAATGGGGCCTCAGAAATCATCTTGTACACCCTGTCTCATCTCATAGATGAGAAGGTGGAGGCCAGACCAGAAGGGTGAGCTGGCAGTGTGAGCCAGTGAAAGGTACCTAATTCATGGGGTCAGGCATACAGGTATTAAATCTTCACTCTGCCAATTCGTAACTGTGTGTCCTTGGGCAAGTGATGTCTTCTCTCTGAGCCTCTTTTCTTATTTAGAAACGGGATTACAGTACTTACCTTGAAGAGGTTTTGTGAAGATTCAAAACAGTATGTATGAAGAGTCTAGCTCATTCATTTACAAATAGTTCAGTTCAGTTCAGTTTAGTTGCTCAGTCGTGTCCGACTCTTTGCGACCCCATGAATTGCAGCACACCAGGCCTCCCTGTCCATCACCAACTCCCAGAGTTCACTCAGACTCACATCCATCGACTTGGTGATGTCATCCAGCCATCTCATCCTCTGTCGTCCCCTTCTCCTCCTGCCCCCGGTCCCTCCCAGCATCAGAGTCTTTTCCAATGAGGCAACTCTTCCCATGAGGTGGCCAAAGTACTGGAGTTTCAGCTTTAGCATCATTCCCTCTAAACAAATCCCAGGGCTGATCTCCTTCAGAATGGACTGGTTGGATCTCCTTGCAGTCCAAGGGACTCTCAAGAGTCTTCTCCAACACCACAGTTCAAAAGCATCAGTTCTTCAGCACTCAGCCTTCTTCACAGTCCAACTCTCACATCCATACATGACCACAGGAAAAATCATAGCCTTGACTAGACGGACATTTGTTGGCAGAGTAATGTCTCTGCTTTTCAATATGCTATCTAGGTTGGTCATAACTTTTCTTCCAAGGAGTAAGCGTCTTTTAATTTCATGGCTGCAGTCACCATCTGCAGTGATTTTGGAGCCTCCCAAAATAAAGTCTGTCATTGTTTCCCCATCTATTTGGCATGAGGTGATGGGACTGAATGCCATGATCATAGGGTGGTGTCATCTGCATATCTGAGGTTACTGATATTTCTCCTGGCAATCTTGATTTCAGCTTGTGCTTCTTCCAGCGTTTCTCATGATGTACTCTGCATATAAGTTAAATAAGCAGGGTGAAAATATACAGCCTTGACGCACTCCTTTTCCTATTTGGAACCAGTCTGTTGTTCCATGTCCAGTTCTAACTGTTGCTTCCTGACCTGCATATAGGTTTCTCAAGAGGCAGGTCAGGTGGTCTGTTATTCCCATCTCTTTCAGAATTTTCCACAGTTTATTGTGAACCACACAGTCAAAGGCTTTGGGATAGTCAATAAAGCAGAAATAGATGTTTTTCTAGAACTCTCTTGCTTTTTCCATGATCTAGCGGATGTTGGCAATTTGGTCTCTGGTTCCTCTGCCTTTTCTAAAGTCAGCTTGAACATCTGGAATTTCACGGTTCATGTATTGCTGAAGCCTAGCTTGGAGAATTTTGAGCATTATTTTACTAGTGTATGAGTTGAGTGCAATTGTGCGGTAGTTTGAGTATTCTTTGGCATTGCCTTTCTTTGGGATCGGAATGAAAACGGACCTTTTCCAGTCCTGTGGCCACTGCTGAGTTTTCCAAATGTGCTGGCATATTGAGTGCAGCACTTTCACAGCATCATCTTTCAGTCACTCAATAAATGATGGCTATTATTAGCTGAGACCCAAACCCAGGAATCCCAGTTCTTAGCCAAGTCCTTTTCTATTATCCAAGGCTGACCCATCCTTCTTGTACCTCCCTTTCAGAGTTAATCTAACCTTTCTTTGTGGCTTATGGAGTTTTCCTTTAGAGTCATTTGGGGCAGTCCTTTCCTTCTGTCTTGTATTATAAGTATCTGTGTACCTCTCTATCTTCTCTCCTAGGTTGCATAGCATAAGGGCAGAGTGGTGTCTAATGTATTTCTGTCTCTTTAGTGCAGTAATCTTCAAATTCTAAAGAGGGAGGATCACACATCACCAGGGAGGCTTGTCAAAAATGCAAATTATGCAGTCCAACCTCCAAAGGTTTGGTTTCAATCAGACTGGTCCATGAATATGGAGCTTTAACAAATAACCCATGTCATTCTAATGCAGGTGGATCACAGTGCTCTGGGAATTACAGCTCATCAACTTATTTTAGTGTTTGGCAGGTAGTAGGTGCTCCAGAATCATTAAGTGAATTTGATGAAGGTGCACCATATTAATTGTCTATTGCTACATAACAAACCACCACTAAACAGCAATGATTTGTTATTTTTTACAATCCTGTGGGTTGGCACTCTGGATTGTGCTGCTGGGCCCACCTGGGTCCCTCATGAGGTTGCATTCAGCTGGAGCAGCTGGGATTAAGCCAACTGGCCAGCTGGGCCTCTTTCTCCATGGTGCCTTCCATCCTCAAAGAGGCTAAACCAAGCTTCCTCACGTGGTGGCAGCAGCATTCCAAAAGAATTAGCCTCACTGCAGAAGCCTTTGCGGACATATTATTGGCCAAAGCAAGTCACATGACCAGAGTCAATGTGGAAAGGGCATGCAAAGTTATGGCTGCTGGGAGCTACAGTTTATTGGTAGGGTTGCCAAATAAAATACAGGACAATCAGTTATATTTGAATTTCAGATAGGTAAAGAAATTATATATATATAGTATAAGCAGATTCCATGCAATATTTGGGAAACACACTAAAATTTTTTCTTTGAAATGGCAACCCTCTCCAGGATTCTTGACTGGAAAATTCCAGGGACAAAGGAGACTGATGGGCTATATAGTCCATGGGGTCAGAGAGTCAGACATGATTGAGCAACTGAGCACATGTCCTATGCACTATTTGGGACATACTTACACTAAAATGTTATTTTTTGTTTACCTAAAATTAAAGTATAACCAGTCACCCAATATTTTTATTGGCTAAATCTGGCATCTCTACACTGGAAACCATTAATGTAAGAATATATCACCTGCACTATTGTCTTTTTTAACTTTGACAATAAAATTGCTGCTTTGGGGTTTTCTGCCTCAGATACTTCTAAAAGTGGGTGTTTATTTTTTTGCTATTCCCAGGTACTAAGAGCTGCTTGATGTTTTTTTGGATTTTCTGAGAAGCTGTTTCCATTTAGCTCTGTTCTTCTCATGTGTGGAATCTTCCCTGTTGAATACCTTCTCTTCTGGATCAGGTTTGTTTCTGGAGTCACTCATCTCCATTTCTCCTGGAACAATTATCCCCTGCTGGGCCCAGGCTTCCTTCTAGACACAGGCTCTTCATCTTTTTTGCATCGTGGATTCCTTGGTAGTCTGGCGAGGCTGATAGGCCCCCCTCAGAGTAATGCTTTTAAATACATAAAGTAAAACACAAGGGAGTACTCAGGAATCACATTGAAATTCAGCTATCAAAATACTGATAAAGCAAATAAGCATCATAATTTAATGATGTTATGTACTTCTTTATTAACATATTAAATTTTAAGACCTAGACGTTGGTCTCCTCCAATGTAGTAGGTAAACATCAATAATATTTCAAAATATCTGCAACAACTCTAATATGATATAGAAATTCCTTGATTCTTTGGGTGATAGTTCAGTTCAGTCACTCAGTCGTGTCTGACTCTTTGCAACCCCATGAACTGCAGCATGCCAGGCCTCCCTGTCCATCATCAATTCCCGGAGTCCATCCAAACCCATGTGCATTGTGTCAGTGAAGCCATCCAACCATCTCATCCTCTGTCATCCCCTTCTCCTCCTGCCCTCAATCTTTCCCAGCATCAGGGTCTTTTCCAATGAGTCAGCTCTTCACATCAGGTGGCCAAGGTATTGGAGTTTCAGCTTCAACATCAGTCCTTCCAATGAACATCCAGGACTGATCTCCTTTAGGATGGACTGGCTGGATCTCCTTGCAGTCCACGGGACTCTCAAGAGTCTTCTCCAATACCACAGTTCAAAAGCATCAATTCTTTGGTGCTCAGCTTTCTTTGTAGTCCAACTCTCACATCCATACATGACCACTGGAAAAACCATAGCCTTGACTAGATGGACCTTTGTTGGCAATATGCTGTCTAGGTTGGTCATAACTTTCCTTCCAAGGAGCAAGCGTCTTTTGATTTTATGGCTGCAATCACCACCTGCCGTGATTCTGGAGCCAAGAAAAATAAAATCAGCCACTGTTTTCCCATCTATTTGCCATGAAGTGATGGGACTAGATGCCATGATCTTAATTTTCTGAATGTTGAGCTTTAAGCCAATTTTTTCACTCTCCTCTTTCACTTTCATAAAGAGGCTTTTTAGTTCCTCTTCACTTTCTGCCACGAGCGTGGTGTCATCTGCATATCTGAGGTTATTGATATTTCTCCTGGCAATCTTGATTCCAGCTTGTGCTTCTTCCAGTCCAATGTTTCTCATGCATAGAAGTTAAATAAGCAGGGTGACAATATACAGCCTTCACGGACTCCTTTCTCTATTTGGAACCAGTCTGTTGTTCCATGTCCAGTTCTAACTGTTGCTTCCTAACCGGCATACAGATTTATCAAGAGGCAGGTCAGGTGGTCTGGTATTCCTATCTCTCTCAGAATTTTCCAGTTTCTTGTGATCCACACAGTCAAAGGCTTTGGCATAGTCAATAAAGCAGAAGTAGATGTTTTTCTGGAACTCTCTTGCTTTTTCCATGATCCAGTGGATGTTGTCAATTTGATCTCTGGTTCCTCTGCCTTTTCTAAAGCCAGCTTGAACATCAGGAAGTTCAAGGTTCACGTATTGCTGAAGACTGGCTTGGAGAATTTTGAGCATTACTTTACTAGCATGTGAGATGAGTGCAGTTGTGTGGTAGTTTGAGCATTCTTTGGCATTGCCTTTCTTTGGGATTGGAATGAAAACTGACCTTTTCCAGTCCTGTGGTCACTGCAGAGTTTTCCAAATTTGCTGTCTTATTGAGAGCAGCACTTTCACAGCATCATCTTTCAGGATTTGAAATAGCTCAACTGGAATTCCATCACCTCCTCTAGCTTTGTTCGTAGTGATGCTTCCTAAGGCCCACTTGACTTTGTATTCCAGGATATCTGGCTCTAGGTGAGTGATCACACTCTCATGATTATCTGGGTCATGAAGATCTTTTTTGTATAGTTCTGTGTATTCTTGCCACCTCTTCTTAATATCTTCTGCTTCTGTTAGGTCCCTACCATTTCTGTCCTTTATTGAGCCCATCTTTGCATGAAACGTTCTCTTGGTATCTCTAATTTTCTTGAGGAGATCTCTAGTCTTTCCCATTCTGTTGTTTTCCTCTATTTCTTTGCATTGATCACTGAGGAAGGCTTTCTTATCTGTCCTTGCTATTCTTTGGAACTCTGCATTCAAATGGGTATATCTTTCCTTTTCTCTTTTGCTGTTCACTTCCCTTCTTTTCACAGCTGTTTGTAAGGCCTCCCCAGACAGCCATTGTGCTTTTTTGCATTTCTTTTTCTTGGGGATGGTCTTGATCCCTGTCTCCTGTACAATGTCACGGACCTCCATCCATAGTTCACCAGGCACTCTGTCTATCAGATCTAGTCCCTTCAATCTATTTCTCACTTCCCCAGTATAGTCATAAGGGATTGATTTGGGTGACAAAAGCACTGAAAGAAGTGCCAAGTATCAGAGGTTAGTAAAAATAAAGATGAAAAATTTTTGCCCCCCAGTTTTACAGACCCGTGAGTTCTGTCCACAGCTCCTCAAGGGGTCCCTGCTTCTAGAATAAACTGAAGTCAGTCCTCTTTTTTTCCCTGGTGCTCTTCTGTCTCCTGCAGCTGATGCATCTCATTTCACTTTGAAGCTACACGTGATTAACTACAATTAAAAACACTGCAAAGTGATCGTAAGTTAAGCAAGTCAAATATTAAGGCCTTTCTAAAAAATTGATGGTCACTATGGAGACATCGTCTAGAGGATGGAGTGGAGCTTCTCACGATATTCGCTGTCTAGTTGGTCTCCTCATATTCTTGGGACTGGGGTTTACCAGATTGAGCTCTCAAAATTAGTTCAAACCATGATCTGTGATTTGGGCTTGTAAATACTGTTTGAACCAAATAGTTCTTCTCCCTGGTGATGGTTATTGATTATCATGTAGTTATTTACCCAACATCATTTCCTCCGTAAATGCCTCCCCTTCTCCATGGAGATAATATCCCTGATTGAATGTCCTTCCAGAAGGGGTTATTGATTTGGACTTTCCTAACCTCACCTACTGGAGAAGGCAATGGCACCCCACTCCAGTACTCATGCCTGGAAAATCCCATGGATGGAGGAGCCTGGTGGGCTACAGTCCATGGAGTGGCAAAGAGTTGGACACAACTGAGCAAGTTCACTTCACTCACTTCATACTTTATCACTGGAGTAGGAAATGGCAACCCACTCCAGTGTTCTTGCCTGGAGAATCCCATGGACGGGGAGCCTGGCGGGCCACAGTCCATGGGGTCGCAGAGAGTCGGACACGACTGACGTGACTGAGCAAGAGCAAGAGCAAGCCTCATCTGCTCAGGTGCTGGGCTTCTCTTGGCTTCAGGATGCCACCCTCTCCTGCTTTCACTTCGACCTCACTAGCTTGGTCATTCTCCCCTGATGATTTGTTATCCTCTAATTGCAAAAAAAAAAAAAAAAAAAGTGCCCCTCAGCTCAGTTCAGGATCCTTTTCTTGTGTGTGCATCCAGCCTAAGCCTTTATTATCTTTAAAATTTTTTTCTACTTGGTTTTGTTTTATTTATTTTTTAAACTTTTTATTTTATACTGGAGTATAGCCAATTAACAATGTTGTAATAGTTTCAGGAGAACAGCAAAGGGAGTCAGCAATACATATATAGGTATCCATTCTCCCCTAAATTCCTCTCCCATCCAGGCTGTCCCATAACATTGAGCAGAGTTACCTGTACTATACAATAGGTCCTTGCAGGTTATCCATTCTAAATATAGCAGTGTGTCCTGTACATTCCAAACTCCCTAACTATCCCTTACTCTTGTCCTTCCTCCTTGCAACCCATAAATTCATTTTCTAAGTCTGTGAGTCTGTTTCTGTTTTGTGACCAAGTTCATTTGTATTATTTCTTTCTAGATTCCACATATAAACAGCACAAACCGTTATAAACCGTGTATTTTGTGATAATGCTGAAATTGTCATCTCTGGACCTGACTTTCCTTGGCTTCACATCCCCATATCCATTATCCATTATTTCACACATCTAATTCAGCATTGTATGCACATCTCAAGTGTGACTTGAGCCAAGTTTGACATTTTTATTCTTCAACTCTTTCTTCTAGAACTTTCCATCTCAGTGATGTTGGCATGACCCACCTGAGAGCTCAAGGAAAACAACTAGAAGTCATTCTGTTTCTTTGTTTCCCTTAACCCCTTGCAATGGCAAGTCCTGTTGGCTAACTCTCCCCCTCCCCAATCTGACCACAGTTCAACCATCTCTCCTGCCATTACCTCTGCAGAGGCTCCATCATCTTTCATGTCTCCTCCTATCTAGGTCTCAGCAATAGCTTCCTGATCAATTCTCCTCCTTTTCTCACCCCTTTATCTCCTCTTTCTGTAGCACTCAGAGTGATCTTTCAATCTGGATGCCCATGCTTAAAACCCTCTGACCCCTCCCTATTGCTCTTAGAATAAAATCCCCTCCTTGAGTGGAACACTCACTAGTGTTTGTTGTTCATTTATGGGCTCAATTCTCTATTCACTGTGTCCTCTCTAGAAGGCAAACTCAACAACAGCACAGCTTTTGTCAAATATGTTAACCTTTGAAATTCTAGCACTGAGAACCATGCCTGGCTCCAAGTAATTGTCCAATAAATTTTTCTTGGCCAGTCTGGAGAAATGGATGGGTTACTGCATTGTTACCATTCTCTGGATACTCCTAGTAACTGAGCATCAGGATTGGTGTGGCATCTTCTCTGGCCAGGATGCACAGGAGTGTTATTTAGACCATTTGTGACTTGAATGCAAATTTACCAACCATCTGGCTGGTCCCTGAGTAACTATTGGATTTGTAATGGATGGATTAGGAGTTTACTGAGATCCCAGCCATTAAGCTGCTCTTGTAGGACAGATGGATTATGTCCTATAATTGGCCCCCAGCAGAGACCAGGTCCAGGGCAGGATGGGGTAGGAATGTATCGGAGGGAAGGGTGAAGTGGGAAAGAAAAAGAAAGGACCCCACGGTAGGGGGTACAGCTGCTTCCATCAGGAGTGGGGAACAGGACAGCTTGGCAGGCATCCAGGGCATCTCCCTCGCTTTAATTGCCCAAGTGTCTAGTGAATAAGCCCTTCTACCAGCTGGGCTTTCCTGGTGGCTCAGCGGTAAAGAATCCGCCTGCAGGAGACACAGGTTCGATCCCTGGGTTGGGAAGATCCCCTGGAGAAGGGCATGGCAACCCACTCCAGTATTCTTGCCTGGAGAATTCCATGGACAGAGGATCCTGGCCGGCTATGGTCCATGGGTTGCAGAGTTGCATCCGACTGAAGCGACTGAGCACACAGGTACCAGTTGGGAAGTATACATTTGACAAAGAGACTCTGTCACGTAGGTGTGTCCTACCTCGGCATGGGAGCAAGGAACTCTCAGATTCTGTTGCTGAAAGAGGCTTTTGCCATTCACCCATGTAGACAAATTCCACTCAACTTGCTGGATAGGGAAAACACCAAGGCTGTGGGAGGAAAGAGGGTGGTCAAGCTCACAGAGCTGTTGAACAACAAGCTTAGACTCTGGTCTCCTTGGTGTAATTGAAAACTATTTTTATTATTCCTCTCTGGAAGCACGAATCACCAAGACAGTGGGAATAGGATTGGACATTAACCACATTCCAGAAATGGTTAGGACGTTTGATCTTGGCATGAGTCCTAGGCATACAGTGATGAATTTCTGGACCCTGCTCAGGTCTTTGTTCAAATCCCAGATCAGCCCAGAATCCCTATCTGAGTTGCAGTTGCATCTATTCTATTACTTCATTATGATTTCTCTTTGGCTTTGTCACAATATATGAAATGTATATGGTGATTTGTCATGCAGAATTCATTCCAAACTCCTTCCAGAGTGACTTCCTATACTATTGAGGTTGGAAAGCTAGCAGTTACACTTCTTAGACTCTCTCGAAGTTTTGGATCAAAACCATCAACTCCATCAGTTATATGTACTTGTGTGAGATTTGGAAGGTGAGGTCATTGTTTTGCTGCAGTAGCTGGAATGTTGGGTTTTTCTGCAGCAGGGTTCCAGGCTCCATTCACTGCTTTCCTGAATGTGGAAAGGCAGTTCTGCTGAAGGGACAGCTTAAGAGGCTTCTTATTATATTATATTATATTATTTTTATTTTTACTTTAAAATATTGTATTGGTTTTGCCATACATCAACATGAATCTGACACGGGTATACACGTGTTCCCAATCCTGAACCCCCCTCCCACCTCCTTCCCCATACCATCCCTCTGGGTCATCCCAGTGCACCAACCCCAAGCTTGATCGTGGGATCATAAGACAGTGGTGTATTCTTGGAATCAGTGGTTCTGGGATAGACTTCTTGATTGTGGCAGAGGCAGAAGCTCCCCTGGTGAGCAGACTCATTCTTAGAGGCTGAGCATGTTCTGCTATCATTTCAACGATTTGTTAAGTACTTATGGTAGATTGGTCACAAAAAATGGCCACAATTTTCCCTATTCCTTCTAAAATTCACGACTCTTTGCAGTGAAACTTTGCAATCCATCCCTTGGAGAGAGTCTCTTTCCCCACTCCTAGAATTTGGGCTTGGAGAAGGCAATGGCAACCCACTCCAGTACTCCTGCCTGGAAAACCCCAAGGACGGAGGAGCCTGGTAGGCTGCAGTCCATGGGGTCCCGAAGAGTTGGGCACAACTGAGCAACTTCACTTTCACTTTTCACTTTCATGCATTGGAGAAGGAAATGGCAACCTACTCTAGTGTTCTTGCCTGGAGAATCCCAGGGATGGGGGAGCCAGGTGGGCTGCCGTCTATGGGGTCGCACAGAGTCAGGCACCACTGAAGTGAGTTAGTAGTAGTAGTATAATTTGGGCTGCTTGTAACTTGCTTTAACCAACAGAATGAGGCAAAGTAACATTGTGCCCATTCTGAGCCTGTGCCTTGAGAGGCAGTTTCCCTTTTGCAACTCTCTTGGCAGCTCTGTGCAAAGCTCAAGCTAGCCTGCTAAATGATCATAAATACATGGCCCCATTGTCTTCATCACACTCAAGCAACAGATGCAGTGAGGCTTAGCTAATTTGCAACTGAGCACAGGAGACAGTGACCCAGCCAAGACCAGAAGAACCACCCAGTTAAGCTCAACCGAAATTAAGAGCCCACAGGATCATGAGCTAAGTACATGGCTCTTGTTAGAAGCCACAAAGTTTGCAGTGGTTTGTTATACAGCAAGAGATAGCAGAGAGAATACCTATCTGGGAAATAAATCCACTATTGCTTAAAATAGCTAGAGCGGGTTTTGTTGTCTGCAACTGAGCCTTGACTGATATATACCTAAATTCAACGTTTTTAAGACCAAGTTCATCCCATTCTCTGACACACGCTGGTTCTTTTCTGGAGTTTCCACCTAGTCATGCAGCTCTTTCTTCTCCTAACCATGGTATCAGCTCAGTCACTGAGACTTGTTTCTTTTTCCCCAAAACTGTTTTGTCCATTGTCTACAGTCACCCAGTCCATGTCACCTTCCTTTCCAGTTTGGAGAACGATTGCTGTCCTGTTGTTTTTTCTGCTTTTGCCCTTGTCCTCTTCCCTTCTCTCAACAAAGCAGCTGGACTGAGAGTTCAAAAATGTGACCCTGACTGTGGGGTAGGGACCCGTGCACCTGTGCTTCACCAGCCTGAGGATGCAGAGCTCTCTCTCACTCTCTCTCACCAGGACATAGACTCTTTCCCTTTCCTTCAGTTTCTAGAATCCTCTTTTCACCCTTCCATCTCAGGACCTTCATGCCTGCAAGAGTTTGCTGGTATACTTGGCAATTTCCTACCCAACCTTCAGAGCTTAGTATGAGTGTTACATATAAATATATAAGAACTATGTGGTTTACTGGGCTGTTATATAATAGTGATTTATATAAATCATCTCATTGATATAATGTATAGTAATTATTATATGTGTAATGATAAATAATATGATATATAATTATATACAATATAATTAAATGTCATATAATTTATATATTATTTATATACAATTATATAGTTTACATATAAATTTATTTATATGTAGATGTATTTATAAATATAAAAATACTTTTATAATACATTTATTTATATTGTTACATAAATAAATAATATACTCATTATTTGGAATATTATATATAATATACAATTTTATATGGCATAATTTGTAATATATAAATCATATTATATATGCTGCATATTTAATTTATAGCTTATATAAATTATATCATTTACATATGTTATATGTATACACTATTTCAATATACTGCATTTTCTTTATCCATTCATCCCATATAGTCTGATTTCATAGGCCTGGGCTGAGATCTGGCCACCTTCATTTTTAGTAGAATTCCTGGGGAAATCTCCACAGACCACATTTGGGGAAAAGGTATAAATGGAGGCTTTAAAGGTATGGAAAGAGTGTAGGCTTCAGTAAGTATTTACCATGCACTTGCTATGCCTCTGGGTGGATGTGTAAGTCATGAACCCAGCCTCCAAGTACCTTATTTTAACTGGGGATTCATGCTTTTCCTGCGTGAAGTATTTAAGTGGATGGTATATGAAGAAATTTTCTAAGAGAGCTTTCTCTTACATTTTAGGGATACCTGGGGGTGGAGAAGACAAAGCTCTTAAGATGCTAATTTCTCACTTGAGACTTGGGAGAAAATTTAGCTACTGAAGACAGCAACGGGCTTAGAATCTGATTTTGTACCCAATCTTTTCCTGAACTAACTGTGTACATAATCTTAGGCAAGTTGTTTTACATTTTCTAAGCCTTAGTATCTTCCTTTATAAAAAAAAGAGATGATGACAAAAAGAAAAGAATCCCTTTCCTACTGTATTGTTGTTAGAAATATTATAGGCAATGTATTTAACCTAGAGCCCGGGCTTCTAGTGGGTACTCAAATGGTGAATTGTATTACGTATATTGAACTGTCAAGCAGTATATAATTACGACTTCAGGCTTCAATGGGAGAGTTTCTGTGACCTAGGAAATGTGTCTTGGATTTTAAAGGTTCACTTTACCCTTTATTAGCTGTATGACTTAGCACTTTCTCTATTTTCTGAATTCCAGTTTGTTTACCTTTAAATTGAGAGTAAGACTGTATATCACATGTTCTTATAACCTAAGTTAAATGAAAAAGCCTAGCTAAAAATCAAACATGATGCCTTGAATATATTTGGTGCTCAACGAATACTTACTTAGTAGCTGGGATTAAAAAGTGAATACTCTTAAACTTAAGAAAGTACCCACCCACTGTTTAAGAATGAGGCTTAGAAATCAAAGGGACTAATACTGACCAAATAGCATGTCTCTGTGAAATTCAGAGAGTTTTGGAACTTTGTCAGTTAAAACACAAGATTCTTTTGTTGCAAATGATACCAAACTGAACTGAAACATGCTTGAGGAAAAAAAAATCAACAAAGAGTATTCTATATAGTGAATATCTATGTAATTGTTAAATTTAGAGTAGGACCATCTTCAGGCATGGCTGTATCAAGTGGCCACCAGGTTGCAGTCACACTGTCCCATCTCCTATTTCTATCTGCTATCTTTCACTGTTGGCAGACTCCCTACCAGTGATGGCAAAATGATTTCTAGCAGTTCCTAGCCTTCCTCCTGTTCTCTCCTCAATCCAGGCAGAAGAAACATTCTTAAACTCTTGAGCATATAAACTTGAATTAATGATGATTGAATTGACCTGGGTCATTTGTCCATCTGGACACCCATTTTCATGAACAGAAGATGGAACAGCCTGATTGGCTCAGGACTGGGCCATGTACCTGCCCCTGAGTCTGGTATGGCTGAGTCTAGCCATAACACAAATTCCAAGGACTGAGAGTTAAGGTACAATGGATCTCCCCCAATATGTAAGTGTTAAAATAAGAAGGGGAAATAGATGCTAGAACAATTTAAAAACAACAGATTCTGCTATATTTGTTTCTCTCCTTTTTTATTTATATGCATCCCTCTCTATTTCCTAGTCCTGACATCCGAGGAAGAAAAGACTGGGGGCTTGTTTTCTACAGTGAAATTTGGGAGCCAGGACTACATCCTGATTTGAAACTAGTCTTTGGTGGGAGACAAATCTGAGAAATAGAGGTGGTAAGGAGGAGGGATAGGAAGCAGAATTCATCCCTGGAGGCTTTCAGAAGGGGAGAGGGACCTATGGGGAGTTGGTCTGGGGGAAATTTACTTACTTCAATAGGCATGGTGCCTGGGTGCTGGCTGTGATGCCCCATTTCTCCACTTTAAACCCCACTTTCATCAGAAAATGTAGCTTAAAGGTCATGGAAGCCTGTGTGACCTGGGTCCTTCCTCTTGGCTAATACCATGGTGCCTCATGGGTCATCTGCTGGAGGGCAAGCCTCCTTCTGGTGAGCAGAACCATAGCCATTGGATAGCACATTAAGCTGTGCCCCATGGGGGCCAGAGCTATTAAAATAGACTCCATCCCCGGGAACTGAGCAAAATACATTGACCAACCTTTACATCAAAGGCAGCAGCAGTGGCCAGATTGCAGCAGTAACAGCCTCCCTGCACTCAGCATTTTCCTTGTAGAAAACAAGATCACTAAATGACTTTCCATATCCTTCCTTCATCCGTGGACCCCAGAGATCACCGGCAGGCCTTGCCAGTTGGTGCATTTGCTCCATCTCTGTTCTCATTCATTTTTCTTGTTGTCATGGAGGGAGACTTAACAAAACACTCACATCAATAATTCTGATGCCCTGTAAATGGCCAAATCCCCAAGAGAGCCCCTTGGCCTCGCCATGCTCATTGCCTCCTCCCCCTGCCACTCTCATTGTCACACAACAGCATCTTTTTGCGGTGATGTCAGTCTGGACTGGGGTAATAACTTATAGCACTATACCTTCTAGCTTCCTTGTTATTAATCGTTCTCTACTGAAAACTCGAAAAGTGATTTCTAACTCGGGTCTTTTGTTTCCAAAACATGCTGATACTTCCTTTCAGGAGCCATCTCATCAACTTATTATGGAGCTGGCCCCAGTGCCAAGGTCATCCTTAGGTACAACTACAATTAATCAGAAGTCCAGAGTGATTGTGATCTTGTGCACAAGCTTACTGTTATATTTTAAGCTTCAAGGGTAAATTAAAACCATGTAGTCCAGTGGTTCTCCGCCCAGGAGGACATTTGGCAATATCTGGAGACATGTTTTTGGCTTCCCAGGTGGCACAGTGATGAAGAATCCACCTGCCAGTGCAGGAGGACAAGAGATGCGGGTTCAATACCTGTATGGGAAAGATCCCCTGGAGGAGAAAATATCTACCCACTCCAGTATTCTTGCCTGGAAATTTCCATGGACAGAGGAGCTTGGTGGACACAGGAGTTTGTGGGGTCACAAAGAATTAGACATGACTGAACACATACACATGTGACATTTTTAATTGCCACAATTTGGTGGTGGGTTGTTGCTACAGGTATCTGGTGTGTAGAGACCAGGGGTGCTACTCAGCATTCTACAATACACAGGACAGCCCCTCACAACAAAGGATTATCCAGCCCCAACTGCCAATGATGCTGGAGATTTGAGATTCATGAGATCTTTGAGTGATGAGAAACTCTGATGTAGAGTAAGGACAGTTAGGTTTTATTCAGTGGTCATTTGATCCATTCATTTAGCCCTTGACAGTGAAGCACCCAGGATGTGTCAGACTTTATTCTATACATGAGGGATTTCATTGTGATCGAGACTGTCTGGGTACTTGTTCCCATGGAGCTGTTATACTAGTGGGGCACTCTGATAACAAGTACATAAACAATAAGATAATTTAGAAGGTTATATATGCCGTAAATAAAGGAGTGAATTTGCAACAGGACTGTGGGGGTGGGGAGGCTGTTAGATATGGAGATTTTGGAATCAGCATTGGATCTGAGGCCTGAAAAGTGAAAGGAAGTCAGAGAGTCAAATCATGAAGGAAAGAGTTTTGGGCAGAGATAGTGGCAAGTGCACAGATCCTGAGGCAAGAAATCCAGGCTTGTTAGGGGAGAAGAAAGAATAAGGTGCCTGGAAAAGACTGAGCAAATGGAAGACAGAACAGGTGAGAGAATGTGGCACTGGGCTAATCTCAAAGAGCCAGGGCGACATGTTTGATCAGTAAAGGATTCAACCGCTAATATTTCAGCTTTGTGGCTCTAATACTTTCTGAAACAACTACTCAATTCTTGCATCATAGTACAAAAGCAGTCTTAGACGATATGCAAATGAGAGGGCATGGCCGTGTCCCAGTAAAACTTTACTTACAGAGTTGGGTCATGGGCTGCAGTTAACTGGTGCCTGGTACAAGATGTTGCAGGACCTTGGGAGAGGTTTGAATTTTAAGTACCCATGGACAGTTTCAAGCAGGGGAATCATGATTACTTTTAAATGTGGTTCATGAGAATAACCAAGTCACTGGCTTTGTGACCATATAGTCCTAACACTTCACCTCTCATGGCCAGAATGTCCTTTGTAGGATGAAGTTGTCCAGGCTCCATCCTATACTGCTGTAAAGATGGAGCAGCTTGGATGGGAGGAGAGAAGTGTAGATTGCAAATGTGAGTTACTGTGGCTGTTAGGATTGTTTCCATCTGTGGTGGCCCCAAAGCCCTCACACGTATCTTTGCAGCCTTCTAGTATGAGGAATGGCTCCATTTCAGAGCTTAGAGGAGCTTCCTGAAACTCCAGGAGGCAAAATTACTCATTTGCCATCGCAGAAGGCAGAAGCAGTTGTGTTTGGGCTCCCGCCCGCCCGTCTGCATGTTTTCAGCTCAAATATAGACTTAGTGTTCAGTGCCTCGTGAGTGCGGCTTCTCCCCTAGGAAACCTATGAACTTTATTTTCTTTGCAAAGGAGTCACCTCTCCATGAAAAAAAAAAAAGACACTTCTTTGCCCTGCTCACCCTTGGCAAATGCACCTCGCAGACTGCCAACTCAGTGCCCAGGGGAGCTCAGAGCAAGTTAACGGGGTGGGAACAGACGGACTG
The DNA here is from genome assembly GCF_014754425.2 of Oryx dammah. NCBI lineage: Eukaryota > Metazoa > Chordata > Mammalia > Artiodactyla > Bovidae > Oryx > Oryx dammah. The sequence goes on along the minus strand of NW_024070213.1, from coordinate 45,811,996 downwards.
GATCTGGGTCCTGGCAGCTGGACAGGTCTGCGAGGAAGAAGCTGACTCATGGGGAGTGGTGGGAGAAATGCCGCCTGCCTGGGAGCCTAGGCAGGGTCAGTGTCGCTCTGTCTCTTAGAATAGGATTTGACGTCCTCACCAGGACCCGCTGTAATTTGACCCCTTGCTATCTATCTGCCTCATTTTGGTCATTTCCCTCACCTTGTTTGCCTTGCTCTGGCCACACTGGCCTTCCTGATCTCCAAAACACCCAGCTTGTGCTCTGCTCTGGACTTTTGCATGAGCTGCTCCCTCTGTCCAGGTTATCTTTCCTCCAGCTCTTTCTTTGTTGACTTGATCCCTCCACATAGGTCTCTGCATCCACACCACATCCTCAAAGCAGCCTTTCAGACCAATCTATTTAAAATTGCACTGATAGAAAACAACAAAATTCTGTAAAGCAATTCTGAAGCAATCCTTCAATTAAAAAATAAATAAATAAAAATAAAACTTGCACCATATCCTGCTCCTCACTTTCTATCCCTCCCTTTATTCTGCCTTATTTATTCTTTAAATAGCACATCATATTTTCCTACCTAATATTATTATGTTTCTTTATGTGTCTATCTGTTTAGTTTCTATCTGCTCCATTAGAATATAATCTACCTGAAGGCAGGTCTCGATCACATCTATGACCAAATCTCTGACTCCAGTCCAGTATACTATACATAGTAGGAGATTAATAACTCTGTGTTGAATGGATGAAAGACCTTCAGTCAGGATGGGACAGGTCCCAGGTGCTGCCAGGCAGATGGTCTTTAGTGGGCTAGGCTGGTAGGAGTTGACTCTTTGACAGGTGGTGGGAACCTAACATTGTAAGATCTGGGCACATATAAAATGCAGTCTGTATTAGGGTCACACTAGCTGCTGCAGCAAATGAACTTCCGTATTTCAGTGACTTAAGACCATCTTTATTCTTGCTTGTATAACAATCCATTGTGGATTTTCCTATTAATGGGAAATGGTGATTCAGGAAGTTGAGACACTTCACTTTTGTGGTTCTGCAATCTCTGAGGACTATGAAATCCTCTGCTTCCAGTTGAAAATGGGGGAAAGAGTAGGGAAAGCACACCCACCGCGGCTTGAAGGCAGCTTACCAGTTCCACTCTACTCTGTTGGATAGAACTGATTGATGTCCCCATCTGGATGCAAAGGAGGCTGGGAAAGGTTGTCTCTCAATGGTACCTGCTTTCCAAAAACAACTCTGTGTTAAGAAATACTCTGTACTCTATACACCAAATGTTGGTGGACATTTAACTATTGCTGTCATATGATCCTGATTCTTTCATTTTCTTTGTTCTTTCCTTCGCTGACAGCTTTGCCCGGCATTAGTTTCCGCAGAAGTCTTAGATATATTCTTGCTTCCCATCCTACCTATGATTTCTCTTTAAACTCTCTCAAGCTACTGACATGGCCTCTTTCTCCCCTTCACTACTTCCAAACATCTTGGAAGAATTCTCTACTGATTTGACATTTCTTTCTTAGTTACTGAAACTGCTCCAACTTGATGTCATCAATGACCTTATTGCTAAATCTGATAGTCTCTTCTAAGCCTTAATCCTAGATGTCTTCTCTGCAAAATTTGACACCATGGAACATAGCTTCCTGCCTGGAGCTCATGCCTTTCTGATTCTCCACTCTCCCAGTTCTTATCTTACCTATCCGATTGCCCTTTCTCAGTCACAGTGATGTTTTCTCCTCAAGATTGGTGTTTCCTTGATTTCTGTCTTTGGGTCTACCTCTTTCTTCCCTCACCCTATTCTAGATCTGAAAATAAATGAAAACCCATCTATATTAGTTTCCAAGAGCTGCCATAGCAAATTACCACAAATTGAGAGGCTTAAAATAATAGAGGGCTTCCCAGGTGGCACAAGTAGTAAAGAACACCCCTGCCAGGGCAGGTAGACATAAGAGATGCGGGTTCTATCCCTGGGTCAGGAAAAGTCCCCTGGAAGAGGACAGGGCAACTCACTCCAGTATTCTTGCCTGGAGAATCCCATGGACAGAGAAGCGTGGCAGGCTATGGTCCATTTGGTGGCAAAGAGTTGGACACAACTGAACTGACTTAGCATGCATGCAAAGTAATAGAAATTTATCCTCTCAAAGTTCTGGAGGCCAAAGTTCCAAAATCAAGGTTTCATAGGTTTGGTTCTTCTAGGAAGTACTGAGGTAGGCTCTGGTCCATGCCTTTCTCCTAGGCTTTGGAGGCTCTAGCAATCTTTGGCTTGCAGATGTATCCATCTAATCTCTACCCCCATCATCATATCTTTCCCTCCATGTCTCAAATCTCCTTTTGCCTTCTCTTATTTGGACCACAGTTACTGTGTTTCATTGTTGTTGTTGTTCAGTCATGAAGTCCTGTCCAATTCTTTGTATTTATGGCCACTATAAATCCAGGATTATCTCATTTCAAGATCCTTAAATTAATTACATCCACCAAGACCCAACCTACAGATAAGTTCACTTTCACTTTACCAGGGATTAAGACTTGGACATATCTTTTGGGGGAGGGACTCTATTCAAAGCACTAGCCCCCCCGCTCCAACCAAATTGGTACCTCCATCACCAGCTTCTCTCTGGGGTCCAGATCCACACTGCCAACTCCCTACCACACGTCTCCAACCCCAGGGTGCAGAAGAATATCATAGGCACAGGTCCAAACAGACATTTATCATTTTTTCTTACTTCTAATCATTCTCAATTTTCTCTTGTGGTGGATGGCTCACCATCTGTCCAGTCTTACAAGCTAGAAGCATGAGGCTCATCTTAGATTCCTTCCTCTCTTACCTCCCACCTCCAGTCAGGCACCAAGCTGTGTTGATACGACTGGGAAAGAGCCCCCAAAGCTTTCCATTTCCAGAATTTCCATCTTGCTGCAGCTGTCAGTGTTTATCACCACTGGTTTGCCCACAGCTCTTTCACCAGCTTCCTTCTCTCCTTCCTCCGGTTTATCATTAATGCTGCTGCCAAAGTTTTCCACCAAAAGATTATGAATCTGATGGTGCTAGAGATCCATAATCCTTTATCTAAAACTTGGAGTGCTGCAAAAGTTCAGAATCTTTTGGATGAAAGAAAATCAAGATGCAGGACACTGTGTAGGCCTTGCAGTGTACTCTGAGCCATCACCCTATCCTGAAACGCAAAAGAGCATTTACATGAAGAGGGACAAATAAAGATTATAAATAGTGTGCATAGTGTTCACTGATAAATGAGTTTGTGCCAAACTCATGAAAAAGTCTTTGATTGTTGGCTTTTAGAATATTAAGATAAGGGTTAATAGATTGTGGATTTGAACTCTTTTTCTAGAAACTTCTGTCAGCTTCTGACTGTCTCTTTTAGTAGCATTTGAAAACTGGTGCCTTGCAACTGGCCTATGACCTACAGACATGTTGTATTTGGCCAACATCATATTTTGGGGCATGCATTCATGCTTAGTCGTATCTGACTCTTTGTGACCCCTTGCACTGTAGCCCACAAGACTTCTCTGTCCATGGAATTTCCCAAACAATAATACTGGGTGTGGGTTGCCGTTTCCTATGCCACGGTATCTTCCCAGCCCAGGGATCAAACTGGCATCTCTTGTGTCTTCAGCCTTGACAGGCAGATTCTTTCCCACTGTGCCACCTGGGAAGCCCCATCATATTTTTAAACATCATTATTGACAGCTTTCAGGAGAACATGCACCAATAGTTTATCAAGTTGTCCTGGTTTTCACCAGCACATATTGTCTTGACAACTTATGACCTCACATATTCATAGTAGCCTGGTCTCTAAGTTAATAGCCAGCCACAGTGAAGCATGCAAGGGTGCCTGCAAATCAGAGTCCCACTTTACTTCTCCAGGACCATCCCAACCCCTTCTCTTAAGTCTCCTCAGCCTCATCCTTGGCACATCACAATATCAGGTAAGGGGAAATCTTTAGACTACAGAGATAAGCCCCATGCCTCAGTGTATGCTCTTGCCTCTGTTTGAAATACTCTTTCACCACTAAGTTTCTGAAATTCAAAACTCATTTATTCAACAAAAATCTATTAAACATCTACTCACCAGTCCCATAGGAGGGTCCTAGGAATATAACAGAGGATTAGCCAGACAAATCCCAACTTTCATCCAGCTTACATAATCTATGAAAGTTCAGTTCAGTTGAGTCGCTCAATCGTGTCTGACTCTGTGCGACCCCATGAATCGCAGCATGCCAGGCCTCCCTATCCATCACCGACTCCCGGAGTTCACTCAGACTCACGTCCATTGAGTCAGTGATGCCATCCAGCCATCTCATCCTCTGTTGTCCCCTTCTCCTCCTGCCCCCAGTCCCTCCCAGCATCAGAGTCTTTTCCAATGAGTCAACTCTTCCCATGAGGTGGCCAAAGTACTGGAGTTTCAGCTTTAGCATCATTTCTTCCAAAGAACACCCAGGGCTGATCTCCTTTAGAATGGACTGGTTGGATCTCCTTTCAGTCCAAGGGACTCTCAAGAGTCTTCTCCAACACCACAGTTCAAAAGCATCAATTCTTCGGTGCTCAGCTTTCTTCACAGTCCAACTCTCACATCCATACATGACCACAGGAAAAACCATAGCCTTGACTAGAGAGACCTTTGCTGGCAAAGTAATGTCTCTGCTTTTGAATATGCTATCTAGGTTGGTCATAACTTTTCTTCCAAAAGGTCTTTTAATTTCATGGCTGCAGTCACCATCTGCAGTGATTTTGGAGCCCCCCAAAATAAAGTCTGACACTCTTTCCACTGTTTCCCCATCTATTTGCCATGAAGTGATGGGACTGAATGCCATGATCTTTGTTTTCTGAATGTTGAGCTTTAAGCCAACATTTTCACTCTCCTCTTTCACTTTCATCAAGAGGCTTTTTAGTTCCTCTTCACTTTCTGCCATAAGGGTGGTGTCATCTGCATATCTGAGGTTATTGATATTTCTCCCGGCAATCTTGATTCCAGCTTGTGCTTCTTCCAGCCAGGCGTTTCTCATGATGTACTCTGCATAGAAGTTAAATAAGCAGGGTGACAATATACAGCCTTAACGTACTCCTTTTCCTATTTGGAACCAGTCTGTTGTTCCATGTCCAGTTCTAACTGTTGCTTCCTGACCTGCATATAGGTTTCTCAAGAGGCAGGTCAGGTGGTTTGGCATTCCCAGCTCTTTCAGAATTTTCCACAGTTAGCCTGGGCCATTAATCTTACTATCACTGTACAGTTAAAGATACTATTCATGACACATCACTTTCTCTGATACCCAATGACTCTATTCATGACCCTATCATGGAATTTGTTACACAGTGCATTGTGTTTCCTCGTTTACTCGCATGTGCTCTTCATAAAGCGTGAGCATCTAGAACCAGAATTCATCTCTAGTGGTTCCTGTGAGCCCATGGTTATGCCCACAACTCTTGAGGACCCATATCTCTTAGATTTGCTGTGTTCCTACCATCCCATGGCTTATTCCCTCTTGACTTAATTTTGGATATCCTGACTCACCCGCTGTCCAACTTCTAGGTCAATGCAACATATTTCAGACTTTTGTTATGACAGCCTCTTACTTCTAGGTATTCATTTCTGTGTTAGTCAGGATGGAGGAGCTCACCATGCTGGAATCATAACCACAAAGTCTTTGGGCTTTGACACAAGTTTATTTCTGCTGATACCATATTTCCCTCTTGGCAGATGCTTCCACAGTTGTGGTGACAGAGAGAGAGGTGGCAGTTTTTACCTGGACTCTTAAAGCTTGTACTTTGAAGTGACACATGCCCTGTCTGTTTACAGTTGACTGGCTAAAGCAAGTCACTGGTTGCATAGAACTTTCAGGGAATGAGGAAGAACCTGGAAAAATTATGACTAGAATACTCGTGAATATTCCCAATAACTGTCTTAACACGTCTTCACTTGTCAGCAGCTGGCACATAGGAATACCCTTCCTTTTAAGGGGTCAGAGGCAAGAATTCCTTAGGTTGAAGTTAATGAGGGCTTGGTTTGCAAAGATGCGGGGTCTCAAGTTAGGTTATGGAGGCAGGGTTTAGGCACAGGTGGGCCCCTTATAGGAGTCAAGGCTAAATATAATTCAGGGAACTGAGGTTCTAGGTTCTAGGTGGGAGTTTGATCACAGGAGCAAAGTAAGATTCTAGAATTGGTACAAATGATGCACATAAAGCTAACAAAGATTGCTGTTGTTCAGTTGCTAAGTCATGTCCAAATCTTTATGACTGCATGGACTGCAGCAGGCTGGCCTTCTCTGTCCTTCACATCTCCCAGAGTTTGCTCAAACTCATGTCCACTGAGTTGGTGATGCCATCCAACTATCTCATCCTCTGTCACTCCCTTCTCCTCCTGCCCTCAGTGTTTCAAAGATTATGGGATGTCATCTAATTATTTGAGTAATAACCTTGGGCTCGTGTTCAGGTCATGTCTGACTCTTTTAGACCCTGAGGACTGTCGCCCACCAGGCTCATCTGTCCATGGGACTCTCCAGGCAAGAATAGTGGAGTGGGTTGCCATTCCCTTCTCCAGGGGATCTTCCTGACCTAGGGATTGAACCTGGGTCTCCTGTATTGCAGGTGGATTATTTACCATCTGAGCTACCAGGGAAGCCTTTAGTAATAACCTATACCTCCTCAAATTTCCTTTGCTAGTGCCATAATTAATTTATTGAAGACCTCCTACTTGCCAGGTCTCAACGTGGACTATGAGGCCAGTCACAGCCTGATCGCTGTCAACCTATCATCTCTCCCCCTCCAACTTCCTGTTGCCCTACCACATGGGTGGGCGTTTCTGCTCCCGAAATAGTCATGACTCAGGGCTTTGCACTTCTGTCTCCTTGTGTGGAATGTCTTCCCTTTCCATCTTTATGGGCTGGTTCTGTCTCTTTATTCAGACCTCAGCTTAAATGTCACCCTATTTCAGTCCACTCTCTTCAATACTCCTCCCACCTTCCCTTAAAGAAGGGGTGGGTAAAATATAGTCCCGGGCCTGCCACCTGTTTCTCAGAAAAGTTTCATTCCTCCTTTCTTTATGTGTGGTCCCTGACTGCCTGCATCCTGCAACAGGTGAGCTGAGAAGTTGTGACAGAGGCGCTACAGCCCACCAAGCCAAGATATCTACTCTCTGGCTCTTGACAGAGAGCAGTTGCCAGGCCTGGCTCTGGAGTCACTCTATAGCAATAAGTTCTATTTTCCTTGTTACACTGTTCTCTGAAATCATCTCCTTTGTTATTTCAGTCTCCCCTTCCCCACTGGGATGTGAATTCCATGAGAGTAGGGACCTCTGCCTTGATCTTGGCTTTAACCCCAGAGCATTCAGAGGCATTCAATGCTTGTGTATTGTCTGACTGACCAAATGCTCTGAAAACCTGGGGAGGAGCTCTGCCTGACCAATGTACATCAATGAGGGGAGGAGAGAATGGGCCATCCAGAAGTAGGGTGCCTTTTCAATTTTTGTAGACCAACCACAGACACCCCCATTTGCTATTTAAACCATGCAAATAAAGTACAAGAAATCAATTTAATAGCCTGGCCTAGGATTCAATGGGGTCTGATCTATGACAGGCTCTTTTCGCAATGAACCTCTAAACCTCCTTAAAGAGCTCTGGCAACCATGAGCCAAAGAAGCCTGAGATCGGCTCAGGCCACTTCCCTCCATGACACGAAACCTCACAAGGAATCAGCGCTTCATGAAGTGTTACAGCCCTCACCCCATCCCCACACTGTTGACTCATCCAGTGCCTTAGCACTCCTGAGATGGCATGGCTTTCCATAGAAGCCATCAGCCCCCACATAACGCTTTCCTGTGTACAAATGATGTTTTTTAAAAAGTAAACCAGCCTCCCAAATTACATTTTGCTGGAGAAATCAATAGCAATGACTTGCAGGCTTAGGCAGTGCTTTTGAGGAGGAAAAGATGCAGGAGGCAAGCAGAGAAGGGCTGGAAAATAGGAAGAAGGCAGCCCGGTGTGCTGGTAGATTTCACGCTCCAGCACCTTCCGCCAGATCCGTGGAGGGGCGAAACTGAGAGGGATCCTCTCTAGGAGCAAGGAATAATGGAAATGTATTAGTTCATAAATGTATTTGTGCAAACAACCACTCCCCTCCACTCTCATCTTTTTCTCACTCTTTGCACTGACTACACCAGCAAGGTCTGTAGGCCCCACCTCTGAAACATCTCCTGAATCTCACCTCTCCTCTACATCCCTGCTGTACATCCTGGACCAGCTGCCATCAGCTGACACTTGGACTCAGGCAATGGGCTCCTAACTTGTTTTCCTGTGTCTTCTCCCACTATAGCATCAAACCCATTCAACTGAACCAGAGGAATTTCCCAACGACAAAAGGCAGATCAAGTCACCGTCCTGTTGCACACACCCTTTGACGTCCTTACCATGATCCACTAGCCTGGATGATCTGACTCTTATGTATGGTTTCCAAGCTCATCTCCTCCACCCTCTTCATTCCCACCCCACCAGATACCCAGATCCCCTCACTCTGCCTCCAACATGATAAGCCTATTTTTCCTGAGGGCAGGTCCCTCAATGCTCACTTTGCTTTGCTCACTCATCTTTCCCATCAGCTCCTTCTGGTTATTCAGGTCTCAGCTTCTCAAAGAGGCCATCCTGACCTCTTGTTTATAAGAAATCCCAGTGACTCTTACATCCTCCCATATGATTTCCCTCATAGCCTCATGGCTATATAACTTTATCTCGTTTAATTCTCTACTTGCTTCTTATCTCTCTTACCTTGTACAACACTTTAGATTCAGGGCCTTGAACTGTCCCCAGCGCAAAGTAGGCACTTAAGAAATAGCTATGGAATGTCCGAATGCTATTGCCTTCTGAGAAATCTTCTATTAAAAAAAGACTGGACACATGCTGGTCGTTCATTCACTCATTCATTTATTCAATACAATTCCTGAGTGCTTGCTAGCTGCCAGCCTCTCTGCTGGATGCCACAGGTAGAGACAGGAAGACTCAGTCCTTGCCCCCAGGTAACTCTTCTTATGAGGAGGAGGACATACATGGCAAAGATTTCAGCCTGGTTGGTGTAAGAGCAGGACTGTGAGCAACAACCAAAGTTCTTTAGAATCTGGGGAGTGGGTGCTTATCTTCCCTGACGGAGATGAGACGACTCTGCTGAGGAGGTACCACTTCAGCTGGGTTCTGAGTGATGATTAGAAGCTTGTTAGCTGTAGAGGGAGCATGAAAGATTTAAGACACTTAGTCAAAAGTCAATCTGCCAGAAGTAGAACTAACATTGGATAGTTGAGGATGAGAGATGGTTTCCAAGTTCTGTGATCTTCCTGGTAATGAAAAGACAGGAGGGAGAGAGAAAGCGAAGCCACAGGGATGGAAGGAGGAGGAGCAGATTGAACAGCCATCCCTCACATTCATTCTCTTCCTCCAAGTGATATGTTTTGTGATGCTATTTTTCTTTCAGTTCGTCACTCAACAAAAAGGTTAGGGGCTGCTGCTTTGAATACTTAAATGTGCCTGGCCTTAGTCACAAAGGGCTAATTCCGGTTTGAGGAAGAAAGGTGAAAAACATGTCTCCTAGTTGAAGAGGTCTTTGGGGAAGGAAATAGGGCTCTTTGCGGAAGAAATTCTCCTTCCTGCCCTTTGTGGCATGCACCCAGGTTCCACTTCTGAGCATAAGGATATAGAAACAAAAGAAGGGGTTCTTTTCTGTTGCACACACCTGGCTCTCATCTTTTGATTTACTCAAATTTCTGAGACAGTTGAACCAGCATCAGCTTTTCTCCAGAGCTGGAATTAGTGTCTATATCGGGTTAAGGTTAGGGTTAGGGTTAGGAAGAGTGTTGTGGGCAGATAAGAGGGAGGAGCTACAAACAGAGACCCTAAGAATAACAACTTCCTGTTCATCTTCCTAAGGCAGTGATTTCCAGCCAGCTTCTTCCTCCCAGACACCCAGTCTCCCTAACTTCTCCCAGAGTTTTCTCCTCTACTTATCTACTCACTCCCAGGCCTTGGGAGTATCTGAGAAGGGAAAACTGGAAAGTATGCTGTCAAATTGGACAGTACAAGAAAGTTACAAGTGTATGAGAGCCAGGACCTTCCGAGATACCAGCCAGATGAACATAGTTATAAATAAGGCATTGATGCTTCTGACTAAACACTCCTGTCTTTGATTTTTGTACTCAGGCTCCATGTTCTTGGCAGCCAATCAAAGGCAAGTCTACAGTTCTATTTCTTCACCTTGCCTGACATGAAATTGTTCTCTAGATCAGGGGTCCCCAACCTCCAGGATCTAATGCCTGATGATCTGAAATGGAGGTGGTGTAATAATGACAGAAATAAAGTGCACAGTAGGTGGAGTTCTTCTACAGACTTCTTTTGGGGATAGAGATGAGCTTTTAATGCATTGGTTGGTTCTAAATTGATGACAATAAACTTCAAGACAAGTTTATTTAACTTTCAATATATATTTTTTAAAAATTTAGTTTCCAACATTTAAATTTTAGGATATATTACACAAAGTTCCAGATTTTTTAGTTGTCTTTAAAAAAGACAAGATCTAGAAATTTTGCATTTCCACAGCAAGCAAGAAGTGCCCTCTCTAGATGACCTGTGTATATTGTCACTTCGCCAGCATTCCCGCCCCTCCTATTCATTGCAAACTCTCACCCTCACCCATTTGTATCATCTGATGGTATTTGATTTCGGATCTTACTTTAAAGATTTTTCACCCCTTTATATGTGTAATCTAGAAAAAAGTGGTACAGATGAACTTATTTGCAAAGGAGAAATGGAGACACAGATGTAGAGAACAAAATTATGGACAGACACCAACAGGGAAAGGAAGGACAGGATGAAATGAGAGCCTAGGATTGACATATATATCCTTCTAAGTATAAGATAGATAACTAATGATAATCTAGGTGTTTAGCACAGGAAACTCTACTCAATCCTCTGTGGTGAAGGAAATCCAAAAGAGAGGGGTTAAATGTTTACATATAGCTGATTCCCTTTGCTGTACAGCAGAAAATAACACACCATTGTAAAACAACTATACTCCATAAAAAGTTTCTTTTAAAGGTTTTTCATCCCCGAGGCCTATGTGAAAAGCTTTTGCAGCCACTTTCCCCCTAGAAATTGCTCTGGACTGTATCGCCCTACCTTCAGCTGTCAGTTCTGCCTGGATTCTACGCATTGATCCTATGCATGTCTACAACTCTCACTTCTTGGTGCTCACCTTTACAAAGTCTCTCATGGCAAAACAAAATTAAGGTTTTGGGTGTGCGTGTAAGAGGATGAATGAATATGCTCACACGGTAAGGGATTCAAGAAATAAGTAATAATATAAAGTACTGAAACTCGACCATCATCCCACCACCCACATAATCCTGTTAAATATTTGGATGTGCGTGGTTGTTTGGGCACTTCCAACACGGTGGGCACTAAGTGTTCTACACGCCTTATTTCATTCAATCCTCCAAACAACCCTAAAAGATAGATACTATTCTCATCTCCCTTTTACAAATTACATACTTGAGGTATATAGAAGTTGCATACATCTGTGTGAAATAGAACACACAGCTAATACATGTGAAATCTCAAGTTTTAATTTAAGTAGTCCAGCTCTGGGATCCACATTCTTGAAAACTATATCATACTATTAAGTATGTATGTACTAAGTTGCTTCAGTCATGTCTGACTCTTTGAATCCCATGGACTGTAGCCTGCCAGGCTCCTCTGTCCATGGGATTCTCCAGACAAGAATTCTGGAGTGGGTTGCTATGCCCTGCTCCAGGAGATCTTTATGACCCAGGGATCGAATCAGGGTCTCCTGTGGCTCCTGCATTGCAGGCAGATTCTTTACTGCTGAGCCACTGGGGATGCCCATGTGCATGCATACATATTTTATAAATAGCTTGCTAGAGCTTGTATCACTCACCTCAGGAAACAATACAATGGGAATCCTCTTTATTGAGTTTTCAAAGAACTCACTGAAATGAGCTTGAAATTATTGGGGGAAGTCAATTCTATTACCCTATTTCAATTTCTAGCCCTTATTAGTCATTCCGGGTAACCAGACACCTTGAGTAACACTGGAGGAGGGGTCAAGACATTGGCAAGGCATGTCTTTTCTAGCTTGGGTGCTTCTTATTAATAATATACAATTGATAACTTTTTATGAATATAGAGGATCATGAGAAAAAAGGAAAGGAAGCAATTTTTATTTCGGAACTCTTATGCATCTGGTACTTGACATATGGTGTTTCACGATGTCCACGTAGATGAACAATTATTATTTTCTTTTTCTTTTTTTTTCAGGACTCACTTGTTCCAGGGCATACAACTAGAGGTGTCAGACTGAAATCTGACCCATGTAAGTCCAACTTTAAAGCTGATTGTTACTCACTATTCTGCAACATGTTCTACCAGATAACGTCACTAATTACAACTGAAAGGGGAAACATCACATCATTTTGCTGGAAGAATTATGAACTATCTGATGAGAAAGCTCTGTGCCCTTTCCTGTGGGCATCACTGTGAAATATATGTGTGTAATCTAAGTTGATTGATTTATGGGTACACTCATTTTACATTACAGAACTGCCCTCGAAAAAATGTTAAGTTAACGTTTTGAAAATGATAACTTTGAAATCCATTTCAGGGGAACCAATACAAGGGGTGGAGAAGGAAATGGCAACCTACTCCAGTATTCTTGCCTGGAGAATCCCACGGACAGAGGAGCCTAGCAGGCTACAGTCCATCCTGTCACAGAGAGTCAGACACGACTGAAGTGGCTTAGAACACAGTATAAGGAGGAACCCTTCTGTATTCTTTGTAACACAAGTAGCATGGTGTTCTGTCAACTTCTCTTTTGTGAAATCAGACTTTCTTAATGGGGTCACAAATATAGGCCTATGATTGATGTGCTGAAAAAAATTCCCCCACCAAGTTCTTATAGCACCGTTATAGTGGCGTTTATAGATCTTCTTCTATTATGTGATGCTTAGTTTTAAAAGACTAAATACATGGCTTTTAAATTAATGAATTCACCGAGTAAATACTATGTGACAGGAGTGGGCTGGACCTGAGAAAATTCTGAGATGAATAAAAAAATCTAAGTCTTCTGCTTAAGAATTTCAAGGTCTGAAGAGAAGACAAATATGTAAACAGACATAAACAATAGTGTGAGTGATGCAACCAGAAGATTTTTTTGGATTGTTTCTGTTGTCCATTTATTCAAAAGTATTTAGTATTTAGCTCCTATTATGAGCCATGCTCTAAGCTCAGGGATGGATATACAGTGGAGGGGAAAAAAAGAGATATGAATCTTAGCTTCCTAGAGCTTATGGTTTTTTCCAAATGTATTTGCATAGCAGGCAACATACTACAGTATCTAAGTGTACAAATTTTAGCCCCATACTGCCTGGGATCAAATGCTTCCACTTGCTAGTTCTATGACCTTGGGAAATTATTTAACATTTCTGTGCCTTAGTTCCTCTATCCTTTGGATTTAAACATAATAGAGTGTCTATTTCATAGAATTGTTCTCAAATGAATTTTTTTAATCAAATGAATTAATATTTGAAAACAATAAATGAGTGACCCTCTCATAGTGAGGACAAAATGGCATTCATCAGTTAAGTAAATAGAATTGCAGATGATAAACTTGGGTTGTTTGGCATATTTGCCAAACCCATATTCTACCTTTACTATTTTTTACCTTTAAACTGACACATATTTCCAACTTAAATGTTCATCCATGAACTACCGACTAGTGCAAATAAGCCCAGGATGTCCGGGATGCGCTGGCATAGATGCAGTGATTGTACAGATCATCCCCTCTGTGAAACCATCTTTGTTCCCTGGGCAAAATCAGCAGCTCCATCCTCTGTGCTCCCACAGCACTTTGTGCCAAAAATTCTATTAAGTGCTCATCAGAATGCCTAAAATTCATCCTCACTCCTGGCCGGCTGGCCAATATGAGGCTGAGCTTTGGTTTGCACTGCCCCAAAAGCCCAGGCCTACAAAGACTGAGAGTAAAAACTAATCTACTTGTTAAGACACCAGACATACTTAGGAAAGCTCACAGCACAGACTATCAGATATCATTATGTGTGCATCCAGGTGCCTATAAGTTCATCAAGAGAATGGACACAGTTCTAACACCAGGGAAGGAATGTGCCCACTTGAGCTTTGAGAGAGCTTTGGAATAAGCCTGGGCCAGAGCCAGGGAAGATGAGTATCTGGGATGGACAAGGAGCAAAGGGTCATGTTCTGAAGCTGGTTCTGACTCTCCATTTTAATTTTTTTTATTTTTAATAATTGAAGTATAATTTACAGGTCATGTTAGCTACAGATGTACAGCAGTGATTCATATATATATATAAACTTTATCAGATCTTTTCTATTGTAAGTTATTATAAGACATTGGTCATATATTTATATATTAAAGTGTTCAGATTCTTCTCCATTACAAGTTATAAGACATTCAATCATTAAATATAGTTCCTTGTACTATACAGTAGGTCCTTGTTGTGTATGTATTTGATACATAGCAGTGTGTATTTATTTATTTATTGTTGGCTGTGTTGCATCTTTGTTGCTGCGCGTGGGCTTTCTCTAGTTGTGACCAGTGGGAGTTACTTTCTAGTTGTGGTGGTTGAGCTTCCCACTGCAGTGGCTTCTCTCGTTGCAGAGCACAGACTCTAGGCACAGGTTTCAGTAGTTGTGGTTTCCAGGCTCTAAAGCCTGGGCTTAGTTGCTCCTCAGCATACACGATCTTCCTGAATCAGGGATCAAACCTGTATCCCCTGCATTGGTAGGTGGATTCTTAATGACTGGTCCCCAGCAGTGTATATATGTTAATCCCAATCTCCTAATTTATCCTCCCATCCCTTCCAGTAATCATGTTTATTTTCTATGTCTGTGAGTCTATTTCTGTGACTGTGAGTCATTTTCTATGTCTGTGAGTCTATTAATTCATATCAGTTTTTTTAGATTCCACATATAAGTGATATATGGTATTTGTCTCTGTCTGACTTACTTCACTTAACATGATAATCGCCAGGTCCATCCATGGTACTGCAAGTGGCATTATTTCATTCTTTTTTAACTGTCATGATTCTCTATTTTTATAAGGCAGGGAAGAGAGGGTCAGAAGCTCACCTCTACTTTCCAAGTAGCCAAAAGTAGGAACTGAATTTGCAGGTGCTGCTGCAGCAGAGAGGAAGTGAGTAAATTTATCCTGTGGACTCTGGAGGAAGTCATGTCTCTACTATTTCCAAGGATGTAAGAAAGTGTTCACCAGGCAGATGGATGTGAAAGTTCACTCTAGGCCAAGGGAACAGCACAAAAACAAAGACACCCCATGGCATGAAATGTTTGGTCAATTACTGACATTTTGGCAGCATTTGAGTATAGTAGATAAACGGAAGATTTTCAAAAAAAAGAAATGAATCTATAGAGGTTATATCTACTATTGTGGGCAAGAATTCCTTGGAAGAAATGGAATAGCCACCATAGTCAATGAAAGAGGTCAAAATGCAGTACTTGGATGCAGTCTCAAAACAACAGAATGATCTCTGTTCATTTCCAAGGCAAACCATTCAATATCACAGTAATCCAAGTCTATGCCCCGACCAGTAATGCTTAAGAAGCTGAAGTTGAACGGTTCTATGAAGACCTACAAGACCTTTTAGAACTAACACCCGCAAAAGATGTGCTTTTCATTATAGGAGACTGGAATGCAAAAGTAGGAAGTCAAGAAATACCTGGAGTAACAAGCAAATTTGGTCTTGGAGTACAGAATGAAGCAGGGCAAGGCTAATAGAATTTTGCCAAGAGAAGGCACTGGTCATAGCAAACACCCTCTTCCAACAACACAAGAGAAGACTTTACATGTGAACATCACCTAATGGCCAACACCAAAATCAGATTGATTACATTCTTTGCAGCCAAAGATGGAGAAGTTCTATACAGTCAGCAAAAACAGAACCAGGAGCTCACTGTGGCTCAGATGATGAACTCCTTGTTGCCAAATTCAGACTTAAAATGAAGAAAGTAGGGAAAACCAATAGACCATTCAGGTATGACCTAAATCAAATCCCTTACAATTATACAGTGGAAGTGAGAAATAGATTCAAGGGGTTAGATCTCATAGACAGAGTGCCTGAAGAACTATGGGTGGAGTTTTGTTACATTATACCAGAGGCAGGGATCAAGGCCATCCCCAAGAAAAAGACGTGCAAAAAGGCAAAATGGTTGTCTGAGGAGGCCTTACAAATAGCTGTGAAAAAAGAGAAGTGAAAGGCAAAGGAGAAAAGAAAAGATATAAGCATCTGAATGCAGAGTTCCAAATAGCAAGGAGAGATAAGAAAGCTTTCCTCAGTGATCAATGCAAAGAAATAGAGGAAAACAATAGAATGGGAAAGACTAGAGATCTCTTCAAGAAAAACAGAGATACTAAGGAAACATTTCATGTAAAGATGGGCTCAATAAAGGACAGAAATGGTAGGGACCTAACAGAAGCAGAAGATATTAAGAAGAGGTGGCAAGAATACACAGAAGAACTATACAAAAAAGATCTTCACGACCCAGACGATCACAATGGTGTGATCACTCACCTAGAGCCAGATATCCTGGAATTCGAAGTCAAGTGGGCCTTAGAAAGCATCACTCTGAACAAAGCTAGTGGAGGTGATGGAATTCCAGTTGAGCTATTTCAAATCCTGAAAGATGATGCTGTCAAAGTGCTGCACTCAATATGCCAGCAAATTTGGAAAACTCAGCAGTGGCCACAGGACTGGAAAAGGTCCGTTTTCATTCCAATTCCAAAGAAAGGCAATGCCAAAGAATGCTCAAACTACCGCACAATTGCACTCATCTCACACACTAGTAAAGTAATGCTCAAAGTTCTCCAAGCCAGGCTTCAGCAATACATGAACCGTGAACTTCCTGATGTTCAAGCTGGCTTTAGAAAAGGCAGAGGAACCAGAGATCAAATTGCCAATATCTGTTGGAGCATCGAAAAAGTGAGAGAGTTCCAGAAAAACATCTATTTCTGCTTTATTGACTATCCCAAAGCCTTTGACTGTGTGGGTCACACAAACTCTGGAAAATCCTAAAAGATATGGGAATACCAGAGCACCTGACCTGCCTCTTGAGAAATCTGTATGCAGGTCAGGAAACAAAAGTTAGAACTGGACATGGAACAACAGACTGGTTCCAAATAGGAAAAGGAGTCCGTCAAGGCTGTATATTGTCACCCTGCTTATTTAACTTCTATGCAGAGTACATCATGAGAAACGCTGGGCTGGAAGAAGCACAAGCTGGAATCAAGATTGCCAGGAAAAATATTAATAACCTCAGATATGCAGATGACACCATCCTTATGACAGAAAGTGAAGAAGAACTAAAGAGCCTCTTGATGAAAGTAAAAGAGGAGAGTGAAAAAGTTGGCCTAAAATTCAACATTCAGAAAACTAAGATCATGGCATTCAGTCCCATCACCTCATGGCAAATAGACTGGGGAAACAACGACAGACTTTATTTTCTTGGGCTCCAAAATCACTGCAGATGGTGACTGCAGCCATGAAATTGAAAGATGCTTGCTCCTTGGAAGAAAGGCTATGACCAACCTAGACAGCATAATAAAAAGCAGAGACATTACTTTGCCAACAAAAGTTCACCTAGTCAAAGCTATGGTGTTTCCAGTAGTCATGGATAGATGTGAGATTTGGACCATAAAGAAAGCTGAGCGCCAAAGAATTGATACTTTTGAACTGTGGTATTGGAGAAGACTCTTGAGAGTCCCTTGGACAGCAAGAAGATCCAACCAGTCCATCCTAAAGGAAATGAATCCTGAATATTCATTGGAAGGACTGATGCTGAAGCTGAAACTGCAATCCTTTGGCCACCTGATGTGAAGAACTGACTCATTTGAAAAGGTCCTGATGCTGGGAAAGACTGAAGGCAGGAGGAGAAGGGGATGACAGAGGATGAGATGGTTGGATGGAATCCTGACTCAGTGGACATGAGTCTGAGTAAACCTCAGGAGTTGGTGATGGACAGGGAGACCTGGCATGCTGCAGTCCATAGAGTCACAAAGAGCTGGGCACGACTTAGTGGCTGAGCTGAACTGAACTGAACTGAACTATAGAGGTAGGAAGCTGGTCCTCAAAGGTCCCAACCATTCCTGGATAGGCTTCAAAGTTTGAGAAAGAATTAAAAAGTCCAACATGCTGAACCACTGAGTGCATTCTGAAACAAATGTCTTCAAATATAATTTTTTTCTGTACTTCTTCAATAACCAGTCTGAAGAAACTGGCATTTAAAACACAAATGTTTCTGAAATACCCCATAAAACTAAAGTATCGAAAATGTTTCTTAATTGTTAGAAAAAATGATTTCTGTACATGCTTGGAATGAGTCTTTTTAAATACCACCCTTCAAACACACCATCTTTTCTGGCCCCAAGTGCCTGAGGATGGTAGTGCTAAATGGTTTAATAGAGCTGTGCATGTCTCTTCCAGACACGAGGCAGAATGAAAGGAGAATAAAGTTTATTAGAGTGGGAGATGCTGTTAGAACAGCAGGCTGGCTCAAGGGAGAGCCGAACCTTTCGCAGGCTCGTAGCCAATTTTTATAGCCTCAAGACAGAGAAGATTCCTACTGGAATAGTGGAATTAAGTGATTGATTAGGAAACTATAGGGTGGGTAATCGGGGCGGGGGGAGGGTACCTAATATGGGGTCAGGAAACTGGCCTGTTTAGATCCAAAGGCTCATAGCAACAGTTGCTATGAGACTTGGTCAGCTCCTGAGATTTTTATCCTGTGACCCTGGTACAGGGCTCCCTACCTGTGACCTTGGTATAGGGGTCCACAGTAGATGTACAACCCAGCACATGAAATGGTATCAGAGGATACGATACATAGCACTATCTCTGTGTAACCTGCCTGGCGAAGACTTTTGGGAATCCTTTGGCTAAAGGGTACTTTAATTTATCCAGTTTGAATGAACTCCATGTACATTTACCAAAGCCTCACCTCTTTAATCTGCCTTAAGCAAATAAAAAAACAAGCCCCTCAACAATTTCCAGGTGGGAAAAAACCATCAACAAAGGGGCTGAGAGGAGAAAGGAGGCCTTGCTCATATTACAATTGGATGTAGAATAGGGATGTACTGGATTCTATTTGGGGCTTGGGGCCAGCACCTGTCCCCTCTGTGGCCACATCCCCTCCAAGCATCTTTCCTGACCCGTGGCCCCTGCTCACTTACTGAATGAAATTTACCCATTTACTCATTTACCTATTTACTGAACTTGCCCTTCCTTGGAAGGGCATATATGAATTAGGTTGACTTGGGTATCTGTTGCCTTTCATTTCTAATTGTCATTGTTATTGTTACCTCCCTCATAGCACCAGTAATACAGGAACTGTGAGCTCTGGAACTGTTTATAGCTCCCCCAAAATGGCAGGAGTTCCTCTCTTTGGGAGGCTTCCCTGGTGGCTCAGACAGTAAAGAATCCTCCTGCAATGCTGGAGACCCGGGTTTGACCCCTGAGTTGGGAAGATCCCCCGGAGGAGAGCATGGCAACCCACTCCATATTCGTGCCTTGAGAATCTCCATGGACAGAGGAGCCTGGCGGGCTACAGCCCATGGAGTCACAAAAGAGTCGGATGCAACTGAGTGACTAAGCTCAGCACATCTCTTTGGGAGCCTACTTGTGCTGCTCCTGCTGCTTAGAATACTGTCTCTCCCTTTAAGTCTGTTTGAGTCTGCCTGGACTGGCATTAAAAAAAAAAAAAAATTACCACAGACTGGGAGGCTCAAACAAAAGGCATTTACTTCTCACAGTTCCGGCGGCTGAAAATCTAAGATTAAGGTGCCAGGTGAAAACCGTCTTCCTGGTTTTCAGATGGAAACTGTTGACTGAAAAAAAATGCACAACGGAAAAGGTGAGAATTACATTTTATTTGGAAGCCCGGAAGACAGACTCTCAGATAGCTCTGAGGGATGGCTCTGAAGAGGAAAGGGAGGAGCCAGGGTGCATAGGAGGTTTTGCGACAAAGACCAGGTAGTGAGAACATCAAAGGTTACTGTTAAAGAAAACCAGACATTTGCAGTAAATGAATTTAGTGCTTTTCTGTGTATGGAAGATGCAAGAGTCCAGGCATCTTGAAATCATTCCTTGGATATCTAGGGGTGGCCCAGTCAGTAAAGAATTTGCCTGCAATGTGGGAGACCTGAGTTAGATCCCTGGGTTGGGAAGATCCCCTGAAGAAAGGAATGGCAACCCACTCCACTCTCTGGCCTGGAGAATTCCATGGACAGAGGAGCCTGGCAGGCTGCAGTCCATGGGGTCTCAAAGATTGGACACGACTGAGTGACTTTCACTTTCTTTCTTTCGGGGTCCTGTGATTTCCTACCTTGAGCCCCTCAGGGTACACCCTTGCAGGCAGCTGCAGTAGTTGAAGGCTTGGCATGCAGCCCATCTGTCTCCCAGTTCCCTCGGGCTCACTGTTAAGAGCAGCTATAGCGGCTTGATGGCATGATGTCTGAAGCATCTTGTGTTTGCTGATAGTGGCAGGCAACATTTTTCATCCACAGCACCTTCTCTATGTGTCCTCTCTGGGTGAGAGAGTGCTCTTTCTTCCTCTTTTTAAAAAGTCTCTCATCCCACCATCATGATGGGACCCTCCTTCATGACCTCATCTAACTCTAGTTACCTCCTAAAGGCCCACTTACAAATTCCATCGTGTTAGGGGTTAAGACTTCAAAACTGGGGGAAGGATACAATTAAGTTCATGACGTTGTTTAGTCACTAAGTCATGTCCAAATCTTTTGTGACCCCATGGACTGTAGACTGTCAGGCTCCTCTGTCCACAGGATTTCCCAGGCAAGAGTCCTGGAGTGGGTTGCTATTTCTTTCTCCAGGGCATCTTCCCAACCCAGGGATCAAAACCTTGTCTCCTGCATTGGCAGGTGGGTTCCCTATTGTTAAGCCACTGGGAAATCCCACAACAGCAAACAATATACAGTTAAGTTCATGATGTAGACCAAGTTCTTTTTCGTCCTTCAAATCTTGGTTCAGATGCCAATTCCTCTTCCCTCTCTGCAAATACATCTCATCACAGCACCCATTAAATTGCACCATCACAGACCCTTTATTTGTCCTTCTTCCTCTTTAGATTGTGAACCACTTGAAGAGTAGGGTCTGATCCTCGTTTCTCTTCCCAGGGATCATAATATGTAGTAAGTGTTCAATGAACGATTTAGTGAGAGTACAGACAAGCAATTACTTTTAAAATAAACGCACAATAGATGAGATTATTGTCCATTCCTTGGATGGGTGTTATGAACGTCAGTTTAACTCCAGACACCCTGAGAGCAGCCTTCATTAGAACAGGCTTGCTAACCAACTTTTTATCAAGGGCAGGATAGGAAACTAACTCTCTTCTGTTTAATAGGACCTTGACTTTTTAGCCCATGGAGTCCTTGTTTAATCACTTGTTCTTTACAATGCACCAATTTAAGTCAAAGTTTATTTTTGAACTTGGGAAGGCAGATCCTGGGGGCAAGAGCCTCAAAAAGAGTAACTATATATCCAGCAGAATGGGAGAAACTTTTATTCACAAATCTACAGCTCACAACTTTTTGTTCTTTTCATTCTTTCTCTGGCAATCTTAGCTCTTCAGGCATCTAACATTTAATTATGCAGCATAACGACACAAATGAACTTATCTACAAACCAGAAACAGACTCACAGACATAGAGAACAGATCGGTGGTTGCCAGGCAGGAAGTGGGGAGTGGCGGAGGAAAGGACTGGGAGTTTGGGATTAACAGATGCAGACTCGCATATATAGAATGGGTAAACAAAAGTGTCCTACAGTGTAACGCAGGGAACTATATTCACTATTCTGTGATAAACCATATGAAAAGAATATGAAAAGAGAAGATTATGAAAAATGATATATATAACCGAGTCACTTTGTTATAAAGCATAAATTAACACAACATTGTAAATCAATTATATTTCAAAAAAAATTTTTTTTAAGTGTGCTGCATAAATGGAGCTTCTTTTTTCCCCCCAATATCATTCTTATCATTCAAGTATCTCTGCCCCACTGGATGAGTCCAAGCAGTAATCAAAGTCCAATGTTTTAAGCTCCCTTTTTATCTGTGATAATTCATTGATTTTTAGAGTGCCTTTCCTCCCCTGTGTCTCTGTAAGTTAGAATCTGAGTAAAAAGGGAGAGCATATCTTAGATGATCTTAAAGAGGAGAGAAACAGGGCCTTTGAATTCAGATCAAATCTTTGAGACCCTTACTGGTCATTGCTCTAGAGAGGCTGGTCAGGGTTATCTCCACAGACATGCAGAGCCCTGAAACACACATTGTCTGAGGCCATCTGTTTTGTATTTTTAATACACTTTTAATGTTAGTGTATTAAATAGTTTTTGATTTACAGGATTATTGCAAAGATAGTACAGAAAGTTCCCATAGACTGCACATCCACTTTCCTCTGTTTTTAACATCTTACATTGGTATGACATATTTGTCACAGTTAAGAAGTCAATATTGATACATTATTATTAACTAAAGTCTGTACTTTATTCAGATTTCCTCAGTTTCCCCTAACATCCTCTTTCTATTCCAAGATCCCAACCAGGACACCACATTGCATTTAGGCATCATGTCTCCTTAGACATCTCTAGGTTGTGACATTTTCTCAGACTTTCCTTGTTTTTGATGACCTTGACAGTTTGGAGAAGTATTGGTTAGGTATTTTGAAGGCTGTCTCTCAGTAGAAATTTGTCCAGTGTTTTTTTCGTGATTAGACAGGGGCTATGGGTTTTGGAGGGATTCCCTGGTGGTTCAGAGGTAAAGAATCCACCAGCAGTGAGGTTTGATCCCTGGGTCAGGAAGATCCCCTGGAGAAGGAAAGGGCAACCCACTCCAGTATTCTTGCCTGGGAAATCCCATAGACAGAGGAGCCTGTGCAGGCTACAGTCCATGAGACCGAAAGAGTTGGACACACCTTATGGACTGTCTCACCTATAGTCTTAAGGAGACCTAAGGTTTTTGGGGAGGAAGATCACAGAGCTAGAGGGTACACACCGTCAGCATGACTTGTCACTGTTGGTGTTGATGTTGGTCACCTTTCAAGGTCGCATATGCCTGGCTTCTCCACTGCAAAGTTATCCTGCCCACTTGCCATACTGTTTTCTTCAGAAGGAAGTCCCTCTGGACAGCTGGCACTTAAGGAGTGTGAAATGATGCTCCACCTGCTTGAGGGTGGAGTTTTTCCAAATATTGTTTGAAATTTTTCTGCGTGGGGATTTTTCTCTTTTCTCCCGTTTATTTACTGACTCAGTGATTTGCACAGACTCATGAATATTTTCTGGTTTGGGGTATAACCCAATAGTACTTTATTTTGTTGCTCACGTTCTTCCAGCTTTTGCAATTGGGAGCTCTTTCAGCGGCTCCTGTTTTTATTTGACTTACTCATTATAGTGGGCTTTGTTGTTGTTGCTTTGCTGTTGTCGTCGTGTTTTTGGTGCCTTCTGTTTTTGTGTTGATATGTTATTGGTTATTTGCTTCTGTGGTACCTTTGCTCCATCACTAGGCTGCTGCTCTGATGTTTCTGGTCTGAGTTGAAAAATAGCTTGCAGATTAATGTCTTGTGAAGACTAGTATATTGAAATGAAGTTCATCTGCATTCAAATACCAGGTGGTGACTTTTTAGCTGTGTGATCTTAAGCACATTATTCATTCTTTCTGAGGTTCTGGATGCTTTTCAAGAACATGGACCTTTAATGCCTATGGTAAAGATTGGGATTAAGTTTTCCTACTTAGGGAGAAAAAACCCAGGTACCACTGACTTGAATACAATTAAGGAAAAGAGGCTGAGAAATCTTCTCCTTGCTCCCTCTTCCCCAGTAATCAGGGCTGTGTCACTGAAGAAGGAAGGTAGAAAGGATATTGTGTGACAGTTGTCAGTGTCTGCCCTCTCCCTGGCAGGGTTCCCCGAGGGTGAGAGTATATGTCAAATGCCTGAGTACAGTAGATGCTTGATAAATAAGCAATCTGTTCTTATTTTACAGTAACTTGTGAAGAGATAGGAATTCCATATGGCTATAGGGAAGGATTGGATTAGACCAGAGTCTCCTTAAGGCTATAGGTGAGATAGAATATGAATTTAAATTTCTATTAACTGGCAATAATAGGAAGGCATTTTAAAGTAGAATAAGGGTAAATGAGAAGATAATGATCGTATCCATTTGTTGAGGTTATGTGCCAGACACTGTATTTAGTGTTTGACCTGTGTTTTCTCCTTCAGTTCTCACAATCACCTTATGAGATAAATGGCTTTATTTTACTCTACTTTACAAATGGAAAAAAAAAAAAAAAAGAGAGAGAGAGAGACAGACTTTGGACAGTTTGCAATCAGGTAACTACTGATCATTCAATCCAGGATTTACATGGAGGATGACAGACTTTGAAGCCTCTGGTTCTAAGCGTTAGGCTGTATGAACAAACCATTCATTCATACAGTGCATAGTTGATGAACTCTTACTTCATTTCAGGCATTGTTCTGGGGATATCACGGTGCATAACATAGACAAGGTATTTGTTTCTACAGATGGATGTCCAAGCTGAGGAAATAGAAAGTAAGTAAGTGAAACTATTAATGAACAAAATAATCGCAAGCAGGGACAAATCCCATGAAGGAAACAGCAAACAGAAGATGACAGTTTCGGGAAGGGGAGGTTCTTTAGACAAGGTGGTCCAGGAAGGCTACTCTGAGCTGAGAACAGAATGGGAAGAAGGAGCCAAACAGAGAAGGATTTGGAGGAAAGGGACTCAGGGAGAGGGAGCAGCCTGTCCCAAGGGAACGCACCTGGCTTGTTTGAGGAGAACCTGAACTTGGCTCGAGGACAATGACCTAAGCGTGATGTTCCTCCAGCAGCATCCTGACCTTTAGTCACCACAGAGAAAAGGTGGAAGATTTACAACTTGGTGGAAGGGAGGAGGGTACTGAAAAAAAGAATCAGGAGAGCTCGTTGAACAAGCAAGGGGCTGTGTGTTCTTGTGCTTAGGATTTTTCTTTATCAGCTGCAGTGTTGGGTCACTATCAACCCACGTTATGAGCAGATGAGGAGAGGCACGCTTGCACTGGTCTCAGGTGGCCCAATCGGCTTCGTCTCATTAGTAAGAGAGACATAGGTATATTCTGGGTGTTCTTATCTTTTTTCCAGGTTGAATAAGTGTCTGTGGATGCTGTGGAGCTTGAGAGGATGGGGGAGAGAGGTTAGCAGTCACCACTGACAGTTGGCCATGTCCTGAGTGCCTCATGCAGTATGAAGGTGGAAGTGGGGGGAAAGGCTCAGAACCCCAGCTTCCACAAAACCAGGTGAAGGCTGAAAACACCTGGCGATGCTGTATGGGGAATAAAACCATCCTGTGTTTCCTCCAGCATCAGATCCTCGAGCATTGGGCTAGGAAGTTCAGGAAGTGTGTGGTCGAGTTTTTGCTTAGCATACTGGATTTAGACAGCTGGGTACACCCTGGGTTGGGAACCCGGGACCAGGGTGTGTGGTGGGAGAGAAGACGTGGCTCAGGAAAGAGCCCAGAACTGTCCTCAGAAGACCTGCATTCAGCCGGGCTCAGCAGTGTTTTGTGCAATCTTGGCACACAACAATGGAAAGGTTTGCAAGAGACAGTTGAGGATAAAAAGTGGGCAAGATTTAGGGATGTGGGAGGTATCAGTTTTGGATGCTAGAGAGGGTGATGGGACAGAAGGAAACCAGTCAGGAAGGGCAACTGCTTTTAAAAAGGCTGAGTTATCAGCATTATTGAAGCACCAGGTAGCATTATGAGTTTGGGGAAAGAGTCAGGGGATATAGATGAAGCTTTGGGAATCTCATTGTGGGAATTTCAGGCCAACAATAGAGACTTTTGCAGCTAGTAAGCCTCAGAGGACAGTTAAATCAAGCCCCTGAGGTGATGCCTTACTAACCTACAACTCTGGTCAGCTCTGAAAAACTGTACAGGGTCAATCTGGTTCTGGCAGAAGGAGCTGCTGCTTTGGCAGGGGGCGGGGAATACCAGGCACTTGGGGGAGGGGGCCGCTCAGCTCTCTGCAGCCATGCAGGAAAGTCACTGCTCCTCTTGGTGCCCCCACCCCCACTCAGGTGCTGACCCCTTAACCCTCTTGCAGCCCATTTTTCTCGAGTGCTAAAGGCTGGAAGACAGACAATTAAGCCAGAGCCCAAGCACTTCATCTGCTGTTAGTTTCCTTAATTGTATTTCCTACACATTCTTTTATAAATAGATTTAAGCAAGACACTATGTTCTTTAATGTGTGCATTTCTGTTGCTATGGAAACAGTCCCTTTTATCAACTCCCCCTCCCCAAGGCTTAGCCATAAAGTTGAAGTTAGCACCTGTTTTTTTTTTTTTTTTTCTCCTAGGCAGGTGAATTATTTGCTAATCTTTGTTTTCTAAGAAGGCTTCTATGAGGGGGTCGGCATAACCTGCTGACGACATCTTCTTAAGAAAAGCATCAACTGAAGGTCTGCGATTTCCAAAAGATACAGCCCATCCTTGCTAGCCCTTCAAGTAATAAGTGACTCATTCCATAGATTCATAGGCTGTTGGAACTGGGGAGGGATCTCTAAAGAAACAATCCTCATAATAATGGTAATAATAATTAAAAACTACCTTGCTGTTTGCATTCAATGTGGCGTTCCTAAAGGACTCTTTTAATTAAATCATTTGTTCAAGAACATTTCCTGAACATTAATATAGATCTGGACTGATCAAGTCTAGGACCCAGTTTCCTGAATTCCCTTCTGACAGCTTCCTCCCACATCATGCGGAAGCTCACACAGGGTTCCTCAAGCTTGCATAGCAGTTCCCTGCGGATTGTGTGAAAGTGCAGGTGCTTATCGAATAGGTCTGGGGTGGGATCCAAAAGACTGCCCTGTAACCACTGCTTGGGTGAAGCTGATGCTGGTCGGGCCATAATTTGATTAATAAAACTCCAGAACACTATTTTATTTTGTATTGAAGTGTAGCTGAATTACAATGCTGTGTTAATTACTGCTTTACTGTAAAGTGATTCAGTTATACATATATATGTGTTATTTTTAAAATTTTATTTTCCATTATGATTTATCATAGGACATTGAATATCCTATACATATTGAATATAGTTCTCTGTGCTATACAGTAGGACCTTTTGTTTATCCATTCTCTGTATAAAAGCTTACATCTGCTAATCCAACCCCTCACTCCATCCCTCTCCCAACCCCCTCCTCCTGGGCAATCACCAGTCCATTCTCTATGTCTGAGATTCCAGAACACTATTCTTAAACTTTGGAGATCCTAGATCCTTTTGAGATCTGATTACAACTAAGGCTATTTGGTTGAAAACAGAAGCTCTGACTATAGCATAACATAGCATAACACAATATGCATTCAATTATACAAAATATCATATCGTGGTCTATATGACTTTATATATACGTATACAGTTGACCCTGAACAATGCTGGAATTATGGGA
Organism: Oryx dammah; assembly: GCF_014754425.2. Classification (NCBI taxonomy): domain Eukaryota; kingdom Metazoa; phylum Chordata; class Mammalia; order Artiodactyla; family Bovidae; genus Oryx; species Oryx dammah. The sequence continues at coordinate 45,784,421 of NW_024070213.1, read as the reverse complement.
GCCAACCTTCCAGGCAGTCACAAATCTGAGTGAAAGGGATCTCCATAACCCAGCAATGCCCAGCACTGACTTTCTCCTCTCTTTTCAGAGTGGGGCAATGCCACCACATTTTCTACATTTGGGTGAGAAATTTGCAATTACTGGAAAGTTATGGTAAAAACAATTGACACCCGCCCAGAGCACGGAATGAAATATGTTAAATACAATGTGCCTCGAATATCATTTGATAAATACAGGGCAAAACAAAATTTCAGTTTTGTTAAACATATTTACTGAGTATTCACTATGTCCCAGTCAATCTTCCAGGTGCTAGGGGAATGGCAGCAAAAGAACACCAAAAGTTCTCACAGAATATTCAAGAAGTGCTAGGTAGACAGTAAAATGAAACCTAGGTCTGCTAGTAAGAATATATAGAAGGTGAAAAGGGCCTCAGAGGAAATAATATCAGGGAAGAGGGATAGGCAGTACCACTGGTGACAGGAGTTATAAATAGGATTTTCAGGGAAGAGCTCTCTATCAGAACAGAGTTGAAGGAAGTGGGGGTGGATACAAAGAGGTCTTGGGAAGTGTGTTTCAGGAAGTGGAAACAGGAAGTACAAAGGCCCTGAGGCAAGAGTTTGGTTAGAGTGTCTGAGTCACAGGGTTGGAAGAACAATAGATGAGAAGGAAATGTCATTAGACCAGAAAATGTAGGGCCCCATGGACCTTTGGAAGGACTATGGCTTTGACTTTGAACAAGATAGAATTCTTTTAAATTCTGCAGGTAGAGGAATGACCTCGTCCAACTTGTGTTTCAATAGGGTCATACTGGTTGCTGAGTTGAGAGTAAACTCGAGGGTCAAGCAGGGAAAGAGTGGGACCATTAGGAAAATCAGTCATCATCCTACAACAAACAAAACATATCTTTTCTTTCTCTCACTTGACCTGGTGGGTTTCACCGGCAGATAGTGTCATGGGAACTGGGAAAGATTTCACTATTGCCAGTGAATACAGTTTGCTTGGGGAGAGAGAGGTCCTTCCCTCTAGCTGTGCCCCAAATTTTCCAAACAGAGACGATAAAGATACATGTTTGCTCCATTAAGATGGACGGTACCCCCAGAGAGCTCTCTTAGCTGGAAGATCTAGAATAATCATCCATCTGGAAGTGTACAGCTGGCAAAAAGCTGAGTGATAGGAAAAAAGAAAAAGAAATGGTGTTTAAATCAGGAGCCATCCCACAAATTGAAATTAGTTAAATTCAGTCAGTCGCTGACTGATTTTCTGTTATGGGATTCAAACGCTCTGAGGCTTAGTCAATTGAAACCTGGTTTCAGAATGAGCCAGTTATGGATGGATCTGGTGTTCTATTATTAAAACAAATGGATCTGTTCAGAGCATAACATACATAATACTAAGAGCCCAGTTGGTGGCTGGAGATGCTTGACTTTTTTTTTTTTATCCCTGAAGACTTGGAACCAAATTCTGGAGAAAGTCAGAGACATGCAGATTTTTTTTTTTTTTTGTAGGTAATTAAGAAGTGTTTATTGAAAATTGAAAATCTGCCTTATTTTTTGCTTCCAAATGTTTTCTGTTACATGAGGGTTAAAGTAAAGTAAGAGATTTGCAGATTTGTTTAAGGCAAGTCATCTTAGAAATTGCATGGTTGCCTTATTTTAGTTAATCCAGAAACTGAGACTCTACTAGGGGCAGTAAATGGCCCAAGGTAGGCTAACTACTGTAGTGAAGACTCCAAAGATTTTAATGGCTTAATGCATTCAAGTTGTAATTCTCACTCACATCACATCCAGCGTGGGCAGGCAGGGCTCTCCTCCACACAGTCCCTCAGGAACCCATATTCTTTTTACATTGTGGCTCTGCTACAAGTCATCAGAGACATCTCTGTTTAGCTGGAGGAAGAGTGTGAGGATCAAGCCAAGAAGGCTTTTATCCGCTGGACATAGAAGTGACACACATCACTTTTGTTCAGATTTCATTGGTCAGAACTCAGTTCTTCTTCTTCTTCTTTTTTTTTTTTTTAAAGAAATACATATTTTATTTTGGCCACAAGGCCTGTGGGACCTTAGTTCCCTGACCAGGGATCAAACCCACACCCTCTTCATTGGAAATGTGGAGTCTTAACCATTGGACTTAACCTTATGGCAGAAAGTGAAGAGGAACTAAAAAGCCTCTTGATGAAAGTGAAAGAGGAGACTGAAAAGGTTGGCTTAAAGCTCAACATTCAGAAAACGAAGATCATGGCATCTGGTCCCATCATTTCATGGCAAATAGATGGGGAAACAGTGGAAACAGTGTCAGACTTTATTTTTTGGGGCTCCAAAATCACTGCAGATGGTGACTGCAGCCATGAAATTAAAAGATGCCTACTCCTTGGAAGAAAAGTGATGACCAACCTAGATAGAATATTGTAAAGCAGAGACATTACTTTGCCAACAAAGGTCCATCTAGTCAAGGCTATGGTTTTTCCAGTGGTTATGTATGGATGTGAGAGTTGGACTGTGAAGAAAGCTGAGTGCCGAAGAATTGATGCTTTTGAACTGTGGTGTTGGAGAAGACTCTTGAGACTTGAAGTCCCTTGGACTGCAAGATCCAACCAGTCCATTCTGAAGGAGATCAGTCCTGGGTATTCTTTGGAAGGAATGATGCTAAAGCTGAAACTCCAGTACTTTGGACACCTCATGCGAAGAGTTGACTCATTGGAAAAGACTCTGATGCTGGGAGGGATTGGGGGCAGGAGGAGAAGGGGACGACAGAGGATGAGATGGCTGGATGGCATCACAGACTCGGTGGACATGAGTTTAAGTGAACTCCGGGAGTTGGTGATGGACAGGGAGGCCTGGTGTGCTGCGATTCATGCGGTCGCAAAGAGTCAGACACGACTGAGCAACTGAACTGCACTGAACCATTGGACTGCCAAGGACGTCCTTTTCTCTATTTTGCACAGCACTTCTCCTTATGCTCACAGAGTTAATATATGATTATTCAAAGTCTAATATGTAAATGTATTAATAAAGGGTGAAAAGTGTCTGATTCTTCGCAACACCATGATCTGTAGCCTGCCAAGCTCGTCTGTCCATGGAGTTTTCCAGGCAAGAATACTGGAGTGGATAACCATTCCCTTTTTCAGGGGATCTTCCTGACTCACGGACTGAACCCCAGTCTCCTGTATTGCAGGTTGAGTTTTTAATGTCTGAGCCACCAGGGAAGCCCTCAATATAAGGTGAAAGCAGTTCAGTTGTGTCTGACTCTTTGCAACCCCATGGATGGCAAAGTTCATGGAATGCTCCAGGCCAGAATACTGGAGTGGGTAGCCTTTCCCTTCTCCAGGGGATCTTCCCAACCTAGGGATTGAACGCAGATCTCCTGCAGGTGGATTCTTTACCAGCTGAGCCACAAGGGAAGCCCAAGATTACTGGAGTGGGTAGCCTAACCCTTCTCCAGTGGATCTTCCTGACCCAGGAATTGAACTGGGGTCTCCTGCATTGCAGGCAGATTCTTTACCACCTGAGCTGTGAGGGAAGCCCTCATGCTGTGGAGAGAGGTCTCAGGAGATAAAAGGAGATATATATCATTATATCAGATATATATCATTTGGGAAGATGCAATATAAGTTGCATCTTCTCAAATGCTAAGCCAGTCTCCATTGAAAGACCTCTAGTGGAGAGAGTTTGAACTCTCCAAACCCAAATCCAGGTCTCTGGAACCACACTGAGGATGGAAGGGATGGACCCTTGGGGAGAGGACTCTTGGGGTGCCCCCCTGATGTGATTACCCAGGCAAAATGACCTAAGCCATTTCTCTGCACTCCTCAGGATCATTTATGTGTCTGCAGCACTTTGTGATATGACCTCCAGGCTGCATGGATGGGAAGAAGGCACTCATTATTGAGCTGATTTTGCAGGGCTAGAGTTACGGAGGGCTGCTGGCTGGGAAATAAATTGGATTAGGGACAGTATCTCCTTTTATCAGCACACAAGGGAGCCATAGACCAGTGTAGGTTTTCTGCTTCTACTGTGTTAGGCCTTAGTGTTCAATGTGGAGTGAGCAAGAGATGCTCTTGAGAGATCAGCAGAAAGTGGCCAAAGGTTATTGCTATTTTGGCTTCACTGAGAAAAATATGAAATACTGGGGGCTACGTTAGTTTTCTTGGGCCGCTATAACAAAACACCAGCCTGGGTGGTTTAAAAAATCAGAAACATATTTTCCCACAGTTGTGGAGGTGAGAAGTCCAAGATCAAGGTGTCAGCAGGATGAATTTCTCCTGAGACTTCTCTCCACAGTGTGTAGATGGCTACCTTCTTGCCATGTCCTCACACGGCCTTTTCTCAGTGCACACACTCCTGGTGTTTCTCTCTTCTTATAAGGAGACTCATCCTATTGGATCAGAGCCCCATCCTTATGAATTCATTTAACCTTGATTATTACCTCCTTAAAGGCCCCCCACTCCAAACACATAGGGATTCTTGGTCAATATACAAGTTGTTGTTGTTCAGTTTCTCAGTCACGCCTGACTCTTTGTCACCCCAGGGACTGCAGCATACTAGGCTTCCCCATCCTTTACCATCTCCTGGAGTTTGCTCAGACTCATGTCAATTGAGTTGATGCCATCTAACCATCGCATCCTGTGTTGTCCCTTTCTTCTGCCTTCAATCTTTCCCAGCGTCAGGGTCTTTTTGAATGAGTTGGCTCTTTGCATCAGGTGGCCAAAGTATTGGAGCTTCAGCATCAGTCTTTCCAAAGAATATTCAGGGTTGATTTCCTTTAGGATTGACCAATTTCATTTCCTTGCTGTCCAAGGGACTCTCAAGAGTCTTCCAGCATCACAATTCGAAAACATTAATTCTTCAGCACTCAGCCTTCTTTATGGTCCAACTCTCATATTCGTACTCTCAATATTTGAGTGGGGGAGCGGGGTGCAAAATTCAATCCATAATGAAGATCATGCTTCTTGGTGGAAATACTCAAGGAGAAACACGTAACTTCTGGGAAAACATGCCTATTTGGAAAAACAACCACTGGATACAAACTTCCTTTTCCATGGAAACATATACTGTCTAATCAAAGTACCTACTGGGAAAAATATACATCAAGAAGAATTCTAACTAAAAACGCTCCCTAAGAAAAATGGTAATTATGAAAATTGTCACCAGGAACATATTCATTAGGAAAAGTATACACTGGAAAAAAAATCATTGCAAAAAACAGGGAGTGAGGGTGGGGATAACCTCTGGAGAAATAGTCTTTCTGGAAAAAATGCCTACAAGGAAAATTTTCACTAGGAGAAAAAAGTGCTCCAAAAATAGGCACAGATAAAAATATATTCTGGAAAAAACCACACTTAATATTAAAATACCTACAAAAATGTATCCTGAATGGGACAAATACTTATGCAGAAAATATGCATGAGAATATTATATTCATCAGGAAAATGGTCATGACTATACATACTCACTGTGAAGAACAGGATACTATTGTTTATTTTGTGTACATTATGGACCATGCATTCCTCTAATAGCTTCATATCTGTTTGCTCACTTAATCCTCATGAAAGTTCTATGTTATTGTTGTTTAGTTGCTAAGTCACTTCCAACTCTTTTGCAACCACATGGGCTTTAGCCTACCAGGGTCCTCTGTCCATGGGATTTTCCAGGCAAGAATATTGGAGTGGGTTGCCATTTCCTTCTCCAGGGGATCTTCCTGACTCAGGGATTGAATCCGAGCTTCCTGCATTGGCAGATGGGTTTTTTACCACTGAGTCACCAGGAAAGCTGGAAAGCTCTTTGAGGTGGGTACTATTCTATGCCTTACTTTATCTATGAGGACACTGAGGCACAGAGAGTGAAGTGCCTAGCACAAAGTCGCATAGGAGTGATCCTTTGATTCATTTATTGAGCACCTAGCCTTGTGTTAGGCAATGGAGTCTAGCATGTAATGAAACAAACCTCCATTTTAAGAAGTTAATATGGGAGATAGATTCATAAGCAGACAGTGAAATTATAGTGGAACAAGCCTTTATACATTTGTCTTCGTCTTGGAAATCAAAGTAAGCATTTCTCCAAGCCCGAAGTTCTTTTGTGAGCTTATAAAAGAAGGTACTCTCCTGGCCTTGTAGTAAACCACAGCTCCCTTGAGAATAACAGCTGCGGGGAAAACATTAACACCCAGGAGAATACTCATAGGTACATAGGGAAAACACACTCCCAGCGGGAAAGTCAATCAAATCATGTACTTCTGGGGGTACTTGTTTGGAACCTAGTCTGACCTCTCCTTTGTCCAGTCCAGGTCTTTGGTCTCAACCACATGAGCCTGGCTGAGATGATCACGTCATGCTATGACCTGGCTAGTGATGCAAAATGGGCTGCTCCAGGAGCTTTGTTGCAATGGCAAAATCGAATGGATGCTGGTGGGAGTCCTGTGTTCTCTTGATTTTTAAAAACCTTTACTTGTGTGTTGTCTAACTCCACCGATATGTTAGCTCCATGAGTTCAGGTTCCTGCCTGTGTGGCTCATCTTAGCATCCTGGATGCTTAGAAAATCCTGTGATCAGTAAACAAATATTTCCAAAGGAAGAAATGTTGACCGTAACGTAACAGCTTATATGGCAAGCTGTTAACTGCATAGATGCTGGAGTCAGATGACTTTATTTCAATCCCAGCTTTGCTGTTTCCTGACTGTGCTGTCTTGGCTAAGTTACACGCTAACTGTGAGCCCCAATTTCTCCATCTGGGCAGTGGGGACAAGAATACATATCTCCTATTGTTTGTTAACCAAAACTTTAGAAATGAAAACCTGATTGAAGTCAAGAGGCATTTATTTGGGGGGTTTTTTAGGACTGTAGGCCAGGAAGCACAGATTCAAGAAGCACTTGAATTGTATTTGTTCTGTGGCTGCTGCCGTATAGTCACTAAGTTGTGTCTGACTCCTTGCAACCCCATGGACTGTAGCTCGCCAGGCTCCTCTGTCCATGGAATTCTCCAGGCAAGAATACTAGAATTCCTTCTTCAGGGGATTTTCCCCACCCAGGGATGGAACCCTCTTCTCTTGCATTGCAGGTGGATTCTTTACCAATGAGCCACATGGGAAGCTCCTGTGTTTTTTCTACTGGACCATAAAATGAAGGAGGCTTATAAAGGCAAAACTCACAAGGCCACAGTTAGGTACTTACATTGTTTTTCAAGTATTATGATTGGAGTTGGTAAGAAGGGTGCTTGTTAAGCGAGAATTGGCTGGGGTCTGAATTGGTTGCCTAGTTGCAAGGAAAGATCCTTGAAACTACAAGGTTGCAGCTAGCAGATATTCTAAAAAATGACTGGTGGTGTCTTTAGCTCTGGTACAGTCTAGAAAGTTCAAGTTCTCAGTGCTACAGGCATGTATCAGATTCTCAGTGACTGCCTGACTCTGGATTGTATGCCTAAACTAGGATTATTCCACTATGACTTCAACCTGTCATCAGGTTACTAGGGAGAGCTGATGATATAACGTCCATCAAGTTTGTGGAGTGAAGTCCTAGCCCCCACACACGAGGCTTTGCACCAAGGCCACAGACATGGAGTCCAGAAATAAGGTCATCTCCGAAACTGACTGAGCCCCATGGAACCATTGCCAAAAGTCCCCATGATCCTTCCCAGCCATGATCCCTCCTGACCCCACATTAGGCAAAAATGCCCCCAAATAACCACCTAATGCCACCCTTCCTGCAGGAATTTTCTTTGTCTTGGGGCTAGAAAAATTGGCCACTAACCCATGAAGAGGGTCGACTCTCCCTAGCATATCAGAAGGCGTTGGCCTGCTCTGCTCCCATTGTCCACACTGTCTCTGCTCTTTGTTCTTAATAAACTCACTCCTTTCTGCAATACTCTGTGTCTGGAAATTCTTTTCCAACCTGCGTTTGGACCCCCGTGACAGAGTACTCAGTGTAATGACTGACGTGGGGGAGATGGTCAGGAAATAATCGGATCCAGATCCTCCCTCATGAAGTGTCTGGTCAGGTGGCTCATCCTCCAGCCACCATTCTGCCTCCCAAAGCTCCAAACTGGAGTCAGGGGCCCAGAAAGGCTGATTATTGAAGTCCAGAATCTGCAGCTCAGGTTTTCTTTCTCTGTCGACTCTCGAGAACACGTGTGCTGTAGGGTTCCATCTGCTTCTGTAATAAAACATAAATTATTAAAACCATAAAATATTGATGAACTGTTTTATAAAACAGAGGAACTTTAATGTATTGATTATGAATTGAGAATGCCTTAATGAGCTTCAAGAGGAGAAATAATTGGGAAATGATGGGGAGTTGATTTCCTCCTGTGTCCCCAAATGACAAGCAGTTTTGAGGTGACGTTGCCCTCATCCCACTTGGCATCACTGTCAGCTAGCATTTTTGCCATGGTGGCTTTAAAACCTGCACTTTCCATGGACAGTAAATGCCACCCAAAGAGAAAGAGAAGGAGGAGGGAAGAAAACCTTCTTATTGAAAAGCAGTAAAGTATTCTGGTTGGAAATTTACTTGCTTTTGTTTATCTCCTTGGGTAGTTCCACAGAGGAAACTGGTCCACAGAGGAGAAAGGAGTTGGCCTGGCACCCAGCTCCCTTGACTGTTGTAAGAGTGATTCTGCTATACCCACATCTTCAGAGACTCTTGAATGGTGAGAACTGTTCAAATGCAGAATAGGTTTTGGGGGTTTGGCTTTGGTATATAGTGAGATCTCCACCACCAACATTATGGCAGAAAGTTTGGGTAACCTCTTGACCTCTTAGAAGGGGATTTGAAATTCTAGGGAGTGATGGGAAAGTGAAAGTGTTAGTAGCTTAGTCATGTCCAACTCTTTGTGACCCCAAGGACCATAGCCCACCAGGCTCCTCTGTCCATGGAATTCTCCAGGCAAGTATACTGGAATATGTAGCCATTCCCTTCTCCAGGGGATCTTTCTAACCCTGGGATTAAAGGGAGTGATTGTGTCATTCCTAAATCATCTACACTGGCCTGTTGATCTTCAAACCCTCCCAGCTAAGTCTCAGGCTGGCAACTTCAGACACAGCTGTACCTTGAAGATTTTCAGGAATACTGAGGTGAGGGAGGAGTCTGCTTTCAGTGATTGCTCAAGCCCTACAGCCATGATATGAGACAGGAATATAAGTGTCAAAACTGAGGAGGGACTGAGGCTCAGAGAAGTCAATGGAATTGCCCAAGCTCACACAGCCCATTGGGAACTCCAGGTGTTCAGTCACTGAGTCGTGTCTGACTCTTTGAGATCCCATGGACTGTAGCATACCAGGCTTCCCTGTCCATCACAAACTCCCAGAGTTTACTCAACTCATGTCCACTGAGTCGGGATGCCATCCAACCATCTCATCCTCTGTCATCCCCTTCTTTCCCACCTTCAATTTTTCTCAGAATCAGGGCCTTTTCAAATGAGTCAGTTCTTCACATCAGGTGGCCAAAGGATTGGAGTTTCAGCTTCAGCATCAGTCCTTCCAGTGAATATTCAGGACTGATTTCCTTTAGGATGGACTGGTTGGATCTCCTTGCAGTCCAAGGGACTCTCAAGAGTCTCCTCCAACCCTACGGTTCAAAAGCATCAATTCTTTGACACTCAGCTTTCTTTACAGTCCAACTCACATCCATCCATGACTACTGGAAAAGCCATAGGTTTGACTAGATGGACTTTTGTTGGCAAAGTAATGTCTCTGCTTTTTATTATGCTGTCTAGGTTGGTCATAGCTTTTCTTCCAAGGAGCAAGCATCTTTTAATTTCATGGCTGCAGTCACCATCTCCTGTGATTTTGGAGCCCAAGAAAATAAAGTCTATCACTGTTTCCATTGTTTTCCCATCTATTTGCCATGAAGTGATGGGACCAGGTGCCACGATCTTAGTTTTCTGAATGCTGAGCTTTAAGCCAACTTTTTCACTCTCCTCTTTCACTTTCATCAAGAGGCTCTTTAGTTCTTCTTCACTTTCTGCCATAAGGGTGGTGTCATCTGCATATCTGAGGATATTGATATTTCTCCTGGCAATCTTGATTCCAGCTTGTGCTTCATCTAGCCCAGCATTTCGCATGATGTACTCTGCATATAAGCTAAATAAGCAGGGTGATAATATACAGCCTTGATGTACTCCTTTCCCAATTTGCAATCAGTCTATTGTACCATGTCCAGTTTAAGTGTTGCTTCTTGACCTGCATACAGATTTCTCAGGAGGCAGGTAAGGTGGTCTGGTATTCCCATCTCTTGAAGAATTTTCCACAGTTTGTGTGATCCACACAGTCAAAGGCTTTGGCATAGTCAATAAAGGAAAAGTAGATGTTTTACTGGAACTCTCTTGGTTTTTCTATGATCCAGTGGATGTTGGCAATTTGATATCTGGTTCCTCTGCCTTTTTTCAATCCAGCTTGAGCATTTGGAAGTTCACGGTTCACGGTTCACTGTTGAAGCCTGGCTTGGAGAATTTTGTGCATTACTTTGCTAGTGTGTGAGATGAGTACATTGTGCAGTAGTTGGAACATTCTTTGGCATTGCTCTTCTTTGGGACTGGAATGAAAACTGACTTTTTCTAGTCCTGTGACAATTTCAGAGTTTTCCAGATGGTTCAGTGGTAAATAATTCACTTGCCAATGCAAGAGATGCAGGTTTGATCTCTTGGTCAGAAAGAGGAGGAAACTACAACCTACTCCAGTATTCTGGCCTGGAAAATCCTGTGAACAGAGGAGCCTGGTGAGCTACAATCCACAGGATTGAAAAGAGTCAGACTCAGAGTCAACTGAGCACCTGAACATCCAGGCACACAGCCAGCTGGAGGCTATAACCATTATTTTTGGCAAACTGGCCTACAGATCCTATATAAATAACACGTTGCCTTTTAATTGTATGTGGAAGATAGGCTCATTTACATGGCACAGTCAGAAAACAAGGTCACACCCTACCTGGGTTTTCACTGTGCTCTCTGTGCATTTTCAGAGAAGGACTGAAGCTCTATTGATGTCAGAGTTTGCTGGGAGGGCAGTCATGTGTTTACACTAAGACTAGCTAAGGTGGGGGTGGGGTTGGTTGTTTACTACATTTTGCCTCCACATATGTTATGTATCGTTCCTGCCAGGACAGTCAGCAGGAAGAACACTGAAATATTGGTAGCTAATATTTATCCATGGACAGAGGAGCCTGGAGGGCTACAGTCCATGGGGTCACAAGCAGTCAGACAGGACTGAGCACACACATACATACACAATATTTATCAAGTATTTTCTTTGTGCCCAGCAACAATTCTAAGTGTTTACTCCTGTTAACTCATTCTTTTCTTTGACAGCAATCTTTGAAGCGGGAACCGTTATCAGCCCATTTTATAGATGAGGCACCAAGGGTCCGAGTTACTGAAGCCAGGATTTGAGCCCAGTGAGATGGACTTGACAGCCTATATTCCCTTAAAAAAATTTAAGGAATAACTGACATATAGTATTGTATAATGGGTGCATCATATTGATTTGATGCATTTATATTGCAATATGGGGTTTTCCTGGAGGCTCAGATGGTAAAGAATCTGCCTGCAATCCAAGAGACCTGGGTTTCATTCCTGGCTCAGGAAGATCCCTTGGAGAAAGGAATGACAACTTGTCCCAGTATTCTTGCCTGGGAAATCCCATGGACATAGGAGCCTGCTATCCATAGTGGGCTATCCATGAAGTTGTAAAGAGTCAGACATGACTGAGCCACTAACACTTTCGCTTTTCATTGCATAAGTTTTGCATTTATTTATTGTATAAGATGATGCATTTATATTGCAATTATGTGATGGAGGTGTTAGCAAACACTCCAGTATTCTTGCCTGGAGAATCCCATGGACAGAGGAGCCTGGCAGGCTACAGTCTAGAGTATCACAAAGAGTCAGACACAGCTGAAGTGACCTAGCACACACACAAGCACCTTAAAGAGTATCTCTCCTATGTCCCCAACTCAGAGTTCCACCCTTTGTTTTTGTGAGTTCAATTCTTTTTAGACTCCAGGTAAAAGGGCTATTATACAGTATTTGTCTTTCTCTCATTTATCCCACTTAGCATCATGTCCACAAAGTCCATCCATGTTGCCGCAAATGTCAGGATTTCCTTTCTTTTCTCATGGCTGAACAGTATTCTATTATGTATGCATTCTATGGCTTTATCTGTTTATCCACTGGCGGTCACATAGGTTGTTTCCATAGCTGCTGTTGTGAATGTGTGTGTGTGTGCTTAGTCGCTCAGTTGTGCTTGACTGTAACTCCATAGACTGTAGCTTGCCAGGCTCCTCTGTCCGTGAGATTCTCCAGGCAAGGATACTGGAGGGGGTAGTCATTCCCTTCTCCAGGGGATCCCATCCCAGGAATTGAACCTGGGTCCCCTGCATTGCAGGCAGATTCTTTACTGTCTGATCCACCAGGGAATCATGCTGCAATAAACATGGGAGGGCAGATGGCTCTTCCATGACCTGTTTTCATTTCCTTTGGCTGTATACCCAGAAGTGGGATTGATGGGTTGTACTTATAATTCTATTTTCAATTTTTTGAGGAACTTTCATACTCTTCTTGATGGTGGTCGAACCACTTTACAATCCCAACAGTGAGTGCACAATGGTTCCCTTTTAGGGAGCCTGTACTCTTAAGTGGACAATAATTGTAGGCACCTTTCTTCTCATTTAGCATCACACTGCTTCTTTTGATGCTACTGACGTCTTGTTTTGTGTGTGTGTGTGTGTGTGTGTGTGTGTGTGTGAAGCTCCCTTCGTCTCAGTTCTGATCACTTCTCAGTGGCCAGTCCCTTGTGCTTTCCCAGTGTTCTCCCACAGGTTCTAGGTTCTTCCTATCAGATGTGTTCTTGGATAATCTCAGCTAATTGCACGGATTTTACATGTGCTCTGCTATTTCCTATTACGCTGTGCTGTTCTGCTGTGCTTAGTCTCTCAGTCATGTCCGACTCTTTGTGACCCCATGGACTGTACCTGCCAGGCTCCTTTGGAGGGGATTCTCCAGGCAAGAATCCTGGTGTGGGTTGCCATTCCTTCTCCAGGGGATCTTCCCAACCCAGGGATCGAACCCAGGTCTCCTGCATTGCAGGCAGATTCTTTACCAGCTGAGCCACCAGAGAGGCCCAAGAATACTGGAGTGGGTAGCCTATCCCTTCTCCAGGGGAACTTCCCGGCCCAGGAATCGAACAGCGGTCTCCTGCATTGCAAGTGGACTCTTTACCAGCTGAGCTACTTGGAAAGCCCTATTACACTGATGACTCCCACTTCTGTACTGCCAGCTCTGAACTGTCCTTGGTATCAGGGTAATGCCGCTCTCAAAATGAGTTGGGAAGTGTTTCCTCTACTTATATTTTCTTTAAGAGATTGTTTAGAATCGACGTTATTTGTTCCTTAAATGTTTGGGAGAATTTGTACTGATACAGTTTGGGTAAGGCAATTTCTCTTTTGGAAGATTTTAAAACTCTGGCTTCAACTTGTTTAACAGGTGTAAGTCCATCCAGTTGTATCTATTTCACTTGGATGAATTTGAGAAGTTTGTGAATTTTTCAGGAATTGGTTCATTTCTTCCAATTAGTGAAGTTTACCTTGTCAATTTGTTCATAACATTTTTCAATCCTCTTAATGTCTGTAGGTTCTATTACTAGTCCCTCTTTTATTTCTTTATTTATTCTCTCTCCTCTTTTATTTCTGATGTTGGTAATTGGTGTCTTTTGCAGTCAGTCTCAGAGATTCATCAATTTTTTTTGTCTTTTAAAATAGCAGTTCATTGATTTTCTCTTTTTATTTTTCTTTCTGTTCTTTTTAATTTTCTTCCTTCTGCTTAATTTTGGGTTATTTTGCTCATTTTTTTCTAGTTTCTTAAGGTGTAAAGTTAATTGTTGATTTGAGACTTTTCTTCTTTTCTAACACAAGCACTTAATGCTATGAAATTTCCTTTATGCACTGCTTGACCTGCACCTGGCAAATTTGGTGTTATATTTTTATTCAGTTCCACATTTCCCTTGAGATTTTCTCTTCGGCTCATTGATTAACTAGAAGGATGTTTTTAATAAACAGCTGTATTGGGATTTTCCAGACTTTGTTAATATATAATTCAGTTATAGTCAAAGAACATATTCTGGAGAACTTTGATTCTTTTAAGTTTGTTAAGATGTGTCTTATGGCTAAGAATATGGTCTACCCTGGTAAGTATTCCACATGCACACGAATAGAATATGTATTCTGATGTTGTTGGGTAGAATGTTCTATAAACCTAATGAGGTCTGGTCGGTTGATGTTTTTGTTATTTCTTCTGTATCTTTGCTAATTTCTTGAGTATTAGTTCTATCTATTACTGAAAGATGAGGGCTAAACAGTTCATGCCATAGTTGTGGATTTATGTGGATTTGTTGTTGTTGTTTTTTGGCTTGGGGTGTTTCGAAACTTGTTGGGTGGCATCTGTTTTTATTTAGATTTATGGTTTTGGTTTTTGTTCTCTGTTCCCTTTGGTTTTGTTTCTTTATTTTCCCTATCCTGCTTTCTTATGGATTATTTTGACTGTTTTTTAGTATTTTGTTTTAATGTTTCTATTTAGACTTTGACTATATTCCTTTTAATAATCATTTCAGTGCCAGATTTGGGAAGTTTTCAGCCTTTATTTCTTCAAATGGTTTTTTTACTGTCACACTCTTTCACTTCTACCTTTAGACTCAGATGACAATAATATTAGATCTTTTGTTATAAAGCCACAGGCCTGTAATGGACTGCTTGTTTTTTCCAATCTTTTTTCTCTGTTCTTAAAATTGGATAATTTTTACTAATAAACCTTCAAGTTCACTAAATATTTCCTCTCTTGTATCCAATCTGCAACTGAATTCATCCAAGGAGATTTTTTTTTTTAATTTCAGTTTTTTATTTTTAATTTCTATTTGATTTTTTGATGGATCTTTTATTTCTTTAATAAGATTTTTTATGTTTCTGCCTGTTTCAAGATTGTTGATTGCTTATTGGAGCATTTGTATATTGACTTTTATTTTTTTGGTATCTAACTTAAGTATTATTATAGTTAGACTATATTTCTGTTCTTTTTGTTTTTTTAATAAAATTTTTGTATGTTGACTGCCTTTGTTAGATAATTCCGACATCTATGTAATTTTTTAACTGTTTTTCCCCATAGGAGTTAAAAGTTTTCTGATTATTGGTATGCTAAATAATTTTTGATTAGACTCTGAACATTTTGAATTGCCTGTTATGTAACCCTGGGACCTGGTGGAACATTTTTGTTCAAGTAGAAAATCAATCTGCTTAGACTCTGGTGGAAAGTTCCAACTTTCCTTGTGTAGTGTCTGATTTTAATATCAGTTGTTTCCAAGACTCCATAATGCTATAGGTCTGCCCATGTCTGCACCCTCCAGTGGTTATTCTAAATATGTGAGTAGCTGCTGATCCAGGTCACAGGGTCAAGAGAGATTCAGATCAGACCCGTTTGGGCACAACTTGGATGTGAGCATAGGAATTCATTAACCACTTTATGCAATCACTTTCCTGAGCTCTCCTGTCTCCTTCATGTCTCTGGCACCTTACATTTGTTTGGGGTCCCTTTTCCTCTCCTTTGGGTAGAAAGGTAGGGTGTTGGGTACATTTCTGCACCAGCCACTTAACCTGTGCCTGTATTCAAGGCCCAGCTGAGACTGTAAGATGTTAACTATAGGAGAAACTGCCTGTGGGGTAAATGGGAATTCTCTGTGCTCCCTTCCCAACTTCTTTATAAATCTAAAACTATTTTAAAATAAAAACGCGGGTTTTTAAAAGTCAATCAACGCTTGTCCCACCTTTTTGGGATCGCAGTTGCACGGATCAGAGCTAGATCGCCTAGCTCAGAATTTGGTCCTTGTGGCTTCCCATCGAACCAACCCTCTGCCCCTTGAGATCATGGGATTGCTTGAGATCTGGATAAGTGAAAACAGAGAGAAGGAAAAGGTGAGTGTTTTCATACTCTTTCTGAGTCTGGAGCCACAGCTAGAAGCTTGGAGCACAGCTCCTTGCTCCGTAATGACCTAGAGGGGCGGGATGGGTGTGGGGTGGGAGGGAGGCTCAAGAGGGAAGAAGTCCATACATACAGAGTGCTGATTCACTTTGTTGTATAGCGGAAATGAATACAACATTGTAAAACAATTATATTCCAATAGAAAAGAAAATAAAATTAGTAAAAAACAAAAAACAAACAAACCTCAAACCCGCCTCCCATTTGGTGGTTCAAATTCTCATCTTCCCTTCAGTTCAGTTCGGTCGCTCAGTCGTGTCCAACTCTTTGCGACCCCATGAATTGCAGCACGCCAGGCCTCCCTGACCATCACCAACTCCCAGATTTCACTCAAACTCACGTCCATCGAGTCAGTGATGCTATCCAGCCATCTCATCCTCTGTCGTCCCCTTTTTCTCCTGCCCCCAATCCCTCCCAGCATCAGAGTCTTTTCCAATGAGTCAACTCTTCGCATGAGGTGGCCAAAGTACTGGAGTTTCAGCTTTAGCATCATTCCTTCCAAAGAACACCCAGGACTGATCTCCTTCAGAATGGACTGGTTGGATCTCCTTGCTGTCCAAGGGACTTCAAGTCTCAAGAGTCTTCTCCAACACCACAGTTCAAAAGCATCAATTCTTCAGCACTCAACTTTCTTTACAGTCCAACTCTCACATCCATACATGACCACTGGAAAAACCATAGCCTTGACTAGATGGACCCTTGTTGGCAAAGTAATGTCTCTGCTTTTGAATATACTATCTAGGTTGGTCATAACTTTTCTTCCAAGGAGTAAGCGTCTTTTAATTTCATGGCTGCAGTCACCATCTGCAGTGATTTTGGAGCCCAGAAAAATAAAGTCTGACACTGTTTCCACTGTTTCCCCATCTATTTGCCATGAAGTGATGGGACCAGATGCCATGATCTTAGTTTCCTGAATGTTGAGCTTTAAGCCAACTTCCCTAGTTTACCTGATGCTCTTTATTTATTTTTGAAAAATTTTGGCAGCACTCGGTGCCACAAGGACCTTAGTTCTCTGATTAGGGTTGGAACCCACATCCCCTGCATTGGACCACCAGTGACGTCCCCTGCTGTTTATTTTTCAGCAGTCTTAAAGAGCTGCGCCATGCATTCTGCATCTAGTGGGAGAAAGATGGTAAGTCTGTTTCTTTACTTTTCTCTTTTAACTTTACCTTTTTAAAAAAGTTTTTATTATGAAACATAATATGCATAAGAAAAGAGCATAAGGGATATATATATATCTCTATATACACACATATATATATCGTTAAATGAGTATAAATTTACATAATATTTGCATAAGAAAAGAGCATAAGATATATATATATATACAACTATATGCACTTATATAGTTATATCCATATAGCTGAATGAGTATAAATTGACATAAGAAAAGAGCATAACAATATATGCATATATATACACATATATATAGTTAAATGAGTATGAATTGACACAACCACTCAGGTTAAGAAATAAAACATTTTTTATATCACTGATGACTCATTCCCCTCCTTGCTAGAAGTAACTGTTAACTACTGACTTTATAGGAACTATTTCCATACTTTTCTTTTATTTACCATCTATACCACAGTATGACAATTATACCTTTTTCGAACTTTATTTAAATCAAATGTACTCTTTTATGTCTGACTTTCTTTCGTTTGACAGTGTTTGTGAGACTCATCCATGTCGTTGTGCATAGCCGTTGTTAATTAATTTTCATTTCTGTGTACCATTGTATAAACAGACAGCAATATGTTATCCATTCAAATGTTGATGAGCCTTTGGGCTGTTTCAGGTTTGGGTGTGGTAAGGAACAGTGCTGTGTAACGTTTCTAGATGCTTCTCTTGGAGCACATGTGCATGGGTTCTCTAAGATAGAGACCCATGAGTAAAATGGTTGGGTCACAGGGTGTATCTTCAGCATTAATAACAACTGTTTTCTCAAGTTTTAGTCCCATTTACATTCTCTGCAGCAATATATGAGAATCCCCGTGGCTTCATGGGGCCATTCTTGGTTGTGTTTGTTCCTATCGTGCGTTGCACAAACGATGTTCAATATACATTCATTAAGGCATGGAACTGACAGCTGGCTATGACTGTGTTTTGTGTGACTGAGATGAAATCCTTTTGTTCAAATTTTGAAAAGCCTTGGGTTGTGCTCCACTTTCATTAGAAAGGAATTGAGGACATGTCACAACAATTATCTCCAGTGGAAAATGTGCTAAAGGAGGCTAATGATGATTCAAGAAGGAGAGCGGAGACACTTAGTCCTTTGAAGATGAAAATGGCATATCAAAGGCCATCATCTCCTTATTTTAGCGTGTTAGAGTCGGTGGGAAGCTGGGGACTGGGAGATGGAAGGAATATAAAAGAGAGATTATTTCAAGAGCCACAGGACATGAAAGAAAAGAATAACAGGAAATTCCACGGTTGAGGAAGAGTATGTGAGTCATTTGTTGTTCTGTGTCAAGAATCACAATTCACTCTATCAAAGTGATGGTATTCAAGACAAGCTAGGAAGGATTTGAGCCATGCAGTGTTAAGCAGATGACACCACTCCATTTCTGGACTCCGATTTTTGGTCCTGACTTCCTCCCCCAAACTAATTTAAACTGGGAAACTTGAAAAAACCTTTAAAACCTGGCAGACAGTTTAATACAGAAGGATGATCTCAGGGTCTTATAAGGGTAAATTACAAAATTCTTAAACTCCTTCTGAATCTGGTACAGATGAAAAAATTGCAATGAGAAATAAGGATATTCTGAATTAAGTGAGAATTCCTGCACAAACCCCCTGAAGAAGTCAGTCTTTGAATAACAAAGTAAAATCAATGTACAACTGGACTAAATAATGAGAGTAAACATTTTTTTATGATGACATTTATTTTATACGCCACATTCTGGATGTGTATTATTTTCTCAGTCCTCCCCAAAATGTTATGAGGCAGAAAATATCTTCATTTTACAACACTGAGGCAAAAAGAGGTTAAGTGACTCAGTGAAGGTCACGCAGCCAGTCAGAGTTGCAGCTGAGAAACAGATAAAATGATCCCAGAGCCTACCTTCTGGGTTTTATTTTGGGTTGTTTGCTCTTAATTCATATACAGTAAAACTCATTTGATTTTGTTGTTACAGTTCTGGGAGTTTTATTACAAATATGTTTCTGTGACCACCTTCACAGTCATGAGAGCCCCAAGATTTAGAAAACCTCCCTTGTGCTGTTCCTCTGTAGTCTCACCATTCCCCATCTCTAGCCTTTGGCAACTGTTTGATCTTTTCTAAAATATCCTGCAGTATACTGTGCATAGGCTTCCCAGGTGGGGCAGTGGTAAAGAATCCACCTGCCAATTCAGGGGACGCAAGAGATGTGGGTTTGATCCCAGGGTTGGGAAGATACACACCGCCCCTCCACACACACACACTGTATAATCTTTTAAATTTGACTTCCTTCACTCAGCACAGTGCCTTTGAGATTCAGCCAAGTTGCTGTGACTATCAGTAATTTGTTTCTTGTACTGATGAGTAGTATTCTATTGTGTGGATGTACCATATCTACTCACCTTCTAAAGGACATATTGGTTGTTTACAGTTTTTTTGGAGTGATTTTGAATAGAGCTGCTATAAACATTTACATATAGGTTTTTGAGTAAATGTATCTCTTCACTCCTTTGGGAGAAGGAAATGGCAACCCACTCCAGTATTCTTGCCTGGAAAATCCCATGGATGGAGGAGCCTGGGAGGTTACAGCCCATGGGGTCCGCAAAGAGTCGGACACAACTGAGTGACTTCACTTTCACTTCATTCCTTTAGTGTACGTGTAAGGATTGTGATTTCTTAGCTATGTAATAAGTGTATGTTTACAATTTTATAAGAAATTGCCAAAATATTTTCCTGTATCATTTTACATTCTCAACAGCAAAGCACAAAAGATCTAGTGCTCTCTGAACTTACCAGGACTTGGTAATGTTGGATTTAAAAAATTTTTTATTGTAGCCATTCTAACATGTATATTGGGATGTCTTATGATTTTAATTTCATTTTCCTAATGACTTATGATGTTGAATATCTTTTCATTTTCTTATCTGCCATACAGATATCTTCTTTGAAGTATCTGTTCAAATCTTTTACTTATTTTAAAAATCAGATTGTTTTCTTATTGCTTAGTTTTTACTTTCTTTATATATACTGAATACAAAATTTTGGGGATTTGCAAATATTTTCTCTCAGTATCTGGCTCTCCCTTTCATCCTCTTAACATTTCTTTCTGCAAAGTAGAAGTTGTTTTTTTTTTTTAATGAAGTATAGTTTATAAATTTGTGATTTTGTGGATCATGCCTTTGCTTTCATGTCTAAAAACTTTTTGCCAAAGGTCACAATTTGTTTTTAGGTTTTTTTTTTTGCTGAGATTTTCTTCTAAGTTTTATATGATTTTATTTTCCATTTATATATTTTACTGAGATAGTAGACAAATATTGGTAGACAATTCTGAGATGCATTCTAGAGGGTTCCTCTGAAGGTCTCAGGGAGCCATATCCCAGGTGTTCACTGTGTGGGCCAACTTATACTTGCACGATATTATGCATCGTGCCTTAGATGGATTCCCCTTCTCCTATGATTCACTATCCAGTCTCCCACTCCTGTCCCCTGGCTCATTTTCCAAAACAAAATACCTGCATATACAGCCTTGACTCAGGCTCTGCTTTCCAGGAGGACCTCAGCCTAAGCCATTTACTGTCTTCATCCATCTCTCCCTCCATCTCCATCATGAAATGACCTAATGAATGTTTGCCTGGCACTAAAAACACAGAGTTCCCTAGACTCTGTGGTCAGGGACTGTGGAGTACTCTTTTCTTTTTTTTTAACCCACAGCACACGTGCTAGTGACTGGCACATGTGGGTGTTCAGAAAATTATGAATAAATAAATCAGTAGACGTATTTTTACACTTACTAAATGAAAGTGGGTGGAAGGGATGAAGCAGGAGGAGATAGCAGGTGGGAGAGGGAAGGTTAGCTCACTCACAGTGACTGGAGCGCAGAGTGATCCTCCAGCTAAGAAAGGGCTGATTAGGGCTTGACAGTATGGCGAGCTCTGTTGGGATTCCGATTCTACCCTTTCCTGACTGTGTGACCAGGAGTAGCTTTCCTGTTGAACGTCAGTTTCCTCATCTACAAAATGGGGGAATAATGATATCTACCTCACTGAATTTTATGGAGACGAGAGTGTGACAACGTGCACCTGTCCACCAGAAGTGCGGTGGCAAGAGGATGGAGTATTAGACCTCTAAGATTTGCAGGAGATTGAGGCAGTAGCTATATATAGGTTATTAATATTTATAATGAAAATAAAAATGTTTATCAATAGCAGCTAATAATATAGTGCATGTTCTATGCCAGGTACTGTTCCAAGAGTTTTTCTTTCTTTCTCTCTTTTTTTTTTTTTTGATGTAGACCATTTTAAAAAGTCTTTATTGAGTTTATTACAATATTGTTTCTGTTTTATTTTTCTGGCCTCGAAGCATGTGGGATCTTAGCTCCCTGACCAGGGATAGGACCCATAGCCCCCCTGTATTGGAAGATGAAGTCCTAACCACTGGACTGCCAGGGATGCCCCCCAAGAGTTTTTCTATGTTGGCTCATTTGACTCTCAAGCCACTCTATGAGGTAATGGCACGATATTCCCAAATTTACAAATGTTTAAACCAAGGTACAGAGAGGGTAAGTGACTTGAGCAAAATCATAGTTAGTAATACATTGAACTGGGATTTGAACCAAGGCCATCTTGCTTTTAACAACTGTGCTGTATTTCTGATTTGAAATAGTCTGTACTAGTCTGACCATGAGCCCCTGGGTCTTGACTGCTGCGCCCCTCAGCACTCAGAGAGTGTAGTACCTTGTAGTCATTATGGCTTGTACTGCAATTTCCCATGTATCACATACAGAACATTACAAGTGGAGAAGAGGAAGAATGTTACAGTTATCTCCAGAGCAGGTGTGTCCACTCCAGTCTACCCTGCTTGTGGGCTAAGTTGCTTCAGTCACGTCTGACTCTTTGTGACCCCATGTACTGTAGACCCCCAGGCTTCTCTGTTCATGGGATTCTCTGGGCAAGAATACTGGAGTGGATTGCCATGCCCTCCTCAAGGGATCTTCTTGACCCAGGGATCAAGTCCGCATCTCTTTATGTCTCCTGCATTGGCAGGGTTCTTTACCACTAGTGCCACCTGGGAAGCCCCATCCAATCCTACTTCATGCTATTAAACACCTCATGTTTAATGAGCCAGGTACAGGTGAGAAAAATGCAGCCTTACCTGTAGGAAGCTGCCTCTACCCTTAAGGAGGGTGGACCATGTGAACAGAGAGACGCCATGTATAATTCAGTGTGTGAAAGGAGTGAAAAGGAGAGGTGATTGGTCGTGCATGGAGATGTGGGATGGGTTCCCAGATGAGGCCATCACCAGGCTACCACCTCCCATGTCACCCTTGTTCCTCCTCTGCTCTCTCTGTCACTGGAATTGCCTTCTGAACCACTTTACCTTCTCCCAAAGGAGAAAGCTTTTTTTTTTTTTAAAAAAAAGATTACAGCTAGAACATGTCAATACATAAGAGGATAGAATGAGAATTATTGGTGTTTGCACAAAGCATTTGCTTCTTGTCCATCCCTGGCTGTTTATTTGAGAAGTTGCCCTGCAGAGTGTTAGCTTCTGTTAGGATCTGGAAGGAGGAAGATTGAGATGCTCGGGCGTTGCTTGTCTCCTCTCATATTATTTGTGTACATGGGAAATGCAGAAATCCAATGCAAAGTCTTTTGTTTTCAGTTGGTCTGTTTGATGTGCCTGAAATTGATGGATTGTGCTGCTGGTTTAATGTAGACAGAATCTCCTTCTCTACACTCCACTCACATAACTTAGTGTCACAGTTTCCTTTTCAGCAGGAAGTGAGGGGCTGGTAGACAAGAGGGAGAGGAAGACTGAACCCTGTTGGAGGGAATCCCGCTCTGACCCATTCCCAGTTTCTTGATTGGGACTTCCCTTCCCCCATCCTCTTTATACCTCCCACCTCTGGAGTGGTGGAGTGAATTGTCCAGTTGGTGACCCATCTGCATTTCTGTTTGGGTTAATGGAGAAAAGGGGACTAATACGGTCCCTTCTTCCTTTTTCTACACAACGTGTAGTGGGCAATGGCCAGGGTAAATGTATCTACTCTGAAGATGCCAGCTTCCTATGGATGGGCTGGCCCTAGTTGGAGATTGAGAGGCTTTAAGACAGTCAAACCATTTAGCCATCGTACCTAAACCCAGATATCCCAACGTGGATTTTGTATTGTATGACTTTTATTTGCCCCTCCAGATCCATATTCTGCTTTCTCTGTTCTCTGCTGCATCTTGAACTGCCTCTTGCATCAACAGACTATCTTGCCCTCTGGTTGAAGACTTGGAATGAGGGGTCTGGAGGGAGATCAAAAGGAGAGTGAGGGTGGGGTATTTATTTCCTTGGATCTCTCTGCACTGACTGTTTTGGTTGGCTGCTTTCTTTACTGCAGTCTGCCAGGCAACCACTCCTCTCCCTTATCCCTCAGGCTAAGATGTGGTAACAACTTCCACCATAATTAGGTCTGGGTCCTTTCGTAAACTTTTCCCACATCTATGTGTATACAAAACCCTCCTCCACAGCTTAGTCTGACTGGTTACACCTATTGATGGGACAGATTGTATTTTCTGAAGATGAGTGTGTCAACGCATATCCTGTTTCACATGTGTTCTTCTTAAAATGTGATGTTGATGCTCCTCCATCTAGAGGCAGGAATCTGTGTTCCCACCCCTACTTCTGGGTGGGACCATGGAAATGGCAGAAGTGATGCCAGGTGAATGCCAAGGCTAAGTCATAAAAGGCAATACAACTTCCGCCTGGTCCTCTGGGGAGGCTTGCTCACAGAACCCAACTGGTATATTGAGAGGACTCTTATCAATGTCCCAGCCGTGGGTCCCAGCTGACGGCAGCATCAATTGCCAGTTGTGTGACTGAATCATCACATGATTCTAGTCTTTGACCTTCGAGTTGCCCCACCTGATTCTCAGTAGAGCACAGACAAGACGTCCCCATTTAGTTGTGTCCAAATGGAGCTTTAGAGGCAAAATGAAGATTGTTTTTCAGTCACTAAATTTTAAGGTGGTTTGTTATGCAGATAATTAGTAATGGTTTTCCCAGACGGCTCAGCAGGTAAAGGGTTTGCCTGTAATGCAGGATATACAGGAGACACTGGCTTAAGGCCTGGGTCAGGAAGATCCCTGGAGGAGGAAATGGCAACTCACTCCAGTATTCTTGCCTGAAAAAGCCCATGGACAGAGGAGCCTGGTGGGCTACAGTCCAAAGGGTTACAAAGAGTTGCACATGAGTAATAAAGTTAATATTGGACCTCTGTCTTTACTCTTGTGGTTTTTAATTTTAATTTTTGTTTTATATTGGAGTATAGTTGATTTACAATATTATGTTACTTTCAGATATACAGGAAAATGATTCAGTTATGCGTATACATGGATCCATTCTTTTTCAGATTCCTCCCCCATTTAGGTTATTACAGAACATTCTTATATTTTATTTCTCCCCTTGCCTAGAAATGTGGGCAAGGAGAAGAGATAAACATTTTAGTCTTCCTCAGAGACTCCCAGCATTCAACTGCTATGCTGCAGTCCCTTCGATAGGCATTTCATAATGTCCCATGTATTTCTCTCCACAAACCTGGGTGGAAGATATTATTGTTCACATTCTTCAGATGAAGAGGCTGTAGAAACAGGAGAAAGATGAAGTTACCAATTAAGATCACTCAGAGACTCAACAGGAGAGAATCTCGGCTGGCCAAACTCCAAATCTCACGTTCCTAAAATGGCGCCAGGCTGTTCTATCTTATCCTAATGTTGTCACAGAAAGTTACTCTCCATTGTCACTTAGATTACCAGTGTTGGGTCTGTGGACTCTATATCCTTCTTATTTTGAGGAGAAAAAGAATACCTTTCTACATCCTGGTCATCCTATTTCAAATCCTGTTTCACCAGATCCCTGTGGTGCTCTGGGAGTGCATTGCCTCCCTGGGTGATGACCCCCAGGTCAAGTTGTTCAGCATCCACGCTTGCTCTGCTGGAAGAGACACTTGAGCATGTTTTGTAAGGCCTTTCCCATGTGACCCTTGAACCTTCCTGTCCTCTGTGTTCTTCTCATGTACTGACACTGTGCTCAAGGGGTCAGGAACCACAGCAATGTGTTCATCTTTGTGTCCTCAGTGCCTACAATCTAATAAGCACTTAATATGAATTTATTGAATATCTGAGTATATGCTTATCTTCTTCAAGCAAAAGGCCTTATCTGGGCATTTTTCTGCCTCCTTCATTTCCCATTTTAAAGCCTCCCCATTTCTGTGTCTGACCTCTATGCAGACATGATTCCCCGTCTTAGAACAAGTATTTCATTCTTGGACCAGAGAATGTACCCTGCCTTATTCGCAGGCTGCAGTTTGCTGACCCTGTGTTCTATTTGTCTGTCACTCACCAGTTCTTTGATTCTCAAAGTCTCTTCCACCGTTTCAGGTTCTGCCTCCGCTACCCCAAACTGCAATGGGAGAGTTTTCTTTAAAAAAAAATGCAGTTTGATAACCTTATGGGTCTACTTCCTAGCCATTCACTCCTTGGTTTTTGCAGGACAAATGCTGAAACTTGTCATACATAAGACTTTTCATAATCTGGCCCCAGTAAACCTCTCCATGCTGAGCTTTTTCTGCCCTCTCAATCCACGCTCTATCCACTAAAGGCACACTGGACTTTCCATCTTATCCTGAGCAAAGCACGCCCATGTGATTTTATGACCTTATACCTGTTTTCCGATTTCCTTGGTTTGACCTCAGCTCCCTTTTCTCAGCCTGGTGAGCTCCTCAGCTTTGATACTGTCTCCTCTGATTCTGTACTCACTTGACCAGACAGACAAGCTTGTCTCTCCTTGATATATTCACAGCATTTGTCTGTTACTCTATTCCAGTGCTTAACACATTGTTGAGTCATTTATGTGTTTACATGTCTGACTCCCCCATCAGTCTGCAAGCTGTTTGGGGCCTAGGATGGTGGGTTATTTATTGATGAATCCCGATGTTCCTGCTTTTGCCGCTGACCATGATATTGTAGGAATTAAGACCTAAGATTTGAAATCAGATTATCATCTGAATTTAAAACCTGTTATACCTTATACTTGCTAGCTCTGAGACCAGGAAAGTAAGTTTCCTTCTTTAAGTCTAAATTTTCTGGGTTTCTTTGTTGTTTGTTTTGAGTTGTAAATGCTCTTTTTAAAATTTTGTTTATTTTAATTAAAGGATAATTGCTTTGCAGAATTTTGTTGTTTTCTGTCAAACTTAAACATGAATCAGTCATAGGTATACATATGTCCCCTCCTTCTCAGCCTCACTCCCATCTCCCTCCCCACCCCACCCCTCTAGGTTGATACAGAGCCCCTGTTTGAGTCCCCTGAGACATACAGCAATTTCCTATTGGCTATCTGTTTTACATATGGTAATGTAAGTTTCCAGGCTACTCTCTCCATACATCTCACCCTCTCCTCCCCTCTACCCATGTCCATAGGTCTGTCCTCTGGGTCTGTTTCTCCATTGCTGCCCTGCAAATAAATTCTTTGGTACCATCTTTCTAGATTCCGTATATATATGTTAGTATACAATATTTATCTTTCTCTTTATGACTTACTTTGTTCTGTATAATAGGCTCTGGGTTCATCCACCTCATTAGAAATGACTCAAATGTGTTCCTTTGTATGGCTGAGTAATATTCCATTGTGTATATGTACCACAACTTCCTTATCCACTCACCTGTCAGTGGACATCTAGGTTGCTTCCATGCTCTAGCTGTTGTAATAGTGCTGCAGTGAATGATGGGTCACATGTGTCTTTTTCAGTTTTGGTTTCCTCAAGGTGTATGCCTAGGAGTGGGATTGCTACATCATATGATGGTTTTATTCCTAGTTTTTTTTTAAGGACTTTCCGTACTGTCTTCCATAGTGGCTGTACCAGTTTACATTTCCTCCACACCTTCTCCAGCATTTATTGCCTATAGACGTTTTGATGATGGCCATTCTGATGAGTGTGAGGTGATATCTCATTCTAGTTTTGATTTGTCTTTCTCTAATAATGAGCAATATTGACATCTTTTTTTAAAATTTAAATTTTATTTTTTTACTTTACAATACTGTATTTGTTTTGCCATACATTGACATGAATCCACCACAGGTGTACATGAGTTCCCAACCCTGAACCCCCCTCCCACCACCCTCTCCATATCATCTCTCTGGGTCATCCCAGTGCACCAGCCCCAAGCATCCTGTATCCTGTATCGAACCTAGACTAACGATTCGTTTCTTACATGATAGTATACATGTTTCAATGCCATTCTCCCAAATCATCCCACCCTCTCCCTCTCCCACAGAGTCCAAAAGTCTGTTCTATACATCTGTGTCTCTTTTGCTGTCTCACATACAGGGTTATGATTACCATCTTTCTAAATTCCATATATATGTGTTAGTATACTGTATTGGTATTTTTCTTTCTGGCTTACTTCACTCTGTATAATCGGCTCCAGTTTCATCCACTTCATTAGAAATGATTCAAATGTATTCTTTTTAATGGCTGAGAATACTCCATAGAGTATATGTACCGCAGCTTTCTTATCCATTCATCTGCTGATGGACATCTAGGTTGCTTCCATGTCCTGGCTATTATAAACAGTGCTGTGATGAACATTGGGGTACACGTGTCTCTTTCAATTCTGGTTTCCTCGGTGTGTATGTCCAGCAGTGGGATTGCTGGGTCATAAGGCAGTTCTATTTGTAGTTTTTAAAGGAATCTCCACACTGTTCTCCATAGTGGCTGTACTAGTTTGCATCCCCACCAACAGTGTAAGACGGTTCCCTTTTCTCTACACCCTCTCCAGCATTTATTGCTTGTGGACTTTTGGATCACAGCCATTCTGACTGTGTGAAATGGTACCTCATTGTGGTCTTGATTTGCATTTCGATAATGAGTAATGTTGAGCATCTTTTCATGTATTTGTTAGCCATCTGTATGTCTTCTTTGGAGAAATGTCTATTTAGCTCTTTGGCCCATTTTTTGATTGGGTCGTTTATTTTTCTGGAATTGAGCTGCATAAGTTGCTTGTATATTTTTGAGATTAGTTGTTTGTCAGTTGCTTCATTTGCTATTATTTTCTCCCATTCCGAAGGCTGTCTTTTCACCTTGCTTATAGTTTCCTTTGTTGTGCAGAAGCTTTTAATTTTAAATAGATCCCATTTATTTTTGCTTTTATTTCCAGTATTCTGGGAGGTGGGTCATAGAGGATCCTGCTGTGATTTATGACATCTTTTCATATATTTGTTAGCCATCTATATGTCTTCTTTGGCGAATTGTCTGTTTAGGTCTTTTTCCCACTTTTGGATTGGGTTGTTTGTTTTACTGGTATTGCGTTGTATGAGCTGCTTGTATATTTTGGAAATTAATCCTTTGTCAGTTGTTTCATTTGCTATTATTTTCTCCAATTCTGAGGGCTGTCTTTTCACCTTGCTTATAGTTTCCTTTGCTGTGCAAAAGCCTTTAAGTTTAATCAGGCCCCACTTGTTTACTTTTGTTTTTATTTCCATTACTCTGGGAGGTGGGTCATAGAGAATCTCGCTTTGATTTATGTCGAGTGTTCTGCCTCTGTGTTCCTTTTTTTTTTTTTAAAGAATAAGAATGCTTATTTGTAGGATTGCATGTATTACATGACCTAACCTGTATAACCTGTGTAAACCTGTATAAACTATTTAACAAGTAAAACCTGCAATTATTATATTATAGCATAATATATACAATAATAATGTAATATAATATCATCATTCATACTGAACAGTTACCATATACCAAGCATAAGTTTGCAAAATCTCACAGAAATTATCTTGAGAAGACATTATTATTCCCATTTTACAGACAGGTAAATAGGCTCAGGGAGAATAAGGCACTTTCCCAGGGGCATTTGGTTGGTATGTAATAAGCATCTAGGTGGGTGTGCTTATTACTAGGGGTAATGAACAAGTTTGATGAATCTATTTGAGTATCCCTCTAGCTTTTGTCTCCCTGCTGGTCAATTCAAATTCCTTTGGTAGATTTCAAATTCCTTTGCCACTGGTGCCAGAGTTCAGCCCAAGAAAGGTCTGTCTGCTTTTCCCTCTCCACCACCGTTTAGACTGAGTTGGGAGCCAGGCTGTCTGTGGGCTGGTTTGTTTGTTTTCATCTTCACCAGAAAGATATCTTCAGACCCGTTCCCAGGTCAGTTCACAAACTCATTCCATCTGCCTTACAATTAAGATTCAGAAGCAGACAGCAAGAAAATTCCTCCCTCTGCACCAACTCCAATCAGCAATTATACACTTAATGACCAGCTAATAATGAATTCACAAAAGCAAAACCACACCATTAAATATAGAATTGTATCGATGCCGACCTACTGGGAGCACTTTGTGTTCCTTTTCCAGAACAAAGTCTGAGAACAAGAATATAATCCTCTTCCCTTGAACATTTTTTTGCCCTTTTAAGCAGAGACATCTCTAAAATAAAGATCTGGAAGGAGTTATTCATTCCCCAGAAGCCAGTAACAGGATGTTTTCAAAGTAGAGTCCGGGGCTGCTTCGTGTTCCCTGTGAACGGTTAGAACGTGACTGAGGTTCCGAGTCTGCCCGTCCGCAGACCAGCCTAAGTGGTGATTAAAACACGGTCCTCTCAAATGAGTGCAAGTGGGCAGTGCACACGCTAGCATGACAGGGAAATGGGAGAAGAGACGTTGGAAAACGAAACCAAACCAGACGTTCTAACAGCCTGGTTGGTGAACATGATGACAGGCCAGCCTCCATCCTGAGGGCTTCGCCTGTAAGATCTCACTGGGACCTGAGAAGAGTCCTGGGAAGGAGCCCCTGTCATTGTTCCCATTTTATAGATGAGCAGAGTTTGGAGAGCTCCTGATGAGCTAGAGATGTGTGCCCTGGTATATCTGGTTTCCAACCCCTGTCTCTAAGTCATGCCTCAAAGAGAAAAGTCCTGAGTCTCCCAGTAGTGGTGATGGAAGATGCTATGTCTGTGTTTTGGCTGAATGGGTACCAAGCCTGGTCATTAGTTCTTTCATATACATAAGTCCATTTGAGCCTGACTAGCTCATTGTTAGGTATCTTACCAATTGTCTTCATTTTGTCCGGGAACTGGGGAATCTGATAAATTATGTCACTCAAGGTGATCCAGTTGGTAAGTGGAACAACCTTGGCATTTCAGGCTAGATCCACCTGCTTCTCTGGTAGGGTGATTGCAGTCAGTAGTGGGGATAGGCAGAAGGAAGCTCCTGATCTTTTATGGGGTTGACTGGGTAGCATCTTGCTTCACTTAGGTTGGATTCACTGTTTGGAAAAGGCCAGCTGAGACTGGAAAGACTCAGGTTCCCCCATTCCTGCCAGGTTCAATAGCCCTTTGCACAGTATCTGGAATATAATGAAGTGCTAAATAAATTGTAATTTTTATAATTCTTATTTTATTATTACCACTGCCAGTAAGAGACTGCTACCACAGGAAGCTCCCAGATAAAGATATATGGCTTAGATCTCTCATAGCTTGTTTTATTTTTGGCAAGGAAAGAGACTTCTGGAAAGAGGCCTTTTCAAGGTTGAAGCTCAAACAGACTCCAGGAATCCAGGAACACTACTTCCAATGCCAAATCTTGAAAGCTCTGATAAAAGTGATTATTGATTAATGCTCTGTGGTCTGCCCACCCCAGGGGTGGATGCTGCCTGCCTACTAAGAGGAAAACCTGCTGACGACTGGCCTTGTCAGACACTGCTGGGGTCCTGGAGAAGTCAGGGAATTTGCCTTCCTTGGCAAAGGCGGAGAAGCAGGAACACCCCCATCTGTCAGGGATTTTGCAGGCTTAGCCTGGCTGGACACGTACATAACCCTGGGAGGAGCCCCCTCTCATATCACTACCCTTTTGATACCTGCAGTCTGTTGAGATTCTGTTTTGCTTACTGAGCAGCTAGAACGTACAAATGTAACAGGGAAAAACAAATCTGACTCCATATTAGATTTGTTTCTTTAATCTTCCTATGCTACTGTTTTTTCTTCCAGTTAAGAATTTTACCTGTAGCCGGAAATATACAAAATCATCCATTGTCAAGGTTGTGACTTTTAAGGGTTTAACACTTTCCTGTTCATAAGGAGATAGAAAGTTGCATAACAGAGAATAACGTTTGTCCTGATGGAGGTTTACAGGAACATCATGACCTGGACCTGTGGACAGCTGCAAAGACAAAGGATTCCAACTCCAAGAAGTTTACAAAAGCTAATCTTGCTTCCTCCTCTTTTAGTATAAAAGAAGCCTGAATTCTGACTTGGGTAAGATGATTTCCTAGGACATTAGTCTGCCATCTTCTTGGACTTTCAGCTTTCCAAGTCATTATTCCCTATCCCAGCATCTTTTATTGGTCTGTTGGGTGGCGAGCAGAACTTTTAACAGAAAAAGAGTATATTTTTAGTCTTGCTTGACCAAAGTCATCATCTTTCCCTTCCATAACAGCCTTCTCTTCGTCTCCCAGTGCTTTTTCAGTAATAGTAGCACCATGTACCCAGACATCACTGGACAACTTCTCAAATCTTTTTCTCCCTGACGCCGTCTATTCATTTTTCTGGTCCTGTGGACACTATTTCTATGATATCTCTCAGCTCCATCACTTTCTACTGCCATTAGTTTATGTTTTCATCAACTCTCTTCTGAGCTGTTGTGAACTTGGCTTTTACTATTCTTGCTCCTGCTAAAATAAAACAAAGCAAAACCCCAGTAACTCTCTATCAGGTGATGCTATTCTTATCATATAGTAAAAAACAACTCTCAAATCTTGGTGGTGTTCAACACAGAGGTTTCTTTCTTGCATACTTTACGTACTCATCACTGGCTGTCGGCATCTCTGTTCTACATTACTCAGGATCCATGCATTGAAATGCAGCAAACACTTTCTGGAATAATTAATATTTGTCTTCCTGTCCCAGAGAAAGAGAGAACATGGTGAATTCTCTCTCTCTCTCTTTTTTTTTCCTGGTGATTTATTGCTTAATGATTTTCCTAGAAGTGACACAAATGACTTCTCATCATATATAATTGGCTAAGCAAGTCATATGACAAACCAAGTTTCAATAAAATTATCCACCACCAAGGTGGGTAATCAAATGTTGGCGAGTAGTTTCATAGTACACTGGGCTTCCCAGGTAGCACAGTATTAAAAAATCTACCTGCTAATTCAGGAGACACAAGAGACGTGGGCTTGATCCCTAGGTCAGGAAGATCCCCTGGAGCAGAAAATGGCAACCCACTCCAGTATTCTTGCCTGGAAAATTCCATGGACAGAGGAGCCCAACGGGGTACAGTCCATGGGGTTGCAAAGAGTCAGACACCACTGAGCACACACACACTCTTAAGTCTACTATAGCTCTATTATCCCAAGTCTTTATTTTGGCACAATTGATAACAATTGGACATTGGCATCTGATCCTGGATTAAAACCTTCATCAGCATGATGTATTTTTCTATTTATATATGCTTTCATTCATTATTCCATTTTTCTATTAGTTCATTGAACCAGGAGCTTATCCAACCAACATATTTTCAACCAAGTCCTATGCAAACAACTAGGGATATATGAGACACAAATACTGTCTTCGAAAGTTTCACAGATGGAGAGATATGAAAAATAAATTTACTAAAAACTGTTTCATAGAAAATTACAAACATATACAAGTTTGAATAAAATAGTATAATGAACTCCCTTGAACTTAAAATTCAGCTTCAACAATTATAAATTAATCACCAACATTGCTATTCTTATTTTGTCTATGTTTCTACCAATATCCTCAAAATTATTATTTTTTTTAATACCTTTCACCCAGTTTTCCCCCCAAAAGTAACATCTTGCAAAAACTGTAATACAGGAAATTCCCTGGCAGTCCAGTGGTTAAGACTCTTATTTCTAATGCAAGGGGTGCAAGTTTGATCCCTGGTCAGGGAACTAAGATTGCACATGCTGTACAGAAAATTAAAACAAACAAAACAAAAACTGCCACACAATATCACAACTAGGATATTAACAGTGCTACAATCTGCTGATCTTATTCAGATTTCTCCCTGTTTCACCTGTGTGTTTGTACTCATATGTATGTTTTGTCCATAATATTATACACTGAAGCAAATCTCAGACATTATATAATTGCTCCCAGAATTACTAGTTATTTATCTTTACAAGTTAAGGAATCTAAAAACAACACAGAATATCATTATTATACCTTGAAAAGTTAACAATAATTCTTCAGTAACTTCAGTTCTTCAACACTACATTAAGGTGATGATCAAATTTCCATTTTTCATGTGTCACTGTTTAATAACTTTGTTTGAATAAGTCCATACCTTGTTTGACTATTTTAAGATCCTAAATCTAATATTCACTCCACCTCTTTTTTCCCCTTTGCCACGATGTCTTTTGTCTTTATAGCTTCCCTAATTCTGGATTTGAGTGATTGCATCCACATGTTACATTTAAAACATTTTCTCTATCCCCTATTTCTTATAAACTGGCAATTGGATCTAAAGTATTCAGGTTGATTATTTTTTCTTTGACGAGACTCTTCCACCAGGAGGCACATGAAGTCTCTTTTTGTGATGCTGGTGACAATTGTTAATACCTGCATTTATTTATTAAGTAGGGGTTACAAAATGGCAACATTCTAATTTTATTGCTTCTTTTTGATTCATTGAATTATTGATTCAGTATAGAATTATTGATTTAGAAATAAAAAACTTTTCCCCTCTACTCTCTTGTTGCCTAGAGTAAGGAAGTCAAGGTTTTAAAAATAGTAAACTGAGTTCTCTATTATCTTTCAATAGTGACCAATTACTTTACATTTTTTAAAATTTATTTATTTATTTTTAATTTTTACTTTACAATTCTGTATTGGTTTTGGCATAGATTGACATGAATCCACCACAGGTGTACATGCGTTCCCAAACATGAGCCCCCCTCCCACCCCCCTCCCCACAACATCTCTCTGGGTCATCCCCGCGCGTCAGCCCCAAGCGTGTCATATCCTGCATCAGACATAGACTGGCATTTCGATTCTTACATGATATTATACATGTTTCAATGCCCTTCTCCCAAATCATCACACCCTCTCCCTCTCCCTCTGAGTCCAAAAGTCCGCTATACACATCTGTGTCTTTTTTGCTGTCCTGCACACAGGGTCATCATTGCCATCTTCCTAAATTCCATATATATGTGTTAGTATACTGTATTGGTGTTTTTCTTTCTGGCTCACTTCACTCTGTATAATCGGCTCCAGTTTCATCCATCTCAGCAGAACTGATTCAAATGTATTCTTTTTAATGGCTGAGTAATATTCCATTGTGTATATGTACCACAGCTTTCTTATCCATTCATCTACTGATGGACATCTAGGTTGTTTCCATGTCCTGGCTATTATAAACAGTGCTGCGATGAACATTGGGGTACATGTGTCTCTTTCAATTCTGGTTTCCTCTGTGTGTATGCCCAACAGTGGGATTGCTGGGTCGTAAGGCAGTTCTATTTGCAATTTTTTAAGGAATCTCCACACTGTTCTCCATAGTGGCTGTACTAGTTTGCATTCCCACCAACAGTGTAGGAGGGTTCCCTTCTCTCCACAACCTCTCCAGCATTTATTGCTTGCAGATTTTTGGATCGCAGACATTCTGACTGGTGTGAAGTGGTACCTCATTGTGGTTTTGATTTGCATTTCTCTAATAATGAGTGATGTTGAGCATCTTTTCATGTGTTTGTTGGCCATCCGTATGTCTTCTTTGGAGAAATGTCTATTTAGTTCTTTGGCCCATTTTTTGATTGGGTCGTTTATTTTTCTGGAATTGAGCTGCAGGAGTTGCTTGTATATTTTTGAGATTAGTTGTTTGTCAGTTGCTTCATTTGCTATTATTTTCTCCCATTCGGAAGGCTGTCTTTTCACTTTGCTTATGTTTTCCTTTGTTGTGCAGAAGCTTTTAATTTTAATTAGATCCCATTTGTTTATTTTTGCTTTTATTTCCAGAATTCTGGGAGGTGGATCATAGAGGATCCTGCTGTGGTTTATGTCGGAGAGTGTTTTGCCTATGTTCTCCTCTAAGAGTTTTATAGTTTCTGGTCTTACATTTAGATCTTTAATCCATTTTGAGTTTATCTTTGT
Organism: Oryx dammah; assembly: GCF_014754425.2. Lineage (NCBI taxonomy): Eukaryota > Metazoa > Chordata > Mammalia > Artiodactyla > Bovidae > Oryx > Oryx dammah. Next base: position 45,749,115 of record NW_024070213.1, on the reverse strand, counting down.
GTGCAGTGTTAGAAAGTGATCTAGTTTCATTCTTTTACAAGTGGTTGACCAGTTTTCCCAGCACCACTTGTTAAAGAGATTGTCTTTACTCCATTGTATATTCTTGCCTCCTTTGTCAAAGATAAGGTGTCCATATGTATGTGGATTTATCTCTGGGCTTTCTATTTTGTTCCATTGATCTATATGTCTGTCTTTGTGCCAATACCATACTGTCTTGATTACTGTGGCTTTGTAGTAGAGCCTGAAGTCAGGCAAATTGATTCCTCCAGTTCCATTCTTCTTTCTCAAGATTACTTTGGCTATTCGTGGTTTTTTGTATTTCCATACAAATCTTGAAATTATTTGTTCTAGTTCTGCGAAAAATGTCACCGGTATCTTGATAGGGATTGCATTGAATTTGTAAATTGCTTTGGGTAATATACTCATTTTCACTATATTGATTCTTCCGATCCATGAGCATGGTATATTTCTCCATCTATTAGTGTCCTCTTTGATTTCTTTCATCAGTGTTTTATAGTTTTCTGTATATAGGTCTTTAGTTTCTTTAGGTAGATATATTCCTAAGTATTTTATTCTTTTTGTTGCAATGGTGAATGGAATTGTTTCTTTAATTTCTTCTTCTACTTTCTCATTATTAGTGTATAGGAATGCAAGGGATTTCTGTGTGTTGATTTTATATCCTGCAACTTTACTATATTCATTAATTAGCTCTAGTAATTTTCTGGTAGAGTCTTTAGTGTTTTCTATGTAGAGGATCATGTCATCTGCAAACAGTGAGAGTTTTACTTCTTCTTTTCCAATTTGGATTCCTTTTATTTCTTTTTCTGCTCTGATTGCTGTGGCTAAAACTTCCAGAACTATGTTGAATAGTAGTGGTGAAAGTGGACACCCTTGTCTTGTTCCTGACTTAAGGGGAAATGCTTTCAATTTTTCACCATTGAGGATAATGTTTGCTGTGGGTTTGTCATATATAGCTTTTATTATATTGAGGTATGTTCCTTCTATTCCTGCTTTCTGGAGAGTTTTTATCATAAATGGATGTTGAATTTTGTCAAAGGCCTTCTCTGCATCTATTGAGATAATCATATGGTTTTTATTTTTCAATTTGTTAATGTGGTGAATTACATTGATTGATTTGTGGATGTTGAAGAATCCTTGCATCCCTGGGATAAAGCCCACTTGGTCATGGTGTATGATCTTTTTAATGTGTTGTTGGATTCTGACTGCTAGAATTTTGTTGAGGATTTTTGCATCTATGTTCATCAGTGATATTGGCCTGTAGTTTTCCTTTTTTGTAGTATCTTTGTCAGGTTTTGGTATTAGGGTGATGGTGGCCTCATAGAATGAGTTTGGAAGTTTCCCTTCCTCTGCGATTTTCTGGAAGAGTTTGAGTAGGATAGGTGTTAACTCTTCTCGAAATTTTTGGTAGAATTCAGCTGTGAAGCCGTCTGGACCTGGGCTTTTGTTTGCTGGAAGATTTCTGATTACAGTTTCAATTTCCGTGCTTGTGATGGGTCTGTTAAGATTGTCTATTTCTTCCTGGTTTAGTTTTGGAAAATTGTATTTTTCTAAGAATTTGTCCATTTCTTCCAGGTTGTCCATTTTATTGGCATATAATTGCTGATAGTAGTCTCTTATGATCTTTTGTATTTCTGTGTTGTCTGTTGTGATCTCTCCATTTTCATTTCTAATTTTATTGATTTGATTTTTCTCTCTTTGCTTCTTGATGAGTCTGGCTAATGGTCTGTCAATTTTATTTATCCTTTCAAAGAACCAGCTTTTGGCTTTGTTGATTTTTGCTATGGTCTCTTTTGTTTCTTTTGCATTTATTTCTGCCCTAATTTTTAAGATTTCTTTCCTTCTGCTAACTCTGGGGTTCTCTAATTCTTCCTTTTCTAGTTGCTTTAGGTGTAGAGTTAGGTTATTTATTTGACTTTTTTCTTGTTTCTTGAGGTATGCCTGTATTGCTATGAACTTTCCTCTTAGCACTGCTTTTATAGTGTCCCACAGGTTTTGGGTTGTTGTGTTTTCATTTTCATTAGTTTCTATGCATATTTTGATTTCTTTTTTGATTTCTTCTGTGATTTGTTGGTTATTCAGAAGCGTGTTGTTCAGCCTCCATATGTTGGCATTTTTAATAGGTTTCCTCCTGTAATTGAGATCTAATCTTAGTGCATTATATTCAGAAAAGATGCTTGGAATGATTTCGATTTTTTTGAATTTATCAAGGTTATATTTATGGCCCAGGATGTTATCTATCCTTGAGAAGGTTCCATGAGCACTTGAGAAAAAGGTGAAATTCATTGCTTTGGGGTGAAATGTCCTATAGATATCAATTAGGTCTAACTGGTCTAATGTATCATTTAAAGTTTGCGTTTCTTTGTTAATTTTCTGTTTAGTTGATCTGTCCATATGTGTGAGTGGGGTATTAAAGTCTCCCACTATTATTGTGTTGTTGTTAATTTCCTCTTTCATACTTGTTAGCATTTGTCCTACATATTGCGGTGCTCCTATATTGGGTGCATATATATTTATAATTGTTATATCTTCTTCTTGGATTGATCCTTTGATCATTATGTAGTGGCCTTCTTTGTCTCTTTTCACCGCCTTTGTTTTAAAGTCTATTTTATCGGATATGAGTATTGCCACTCCTGCTTTCTTTTGGTCTCTATTTGCATGGAATATCTTTTTCCAACCCTTCACTTTCAGTCTGTATGTGTCCCTTGTTTTCAGGTGGGTCTCTTGTAAGCAGCATATAGAGGGTTCTTGTTTTTGTATCCAATCGGCCAGTCTTTGCCTTTTGGTTGGGGCATTCAATCCATTTACGTTTAAGGTAATTATTGATAAGTATGATCCCTTTGCCATTTGTTTTATTATTTTGGGTTCGGGTTTATACTCCCTTTTTGTGTTTCCTGTCTAGAGAGTATCCTTTAGAATTTGTTGGAGAGCTGGTTTGGTGGTGCTGAATTCTCTCAGCTTTTGCTTGTCTGTAAAGCTTTTGATTTCTCCTTCATATTTGAATGAGATCCTTGCTGGGTATAGTAATCTGGGCTGTAGGTTATTTTCTTTCATCACTTTAAGTATGTCTTGCCATTCCCTCCTGGCCTGAAGAGTTTCTATTGAGAGATCAGCTGTTATCCTTATGGGAATCCCCTTGTGTGTTATTTGTTGTTTTTCCCTTGCTGCTTTTAATAATTGTTCTTTGTGTTTGATCTTTGTTAATTTGATTAATATGTGTCTTGGGGTGTTTCGCCTTGGGTTTATCCTATTTGGGGCTCTCTGGGTTTCTTGGACTTGGGTGATTATTTCCTTCCCCATTTTAGGGAAGTTTTCAACTATTATCTCCTCAAGGATTTTCTCGTGGTCTTTCTTTTTGTCTTCTTCTTCTGGGACTCCTATAATTCGAATGTTGGAGCGTTTCATATTGTCCTGGAGGTCTCTGAGATTGTCCTCATTTCTTTTAATTCGTTTTTCTTTTTTCCTCTCTGATTCGTTTATTTCTACCATTCTGTCTTCTATTTCACTAATCCTATCTTCTGCCTCCGTTATTCTATTATTTGTTGCCTCCAGAGTGTTTCTGATCTCATTTATTGCATTATTCATTGTATATTGACTCTTTTTTATTTCTTCTAGGTCCTTGTTGAACATTTCTTGCATCTTCTCAATCCTTGTCTCTAGGGTATTTATCTGTGATTCCATTTTGACTTCAAGGTTTTGGATCATTTTCACTATCAATATTCGGAATTCTTTCTCAGGTAGATTCCCTATCTCTTCCTCTTTTGTCTGGTTTGGTGGGCATTTCTCCTGCTCCTTTACCTGTTGGGTATTCCTCTGTCTCTTCATCTTGGTTATATTGCTGTGTTTGGAATGGCCTTTTTATATTCTGGTAATTTGTGGAGTTCTCTTTATTGTGGAGCTTCCTCACTGTGGGTGGGGTTGTATCAGTGGCTTGTCCAGGTTTCCTGGTTAGGGAAGCTTGTGTTGGAGGTCTGGTGGGTGGAGCTGGGTTTCTTCTCTCTGGAGTGCAGTGGAGTGACCAGTAATGGGTTATGAGACGTCTAAAGTTTTGGAGTAACTTTGAACTGCCTGTATATTGAAGCTCAGGGGTGTGTTCCTGTGTTGCTGGAGAATTTGTGTGATATGTCTTGCTCTGGAACTTGTTGGCCCTTGGGTGGAGCTTTGTTTCAGTGTAGGTTTGGAGGCATTTGATGAGCTCCTATTGCTTAATGTTCCCTGAATTCAGGAGTTCTCTGATGTTCTCAAGCTTTGGACTTAAGCCTCCTGCTTCTGGTTTTCGGTTTTATTTTTACGGTGGTCTCTAGACTTCTCCTTCTATACAGCACCAATGATATAGCATCTAGGCTAAAGATGAAAGGTTTCTCCACATTGAGGGGCACCCAGAGAGGTTCACTGGGTTACATGGAGAAGAGAAGAGGGAGGAGGTAGTTAGAGGTGACTGGGATGAGATGCGGTGAGATCAAAAGAGGAGCGAGCAAGCTAGTCAATAGTCACTTCTTTATGTGAGCTCCATAGTCTGGACCTCTCAGAGGTATTCACGGAGTTATACAGGGAAGAGGAGAGAGAGGAAGTAGACAGAGGTGGCCAGGAGGGTAAGAGAGAGGAATGAAAAGGAGAGAGACAGGTCCAGCCAGTAATCAGTTCCTTAGGTGCTCTCCACCATCTAGAACACACAGAGAATCACTGAGTTGGATATAGGAGAGATGGGGGGAGGGGGGGGAGAGACAGAGGCCACCTGGTGGAGAAAAAGGAGAGTCCAAAAGGAGGAGAGAGTGGTCACGCCAGTAATCTCGCTGTCAGGTAAGATTGGGTTATGAAATGTACAAGATTGACAACAAAAACCGAAAAGCAAAGATTAAAAACCTAGAGTAGAGGTTAGATTTTCAAAAATACGATGTTAAAGAGATGAAGCAGAAGGAAGAAAGAAAAAAAAGAGAAAAGATTAAAAAAAATAATAATATTAAGAAAAAGAAATATGGAAAAAAAATAAGGAAAAAAAAATATATATAAGAAAAAAAAAAAAAACCCAAGATTAAAAAAGAAATACCAACAACAACCACGCGAAGACTATATATGGTGTTTGCTTTAAAAAAGTAGAGTCTTTTTTTTTTTTTGAAAAGTAATAGTTATAGAAATATAAAGTATTGAAATAGAAGACTTAACAGTTAAAAAAAAAAGTTTGAGAAAAAAAAGAAAAAAAAAGAAAAAAGAAAGGCAAAAAAAAAAAAATGATTGTAAAAATCGTGAAGATATATCTGGCCCTTCTCTGATGTTGTGGGCCGTGTTGGTCACTTCCAAGGCGTTTCCCTCTGTTTAACTTCTGTTTGCTGGTCTCTTCAGGGTCTGAATTCCGTCCTGACACATGGGGGCGGTGGTGGACACTTTTTTTTTTTTTAGGCTCACTAGTTCAGTCGCGCTGTGGGGAGGGGGGAATGCTGCAAACAAATAGCACTGTCGTGGGCACACAGCGTCTCAACCCCGCTGGACCTGTCTCCCCCCACGACGCACAAACCGCTCCGGCTCCACGGAGCTCAGCCAGGAACCATCCAAGGCCGGCCCCAGGCTTCGCGCACCTCCCCGGTCCAAGCCGCTCGGTTTTGGCGCCCAGGTAACCCTCAGAGGCACAAACTTGTTTGGGACTGCGCTCTGCGCCCCTCCCGGGTCCGAGCAGCTCGGGAGCTTGGCGAGCGCGGTCGCCGGGACTTGTCCCCTTCTCTGTTTCTACTGCTCAGTTTTCTGGGTGTAATGCTGGCGCTCCTTGTGAGGCGGGTGGTGACTGTCCTGCATCCCCTGAAGTCTCAGCTAAGAAGCCTGCCTGCCGCTTTTTAGGTGGTCTCTCCGGGGCTGCGATTGCCCCTTTCCAGCCCTTACAGCTCTGGCTGCCTGTCCCCGGCGGGGGATGGTCTGCAGCCGGCTATTTCCGTTCAGTCCTTTGTTCTGTGCGCGGTCCTGGCGGGGTCTTATGTTCGCGCTTTTCGCGTGGTAGCTATCCCCCAGTCTGGTTTGCTCGCCCAAGTTCGTTCGCTCTGGTTACGCGTGGGGCGTTTCTGCCCGCTTCTTACCGAGCGCGGCAGCCCGCGTCTCCCGCGCTTCCCTGCCCTGCCCCCACTTGCTAGTGGCGGCTGCAGGCGTCTGCACGGCTTTTCCGCTGGGGGAGTTACTGTTGGGCTCGTAATCTGTTGGTTTTAATTATTTATTCGTTTTTCCTTCCTGTTATGTTGCCCTCTGTGTTTCCAAGGCTCGTCTTAGACTCGGCAGGTAGAGTGTTTCCTTGTGTTTGGAAACCTCTCTTCTTAGAATTCCCTTCCCGGGACGGGCTTCCCTTCCTGGGACGGAGCTCCCTCCCCACCTCCTTTGTCTCTTTTCTCGTCTTTTATATTTTTTCCTACCTGTTTTTGAAGACAATGATCTGCTTTTCTGGTTGCCTGATGTCCTCTACCTCCATTCAGAAGTTGTTTTGTGGAGTTTGCTCCGCGTTGAAATGATCTTTTGAGGAATTTGTGAGGGAGAAAGTGGTCTTCCCTTCCTATTCCTCCGCCATCTTAGGACCGCCCCTACTTTACATTTTAAAATCATCATTATGTTCTCATGAGTGCACAGAAATTTGTTGTGTTTTAACTAATTGAAGTTATTTCCCCCTGATGCTCAAAATGTCCTATTTTTGGCCAGTGAAAGTCTCTTTGATTTGGTTCCTGATTCTGACATTACGCTAGTGGTCATCTTGGAGAGTTTTGTAGGAATCCAGTGTGGCAATATTAATATATTAATTTATGTTAATAATGCTTTAGGCTCACCTTGTGCATTTCCTGCTTCAGGTAGAGAATCAGTCTTTTCTGCCAGGAACCTGATTTGTTCTAATAGGAAATGATTTTCAAGATTGCAGTTTGTGCTTTGGGAATGTTCATTGCTATCAGGTTTTCAATGTTTTAAGTCTTTTCAGTCGACGAAGCTAAGAAATATTTTCTAAGAGAATCTATATCGTGAATTTATACTGATATTTCCAATTTAATGCCAGGATTATAGGGTTTTTCCTTAATCTTTTCTGTATTACATATTTATCTCCTTTCTTGGGAGATGCTTGATCTCATGAAAATTGGGAATAATATAATTAGACTATTATAGAAAGTTGCTTTATTATTGAACACACAGTGGAAGAAAAACACCAACACCATCTCTTGTACTATAATTATGGAAAACAGTTTATTTTATTGTATCTTAAAAAAAAAAAAAATCCTTGGTCTGTAGTCCACTAGGGATGTACAGGTAAAATTACTGCCCTTTAAAGTTATTTGGAATAATTCCTGTCTGTGTGGCTCTGCCACAAATCAGATGCATTTTTAGGGATTTTTGTTGTTATTAACTTGATTTATTTTAAATTTTTAGTACTTTTATTTTAGTTTACAATTACATAAAATAATTTATAATTCTAAATCAAACTTGTAAGAGAAAATATATTCAAATAAGACTACCCTTGATCTCTGTACCTTTCACCCTCTTCCTTCTTTCCATTATGTTGTTGCTGTATAGTCTCTAAGGCATGTCTGACTCTTTTGTGACCCCTTGGACTATAGCCCACCAGGATTCTCTATCTGTGGGATTTCCCAGGTAAGAATACTGGAGTTGGTTACCATTTCCTTCTCTAAGGGATCTTCCCAACCCAGGGATCGAGCTCACCTCTCCTTCATTGGCAGGCAGGGTATTTACCACTAAGCCACCAGGGAAGCTGCTGCTGCTGCTGCTGCTGCTGCTAAGTTGCATCAGTCATGTCCGACTCTGTGTGACCCCATAGACAGCAGCCCACCAGGCTCCTCCGTCCCTGGGATATCCCTAATCCTTCACTTATAGATAACCATTAAAAATATTCATGGTTTGTCTTTTATTGTTTTTTAAGAACTGAAGTATGTTTTTTTCTCTCTCTCTCTCCATATATATAATCTTTCTCAGTAAATAGGAGCATACCAAATGCATGTTTATATATTTTCTTATTTTCTCTTAAACATGTAATTTGGGACTTAACTGCACAGCAGTGTATAGATATTTCTTTCTTTCTTTTTTTTTTTTTTTATCTGTATACTAACACCCTCAATCTCCTTGTTTTTAGTTATGGTCTGTTGGTTTTCTGCTATAAGCAGTTGCAATTAATAAACAGATTCTTCTTCCTCCTCTCATTCCCCACTAAGAAGTAATATTTTTTTTTCTCATGACTTTAATTAACAGAACAGGCTCAGGGCTTATCATTCATAATGCAAGACATTTTTCTGCCCCTAGAAAACAAGAAAACTTCAAGAGTCACCACTTTTTAAAATTTTATTTATTTTTGAATTTATTTCTTATTTTGTTATTAGAGTTTGGTTGCCTTACAATTTGTGCTAGTTTCTGCTGTACAGAAAAGTGAATCAGCTATAAACATATATCTTCTCTTTGTCACCACAGAGCACTGAGTAGAGTTCTCTGTGCTATACAATAGACTCTTATTAGTTCTCTATTTTATACATGTGCTAAGTTGCTTCAGTTGTGTTGAACTCTCTGTGACTCCATGGACTATAGCCCACCAGGTTCTTCTATCCATGGGCTTCTCCAGGCAAAAATACTGCAGTGGGTTGCCATTTCCTTCACCAGGGGATCTTCCTGACCCAGGGATCGAACTCATGTCTCTTTTATCTCCTGTGCTGGCACATGAGTTCTTTACCTCTAGTGCCACCAGGGAAGCTGGTGTTTTATACACAGTAGTGTATATATGTGAATCCCAATCTTCCAATCCATCCCACTACCCCCACCCCCAACCCCTGGTGTCCAGACATTTGTTCTCTGTGTCTGTGTCTATATTTCTGCTTTGCAAATAGGTTCATCTATACTGTTTTTCTAGATTCTACATATATGCATTAATATATGATATTTGTGTTTCTCTTTTTGACTTCAGTTCAGTTCAGTTCAGTTGCTCAGTCGTGTCGGACTCTGAGACCCCATGAATCGCAGCACACCAGGCCTCTCTGTCCATCACCAACTCCCGGAGTTCACTCAGACTCACGTCCATCGAGTCAGTGATGCCATCCAGCTATCTCATCCTCTGTCGTTCCCTTTTCCTCCTGCCCTCAATCCCTCCCAGCATCAGAGTCTTTTCCAATGAGTCAGTTCTTCCCATTAGGTGGCTAAAGTACTGGAGTTTCAGCTTTAGCATCATTCCTTCCAAAGAAATCCCAGGGCTGATCTCATTAAGAATGGACTGGTTAGATCTCCTTGCAGTCCAAGGGATTCTCAAGAGTCTTCTCCAACACCACAGTTCAAAAGCATCAATTCTTCAGCACTCATCTTTCTTCACAGTCCAACTCTCACATCCATACATGACCACTGGAAAAACCATAGCCTTGACTAGACGGACCTTTGTTGGCAAAGTAATGTATCTGCTTTTGAATATACTATCTAGGTTGGTCATAACTTTCCTTCCAAGGAGTAAGCGTCTTTGAATTTCATGGCTGCAGTCACCATCTGCAGTGATTTTGGAGCCCCCCAAAATAAAGTCTGACACTGTTTCCACTGTTTCCCCATCTATTTGCCATGAAGTGATGGGACCAGATGCCATGATCTTCGTTTTCTGAATGTTGAGCTTTAAGCCAACTTTTTCACTCTCCTTTTTCACTTTCATCAAGAGGCTTTTTAGTTCCTCTTCACTTTCTACTAAGGGTGGTATCATCTGCATCTCTGAGGTTATTGATATTTTTCCTGGCAATTTTGATTCCAGCTTGTGCTTCTTCCAGCCCAGTGTTTCTCATGACTTACTTCCCTCTATATGACAGCCTCTTGTCTATACAGTTTGGGGGGGCCATTCTTTTATCATATGTAAGAACATTATTCTGCTCTTCAGTTCAGTTGCTCATTCGTGTTTGACTCTGCGACCCCCTGGACTGCAGCACACCAGGCGTCCCTGTCCATCACCAACTTCTAGAGCTTACTCAAACTCATGTCCATTGAGTCGGTGATGCCATCCAACCATCTCATCCTCTGTTGTCCCCTTCTCCTCCTGCTCGTACCTTGCTGTTTTCATAATCATTTTGTGTGGTATTTAAATGTTTTTTTCTCATGCTCAGTTTTACATGAAATTTCTTTTCCTGTAGTCTTTGGAGGAGGGATGAGTCAGGATAGATTTTCTAGCTTTAGAACTCTGGAGTTCTCTTTTCTGCTGTTTTTGCAGTTTTAAGAAGTCAAGGCCTTATGAATTCTGAGAGCTCATGCTTGCTTTTCCTCCTTCCACTTTTATCTAGATTTCTCTGACCTTTGCTTCTATTGTCTCTATCCTGCTCAATATCAGCTCTCTTTCCAAAGGTTTTCCTCAGTGTGAAGCTTGGTCTTGAAAAGCTGTGGTAGGTCGACCAGTTAGTTTTGACTGTTTATAGGGCCTGGACTGCTTCAGCTTTGTGAGAACCCTTGGCATTCACTCACAAATGACAGGGGAAGCTTCACCCTGTGTCATGTCTTTCTTAGGTTGACTCACTGTACTTCCTAATGAACATATGAGGCTCCTTTAGAAGCTCTCTGGCCTCAGGCTGCCAGATTCCTAACTACTTCTCTCTCCTACCTGACACACAAATGCTGATACTGTGCAGCACAGACAGCCATGGGCTGTCTTCACTGGGTCTTGTTATGTTGCTCTTGGGAATATCTTATCACCTGGTTGTGTTGGAAATATTCATTGTCTGTGGGACTTTAGTTTGCTATCCTAATTGCTCTGTGTGGTCTCATGGGAAGGGATCCAAAAACTACTGGACCATTGTAGCCATCTTTCCATGATTCCAAAATATAGCTCTAAAAGTGCTAAAACAGGGACTTCCCTGGTGATCCGGTGGTTAAAACTCTGCCTTACAATGCAGGAGGCGCAAGTTCAATCCCACATGCCCGTGGTGTGCCCCCCTCTTTTTAAGTGCTAAATTAGCTGTAGGCAGGGGATACTCCTGAAGTGTGGAGGAAGACTGGGGCAAGAGTTGGAGGTCAGCTTGAGGAGGGAACTGCTATCTGAACAAAGTCCCAGAGGAATGTGTTCCATTGGGTAAATACTGGAGAATAAGATATTCAGGTAAAGGGAACACTGTGTGTGAGTCGTCATGGATGAAACAGTAGGTTGCATGTGGCGATCTGAGAGGCCCTGGCACTTGCTCTATGCAGGGTGGGTGTCCATGGGTGTGGGTGTGTTGGACTTCTCTTTTTTTCCCACTTTTGTATTGGTCATAAGCCTCTGCTTTCCTGCCCTGGCAGTCTTGTTTCCCAGGATGGATTGGTGTTTATGTATTGCTGGTTCTCACCTTTCTGATCCCTGTGTAATTTCTCATTATTCATTGCTATTTACAATCCTCTCAATTTAGAGCCATCTGTGAAGTTAATTTCAGTGCTGTTTACTCTTTTCTCCCAAATCATTAATGAAGATAACACATTCAATGAAATTGAATTTTGCAGGCATTTCCGGAAAATTCCCCTGAGGCTCCCTCTTGTTCCAGGAAATCACCTTTAATTCAAATATGTTATCACTCCTTTGGTCAGTTGCTCATAAGGATATGGGTTAAAGTTTGTGTTCATTTAAATTCAATTTTTCACAAAGACTCCATGGGGTAACCCAGCCCCAGTTCTCAACAAAACGATAAAGAAGTAATCAAAGATATGTAAATTAAGTCATTATTGAGAAGTTTGTGTTTTTCACTGATTAAATTTGTAAAAGTTTTAAAGGTTAGAACCCAGGGATGGTGAAGTGTGCTGAAATTAGTATTTCTAAATGCTTGTATAAATCAATATGGCATTTAAGCATTAGGAGGGTTTATCCTTTTCACCAGCAGTTCTGTGAATTTATCCTCAGAAGAGGCTTCTACTGCTGCTGCTGACAAGTGCTCAGTGTGTCCGTCTCTTTGTGACCCCAGGGGACTGTAACCTGCCAGGCTCCTCTGTCCATGGGATTCTCCAGGCAAGAATAGTGGAGTGGGTTACCATTCCCTTCTCTAGGGGCATCTTCCCCACCCAGGGATCAAACCCAGGTCTCTTGCGTCTGCTGAACTGGCAGGCTGATTCTTTACCATGAGGGCCACCCGGGAATTTATCCTGAGAAGATACTCCTAGGGGAAAGAAGAAAAACTTTTCTGCATGAAAATGGTTTTTGAAGTATTAACCTTCATGTTACAAAATGGGAGTGATCGGGGAATTATTCACCAAATTAAGATGCATCAACAGCATTAATGGGAAGTGATAAACACATAAGAGAATCTCAACAATTGGTAGTACTGTTATTGTTATTAATATCTTTGCTGTTGTTAAACTCTGACCCTAGAAACAAATTGCTTTTCCCTCAATGCTGTGACAGGACTGCAGTTGACTAATGGGAACATATTTTGTCTTCTAAAATAATTATCAAGAAAGTAAATCAAGACCAATAGTAACTTAGTCCTAGAATGTGGTTTACTATGAATAAAAACTGTAATGGTCAGAACTGTTCAAAGTTGAGATAAGATAGGAGTGTTCACAGCACCATGTTCATCAAAGCCCCAAATTGGGGTCAACCTAAATGTCTACCAGTTGATGATTGGATAAATAAAATGTGGTATATCCCTCCAGTGGAATACTATTATGGCAATAAAAGAAAGTACCGATGCACGCTACAACACAGTTGAATCTTTGAAACATTGTGCTAAATGAAAGAAACCAGGCAAAAAGTTCACATGACATGATGCCATTTATATAAAAATGTCTAGAATAGGCAAACTCATAGAGATAGAAAGTAGATTACTGATTGCTTAGGACTGGAGGGATAGGGTGCAATGGGAAGTGACTACTCAAGGGCATGGGGTGTCTTTTGCCATAACTGACTGCAGCAGTGGTTGCCAACAGCTCTGCAAATATAAAAACCACTGAATTGTATACTTTCAAACGGGTGAATTGAATGGTAGCAGATTATATCACAATAAAAAGGATGCCAAAAAAGGATGAAATAAGCTGACTACACCAGACCTAATTATTTAACCAATGTCTCTAACAGGCAATAGTCCAACCTGTAGCTAGACCTAAGAGAAATAGAGTGACTTGATATCCATGTCAAAAATTCTTTCTTAACAAAATCCCAATTCCTCATGAGTATGCCACAGTTTAGTGCAATTCTGAATTCTTAATGTCTTTCCCTTTTTACAGTTTTTACAGACAGCAAAAGCAATTTTAAGAAATTTAACACTGGCAAGTCACCTGAACCTTAAACCCAAGAGATTTTGAACCAGTAGGTCTCCTTGCAGATTTAGAAACCATATCAGTTAAAATTAGATTTCAGAGAAAATAACAGAAACATTAAAGTAATAATCAAACATTCATGGGCTCGCAAAGAGTTGGACACGATTGAGCAACTGAACTGAACTGAACTGAAATTAAACAAACTGTATTGAAATTAATTCTTTCCCAGTAAATGTTCAGTTCAGTTCAGTCACTCAGTTGTGTCCTACTCTTTGAGACCCCATGGACTGCCGCATGCCAGGCTTCCCTGTCCATCACCAACTCCTGGAGCTTGTTCAAACTCAGGTCCATCCATTCGGTGATGCTATCCAACCATCTCATCCTCTGTCATCCCCTTCTTCTCCCGCCTTCAACCCTTCCCAGCATCAGGGTCTTTTCTGATAAGTCAGTTCTTTGCATCAGGTGGCCAAAGGACTGGAGTTTCAGCTTTAGCATCAGTCCTTCAATGAATATTCAGGACTGATTTCCTTTAGGACTGACTAGTTTGATCTCCTTGCAGTCCAAGGGACTCTCAAGAGTCTTCTCCAACACCACAGTTCAAAAGCATTAATTCTTTGGTGCTCAGGTTTCTTTATAGTCACACTTTCACATCCATACATGACTACTGGAAAAACCATAGCTTTGACTAGATGGACCTTTGTTGGCAGAGTAATGTCTCTGCTTTTTAATATGCTGTCTAGGTTAGTCATAGCTTTTCTTCCAAGGAGAAAGCATTTTTTAATTTCATGGCTGCAGTTACCACCTGCAGTGATATTGGAGCCCCCCAAAATAAAGCCTGTCACTGTATCCATTGTTTCCCAGTCTATTTGCCATGAAATGATGGGACTGAATGCCATAATCTTAGTTTTCTGAATGTTGAGTTTTAGGCCAACTTTTTCACTCTCCTCTTTTACTTTCATCAAGAGGCTCTTTAGTTCTTCTTTGCTTTCTGCCATAAGGATGGTGTCATCTGGGTAACCCAGGGGTCTCCTGTACTGCAGGTGGATTCTTTACCAACTGAGCTATCAGGGAAGACCCCCAGTAAATGTGGGTAAATATAAATAATCCATGGTGGACAAGACATTACCATGATCACTGGATCTTAGTTCCTTTCTAGCATCTAAACCATTTCAAAACAGCTTCACCTCATAGTCCATAACTGCCATGTCTTGCCAACACATCAACATTCCAGCTAGGAATCAGGAAGACAGAGAGAAAAGAAGAACATAGTTTTTCTGTGTATGACTTTATTCTAAAAATTGGAAATAACTTTCTGCATGTTTGTTTTTTTTGCTGGAATTTAGTCATATGCCATAATTAGTGGCTGAGGTGCCTAAGAAATGTTGCTTTTATTTGAGTGACCACATGCCTAGCTAAAATTTGACAGGGAGAATGAATTTTAGAGGACTAGCTTCCCCTGATACAAAGTCTCTTTGTCTCTAATTTTTCATGTGCAGAGGTAAGGACATGTGTATTCAGAATTCTTGGATGTGAATTCTATCTCTAATCTGGAAAATCATTTAACATCCATGAAACTATTTCCTTTCCTACTAAGTTAAAAATTTATTCCTACCTCATTCAATCATGGAAAGGGTTAAGCATCTTAATATGTGATGAAAGTTTTTCAAACCTTAAAGCAATACATGAATGAAAGATGTACTTGAAAAAAGAGTGCACATAGGTAAGATATAATAGCTGGCTTTCAACATCTGAAGGAATTCCCGAGATAGATTTTTTTTTTTAAACCTCTTGTCACTCCAGAGGGCAAAACTAGCCTCCAGTTGTGTATCAGATAGCCAGTGTCCTTCATCACAGAAATACTCCCTTGTTACCACTTTCTTGGAGATTGGCTTTCTCTTTCTTCTTCCTCTTTTCCTCCCTGCATCTGTGACAGTTTACACAGTCCTCTGGTACACAGGATATCTAGATTGGAAAGCCAAGTATAGAAAGAAAAATTGGCACGTGTGTAAGTCAAACTTCTCATTTTCTTTTTGCAACACATACAGAAGAAAGAACATGGGCTTTGGTATAAGGCAATATGTTTTTCCTGAAAGCTCCTCAAAGGTAGATCTCACACCTTATTTGGGTCTATAACTCCAGACTCTCACCTGGGCTGGGAGCAAAAGCCTGGTCTCATTGAAAATCTGTTGAACTGTTATTCAAGATGCACATTAAGTCTCAGCTCTCTTACTGACCAGCCATGAGACTACCATCACTTCACTTCTATGTGCTTCAACTTTCCCCTGGTGAAAAAATGAAAATACTGAAAGCTGAGAGGATTCAACAGGATAAGGATGCAATGGAAGCATCTGTATCAGAGTCCTGAGGCTGCTGTAACAAATAGCCACACACTTTGTGGCTTAACACAACAGAAACATGTTCTCTCACAGTTCTGGAGACCAGAAGTGCTGCGTTTCCATCGGAGGTTCTAAGGGAGACTCTTTCTTTGCCTCTTATAGCTCTGGTGTCTGCTGGCATCCTTTTCTTTGTGGCCACATCACTCCAGTCTCTGCGTCCATCTTCACATCATGTTCTCGTCTTTTTTTGTGTGTTTTCCTCTTTTGTCTCTTTTAAGGACAGCTGTCATTGGATTTAAAGCCTACCAGGAAATCCAGGATGATCCATCTCATCTCAAGATCCTTAATTATATCTTCAGAGACTCTTTCTTCCAAATAAGACCACATGCACAGGTTCTATGGATTTGCACTTGGACTCCTCTTTTAGGGAAATCAGGGTTACCATTCAACCCATGCAGTACCTTTCATCAAGTTTCTCTTCCCAGCAGAAAAAGTCTAGCATCCTGTGGAATTCAAGGAGCGTTGTATGCAACTTTTCACCCTAATAAACAACAAATTTAAAGTATTGCTGTTATTCTTTCTTTTAACAGTATTTCATTTCATTTTACCCCTCTGTGTCACCAGCTGTTTGTTCACTCCTGGGGATACAGAGATAAGGGACACCCAGGCTCTTAGAAGCTCAGTCTGGTGGAGTCAGTTCACTCATTATGAATCTACCTTCTAGAAAATCTGTAGGAGGATAACATAAGTGTCCCTATGGAAACCTTAACAATCCACTTACTTATGCATTCTCCAAATACTTATTGAATGCCTCCTATGTGTCAAGCTCCTTGCTAAGCCATAGGGGAGGCTTAGAGGTGACTAAAATACAATATCTATCTTCAAGAAGCTTATGATAAAAAAGTAAATTTGAAACATACAAAAAGAAAGACTGTTCATAGTAGAAAGATAAATAAAATGAGATTGGACTTTTGAAGCTTTTGCGATGAAAAGAACGTGCAAACATTGGAAACAAAGACTCCCTAAGCCTGCAATTTTTCAAACATTCATTGGAGGTCGAATATCCTCAGTTCAGAGACAGCACAGTTTTTCAGAATGTTCTGAGAAAGAGGGAATACTTTTAATGGAAAGGTTAAAGTTGAAGTGTATTTGGGGATTGAGGGAGGGGGAAAGGGTGGAAAGATACCAATTGTATTATTAATAAAATTGATTCAAGCTAGGCCAGTGGAAATAGAAGGAAGAATTACATCAATAAGACAAATGGTACCTCCTGTAACCTTGAACTCAGTATTGATAGAAGGGTGGATGGGAAGATTTGGGGAATCAATGAAGCTATCTCTAAAATCTTAAGGCAATTGATTGAAAGAGAGTGAAGAATACAGGTGGAAGAAAAATTCAGCCTTTCATCATTGCAAATGAGGCCATAGTGTTGATCACCTGCTCTTAAAATCAGACTCTTAATACAAGCTTTAGGAAGGGAAAAAAAAAAAAAAAGGTGTCGCGTCACCTGAAAATAGGTTAGGCTGCTCTGCTGTATTTATAGGAAGAGAAGGATCTAGTTCATGCATTCAAAGTAGTTCAGCTTTTATGTCTGAAATCAAATCAGACCAGTTTAGGATAATGGCATCTTTACCTTTACTTTCTTAAGTACTCATCCTTATAGTTCTTCTTGTGTAAAAAAGGAAGGTGGAAATATTCAGCCAACATGTTCTGATGCTAAAATGAAATATAAGATGGTGTATTTCACTGGTACCTTGCAACCGCACTTATAGCAGCTCCTTCACAAACTTCTTGTTTACTTTTGAACTTCTGAACCAAAAGTCTAAATAGCCCAGAATGTGAGTCCCATATCTCAGTAGTTTTTCTTCTTTTTCTTGTTCAGTCGCTAAGTCATGTCCAGCTCTTTGTGACCCCATGGACTGCAGCATGCCAGGCTTCCCTGTCCTTCACTATCTCCCGGAATTTGTTCACACTCATGTCCATTGAGTCAGTGATGCCAACTAAGCATCTCATCCTCTGCCACCCCCTTCTCCTTTTGCCTTCTATCTTTCCCAGCACCAGGGTCTTTCTTGAACATATTTAATAAACCAAGTATTTTGGATGAGCCAGGAAAAGGCTGGTCTCTTACGTATGTTGTTATTATTACAACTACACGTGGTTCCTCTTAGTTACTGGAAATTCAGAAAATGGGTTGATCTGCTAACCAGATACTTTTATATAGGGAGACATTGTTGCCAGTACTTGCCCACCATTCTTTCTCCCTTATTCCAGTTAAATCATCCTGATTTTTTTAGATGGTTACCCATCTTCCACTATCAGTTTATTCTTTTCTTCAACAAATATTTCTGGCTCCTACCACATGCCAGATTCTATAATAGGTATGAGGGGCATAGAGGTGAGTCAGATGGATGAGTTTCCTGCCCTGGCAGAGTCTGTATGCTGGCAGGGAAAATAGGAAATAAATAAATATATAATTTATGGCAGAGAGAAATATTATCAGGAAAAATAAAGTAGGTAGAATGTAAACTTTGGGAGAAATTGGAAAAGAAGAATATATGATGGGGAAATATTTTTTTCTTTTTGTTTCAATTATACATACACACACAGATACACTCTCTTTTATATTCTTTTCTGTTACAGTTTATCACAGGATACTGAATATAGTTCCCTGTGCTATATATAGTAAGATCTTGCTGTTTATCATTCTATATATACTAATTTGCATCTGCTGATCCCAAACTCTCAATCCATCCCTTCCCCACCCCACCTTGGCAAGTCTGCTCTCTATGGCTGTGAGTCTGTTCTGTAGATGAGTTCGTTTGTGTCATATTTTAGGTTCCACACATAAATGATGCCGTATGGTATTTTTCTTTCTGTTTTTGATTTACTTCACATAGTATGATAAGCTCTAGGTTCTTCCATGTTACGTCAAATGGCAACACAATTCTTTTTATGGCCAAGTAATATTCCATTGCATACATGCAGCACATCTTTATCCATCTGCTGATGGACATGCAGGCTGTTTGAATGTTTGTGCTGTTGTAAATAGTGCTGCTTTGAACACTGGGTGCAGATATCTTTTTGAATTATAGTTTTGTCTGGACATATGAGTGACAGGGAAATATTCTTGAAGGAAGTTCACTGTAGTAGAAACTGAATACCATGAGGAAACAAGCCTCTTGTTATTGATTGTGATATGATAGTTCTGTGAGGCAAATAGTTCAGGCAGAGAGAAAAGCAGATTAAAAGTCCCTGTGGTGGTGACTAGCTTGGCATTTTACAGAAACAGCAAGATCAATGTGGCTGAAATAGAGTGAGAAAGGAAAGTGGAATGAGATAAGAGTGAGAGGTGAAGGTATGGCTTGGATCAAGTAGGACCTTGTGGGTCATAGGAAAGAATTTGGATCTTATTCTGAGTGAATATGGGCCACTGGAGGGTTTTGTATAGGGGAGAGATTTATATCTTTTAAAGGTGATTCAAGCTGCTATGTAGAGAATAAAATATACAAAGCAAAAGAGGAAGTTGAGAGTACAGTTGGAAGGATACTACAAACATGGGAAGTGGTTAGACGTGGGATGTATTTTTTGAAAGAAGAGCTAAAAGACTTGCTGGTGGGCACAGTGTGTAAACAGCCAGAAATTAAGGGTGATCATGAAGAGAAGGCAATGGCACCCCACTCCAGTACTCTTGCCTGGAAAATCCCATGGACGGAGGAGCCTGGCCAGCTGCAGTCCATGAGGTTGCTAAGAGCTGGACAAGACTGAGCGACTTCCCTTTCCCTTTTCACTTTTCATGCCTTGGAGAAGGAAATGGCAACCCACTCCAGTGTTCTTGCCTGGAGAATCCCAGGGACCGGGGAGCCTGGTGGGCTGCCCTCTATGGGGTCGGACACGACTGAAGCAACTTAGCAGCAGTGGCAGCAGCAAGGATGATCACGAAGTTTTCATCTTGAGCAGCTTGTGGATGGTGGTGACCTTTAATGAAATGGAGAGGATTAGGAGAAGGGTAGGCTTGGGGTAGAGTATCAACAATTCTATTTGGAAAACTTAAATTTGAGCCCTGCCTCAAACTGGCATGAGTAGAGCCAACCAAGGGTAAGATATTAACATCTGTCCATCAAGAACTTTTTTTTAACAAAATGTCTAATCTTTATTTTAATTAAAAAAACTATTACTTTATTACTTACTTTTGTCTGCGCTGGGTCTATGCTGCTGCGTGGGCTTTTTTCTAGTTGCAGCGAGCAGGGGCTACACCCTCGTTGTGGTGCATGAGCTTCTCGTTGCAGTGGCTTCTCTTGTTGTAGCACATGAACTTGGTTGTTCTGCGGCATGTGGGATCTTCCCGGCCCAGGGATCGAACCCGTGTCCCCTGCATTAACAAGCAGATTCTTTACCACTGAGCCACTGGGAAAGCCTGGTGTGTGTTCAGCACCGCTACACAGAAAGAGCTCGGGATCATTCAGTTCAGACATGAGAATCCAGCTTTTCCGTCCTATGACTCGCTTGGTCTCGCCACCAGAGTTCTCTCTGCTTTTCATTGACAGATACTGCTCCCCATTCGCAACAAGATATCCTGGGGTCCATGTTTCAGTGGAATTGGTGAGCTTCTGAAGTCACTCAGCCTACAGCCTTTTACTTTACAACACCCCCTGCGGTGTTACATAATTGCCTGGAAATGCATGGTGTCTCCTATCTTGTTGCTTAATTAAAATTCAGTTCTGTTCAACAAAGTCACAATTCAGAGGTGTTTTTGTATTTCTTTTTCCTACTATCATTTGAAGACCCCAGATTGTGAGGCTTCCTTGCTTCATCTGGAAATTGTCTGAACTATTTCCATGGACAGTGTGTCATTGTAGCGATTCCTAGGAAAGAAAGGTACCATGTTCTATAGAGAACATAGTAAGTGCTGCTTTCTGTTAGTTACTTGAGTTGATTTCCGTTTGGCGGGTCATATTATCCCCATTAATGCTGAGAAGAAACGGAGGCTCAGAGAGGTTAGGTAGCTTGCCTACGATTGCACAGCTTGTCAGGGCATGAACAAGAATTAAAAACAGAATCAGTTGTCTGTTTTTTTTGCTGTGCTGGGTGTTGCAGTGAGTGGGAGCTACTCTCTAGGTGCAGCATGCAGGCTTCTTGCAGCGGCTTCTCTTGTGGAGCACAGGCTCTAGGGCGTGTGGGCCTCAGTAATTGTGGCTCCCAGGCTCTAGAGCACAGACTCAATAACTGCAGCACACAGGATTAGTTGCTCTAAGGCATGAGGGATGCTCCTGTATCAGGTATTGAAACTGTGACTCCTGTATTGGCTGGGAGACTCTTTACCATTGACCCACCAGGAAAGCCCTCAGCTGTCTTTTAAAAAAATATTTATTTTTATTTGGCTGCATTGTGTCTTAGTTGCAGCATGTGGGATCTTCGTTGCATTATATGGAGTGGGGTGGGCTCCAGAGGATGTTGGCTCAGTAGCTGGAGCCCCAGAACTTAGGAAATCTTAGTTCCCCAACCAGGGATCAAACCTGTGTCCTCTGCACTACAAGGCAGATTCTTAACTACCGGACCACCAGGGAAGTCCCAGTAAGTTGTCTTTACCATGTCTTGAGAAGGATACTAAAGGAGTGAGAGGTAGGATGATGAAATTGCCCTTGTAAAGGATGAGACCTCAAATGTCTGAAGCAATTATCAATGCTTCAGTAAATGCTTGTGATTATCAGTTCATCAGGGGAACTAACAATAACAACTGGATGGCGGAAACCCAAAATCTGTGATACTCAACCTCTCGAGTTTTGCGGATCTAATGAAAAAAAACTGGTGTGACTTATTAATTTCACTACCGTCAACACCCAGAGTACATCAGAGAGGTCTAAAAGTTCTGTGCCCTAAGCATCGACAGTTATCATGCTTGTTCAGTTAAAAAAAATACTTTGCACGTTGACTTAAAAATCAGTTTCTCTAGCTGCTCTTGAGAAAAATGAGTGTCTCTGAAGCACTGGGCCTGACCCCATTCCTTCCTCAGTAGGACTCCATGGGAGCAGAACTCTGAGTTAGCATTCAAAAATTATAAAAGTATTTCCTTGAACAAGTCTCTCCTTGCCCGGTAATTCCAACGCTAAGCGAGGGCTGACCCTGCCTACCCCTCCCCACTCACTCCCAGCTTAATTATCTCTCCAATTAAAGAGCAGCGGAGGGACAACAGAACTGGAGGTTCTGGTGAATTACTGCTAATCACACAGCGGAGGAATCCCACTTCGCTTTGATTTCTTATCGCCCTGTGCACACAACCCTTCCTCTGTAAGGCCGGTTGCTCTCAGCATCGCTGTGTCTAATCAGACGTGTCACACCTCACTGAGGTAAATTGGGTTTATTGGAGAAGGGAAATTAAATTAAGTCTGTTTAGGAATTAATTGTGACTGTCTAGGCTTAATCTATCATATTATCCCATTGCAGTGTGTCAAGATCAAAATCTTCTGACCTGGTTTTTTTAGAAAATAGGCGTAGTATTTTGGACAGCAAAAGGAAAAGCAAAATTTAAGAATTATAAGGCACAGGACCCATATGGTGTCAGCTGATTCACTTTAGGAGAAAATGTGAAATCAATTTCCAGAGATGACCAATAGTCCTGGGTTAGTTTGCTCTCAAATGAAGATCTGGTGGCTCTTGTTAATATGTGCTCAGTAGATGGAAAAAGGAATGAATGGGTGAATTGCCATAATCTTTATTACCATGATCCTAAGGTCTTTATTTGGAGAAGGCAATGGCACCCCACTCCGGTACTCTTGCCTGGAAAATCCCATGGACGGAGGAGCCTGGTGGGCTGCAGTCCATGGGTCGCTAAGAGTCAGACACAACTGAGCGACTTCACTTTCACTTTTCACTTTCATGCCTTGGAGAAGGAAATGGCAACCCACTCCAGTGTTCTTGCCTGGAGAAGCCCAGGGACAGGGGAGCTTGGTGGGCTGCTGTCTCTGGGGTTGCAGAGTCGGACACGACTGAAGCGACTTAGCAGTAGCAGCAAGGTCTTTATTGGGCTCCCCGGGTGGTGCAGTTGGTAAAGAATCTGCCTGCCAATGCAGGAGAGTTAAGAGACACAGATTCAATCCCTGGGTCAGGAAGATCCCCAGGAAATGACAACCCACTCCAGTATTCTTGCCTGGAAAATTCCATGGACAGGGGAGCTTGGTGGGCTATAGTCGATGGGGTCACAAAGAGTTGGACACAACTGAGCACCTACACGAGGTCTTTAGGGGTCATCAGTGAAGCAGGTTACATGGTAGTTACTGTCCGTGTGCAAAACAAGTATTTATTAGGCACTGATTCTACACTAGGAACTGTGCTAAGTGCTAGGGACACAAGACCCAGTTCCTGCCATCAACTAGCATATCGTCTAGAAGGGAACACAATGACACAAGCAATGATGACAGAGTAAACCTGTGTTCTATGAGGAGCTTGGTGGAAGCATGTGGTGAGAGCTATAGTAAGAACTGAGTCGTGGCTCAGGCAGCTTCATCCTAAAGCCTCACGAGGCTTGGGAAAGACGGACAGAGGTTAAGGGGTGGAATACAAAGATGCTTAAGTAGTTATTGATAGGGCTGTTGATTGGGATGGTCCTAGTTTGCACTTATTTCCTTGGTGTCATCAGGATAATGCCCACTTTGACTTCCAAAAGTGCACTAATTTGGGATGATAAATTATAAAGTCACGCAAGTTGTTGAAAATTTCTGTGAGTTGCTGATGCATTCAAGAGAATGGCAGTTGGTAGGAACCAACTAAAGGTTTTGTCTGGTAGAGCATAGAAAGCCACTGCCGGACCAGTGTGCTCTGATTGAGAAATCAGGTGGTAGATAAACTTGAGGCTTCAAGAAGGGTATGTTCAAAAGTGAAACTCTGCTTCTTCATCTTGGGTATGGTGCTTCTCTAAGAAATCTTTATTTGGTGTTATTCTTTATACTGTATGGTGTGGGTCTTTGTTCTTGATTTCTTAATAGGGTGAGAGGAGATGGAGGGAGCAGATTGTAGGTATTATTAGGTCAATGGTCAGTAGAGATCAGTAGTCTGGCTTAGGTAAGCATTCATTAGCTACCTGCAGGTGAGGATGCCTACAAAACAAAAGTAATTAGAAAACTCCTTGTAATGCATCACTCACCTGGAAACAAATGAGTGATGGGGACCTAAGGAAGGAGAGAGACTAATTAGACTAAGTGGGAATTCCTTCTGGCATGGGAAAATGTCAAGAATCACTTTTAAAGAAAGTCAGTATTTCCTTTGTAAAAAGGGAAGAGACTCATCTCTAACACACAGACACATATAATAGTTTAGCAATATTCAGGGAGTAAGAAGAATGAATACAGACAAAGGCTGAGATCCTATAACTTTAAAACAAGCTTTCAGATGTGATGCAGGTACTAAGAAATTATCATTTCTTGGTGAATCAAACTAGGCTTCTCCTCCGAGATTTTCTCCCTGCTTCCCACAAAGAATTCTACTAAACCAAACTTGGGTCCACTTGCCTGCATGCAGTAAAGTCAAGCTACTATCATTGGGTTGTGGTGAAGGAAAGTGTTTACTTCAGAGCACCTAGCAAGGAGTCTAGGCAGCTAGTGTTTATAAGACCCAAATTCACGAATGGTTTTCAGGGAAAGGCTTTTAAAGATAAGGTGAGGGAGGGGTGTTTGGGGTGTGCGATCAGTTTGTGTACAGTCTTCTGATTGGTTGGTGGTAAGGTAATTGGGAGTCAACACCATCAGCCTTCTGATTCCAGCTGATTTCAGGTCTACATGCTTGTGGACAACATGCAGTTAACTTCTTCCACTTTAGTATCTGCAAAACAGTTCAGAGGATGTGGCTAAGAATATTATCTACAGCACTGGAGGAGGAGGGACTTCCCTGGTGGCTCAGTGATAAAGAATCTGCTTGCCAGTGCAGCAGATCAGATTTGATCCCTGGGTTTGGGAAGATTCCCTGGAGAAAGAAATGGCAACCCACTCCAGTATTCTTGCCTGGAGAATCCATGAACAGAGGAACCTGGTGGGCTTCAGCCCATGGGGTTTCAAAGAGACACAACTTAGCAACTGAGCATAAGCACTTGAGGAACTATAGGTCCTTGACTTTGTATAATGGCCAAACTATTATTATTATTTAATTTATTATTTTTTATCTTATTGTCATTATTATTTTATTTTGCTTGACTTTTTCTTTCTGCATTTTCTTACTTCTCTGGTTAAATTTATTCTTCAGGACTTGGGGAAGGCCTAGGAGGCTAAAGTTTTTCTCAAGATAGGAGGCAGGCAGAGGATGTGGGGAGGGGAATCTGTGCTGGGAAGGGCCCAGTGGGTCCTGCTAGTTACAAAATCATCATTTCCAGTGAGTGCTGGAGCTATTAGTCTTCTCAAGACATTGGAGCAGAGGGTGGTGGTAATAATAGTGGTGGTGAGGAATGTCTAATGTTTCCCTTTGATTTTAGAATCCAAGTAGTTTCCTTGTCATCTGTCCACGCATGCCCCCATCCATCCATCCACCCACTCACCCATCCATTCATCCATCCATCAACATATCCATTCACTGAGGCACTTCATTGTGTAGCAGATCTAACTTCAAGTTTTAGCTCAGCTACTTGGAGGTAATGTAACCTTGGACAAATCACCTACCGTTTAGAAGACTCAACTGATTCATCTGCAAAATAGGTATAATAATAGTATCTAGCTCATTGAGTTGTTATAAGATCTTTACAACCAAGATAATCATGATGGTGTGATCACTCATTTAGAGCCAGACATCCTGGAATGTGAAGTCAAGTGGGCCTTAGAAAACATCACTATGAACAAAGCTAGTAGAGGTGATGGCATTCCAGTTGAGCTATTTCAAATCCTGAAAGATGATGCTGTCAAAGTGCTGCACTCAATATGCCAGCAAATTTGGAAAACTCAGCAGTGGCCACAGGACTGGAAAAGGTCCATTTTCATTCTAATCCCAAAGAAAGGCAATGCCAAAGAATGCTCAAACTACCGCACAATTGCACTCATCTCACACACTAGTAAAGTAATGCACAAAATTCTCCAAGCCAGGCTTCAACAGTACATGAACCGTGAACTTCCAGATGTTCAAGCTGGATTTAGAAAAGGCAGAGGAACCACAGATCAAATTGCCAACATCCACTGGATCATTGAAAAAACGAGAGAGTTCCAGAAAAACATCTGCTTTATTGACTATGCCAAAGGCTTTGACCGTGTGGATCTCAAAAAACTGTGGAAAATTCTGGAAGAGTTGGGAATACCAGACCACCTGACCTGCCTCTTGAGAAACCTATATGCAGGTCAGGAAGCAACAGTTAGAACTGGACATGGAACAACAGACTGGTTCCAAATAGGAAAAGGAGTGCGTCAAGGCTGTATATTGTCACCCTGCTTATTTAACTTATACGCAGAGTACATCATGTGAAATGCTGGGTTGGATGAAGCACAAGCTGGAATCAAGATTGCCAGGAGAAATATCAATAACCTCAGATATGCAGATGACACCACCCTTATGGCAGAAAGTGAAGAGGAACTAAAGAGCCTCTTGATGAAAGTGTAAGAGGAGAGTGAAAAAGTTGGCTTAAAGCTCAACATTCAGAAAACGAAGATCATGGCATCTGGTCCCATCACTTCATGGCAAATAGATGGGGAAACAGTGGATACAGTGTCAGAATTTATTTTGGGGGGCTCCAAAATCACTGCAGATGGTGACTGCAGCCATGAAATTAAAAGATGCTTACTCCTTGGAAGAAAAGTTATGACCAACCTAGACAGCATATTAAAAAGCAGAGACATGACTTTGCCAACAAAGGTCCGTCTAGTCAAGGCTATGGCTTTTCCTGTGGTCATGTATGGATGTGAGAGTTGGACTGTGAAGAAAGCTGAGCACCGAAGAATTGATGCTTTTGAACTGTGGTGCTGGAGAAGACTCTTGAGCGTCCTTTGGATTGCAAGGAGATCCAACCAGTCCATTCTAAAGGAGATTAGTCCTGGGTGTTCATTGGAAGGAATGATGCTAAGGCTTAAACTCCAGTACTTTGGCCACCTATGCGAAGAATTGACTCATTGGAAACGACTCTGATGCTGGGAGGGATTGGGGGCAGGAGGAAAAGGGGACGACAGAGGATGAGATGGCTGGATGGCATCACCGACTCGATGGATGTGAGTCTAAATGAACTCTGGGAGTTGGTGATGGACAGGGAGGCCTGGCGTGCTGCAATTCATGGGGTTACAGAGATTCGGACATGACTGAGCAACTGAACTGAACTGAACTAAGTATGATAAGTACTAAATAAATATAAGGTATTATAATAATAAATTATTTACTTTTTGCTTTAAAAATTATTAAATTGTTACTATCTGTACTGTGAATTTTTACTCCAAAGACAAATCAACCACAATTCCTGACTTCAAGGAGCTCATGTTCTTTCTGGGGAGACTGATATTTCTATTGATATATAAAATTTACTTTGTATTAAAGATCTGAAATTAGATTTTAAGGAAACCATGAAAAGAAACAATAGTTTCACATGATCAGGAAGAGGTAGGTCGCCGAGTATGGTTTCACTGAGAAGATGGTCAAGTGGGAAGAAAAGGGATAGGTAGACTATTCATACAAACCCATTTTGAATTTCAAGTTGATTTTTATTTCATCCTTTTAAAGATACACTGTAACTTTCTTTGGGTAAGTTTGCTAAAGAACAGGAGTGATTCTTGTAAAAAGTAGATACTTTATATTTTTCATTCATTGTTTTCAACACAAATTTATGTGGTGCCTGGCACATTTTCAGATGGCAAAAGTTTAGAGATGAGTAGGATGTTGTTCTTATCCTCAAGGTGCTCCTGTCTGGAAGGGTAGAGAAACAGTATATTTATTATAGCAAAATATGATAAATGTCATGATATGCAGAGTTGGGGCAGGGGTGGGGGGTGAGGCTAAAGAATTAGCCAGGCCGACAGCTGTGGATCAGCCACTCCCGACGAAGGATTAAAGGTAGAACAGAGCACAACATGCAGGGGAAACTCAGCTGTGACCTAAATGGGAAGGAAATCCAAAAAAGACGGGTTATGTGTTACGTATGAGTGATTCACTGTTGCACAGCAGAAAGTAACGCAATGTTGTAAAGCAACTATACTCCAATAAAAATTAATTTTAACTAAAAATAAACATATACACACACGAGTCATTAAGGGATTTTAAGTAGGAGTAGTGTGGTCAAGTATAAATTTTTAAGAGATAAGTCTGGCTACAATGTTGAGGATGGACCAACAGGTCAAGAGAAGAGATAAAAGACCTTAGGAGGAACCTGGGTGAAAGTGGATGAGGATATATCTAGAGAGTTAGTGGGAGAGTCAGAAAGAAAGAAACAGATTTCTGAAATATTCAAGATCTAAAATCGATTTCTAGACTCCCAAGTCCAGAGCATCTCATAACAGACTGCCTGTGCTGTAAGTTCATTAGGAGGGCTAGCCCACCCAGTGGCAGCCTTGTATCAGACCACGAGCTAGACAGTTCTGTTTCCCAAGATCACCACCCTCTGAACACCATGGGTCTGAACTCCTTGCCAACCACCCCATCCCTTCACAGATTTCAGTTCCTGGAGGACCGATCACCTGTACTGTAAAACACAAATCACTAAACTCCAGCTTTCAGATGTTTCTGAGTACATGCTGTGGTTATTTCATTTTCACAGCCTAAGCTTCCATATTTCTTATTGAGTGAGCAGGGTGCATGGGGCTGAAACCTTGGTGCCTGTGTTCTTTTGGAAAGTACACGTAAAGTAAAGGATCTTAAATAATTTAGAAGTGTCCTAAATTTTTCCAGCTGTCTCCCTTTTTCCATCTCTCCAAGGGATGCAAAAAGCAGCCTCTAGCACTCTAAAATGTTCGTATTTCTAGAAGCTCTGGGAGAAATGAAAACCCACAAATGTTCCCTCTTTAAATATTCCTTCGATCCTATTTTTTTCCAGACCCAATGATGGCAGTTAATAGTTACAATTTTAGAAGAAAACAGTGGTCTAGTGAAAAGCCTCTGCATTTTTGCCATGGTTGCATCGAATCATAGAATGCTAGCGCCAAAGTTAAAGTTTAGAAACAATCCACTTCGGAGCTGGAGAACACTTGGCATGTGTGCTGCGATTCTCGTCACCCGCATCCATGGCAGACATTGCTAATCCATCACTGCAGTCTTTTTCTATGAGCCCAGCTGTAGCCTCGAAGCCTTGTCAATACAGTGTGTAAGTGACTGCTGATTGATTGGAGTTGGCACGCGAAATGAAACTCATTTGTCATCACTGTTCTACTCCCAGTTGCACAGGGGGAACCTGAGCGGGGGAAATGACCCAACACCTGCAGCAGAACCTACGAATAGGTGTTTCTGCTAAGACCTGTCTCCAGTGGAAGAAAAGCTCTTCTGTTCCTGACTTTGGATCTCTCTTATGTTTGTACGTCTTTGCATCCACCAGAATCTGTGTCTTTCTTTTTCTTTGAATCTGTGACCATCTGCCTGCTTTCTGTTGTCTTTGGGCTAGCCTTTCTCACTGGCTACACCCGTGTCTTACTGTCTCTCAGCTTTTCCACTGAGTAGATTTGGACACTAGGAATTCTCTTGATCTCTTCATCTGTAAATTAGGAATTGTAGCTCCTGCTCCACATCTTAGGATTTTTACTAACAATGGCGAGGGAGAGTAGAAGACACATGTCATCTGCTCTGCTGCTACTGCTAAGTCGCTTCAGTCGTGTCCGACTCTGTGCGACCCCATAGACGGAAGCCCACCAGGCTCCCCCATCCCCGGGATTCTCCAGGCAAGAACACTGGAGTGGGTTGCCATTTCATTCTCCAATGCGTGAAAGTGAAGTCGCTCATTCGTGTCCGACTCTTAGCGACCCCATGGACTGCAGCCCACCAGGCTCCTCCATCCATGGCATTTTCCGGGCAAGAGTACTGGAGTGGGGTGCCATTGCCTTCTCCACACATATCATAAGGGGAGATAAAGCTGTAGTTCAAAGTGTGATCATGGGGGAGAAAGATTTTTCAGGACAGTGGAAATGTTGAAGAATGCTTGGGCATAAATAATTGCCATTTAATTAGGTTCAGGAGAAACCTAATTTAGTTCTACCGTTGTGGAGGTGGTGGAAAGAAAAACCGAAGGAGAAAAGGATGAAATGAGAGCTCGCTGTGTTTAGAGGCAGGAGGAGACCCTTCAGCATGTCTGCTCTTTTTATTCTGGTTTGTTTCCTGGCTGTAGTGGGGGATATTGTTTTATGAGTCCCCAGCCTCTAGAAAATCTTCTCCCTCAGAAGGATGTGACATGAGTCCGGAGTTTGGGAAGTGCTTATAGCATCATGATACTTGTTAAGAGGGTCCCTGGATCCTTTCACCTCATGCTTGTATCTTTCTGAAGCTCAAGAGAAATTTCTTTTTCATGTACACCCGTGGTGGATTCATGTTGATGTATGGCAAAGCCAATACAGTATTGTAAAGTAAAATAGAGTAAAAAAAAAAAAAAAAAAAGAAGAACATAAGCTCCATCTCCTAACAGTGACTTGGTTTCTAAGCCAAGGACCCACCTCAGTATTTTACCCTGCCCTTTTCTCCAATGAGCTGACTTTTTCAGTGTATGAGTTTACTCAAAGATAGAACTATCTCAACATCAGTCACCTAAGCCAGTGGAGGTACCTTACTTTTAAATCAAAGAATGTCCTGGGGTTGAGGCAGGCAGTGTAGAAGCCATCTCAGCATGGTCTGACTGCTCCAGCCAGGTCTCCAAGCTCTTCCTGAGCCCTACCTTTCTTCTCTCTCTCCTGGAACCTTCCTGCATCTTTGAGCGCAAGGTTTCCTTTGCAAGACAGAAAATCAGAGGTGTGATTCTACAGCACTGGTGCTCAAACTTGACTGCATGTTAGAATCACCTGAGAGGCTGTATTAAAAACACCAATGTCTCAATCCCACCCACCTGAGATTTTGATTTACTTGATATTGAGTGTGACCTGAAGTATGATGGTTTTAAAAATCTCTCTGGTGATTTTTTCTTTTATGGACATTACTGGGTCTGAATATAACACTTTGACCCTAAGGATGAAGACAGCATGCAGAATAGCAGAGAAGAGATTTAGAAAGAAACTGGATTGCTGATAAAAAATGCTGAGCTGCTAAACCAACCAATTTTATTTTATCTCTCTTTTATTTGTTTCAAAACCAGTGCTCTGTGGTTCCTAACCCAGGTATGTTACCCACCCCCTTCCCACCAGTTTCTTTGGATTACTTTTATGATTTCTGCCAAAGTGGGAGGTCAAAGTGTCCCAGGATCACTGTATCATCTGTCAGTGTGAGCATGGGATACAATTGTCCCTGCAATTGCTAACAAGCAAGAAGCAGGTGGTGAAAGCAATTACTGGTCATATTTCATGCATTAGAAACATTTCTGTTTATCGCTACAGTTGCTGCATTGGGGGGCATTCCAACGGTAGGAAATATGTCACTCTCAGGGAGCTGAGGTTATATCAAAAGAACAGGAAACATACCAAGTGGATAAAAAATATATATGTAGTTCAAAGTGTGATATTTACCAATATCTCTTTTTCATGGAGAACTAGATTATTACCCAGATATAAAGGCTCACCTGCCAGAAAAAGAACAGAGCTTGGGTGACAGCTGAGTCACTTCAGATGGCAGATGTCAAGCTGGTATTGTGTGTGCACCTGTACTCAGCTTTGAATTACACCCTGATGACTACTACAAATTTATTTAACTTCTCTGATCCTACATCCTGTCCCAAGATGGGTTTAATCAAACCTGCCTAACAAAGTTGGTCTTCCCTGGTGACTCAGCCATTAAGAATCTGCTTGCAGTGCAGGAGACATGGGTTCACTCCCCTGGGTTGGGAAGATTCCTCTGGAGTAGGAAATGGCAACCCACTCCAGTATTCTTGCTTGGAAAATCCCATGGACAGAGGAGCCCAGCAGGCTACAGTCCATGGGGTCATGGAAGAGCCAGATATGACTGAGCGACTAAACATCAACAACCTAACACAATTATTTTGAGGATTAAAGTAAATTATGAATTGAAAGTTTATTGCACATATTAGTCCTAGAGCTTTTATAATTATGCAGGGAATATGAAACCTCAATTTAAAAATTAGTAAGAACATGAACAAGCAATTTGTTGAAGAAAAATATATGTGGCCAGTAAACAGAAGAAAATATTGCATCACTAGTAATCAAACATTTCAATTAAGATGAGAATGCTATTCTTTTATCTTAATAAAATGACTTTGATTTACATTGTGGTGAGATAGTTTCTCTTATATCATGCTAATAGAAGTTTAAATGGATTTAGTCTTTCTAGAAAGCAATTTGGCAATATCAAAAACCTTCAAAAAGTTTTTTTTTGAACCAGAAATTTTACCTCTCTGATCTAGTTTAGAAAACTAAAAAGAATTGTTTGTAGATGTTGATTTCAATGTTGTTTATAATAGTGAAAATGAAATTAAACCTAATTAGCCCAAAATAGTTAAGTAAATTATGATATAAAAATAACCTCTCTATAAAATTAAATTTATAAAGTTTATCTACCAACATAAGAAAATTCTCTTGGTAAGTGAAAAAGCCAGGTAAAACTTATTTTCAATATGGTAATTTTGCTTTAAAATATATTTTTATTTGTTGAAATGCTTTTATTTTGCTGGTATCAGACACAGACTCAAACTGGCTTAAATAATAAAGTAAATATAGTAAGTTCATATAATAGGAAAAAAAAACCCAAAGCAAGTGAGGCTTCCAAATTGGTTGGTTTAGCAGCTCAGCATTTTTTATCAGCAATCCAGTTTCTTTCTAAATCTCTTCTCTGCTATTCTGCATGCTGTCTTCATCCTTAGGGTCAAAGTGTTATATTCAGACCCAGTAATGTCCATAAAAGAAAAAAGATTGCATCTCTCTCTCTCCTCTTTGTCTTCTTTGCCCTTTCCTGCCTCCTTCTGCCATTCTTTGGTTGAGTGAGGATGTTTTTCTCACTAGCCCACCTGCAGATTCCTGCTCATATTATGGTTCTGAATTGGGTACCATTCAGTCCTGCACCAATCCCTGGCCAGGGAAATAAAACTATGTTTAGACCAATCAGGATCTATTCCTGAACTCAGGGAGTGGGGATGGGTTTCTTGAGACACATGGCTTGTGGAAGAGGTAGAGGGAGAAATGAAATGGATAAATGGATGCTGAGTGGGCAACCAACTATATCCACTATGGATATGCACCCATCCACTAAGATACATACCTTCCAGTTGATGTGATCAGCAGGAAGAAGTTGGGTGGAAAAATACAAGGAGGAAGTTTTTAAGTCATATACCTGGTATCAAGATTTTGTCTGAAGTCTGATTCCATATGGAGCCCTTTCAGAGCTCATCGGGAAGAACATCAAATGCAGAAAGTAAACTAGTTAGGCTGTGACCTAACTGGTAATGGCAAGCCTTTTGAGATGAAGACAGAGGCTACACTGCCTGGCTGGTTCTCCTTGTCTCTCTAGATGACATTCCTGCTGCTTGTCCTAGGATATGTCTTATTATGGTGATGGAAGTTAGGTTGAAACTGTAAGAGAGCTAGGAGGCATTAGAAAAGGAGCAGGGTGCTTGTTTGTGTGTGTGCCTTATATAAGCCTCAGTTAAAATTCACCTAGTAAGTGAGGCTGGAGATAATTTGTGGTTTTGTTTCCGTGATATCATAAAAAGGATGAATCCAGTGAAATCTCCTGTGATTCTGCAAACCAGGCTGCCCTCTCTCTAGGCTCCCAAAGGGCCCCAGAAACCCAAAGAGGATGTCTGAAAGGCATGAAATCCTTCTTGTCTTCAAGAAACCTTGTAGCCACATAATAACGATAACCAGTTGTATTTTCTTCTAGTTGCCATAACAAGGTGCCACAGGTGGAGTGGCTTAGAAAACAAAATGTATTGTCTCGTGTTTCCAAAATCCAGGTATTGGCAGGGCCATCCTCTTTTTTCTGTAGACTCTAAGGGAGGCTCCTTCCTTGTCTCTTTCTAGCTTCTGCCCTTTGCCAACACTCTTTGACATTCCTTGGCTTGCAGGTGCATTGCTGCAATCTGTCCTTCTGTTTTAGTGTTATGTCCTCCATGTATCTATCCTGACTGATGCATGAGAGGAAGAATGAAGGGGTCAATGCAGAGGAGACCAAAGAATGCTGAGCAACCGCTATAGGTGAGCACATGCATTATCTCATTTAAACGCCTACATCACCCCTGGAATTTAGCTATTGTCACTCCTGTTTTACAGATTAGAATCCTGAGTTGTCTTAGAGACTATGTGTCCTATCCAAGGTCATTGACCACTAACCAGAGATCAGGTATTAGAACCAGTGCCTCCACATCATAGGCCCCTCTCTATGGCCCCAAGCTTTCCATGAAAGCACAGACAGCCTGCATGCTGTTGAAATCACAACCAGTAGGAGAGGGTGACTCTGACTTTCCCCTGCTGTGTTCAAAGTCAGGCTAGCTCTCCGCAAACCTGAGCTCCCACTGTTCCCAGCTGCTGAGGGGTGAGGCCAGTGCCAGAGCCAACAGTCCCTGAACTGAGAGGGGGTCTGAGGTGCTGAAGAAAAGAGAAGTAGGTCATCCTTTCGACTGAACCTCTAGATCTACTTTGAAGATAACTGTGCTTATAGGTTACCACATTTCTATGTCCAGTGCAGAGAACTGTCTGCAGTGGCAAGAACTCAAATTTGGGAGTGGAGATTTTGGGGAAATCTATGCAGGGGTCTAGAATTGTGGACAAGGGGTTGATGGAGATAAATCATGTAAGATGAGTGAAGTTATGTGTTCCCAGGCATTGGGAAAAAGAAAGAAAGTCCTGGCAAAGAGGATACTTATCAACAAAGGCATGAAAGCAAGGGCATGCCCAAGAATAACTCAGCCAGATTTGTGGAGGCAAGTTATGGTTTTCAGGGGAAATTGGGACAAGTGAGGGCTCCAGTCAGTTTATAGGCTGAACAATCCTGTGGATCAGAGAGCCCAGAATTTTCCTTTTAGATATTCAGGAGCAAGGGACCATCAGTAACTTTGGCCAATGTGGGGAAACTTGATTCATGATCCATACAGGCAAAATGAAGCAGCCAGTAAGGTGGCAGCCCCTTAAGAATAGGGGGATGTTATTTGTATCCTCAGCCAGGCTGGCAACAACATTAACCATCTGGATGTGCAGTGGTGAGGGGTACAGAGTAACCAGGCTTCTGAAAAAAAAAAAATAGGGATTAAGCAACTTTACTTGCTCAGAAGAGGCCAAAGCCCTTCTCAGTTTAGAAGGAAATGTAGTTGAAGAAGTTCAATAAATTTAAAAGGCAGAAGAAACACAATGGGATTCAGAGTTAGGCTGTGAGTGTGCATGCTCAGTCATGTCTGACTCTTTGCAACCCCATGGACTGTCGCCCTCCAGGCTCCTCTGTCCATGGTGATTCTCCAGGCAAGAATCCTGGAGCAGGTTGCTATTTCCTCCTCCAGGGAATCTTCCCTACCCAGGGATCAAACAAGTGTCTCCTGCATTGCAGGTATATTCTTTACCATTGTGCCATCTGGGAAGCCCTTAGATCGTGAGGTATGTATGTGGTCAGTCGCTCAGTCATGTTTGACTATTTGTGATCCTGTAGAATTTTCCAGGCAAGAATACTGGAGTGGGCAGCCGTTTCCTACTGCAGTTAGATTGTGAGGCTAAGTCCCAAATCCATCATTTGCTGTCTGGGTGACTTTAGGCACATCACTTCACCTTTCATGGGTCTCAGTGTCTTTCTGTATAAAATGAAGTTTAATAATAGCTAGGGCTGTTGTGATAAGCAAATATGATAGTATGTGATATTCAGTAAGAGAGATATTTGTGGGAAAGGACTGGAGTTTGGGGGAATCCACACTAATAACAGCCAGTGCATCAATAAACTGAGCTCAAGAGGAGGCAAGAGAAAGTTGGACCAAAGTTGGGTATTTTTGCTCATCGTCTGCTCCAGTGTTCTTCGTATATGCTTTTCTAAACTAGACAGGTTGGGAATCTAAAAATAACATGCTCCATTGAAAGTGTAGTTTTTGATGTAAAAATCCTGCCAATCAGACACATGTGAGACTTGGATTCAGAACTGAGGTGAGTGGAGGGGGACAACACATGAAGTGTTATGTTGCCAGTGTCTGGACCACTCTGGCTCAAGAGGGGGTTATCATGCTGATGGTGGCTTCCCAGACCCCACGTGATTCTTTTTTAAAATTTTGTTTTATTAATTGGAGGATAAGTGCTTTACAGTATTGTCATGGTTTCTGCCATATATCAACATGAATCAGCCATAGGTATACATATGTCTCCTCCCTCTGGAACCTCCCTCCCCATCCCACCCCTCTAGGTTGTCACAAAGCACTGGGTTTGGGTTCCTTGTGTCATACAGCAAATTCCCACTGGCTACCTATTTTACATATGGTAATGTATACTCGCATGACTCTTAAGGTGCGTTGTTCCTGGGTCCAGCGTTTGTGGCACTGGGCCTGGATTGTGGAAGCAGTAGCTAGAACACTGGCTTTCTGATTCCCTTTTTGTTGCAGAGTTCCCTTGATGAGTCAGTTCCGGGATGTTCTTCCAGAGTCATGCCTGGTCAATTCCCTACCTAGAACTTGCTTCTGCAGGTCTTGTATTGATTTGATTCCCTTAAATATCTTTTAAAAAATTTAAAAAGCATAGTTTTGTTATTTACAACTGAGCCCTGACTGGCTCACTGGAGTGAATGCATCATTTAAGGTTCTGTTTTGCTGAATCCTTTGGTAACCTCTTTGGACTCTAACTTCCAACAGCCTCCTGGACACCTCTCTTTGGACCATCTGCTATTACCAAGTGGTATAAACCTGCCCTTTTGTTTTCTACTCCCAGTCCAACCTAACTACTATAGTCAAGATTTATCTTCTTAAAAGCAAATTACTAATCACATATCTTGTGACTTCCACTTTCATATGGTAGAGAGAGAGATTGTTTCTTCTTTCTCCTCTTGGAGTTCACCCTCAAAGCAACAAAGATTGTGTGGAAAGAAATGAAATCTCCATGTCTAGGGATGCCAGGAGACATCTGCATCTCTCAACCACAGTTTATAGAGAGGAGCTGCTGATAGGGTGAAGATCAAATGAAGGGAGGGAAAGTACAGAGAAAGTATGTTCACATTACAGATCCTCAGGAGAAAATGGTCAAACACATTCTCCCCAGTCCATGGTACAGCCAGAAGGCAAACCCAGTGAGCCCTTATTAGAACACCAGGGACTGGTATATAAATTCATGGCAGTAGTTTCCCTGGACCCAGTTTGACCTGATGGACAAGCAGAGAAAAGAAGACTGAATGGGAAATTCACACAGACAAACCACAAACCCAAGAAGCAGTCTGCAGGTGAGGCAGGGTAGGCAAAACAGTCCACTGTGATAGACAGGCGTTTATCAGGACGTGTAAGGGTGAAGGGGCTACTCTGATAGCTCAGTTGGTAAAGAATCCGCCTGTAATGCAGGAGACCTGGATTCAGTCCCTGGGTCAGGAAGACCCTCTAGAGAAGGGAATGGCAACCCACGTCAGTATTCTTGCCTGGAGAATTTCATGGAAAGAGGAGTCTGGTGGGCTGCAGTCCATGGGGTTGCAAGAGTTGGTCATGGCTGAGTGACTAACACAACACAACAACACAAAGCTGATAAATCGTGTAGTAGAAGTATATTTAAAAACATAAGAATCAACTAGAGCAACCTAATGGAGAAGGCAATGGCACCCCACTCCAGTACTCTTGCCTGGAGAATCCCATGGATAGAGGAGCCTGGTAGGCTACAGTCCATGGGGTCACTAAGAGTCGGACACGACTGAGCGACTTCACTTTCACTTTTCACTTTCATGCCTTGGAGAAGGAAATGGCGACCCACTCCAGTGTTCTTGCCTGGAGAATCCCAGAGACGGGGGAGGCTGGTGGGCTGCCGTCTATGGGATCACACAGAGTCAGACACGACTGACGCAACTTAGCAGCAGCAGCAGCAGCGGAGCAACCTAAATGTCCATCAACAGATGATGGATAAAGAAAATGTAGTACATATATACAATGGAATATTATTCAGCCACAAAAAAGAAGTAAATAATGCCATTTGTAGCAACATGGATGGACCTAGAGATTATCACACTAAGTGAAGTAAGACAGAGAAAGACAAACACCATATGATATCATTTATATGTAGATTCCAAAAAAATGATACAAATAAACTTGTTTATAAAATAGAAACAGACTCACAGACAGAAAACAAATTTACAGTGACTAAAGGGTAAGCAGGGTGAGGGATAAATTGGGAGTTTGGGATTAATAGATACCAGATACATACAAATATAGGGGAAGGAAGTGGTACCCCACTCCAGTACTCTTGCCTGGAAAATCCCATGGATGGAGGAGCCTGGTAGGCTACAGTCCATGGGGTTGCAAGGAGTCAGACACGACTGAGTGACTTCACTTCACTCACTTCATACTTTATCACTGGAGAAGGAAATGGCAACCCACTTCGGTGTTCTTGCCTAGAGGATCCCATGGACAGAGGAGCCTGGTGGGACATGGCAGAAGTGACTGAGCACTCACATACAAATATATATAAAATAGATAAAAGACCCTACTGTATAGCACAGGGAACTATATTCAGTACTTTGTTGTTGTTGTTCAGTTGCTAAATCGTGTCTGACTCTTTGCAGACCTACAGACTGCAGCATGCCAGGCTTCCCTGTCCTTAACTATCTCCCAGAGTTTGCTCAAACTCATGTCCATTGAGTCGGTAATACCATCCAAGTATCTCATCCTCCGGTGCCCACTTCTCCTCCTGCCCTCAACCTTTCCCATCATCAGGGTCTTTTCCAGTGAGTCAGCTCTTTGCATGAAGTGGCCAAAATATTGAAACTTCAGTTTCAGCATCAGTCCTTCCAAAGAATATTCAGGGTTGATTTCCTTTAGGATGGACTGATTTGAGCTTCTTGCTGTCCAAGCTACTCTCAAGAGACTTCTCTACCACCATAGTTCGAAAGCATCAGTTCTTCACCACTCAGCCTTCTTTATGGCCCAGCTCTCACATCTGTATATGACTGCTGGAAAAACCATAGCTTTGACTATACAGATCTTTGTCAGTAAAGTGATGTCTCTGCTTTTTAATATGCTGTCTAGGTTTATCATAGCTTTTAACCTATAATGAAAAATAATCCAAAAAAATCTAAAAATGTGTATAACTGAGACACTTTGCTGTGTACCTGAAGCTAACAAAACATTGTTAAGTCAACATACTTCAATTTAAAAAACAGAATCAATGAAAACTGAGTACTAACAAAAAGAAAGAAGATATGTGAGGAAGAGAAAATATATTGTCATAGTTCATATTAGAGAGTTGACAGACATCAGCTGAAGAATAGAGAATTAAGTATCACACATAGTTATAAAGACAGCCACTTTATAAAGACAGCCCCCAAATTTCCAAAATATCAGCAGCAAAACACACGGTTTAAAAATAAACTTTTAA
Organism: Oryx dammah; assembly: GCF_014754425.2. Lineage (NCBI taxonomy): Eukaryota > Metazoa > Chordata > Mammalia > Artiodactyla > Bovidae > Oryx > Oryx dammah. The sequence goes on along the minus strand of NW_024070213.1, from coordinate 45,710,030 downwards.
AATAAACAGTTTAAAAATAAAGAGGCTTTTTAATGAAAGATTTCAAAACTTAAGTGATAATGACAAAGAATAATAGTATACATGATTATTTGAAGATGGACAGTGCTTTTTCTATTCTTCTTATTATTTTTTTTTCCCCATGTAGCAAGATAGTTCTGCTACTCCTGAGCTCTCTCTGCCTCTTCAGACAATCTGCTGGAGGGGAGGAAAAATGATTTATCTCTTTGGTAAATTTAGAAAAAGTAAACGGGTCACATTCATCTCAGCTCTTCCTGGTTCTTCCGTGGGATGAGTTGCCCTTAGGGTATGTGAGTTCTAAGCTGTTCCTCCAGGCAGTGGCTCTCATCTCTGCTTAGGGCTTTAGGCCTAGCCTGGCAGGTTCGCCTGTGTCTGAGAGTGTTAGTCACTCAGTCGTGTCCAATTCCTTGCTACCCCATGGACTGTAGCCCACTAGCCTTCTCTGTCCATAGGATTCTCCAGGCAAGAGTACTGGAGTAGGTTGCCATTGAGGGTATGTCTTAAACTCTGGGGTTCAGTTTTAGAAAATGTACAAATAGAATTCACGTAATCCAACCCAGTCTTAATAATAAAAGCAATACTACTTGGTTTGAAAATAATAAAAACATACTACTACTATGGGCCTTCCCTCATAGCTCAGTTGGTAAATAATCTGCCTGCAATGCAGGAGACCCTAATTTGATTCCTGGGTCAGAAAGATCTGCTGGAGAAGGGATAGGCTACCCACTCCAGTATTCTTGGGCTTCCCTCCTATGTCAGCTGGTAATATGGGAGACCTGCAGTTTGACTCCTAGGTTGGGAAGATACCCTGGAGAAGGGAAAGGCTACCCACTCCAGTATTCTGGCCTGCAGAATTCCATGGACTCTATAGTCCATGGGGTTGCAAAGAGTCAGACCCAACTGAGTGACTTTCAGTTTCACTTGACTTGATATTCTTGTCTCTCAAATTCCATACACCCTGTGGGAGGAGATGACACTTATCAGACCCTCACAAAAGACCCTCACAATAATAACTTTGAAGGGCTCACCTCAACTGTAAACAGTTGTAGAGTGCTTAGAACAGTGTTCTGGCAGGTGCTTCATAATGCGTGCATGCATGCTAGTTGTGTCTGGCTCTTTGCAACCCCGTGGACTGTAGCCTACTAGGCTCCTCTGTCCGTAGGCTTTTCCAGGCAGGAATGCTGGAGTGGGCTGCCATTTCCTCCTCCAGGGGGTCTTCCCAGCCCAGGAACTGAACCTGCGTCTCCTCCTTCTCCTGCATGGACAGGTGGACTCTTTACCACTGAATCACCTGTTGTAAGTGCAGTTGAGTGAGTACGTGGCTGAATTTTACAACTTCAGAGGAAAACAACAGCTAGTTAACCTCTGGTGTGGCAGAAAGTAAGGACGTAGAAATGCAGAAACTGTAGACTAGTCATCTTTCCATCTGGGCCCACAGTGAAGAGACAGCTATTCTCCACAAGATGAGTGACTCTGGTAACATAGAGGCCAGTGAAGATGAGAGACCTTGGGGACACTGAGGAAACTGACTTGTGATCATCTTGTTCCCTGTGGACTTCCCAATTTCTGGCTTCAGACCCTTGTAGGGCCCGGTGACATTCTGCTCCCTTGGGTTCTGTAAGTCACATGCTGCTGCTGTGGCTAAGTTGCTTCAGTTGTGTCCGACTCTGTGTGACCCCATAGATGGCAGCCTACTGGGCTCCCCCGTCCCTGGGATTCTCCAGGCAAAGACACTGGAGTGGGTTGCCATTTCCTTCTCCAATGCATGAAAGTGAAAAGTGAAAGTGAAGTTGCTCAGTCGTGTCCGACTCTTCACCACCCCATGGACTGCAGCCTACCAGGCTCCTCCACCCATGGGATTTTCCAGGCAAGAGTACTGGAGTGGGGTGCCATTGCCTTCTCCATGTGGGTCCTCCAAATACATCCTCCTACCTCTCCCCCTTTTCTTTTTTTAATATTTATTTTTATTTATTTATTAGCTGTGCCAGTTCTTAGTTGTGGCCTGTTGAATCTAGTTCCCCAGCCAGGGATCAAACCTGAGCCCCCTGTATTGGGAGCACAGAGTCTTTACCCCTGGACCACCAGGCATGTCCCTCTCCACTTTTTGTTTTTGCTGCTTAAGTTCATTTGGAGTGGGTTGCTTTTACCCTCAAAAGACTTGATGAACACATGAACTGCTGTGATCCAGAACTGCTGGAAGATGCTTTCTAAGTCTGCAGAATTTTTGAGAAATTTTGAATCTGGGCAAATAGCCAAACTATAGGAAGAGCAAGGGCAATTTTATGGCAAGGAAACCACCGCTGGATTTTCCTCAGCTGGCTGTGATGGGTCTGTCTGAAGTCAAGCTATCACAGGGCCCATCACTTGGAGAGAAGCCATGGGCAGTCAGAAATGTTAAACAAAACAAAACACTGCAAAGGTCCATATGTAACAGTTAAAATCCCAAACTTCCCACTTCATGAGTCATCAGCAAAGTGTAGCGCTCTGAATGCTAACCAGTTGGGTACTATATTAACGCTACTCTGTAATTCTCTCAATTCTACTCCTTCTCAGGTGGAGGCCAAAAACAAAATAACAGCCTGCTCCATTCAGATTCAGCACCTCATTTGCTTGTGCTCTGCTTCCCTGAGAGCCCAGAGTGACTGATTGCAGACCCTGGACTTACGCAGGTTTAAACTAACAGGTATGACAAGTGTCTATTCTGGGCTAAAGATAACCAGGAAGTGGGCAACAGGATGGAAGGAATATTCATTATACAAGCTGGGACTAAGATGAGCTTCTATGCTGGGTGTTTGGTGGCGGGGTGGGGTGGGGTGGTAAATAACTCCAGTTAATAAACACATCCAATCCCTGGATGAATAGAGTGTGGTTGTCACTTACCCATAAGTGTCTGGCACACAGCAGGGGTTCAACAAATATTTGTTGAATATTGAATAAAGTCTGTTGAATCTCTCTTGTTTGTTCTCATATTACATGTTTCTCTCTTTGGAAGCATTTAGCACAATAATGTTTTCATTTACTTGAGTATTTATTCAGTCAATGCTCATCTTCCCAACTAGAGAAGCCAGGGTGAAGAGACCACATTCACATTTGCTCACTATTGTTTCCCAAGTGCATAGCACAATGTTTGTATATTCTTTATGCTTAAGTATTTGGTGGATAAATAAGCAGTGTCTTTGTGAAGTATATGCTTGGCAAATACTGGTCTCAGAAGCCTGACTGTTTCATTTGAGTGGAGGTCAATGACTTTGCCTATGGCCATTTGAATGATCTCTTGATAAGGCCATGAGTTTTCTTTCTTCTCTCCTGCTCAGATGGTCAGAGACTGGCACATTGGTATTTGGCCTCTTTTTTCTCTTCTCCTGGAATGAAAGAGTCAAGCTTTATCAAATCAAGATCTGTCAACACTAAATGTAGTGATCCCAGCTGTCTGCCACTTCAACAAGAGAAGATCTATTATGCAGAAGCAAAGGGGCACATTTTACAGTGAAACTAATGCACAAATCTTCTCCAGGTAATGCTTTCTGGGGTGTTCTCTTCCCTCTGGGGGCCTTTCCCTTTGCTGTCACTCTTGTATGGTCAACTAGGTCTTCTCTAGGGTTTCTGCTGTGAAGCTGGAGAAGGGAATGAAAGGCTGGGGTCCTGTTGCTCAGGAAATCTACAGCATCCAGCTCAAGCACTAGGGCCTATCTCTCCTGAGGTTCTGTTGACATTTTTGCTGCAACAGGATGGGATTCTCTGTCTTCTTCACCTTTTTTCGTCCCTCTCATTCATCACTACTAATTTGCATAATATGACACATTGAATTTATGCTCTGAAAGGTGATCAACATCAACATGCGAGGCTTTGTATCTTGTTGATTCTTGCTCTGCATCTTGGTGGGACTTGATAATGCAGATCCAGGGCATACAGATCAGATGTCTGGCCTGAATGCAAAGGACCACATCAAAATGAAATAGGGGTACATGAAGAAAGTGATAGAAAAGCAAGGAGGAAAATGGAGAGATCATGGGCTTTCTGCTGTTCATGGAGCTATGAATTGGTGCTGATTGGAAGGTGGCTTGTATTCACCAGAACGCCTTCATTGGCAAGTAGCAAAACCTAATTCAAAAAAATTAAGGAAAGAAAAAAAGATGATTTTATTGAGCAATGTTACCAGAAAGTCCCAGTGGCAAAGAAGAATTTAGACATGACAGGGTGCAGGCATTTGGAAAATATCACCAAGAATCAGTCATTTTATCTTGGCTCTTTTCTTTTCGAAAGTTTCATTCTCAGGCATGCTTTCTCCATGGGATGGACAACCTGGCTGCTGGTGGTTTGAGGCTGACATTATAGAATTGCCAGATTTACAAATAAAAATATAGAAGGCTCAGTTAGACTTGAATCTCAGACAGATAGTACATATTTTATTATAAGTATTTCCCATGCAATATTTGAGACATGCATCCATGCATACTCAGTCATTTCAGTGGTATCCAACTCTTTGTGACGCTATGGACTGTAGCCCACCAGGCTCCTCTGCCCATGGGACTCTCCAAAGAAGAATATTGGACTGGGTTACCCTGCCCTTCTCCAGGGGATCTTCCCAACGCAGGGATTGAACCTGCATCTCGAATGTCTTCTGCATTGGCAAGCAGGTACTTTACCACTAGTGCCACCTGGGAAGCCCATTTCGTTTCCACTTATACTAAAACATGTATTAGTTATTCTGTTCTTTATCTGGCAACCCCACAGTATCATTCATCATCTGCACAGCCAGTAACTTCAAAGAAAGATCATGGTTTCCCCCTTTTACACAGTCTTATCTCCTTAAAATGGTTCTGATTGGCCAGCCCTGATCATACACTCATCCCTGTGATTGCAGAGGTGGGTCCAGGTGATTAAAGATCCCAGTGGGGAGAGGGATTTCAGTCATCAATATGTGATAAACATCACTTTGTTCCAGGCCCCATTCTAGGTGCTGGAGATTCAGCTGTGAAGAAGATAGAGAGACACCCTGGCTGGAAGGATTCTCAATTTTCTAGTTGACTGTAGAAGCAGGCAACAATGAATATGCTTATCAGTCAATAGGATAGTATCATTTACTGATAAGTGCTTTGAAGGTGATAAAACAAGATACTGTGGTGGAAGTGTCTGGGGCTGTTGTGGGTTGATATGTGGCTCCCAAAAACAGATATATTGAAGTCCTAATCCCCAGTACTTATGAATGTGATGTTATTTGGAAATAGGATATTTGCAGATGTACTCAAATTGAGGTGAGTTCATGTGTGTCAAGGTGGTCCCTAATCCAGTGAGTGGTGTCCTTCTGAAAACATGGACGCAGACACAGAGAGGACAGTGCCATGGGATGATGGAGGCAGAGCCTGGAGTGGTGCACTGACAAGCCAAGGGATGCCAACGGTTGCTGGTGACCATCAGAAACCAAGAGAGAGGTATGGAGTAGGTTCTCCCCTAGAGAGACAGGGTCCTGCTGACACTTTGATTTCAGACCTTTGGCCTCCAGAGCCATGAGAGAATAGATTCCTGTTGTTTTCAGCTATCCAGTTGTGGCCACTGATTTTGGCAGCCTCAGGAAACAAATTCAGGGATAGAGGGTAGGCTGAGTGGTCAGAGAAGACCTTTCTGAGGAAGCAGCATTTGAGACTGAGAGGATGAGGAGGGGGCAGCTGTGGGAACCTCTGGGGCAGAATTCTTAAAGGAGAATGAACAGAAAGGGCAGAGCCCTGGGATCAGACATGGTGGCATTTGGGGTTGTGTGCTTCCTGCTGGCTCAGTGATAAAGAATCTGCCTGCCAATTCAGGAAACTCAGGTTTGATTCCTGGGTCAGGAAGATCCCCTGGAGAAGAAATAGCAAGCCATTCCAGTATTCTTGCCTGGAGGATCCCATGGACAAAGGAGCCTGGTGAGCTAGTGGCTAGAGTTGGACACAACTTAACAATTAAACAACAACAATGGCTGGAGCACAGAGGAAAAGGAATTGAGAGTTGGAGGGGTGCACTCAGAAGACCAGGCAGCTCCCTGAGGGCAGGGAGGCTGGAGTCAGCAAAAGCTGGTTTTGCATTCTAGCTCTACCACTTCCTCATTGTGTGATCTTGTTTCTTTACTTCTTAGAATATGCATTTGAGTTTCCAAATATAAAATGTCCACAGAAATGCTTTGGTATCCAAGAGCTAGCTCCCAAGCCTTCTTTGTTATTCTTATGACCTTGGATGTCCTGAGAAGGGCATGGCAATCCACACCAGTATTCTTGACTGGAGAATCCCATGGACAGAGGAGCCTGGCGGGCTACAGTCCATGGGGTCCCAAAGAATCGGACACGACTGAGTGCCTTTCACTTCACTGGATGTCCTATGAAATTTTATTCCCATTCTAAACCCGCATGGACTTGTGTTGTCTTTTGGAATCACTTTCAATCTGTCTTGGCTATACTTCCAAAAATGCTTTTGCCTTATAGACTGGTATTCTGCCCAGGTTCTCTTGGCCTCTGACCATATCCTTGTCCATTCCTAGATTTGCTTTTACTGCCTGCTTCTGAGTGCTGATAGTACATGGCCCAGGTCTGGCTCCTTAAATGAGCCAGGGCTATGTAGTAATCATTTAGAGCTTCAAGTTAGCCTTGAGCAGGGGACAGATGAGCACTGAAGCATCCATTGTTTCTCTTAGGACTAAATAGCCTACAATTGCACAAAGGCTAAAATTAGAGATCAGCATATAAGTGAGAAATATCTCCGACCTGCATCCATGAGGTTGATCCCGTGACCTTGTCCTTATCAACATCACATTGCATCAACTGGTCCAGATTCATGGAGGAAACTCTTCTCTGATATTGAATAAGAATGATTTTTTCTTAAGCCAATGATTCTCACATTTGAGCAAACAGCAGAGTTATCTGGAGGAATATGTTATCTGGAGGAATATTTGGAGGAATATCTGGAATGTGTTGTAACACACATTTCTGTTGTTCACCCTCAGAATCTGTGATTCAGTAGGTGATGAGTGGTACCTGAGAATGTGCATCTCTAACAAGTTCCCAGGTGGTGCTGAAGCTGTAGGTCTGGGGACCACACTTCCCACTGCCCTGAACTGACACAGAAAGAAGTTGAAGACCAAGAAAACTATCAAATTGATGGGGAGTAAGTGGCATCCGGTCCCATCACTTCATGGCAAATAGATGGGGAAACAGTGGAAACAGTGTCAGACTTTATTTTTTGGGGGCTCCCAAATCACTGCAGATGGTGATTGCAGCCATGAAATTAAAAGACGCTTACTCCTTGGAAGGAGGGTTATGACCAACCTAGATAGCGTATTCAAAAGCAGAGATATTACTTTGCCAACAAAGGTCCATCTATTCAAGGCTATGGTTTTTCCACTAGTCATGTATGGACGTGAGAGTTGGACTGTGAAGAAAGCTGAGCACCGAAGAATTGATGCTTTTGAACTGTGGTGTTGGAGAAGACTCTTGAGAGTCCCTTGGACTGCAAGGAGATCCAACCAGTCCATTCTAAAGGAGATTAATCCTGGGTGTTCTTTGGAAGGAATGATGCTAAAACTGAGACTCCAGTACTTTGGCCACCTCATGCGAAAAGTTGACTCATTGGAAAAGACTCTGATGCTGGGAGGGACTGGGGGCACGAGAAGGGGACGATAGAGGATAAGATGGCTGGATGGCATCACCGACTCGATGGACATGAGTTTGGGTGAACTCCAGGAGTTGGTGATGGACAGGGAGGCCTGGCGTGCTGCGATTAATGGGGTCGCAAAGAGTCAGACACGACTGAGCCACAGAACTGAACTGAACTGAACTGAAGAGTGAAAACTTCTGGGAGGATGAGGCTCAATCAGAAAGCATGAAATTAATATACACAAGTCCTTGAGAAAGTTCTACTTTAGATGACAGAATGGAGAGAAGAACTATGAAGGGCTTTGTGGAGGAGACTGTATTGGATTGAAGATGTGTAGGTGGAAGAAGATAAGGAAAGACCTTTCAAGTCCTGGGATCAGAGTGGGTAAAGGCATGGGGGCAGAGAAGGTGAGGGAAATACTGGAGGGTCCTTCAGTTTGGCTGCAAGAGTGGGTTTCACACATTTTGACTTCAAGTGCCAATAAGACACTCTTACACTGTGTATTCAAGGTGACACATATTTTCTGTTATTCTTGTGTGTATATATATTTACATTCATCTGCAACAGACCTTCATAAAACAGTTACCCTTATGGAAGCAGCGCACCTGGATTTTCTCTTCTATTCCATAGAGTTCTATAGCGTAGGAGGCCATACTGCATGGTGGTTCGGGATATGGCCTCTGCCCCCAGGCTGCCCTTGGTCAAGTTTGGCTTAACCACCTTAGGCAACTTACTTAAACTCATGGGGTCCTAGTGTCCTCATCTGTGAGTCTAATGTAAAGGATTTAGTACAGAGCCTGCTTTAAGGAAAAAGTGAAAGGGCTAGTCGCTCTGTTGTGTCCGACTCTGTGACCCCATGGACTGTAGCCTGCCATCCTGCTCTGTCCATGGGATTTCTCAGGCAAGAATACTGGAGTGGGTGGCCATTCCCTTTTCCAGGGGATGAAGCCAAATAGGAATGCATATTTGCCATTTTGCTGTACACCTCATTAAAAATACTGATCACAATATACTTAATTGATTTTTAGGACCTCCTTTTTAAAAATGTTGATACCCCCCCTTTCTTAAAATAGTTATTTACTTGGCTATGCTGGGCCTTAGTTGTGACATGTGGGATCTAGTTCCCTGACCAAGGATTGAACCCAGGCCCCCTGCTTGGGAGTTCAAAGGGTTATCCACTGGACCACCAGGGACATCCCATAGAGTCTTCTTAATAAGCCATTGCCAGCAGCTCGAAGAACCTGGAATAAAAGTGTGTCAGTGAGGGTAAGGCAGAAGGGTAGGCATGGTGGTTTGGATCCATAGCAGGGACTCTGGATTTTGGTCACTGAACAGCCAGGAGCCACTAAAGGTTTGTTTGAACATAGTAATATGATGAAAACTGTTTCGAAGACCATGAAGCTGGCTGCAGCAAAAAAGTTATGTAGGAGTGAAGACAGATGGGAGTGGAATGAAGATAGATGTGGTCCAGGCAAGAGGCATATGGAACCTGTTGATTAAAAAAAATACATACAACCTACAAGTTGAGAGTTAGGTTTTATTCAGTGTGAATATTAGGACTCAAGCCGGGGAGATAATATCTCAGATGACCCTGAGAAAGCAGACTCTGAGAAGGTGGAGAGGAGCCAGTGAAAGAACCAGGCTATATACAAGTTTGCAACAAGGGGCAGGTAATCTGAATACTAAAAGATTACTGTTCATTAAGAGAAAACTAAATCACTCACATGAAGAGATTTAGCGATCTATGTATAGGAAGATGCAAGTGTCTGGGCTTGCTGAAATAATTTCTTTCATATGCATCTAGCTATCTGGGACCAATCTTGCTTTATTTTTTCACATACTAATTCCTTGTTTACTCTAAGAGATGGTGAATGTGGCAGATCAGCACCTATCACATCCACCCAGCTCCTCAGCCCTTACTGGGGAGGAAGTTCAGTTCGGTTCACTCAGTCGTGTCCGACTCTTTGTGGCTCCATGGACCGCAGCACACCAGGCTTCCCTGTCCATCACCAACTCTCGGGCCTTGCTCAAACTCACGTCCATAGAGTCAGTGATGCCATACAACCATCTTTTCCTCTATCGTCCTGTTTTCCTCCTGCCTTCAATCTTTCCCAGCATCAGGGTCTTTTCCAGAGTCAGCTCTTCGCCTCAGGTGGCCAGAGTAGTGGAGTTTCAGCTTCAGCATCAGTCCTTCCAATGAATATTCAGGACTGATTTCCTTTAGGATGGACTGGTTGTATCTCCTTGCAGTCCAAGGGACTCTCAAGAGTCTTCTCCAACACCACAGTTCAAAAGCATCAGTTCTGCACTCAGCTTTCTATAGTCCAACTCTCACATCCATACATGACAACTGGAAAACCATAGCTTTGATTAGATGGACGTTTCTTGGCAAAGTAATGTCTTTGCTTTTTAACATGCTATGTAGGTTGGTCATAACTTTTCTTCCAAGGAGCAAGCATCTTTTAATTTCATGGCTGCAGTCACCATCTGCAGTGATTTTGGAGCCCCAAAAAATAAATTTTGTCACTCTTTCTATTGTTTCCCTATCTATTTGCCATGAAGTGAGGGGACCAGCCTAGATAGCATATTGAAAAGCAGAGACATTACTTTGCCAACAAAAGTCCGTCTAGTCAAGGCTATGGTTTTTCCTCTGGTCATGTATGGATGTGAGAGTTGGACTGTGAAGAAAGCTGAGCGCTGAAGAATGGATGCTTTTGAACTGTGGTGTTGGAGAAGACTCCTGAGAGTCCCTTGGACTGCAAGGAGATCCAACCAGTCCATTCTGAAGGAGATCAGCCCTGGGATTTCTTTGGAGGGAATGATGCTAAAGCTGAAACTCCAGTACTTTGGCCACCTCATACGAAGAGTTGACTCATTGGAAAAGACTCTGATGCTGGGAGGGATTTGAGGGAAGGAGGAGAAGCGGATGACAGAGGATGAGATGGCTGGATGGCATCACTGACTCGATGGATGAGAGTCTGAGTGAACTCCAGGAGTTGGTGATGGACAGGGAGGCCTGGCGTGCTGCGATTCATGGGGTCGCAAAGAGTTGGACATGACTGAGCGACTGAACTGAACTGAGGGGACCAGATGGCATGACCTTAGTTTTTTGAATGTTGAATTTTAAACCAACTTTTTCACTCTCTTCTTTCACTTTCATCAAGAGGCTCTTGAGTTCTTTGCCTTCTCCCATAAGGGTGGTCTCATCTGCATATCTGAGGTCATTGATATTTCACCCCACAATCTTGATTCCAGCTTGTGATTCTTCCAGTCCAGCATTTTTCATGATGTACTCTACATATAAGTTAAATAAGCAGAGTGACAATATACAGCCTTGATGTACTCCTTTCCTGATTTGGAACCAGTCTTTTGTTCCATGTCCAGTTCTAACTGTTGTTTCATGACCCTGCATACAGATTTCTCAGGAGGCAGGTCAGGTGGTCTGGTATTCCCATCACTTTCAGAATTTTCCACAGTTTATTGTGATCCACACAGTCAAAGGCTCTGGCTTAGTCAATAAAACAGAAATAGATGTTTTTCTGGAACTCTCATTTTTTGATGATCCATCAGATGTTGGCAAATTGATCTCTGCTTCCTCTGCCTTTTCTAAATCCACCTTAAACATCTGGAAGTTCATGGTTCACATACTGTTGAAGCCTGGCTTGAAGAATTTTGAGCATTACTCTGCTAGAATGTAAGGTGAGTACAATTGTGCAGTAGTTTGAGCATTCTTTGGCAATGCCTTTCTTTGGGATTGGAATGAAAACGGACCTTTTCCAGTCCTGTGGCCACTGCTGAGTTTTCCAAATTTGTTGGTATATTGAGCACAGCACTTTCAAAGCATCATCGTTTAGGATCTGAAATAGCTCAAGCGGAATTCCATCACCTCCACTAGCTTTGTTCATAGTGATGCTTCCCAAGGCCCACTTGACTTCGCATTCCAGGATGTTAATATCTGGCTCTAGGTGAGTAATCGTGACACCATTGTGATTATCTGGGTCATGAAGATCTTTTTTGTACAGTTCTTCTGTGTATTCTTGCCACCTCTTCTTAATATCTTCTGCTTCTGTTAGGTCCATACCATTTCTCTCCTTTATTGACCCCATCTTTGCATGAAATGTTCCCTTGTTATCTCTAATTTTCTTGAAGAGGTCTCTAGTCTTTCCCATTCTATTGTTTTCCTCTGTTTCTTTGCACTGATCACTGAGGAAGGCTTTCTTATCTCTCCTATCCTTTGGAACTCTGCATTCTTTGGAACTCTGCATTCAAATGGGCATATCCTTCCTTTTTTCATTTGCCTTTCACTTCTCTTCTTTTCACAGCTATTTGTAAGGCCTCGTCAGATAACCATTTTGCATTTCTTTTTCTTGGTGATAGTCTTGGTCTCTGCCTCCTGTACAATGTCATGAACCTCTGGCCATAGTTCTTCAGGCACTCTGTCTATCCGATCTAATCCTGTGAATCTATTTGTCACTTCCACTGTATAATCATAAGGGATTTGATTTAGTTCATACCTGATTGGTCTAGTGGTTTCCCTACTTTCTTCAATTTAAGTCTGAATCTGGCAGTGAGGATTTCATGATCTGAGCTACAGTCAGCTCCTGGTCTTGTTTTTGCTGACTGTATGGAGCTTCTCTTTGGCTATAAAGAATATAATCAGTCTGATTTTGGTATTGACCATCTGGTGATGTCCATGTGTAGAGTCTTCTCTTGTGTTGTTGGAAGAGGGTGTTTGCTATGACCAGTGCCTTCTCTTGGCAAAACTCTATTAGCCTTTGCCCTGCTTCATTCCATATTCCAAGGCCAAATTTGCCTGTTACTCCAGGTGTTTCTTGACTTCCTACTTTTGCATTCCAGTCCCCTATAATGAAAAGGACATCTTTTTTGGCTGTTAGTTCTAGAAGGTCTTGTAGGTCTTCACAAAATTGTTCAACTTCAACTGCTTCAGCGTTACTGGTTGGAGCATAGACTTGGATTACTGTAATATTGAATGGTTTGCCTCGGAAACAGAGATCATTCTGTCGTTTTTGAGATTGCATCCAAGTACTGCATTTCAGACTCTTTTGTTGAGTATGATGGCTACTCCATTTCTTATAAGGGATTCTTGCCCACAGTAGTAGATATAATGGTCATCTGAGTTAAATTCACCAATTCCAGTCCATTTTAGTTTGCTGATTCCTAAAATGTTGATGTTCAGTCTTGTCATCTCCTGTCTGACCACTCCCAATTTGTCTTGATTCATGGACCTAACATTTCAAGTTCCTATGAATTATTGCTCTTTACAACATTGGACTTTACTTTCATCACCAGTCACATCCACAACTGGGTGTGTTTTTGCTTTGGCTCTGTCTCTTTATTCTTTTTGGAGTTATTTCTCCAGTGATCTCCAGTAGCATATTGGGCACCTACCGACCTGGGGAGTTCATCTCTCAGTGTCCTATCTTTTTGCCTTTTCATACTGTTCTTGGGGTTCTCAAGGCAAGAATCCTGAAGTGGTTGCCATTCTCTTCTCTAGTGGGGAGGATGTAGCTGGGGAGGAAGTAGCTGGGGAAGAAGTAACTCATGGCTTGCTGACTTTGTTTCACCTGGGATTGGAAGCTTGCATTTGGAAAAAGCTTGTTTACTGGTAAACATAGAGCAGAAAACATTTCATTTCATAACCCCTGTGAGGATGGAGCAGTGGGAATGAGGGGAGGGAAGGAATGTCAGCTCCAGGGACCACAATGGGGGTCTTGACCATCAAAGCTCTTTAGAGCTGGCAAGCAAACCAGTGCTCTCTTATATCTTCCCCAACATGAAGCTGGCATTTGAAGACTTACGTTCTCCTTGTCATCCCAACCAAGAACTTCAGTTAGGGGAGTCAGCTTCCTCTGAAGGTGAAAACAGAATGGGAAGGAAATCTAATGCTAGAGAGAGAGCTCTTTTTAGCACTCTCAGGGCTAATCTTGGGTCCACTTCTCAGCAGGTCCTCGGAAGATGGCAGCAGCATTCAAATGGGATAACATTCCTCAAAGACCCTGGAAAATAACTGATGTATCTCTGGATGCTGAGGAATAATCCTCAGAGATTAAAGCAGCATCTGTGACCAAACCTTCACAAAAGATCTTAAGTCTGAATTCAAGTTGCTAATTAGATCCTTGTTTATAATGTTAGATTCTTTCAGAGGCTTAGTCGGGGGTAGGGAATGTGAGCGGAGGAGGGGTGTTAATACATAAGAAAGTCAGTAATTAATCTTCTCTAAGACTTAATCACACCCTGACAATTTATATGTTGATATGAGTTTCAAGTTGGTCTTTTCAGGAGCCTGTAATGGGGTGAATGGAGTCAACCCTGAATTTAGGCAGTGGAGCATAATGCATTTATTCCAGGGAGCTGTTCTGTTTGCTGTGCATTTGGCAGTGGATTGTATCAGATGTTTCTGGAAACTTTATGGAGGTAAGGCATGGGGGATTTAGAGATGAAGGACTTTGCCAAAGTTGGCTGGCCAGTGGGCACAAATATCTTGATCTTCCTGGCTGGCAAGTCAGATGCTCATAGTATGAACTTCTCTCTGAGAGGAGCATGGATCTAAATATAGAAGAACATGGGATTAATCATGCAGAGTTTTGAGTATGGAGTATGTTGTCCAGGTGCAGCCTTGCTTCCTGCCGTGGATGTTAGGGTCTGTCATCCACATTCTGTTTATTGCCTGATGCTGTCTTTCCCATTTTATAATCCTGTCGCACACATTGCAGGGCACCACACTGCATCACAGTTCTATTTCCTTCCTTTCTATAGCATATCCTCTCTGCCCATCCCATTGCACTCAGTTTCATTCCATTCCAGACCATTATAACCCATCTCATCCTATCCTATCTCATCCAATCCCATTCCTTTTCATCCCATCTTATTCCTCTTTCTTGCATCCATTTCCACCCTGTGCCTCCCCATTTATTCTCACCTCATTCTATTTCAGACAACGTGACAGAATTAGGAAGCATCATGATGAATGGAAAGATTATAGGGCTGATAGCCAGGAAAGAGCCTTCCAGTCTCTGTCATCCCATTTAACTATGTAAGACCTTAACAAGTTAACTTACCTTTTCCACATTTCTCAATTCTGCCTCTGAAATGTGAGAGATTTTGGTTTAATCTGTGTTTTCAATCCTGGAAGCATGTTAGAATCACTTGAAGAACTTTAAAGAACTATAGAACCTCTCCCTTCCTCAACTTTCCCCCTAATCCCATGTATTTGAATTTAGTCCCTTGGACTGCAAGGAGATCAAACCAGTCAATCCTAAAGGAAATCAACCCTGATATTCATTGGAAGCACTGATGCTGAAGCTGAAGCTCCAATACTTTGGCCACCTGATAAGAAGAGCTGACTCATTGGAAAAGACTCCAACACTGGGAAAGATTGAAGGCAGGAGGAAAATGGGATGACAAAGGATGAGATGGTTGGATGGCATCACTGACTCGATGAACATGAGTTTGAGCAAGCTCCAGGAATTGGTGATGGACAGGGAAGCCTGGTGTGCTGCAGTCCATGGGATTGCAAGGAGTCGGACATGACTGAGCAACTGAACTGAACTGACTCAATGGAACTTGAACAAAATGCAGGAGATAGTGGAGGACAGAGGAGCCTGGTGTGCTGCAGTCCCTCGGGTCACAAAGAGTCAGACATGACTTAAATAAAAACAATAAATAAAACAAATAAACAAATAAAGACAGACTGAATAAAAACAATAACCCAAGGTAGGTCAGTGATTGTTTTCTTGTTTTCAGTTTTTAATTTTTAACTTAAAATGTTTTTCTTATTAATTCAAATCCCCTCCCCCCCTTTTTTTAAATCCAGACATCCTTGGTTTTTCCCTAATGTCCTTTTTCTGTTCCAAGATCCCAGCCAGGATTCCATGTGACATTTTGTTGTCATGTCTCCTCAGATTCCTCTTGGTTGTGACAGTTGCTCACATTTTATGACCTTAACACTCTGGGGAGTACTTGTCGGGTAGTCTGTAGAGTGTCCTTCATTTTGTGTGTGACTGAGGATTTTTCTTTTTTTAAAAATAAATTTATTTATTTTAGTTGGAAGTTAATTACTTTATAATATTGTATTGGTTTTGCCATACATCAACATGTATCTGCCACAGGTATACACGTGTTCCCCATCCTGAACCCCCTCCCTCCTCCCTCCCCGTACTATCCCACTGGGTCATCTCAGTGCACCAGCCCCAAGCATCCAGTATCATGCATCGAACATTTACTAGCAATTCATTTCATATATGATATTATACATGTTTCAGTGCCATGATTAGAGTTGCGAGTTTTTCTTTTTCTTTGGAGTATAATTGATTTACAACATTGTATTAGTTTCGGCTGTATAGCAAAATGAATCAGTTATACATATATCCACTTTTTGGGGGGGGACTGAGATTTTTAAATAAGCCTTCCAAGATAAATCTAATCTATAGCCATGATTGAGGTAAAGTCAAAATGAAATCTACAAAGATCTTGTTCACAAAATTTTTTGTCTAGTGGACAAAGATGGAAATACTGTGTGGAAAATCACAAGTTCTAAAAGTGACTCTTCTAAGATGTGCAATTAAGAGGATATAAGATGTGTAATTTTCGGGTCTATAGTCTTATTCTATGTGTCTTTGAGCCAGTCATTTAATCTCTGGGCTTTTCTCACCTTCAAATGGAAAAGGGACTTGTTCTTCCCAGGAGAACTTGGGTTAGCTAGGATGATAAGCAGAGGGCCCCCACACCGATATGGAGGATTTGAAATTTAATCCATGACTGGGTGGTATTGATAGTCCTTCAAAACACCATAAAGAAGTCACACAAGTTATTTAAGACATCTCTCTGCTGTTTCCTCAGATGCTGTCCTAGTCTGGGCACTTAATCTCATGTACCTCACTGGCATCTTGCTGTGGGCAGGGTTTCTGTGGTCGATCCATTTCATTTGCACCAAAGACAGATGCTTTTGGCTCTGCTGGGCCATTTTATTATAGCTAACATGAGAGACTTGTTGTCCAGCTCATGGATAAGCTCCATTATTTCAACGTAATAAGAACAACTTATGTTCCTCAACTACTTGTCCAGATGGACCAGTTGAAATAAATGCTTTTAACACTCATACTCAAGACTGAAGTGTGTTTATTAGAGGAGTCACAAATAGCTAATTTCCCCTCCTTTCCAATTCTTGGATCCAAGGCCTGATATTCACATGCATTAGGGTGTCTTTCCAGGTATGATTGCAGCTCTCATGTGACCGTGGTGAGTTTTCTCCAGACAGCGACTTGTGTAGAAAAAATAACAGAGTCAAGTCAGGTACACCTCATTTTGGAAACAAGTAATGTACACCTCATGAGTCCCATCCGTGACCATATTCAACCATCATCCTTCTTCCTACCTCTGTGGAATGCAGTGGGAACTTGCTTCTCAGCTGCCCATCTACCCCAAATCTATACACTCAGAGGTACTTCACTTATTTATTTTCTTTATTTTAAACTTCTTATTTTGAAGGTTTCACACTGACATAAAAGTTGCAGGAAGAGTAAAAAGAAATGTTTTATAACCTCTACTCAGATTGCCCAACTGTCAGCAGGCTTTATTATTTTATACCTATGCCTATATCTCTGTGTCTACTTTTATATACCATTGGTTTTATCTTTCTGTATATGCGTATATATGTATATGTGTGTGTGTGTGTGTGTGTGTGTATGTGTAGGCCTCTCTCTTTCCCTCTCCACTGATTCTTTGCTCTCTTTCTCTCTCTGAATAATTTCATTTGAGAGCTTGATGCCTTTTTACCCCCAAATACTTCAGTGTGTGTATCGTTAAAGACATTCTTTGATACAACCAGAATACAATGGGGCTGTAAATGAGAAAGTGGTTTGTAAACTGTAATGAACAGAAAGATCTGAGGAGCCCTGATGGTGATAAGGACTGTTTTCTCAGGTTTCCCCAGGAAAAAGGATTTTAGATGGTGACCAGGAGGAGCCACCACCAAGTATTGCCTGGAGCTTTGCATCCCAGGGGAAAATTCCATTTCATTTTCCTTTTCCAGGTTCATTGCTCACCTTTCCCTTGTCTGTGATCCTGGAAGCTCTAGTTATTCCAGGAAGAGTTCTCAGAATTTTGCCTTTGCTTCATCTGCTCCAACCCTGGGAGCTTGGCTGAGTCAGCAAATTTTTCAACCTTGCTACTTGCACTCGTGTCTGGGTTGTTAATATATATATACCTGCCCTCTGTGCTTCTGGCCTCTAAGAGCTGGAGGGCATGAAAATATCAGCTTCTGTTCATGCAGAGAATTTCCTATTAACTCCAGTGCTTCATTTAAAAAAAAAAATTCATTCACAGAAACCTGACGAGATTTTTATAGCTTTTTCTAGCTTATCAACCTGATTCAAATATTTTAGTGGTTATTTTAGCTTTTCTCACCCTGCATTTCCAGGATTGTTAAAAAAAATAAATTTTCTCTTGATTAAGAAGAAATCATTCTCATGGCAGAAAATTTGGAAAGATCAGAAAAATATAAAGGGGAAAAAGAATTCCTTACATTTTAATTCCCTGAAGCACTTATTCTCAACCTTTTGGGATATATGATTCCGGTTTGTCAGTGTTACTTTTTTTCTTTTTCTACATTTCTAATAAACTATTCAGTATTTATAATTTTGAATTTTTTTCCCCACAATTAGCTAATTCTGCCTCGCCTTCAAAATCCCGTTCAGTTCTCTGCCCATCATTGAAATTACCTGCTGATCCCAAGACTATGGAAGATAAACACCAACCTTACCCCCACATCAAATGGAGCAGGGACTTGCTTGCTATGTCTGTTGATTTGTAAATGACACAACAGAAGGCAGAATTCCGGAGAGTAGGCACTTAGAGATGAGATGTATTCTACATAAGAGTTCCTGCAACTTTATGTACTAGTTTTGTGATGCTGGGGGAAAGTTTTCTCAATGTACTGAGTCTCAGTTTATTTTATTGTGAAATACGGATAATGCTGTCTATCTCTCAAAGTGGTTGTGGGGATGAACAGACACAAGGCATAGCTCTCTTAGCACATAGTATGCTCTCTGTTAGTGGTAGTTCAATAACCTTCCTTATCTGTTGAAGAAATCTGATTTTTTTCCTACCAGGGATCCATCCCCCTTCTCCTTATGACAGTGTCCTGATGCTCCTCTGGGAAAGCTCTCCTAGCTTAGTCTGTGTGGTTCAGGTAGAGCTGACTTCACCCCTCACCCCAGGGAAAGGTACCTAGCCCTTGTGAGCTTGGCTATTCACAGCATAGCTTCTTCCCTTTTAGCACAGCAGTTGGTTCACAATGGGTATTAAGAACTGAAGGTATGTGTCCCCCAGCCCCATCTCAAATTCATATGCCAGAGCTCTAACCTCCAACGTATTGGCATTTGTAGGTGGGGACTTTGAGAGGTCATTAGGGTTAGATGAGGTCATGCTAGTGGGATCCCAATAATAAGATTAGTGTCCTTATAAGAAGAGAAACAGAAAGTGGAGCCCTCTATCTCTGCCATATGAGGACACAGTGAGACAATGGCCATCTGCAAGCCAGGAAGAAGGCTCTTACCAGAACATGGCCATACCAGCATCTTGACCTTGAATTCCCAGCCTCCAGAATCATGAGAAGTAAGTGACTGTTGTTTAAGCTTCCCAATCCATGGTACTTTGTTACAGCAGTCTGAGTAGACCAAATCAGGGGGCATGTGACCCAGTCTGAACATCAATAAGATGCAACTATAGAGTTTTGTTGGGACTCCTGGAAAGGAGAACCTTTCTTTCCTCTTGCCTTGAGGCTGGGATCATGCAAACATGGAGCTTGCAAGAGCTTCTGCCGTTTATCCCCGCTTCTCCAACCAGTATGGAGAAGCACTGGCTGAAAATGAAGCCAATACAATGGAAAGAAGAGTTAAAAGGACAGGGAGATTGATTTCTGTTGATATTGTCTAACTAACTGGATCCAGTCTTGCTTAAAGCTAGAATACCCAACTCTGCCTTTGAATGAGCCACCAATAGATACCCCTCCATCCTTTCAAAGCAGAGATTTGACCAAGATATGCTTCTAGCCTCTGCTTTTCAAAAAGTGAAGGTCCTGCTACTGCTTTCCTCAGATCAAGTTTACTTGTGTATCAGGAGTGGTCCATTCAGATGACTCCTAAGGTCAGATGGATACTATTCACACAGGGCCCCTTTCAGCCTGGATCTGAACGCACAGCTTCAGCAAATGGAGGACAAACATACAGAATGCTTGATAAACCACAGTGCCAGTTAACTTCTGATGGCTGCTAAGTCGCTTCAGTCGTGTCCGACTCTGTGCGACCCCATAGACGGCAGCCCACCAGGCTCCCCTATCCCTGGGATTCTCCAGGCAAGAACACTGGAGTGGGTTGCCATTTCCTTCTCCAATGCATGAAAGTGAAAAGTGAAAGAAGTCGCTCAGTCGTGTCCGACTCTTAGCAACCCCATGGACTGTAGCCTACCAGGCTCCTCAGTCCATGGGATTTTCTAGGCAAGAGAACTGGAGTGGGGTGCCATTGCCTTCTCTGAACTTCTGATGGCTAGGGGTAACAAAAGTTAATGAAGATCAATGTGGAGTGTGACATCTTATTCTTAGTTATTCCTAATTAATACTGAAGCAATCATTTTATTTATTGAATAGCACCCCCTCCCTTATTTTTTTTCTGTCTTGCCCAAGAAATTCAGCGACTGGTGCACATCTCTTCTGTTTCATTTTAAAAACTTATCCTTTTATAATTAGAGCAGACATGCTCAGAAAAATAATGAGAATGTAACTTTGCTTGTTCTGATAAAACCCTGTGATGATATGTATATTTCTAATCAGAATCATGTTTCAGAGTCATTCAGTCCCTTCTTATATGAGGTTGACTAATTATGTAGAAGTTACTTTTCATAGTTACAGTACTATTTATATGTTATTCTTATGAACTCATGTCGTCTTCCAAATTTTATTTTGTATCTTAATATAAAACTGATACAATTTTATCAAAAAGGATTTAAAATCTAGATATGTAGTAGTTTAGGAATAAGACTATTTGAGGGTGGCTATAATTAATAGCATAAAACCTAAGTGATGGTTAAATAACACCCACCTTTACCCCATTAAGGAGTTTGTTGCTGTTACTGGTTCAGCTGCTGAATAATGTTGTCAAAGACTCTGCATTTTTCTGTCCTTCTGCTTCATTATCCTTAGTACATTGGCTTTTCCTAATCATAATTATATAATTATATCATAATCATAATAATATATAATTATAATACAATGATAATAATTGTTATTGCCTAATAAATGCAAGATGATTGCTGTTGTGCCAGATACCACATCCATATCCAAGGAGAAAGAAGGAGTGAAGGAGCAGCTTCAGCAGTTTCTTTAATCAGAAAAGCAAAACCTTTCTGAAAAGTTCCTGGCACACTTTCCTCTTTACCCCTTGGGAAGAAACAGACAGGTAGCAAGGAGAAAAGGCTAGGAGCAATCACAATTCATCAGTTGGAGATGGGCATGATTTTTCCCAGAATAAAGTCAGGTTCTGTTAAAAAGGAAGAAGAAAGAAGGATGGCTGGTGGGTAAGCAACTAACAGTATCTGCCACAGGTCTCTATTCCTGAATAAATAAGTTCCACTTTTATTGGATAAAATGCATATGTTGTATGTATTCTTTTAGTTTCTTGTATATAAATATACAAATAAATATTTAGAAATGAATTAGCACACAGGTAAAGCATTTAGAGTAGTACCTACTAATAGGTACCACATAAAGATTTGCTATCTTTTTTGTCATTTAGGTATCTATAGGTTTTTATGTATATTCAGACAGTTTCTAGAAGTATTGTCTACTGCCTTCAGTAATTACCAGCCTCTCTTTAACTCCTGGGATACAAATGTGCAACAGGGAGAAATAAACCATGCTGTAAGCCAGCTGTGTCCATCATTGATTGCCAGCAATGCCCTTTGTGTGGTGATAGACTGACTCTTCAGACACACGTGTGGGCCTCTGCGGTGCGGGGGGGGGGGGGTTCTCTACTGTGTGTTCAGTTCAGTTCAGTCGCTCAGTCGTGTCCGACTCTTTGCGACCCCATGAATTGCGGCACGCCAGGCCTCCCTGTCCATCACCAACTCCCGGAGTTCACTCAGACTTGTGTCCATCGAGTCAGTGATGCCATCCAGCCATCTCATCCTCGGTCGTCCCCTTCTCCTCCTGCCCCCAATCCCTCCCAGCATCAGAGTCTTGTCCAATGAGTTAACTCTTCACATGAGGTGGCCAAAGTACTGAAGTTTCATCATTCCCTCCAAAGAAATCCCAGGGCTGATCTCCTTCAGAATGAACTGTGTGTACTAAGATGTAATGCCTGTCTTCTGCTCATTTCCTATATTATAACTCTCATACTTTGGCTAAGAAAGTCTCCTCACTGGTGACCAACTCTCTGCTCCCAGCTCCTGGCTACATTCTGCAGTATCCACTAGCCCACAGGAGGCCCTCACTCCTTGCCACAGCTGTGAGAGTAGTCTTCTATGCTGCTTCTTCCTCTTAGCCCTGGCATTTCTTTCCCGCTGTCTTCTCCCTCTGCTCAAACAGGCATGGAACAAGGGGAAATCAGAAAATAGGCTGTATACCCAACAAATCACCAAAGGTTGAAGTGTCCCCAGCCTTTACTGGGGGTGCCCTCATCATCTTCCTTTCATGTCTTGGAGGAAGGGGCCATCTTCTCTTTCCCTTGCGAGAAGAGAGGAACAAAACCATACTGACATCTATGAGGACTCTGCTGGTATCTGGAATCTCATCCTTCCCCTAATGATCTGCTCATACAGAGGAGAGATTTGGGGGTTCAGCCTCCCCTAGACACCCCGAGGGAGGGTCTTCTCAGTTCTCTTTAGCATATGGGCTACTCAGCACCACCTTGCCATTTGCTAATTCTGGGTCAACAGTAAAAATTGCATTTGAGATCCTGCTACTCTTGTTACTTTAACGTAATTAGAAATTATATAAGTTGATAAAATGTGCATGTAAAAGGAAATAGAGCAGTGTTCCCATAAAAATAAAGTTAAATTAATTGGAAAAATCGGAAAAGGCAAGTCATTTAAAAAATGCTGTTCCGTCAGGTGTACGTACGTGAGGCAATAGTAAGTGGTTGGAAAATAGTAGTAAAGACGGAAAATGGCTCTTCAGTCTGATTGCTTCATGTGGGTCTCTATACTCTCATTCCATTTTAAAGGATTTGAAGCTAAAAATGGAAACATAAAGGCAGTTTCTACAAGAAGACCATGTGTGTGCTTGGTTGTTCAGTTGTATCCTACTCTTTGTGAGTCCATGGATTGTAGCCCACCAGTCTCCTCTGTCCATGGGGCTTTTTCCGGCAAGAATACTAGAGTGGATTGCTCTCCAGGGGATCTTCCCGACCCAGGGATCAAACCCACATCTCCTGTGAGTCTTGCATTGCAGGTGGATTCTTTCCCCCTTGAGCCATTGGGGAAGCCACAAGAAGATTGTTGTTGTGTTGTTGTTCAGTTGCCAGGTCATATCCTACTCTTTGAGACCCCATGTGCTGCAGCACGCCAGGCCTCCCTGTCCCTCACCATCTCCCAGAGTTTGCCCAAGTTCGTGTGAATTGAATCGGTGATGCCATTCAACTGTCTCATCCTCTGTCGCTCCCTTCTCCTTCTACCTTCAATTTTTCCCAGCATCAGGGTCTTTCCCAGTGAAGAAGACTGGGGGTATCCAATCTGCAGGATGATGTGGAAAAAAGATATGGGCCCTCTGGAAAAAGGTAAACACATGTTCATGAATATGTTTTAGGTGGAAACAAAATTTTTAAGATGTGAGTCTTTCATTTTTAAAGATTTATCTTCCTTAACCATCGTTTCAACTAGCTGGTTCTAACTGCTCTGGATTAGGGCTTTTGCAGCAGTTCCCTAGCTGCCTGTCTCCAGGAGCCCTTGCAAACAGTTTTCTAGCCTGTGAAGAAGGTCAAGCAGCTTCCTATCTTTCTCAGAAAGGCCCCCCCACTCCTTTCCCAGACCATCATCCTTCTCTAGCAATGATAAGTTTCCAGCCTCTTTCTGCATCTCAGCATTCTTGCATGTATTTCTATTGCTGGGTGAGGGCAGACAGAAAACCATGGAGGTGAATTGGGGTTAGGGAAAGAGTTGAGAACCATTTGCCATGGGTCCCTTCTTGACTCTTTTATCCCCCTTTTTTCCTTCAGTAGTCTGGAGTAGTTTTCTTTTTCTTTTTTTTAAAATCAGATACCTTGTCCCTCAAGGGTTAATATTCTGCCAAAAGTCCTCCCTGAGGGCTATATATAAGATTCAGTTTTTCACAGTGCTTGTGTGTCTTTCTTGCTCAATATAAACCTTTTTTATTAACTTTGTATGTCAAGGCTGTATATTGTCACCCTGCTTATTTAACTTATATGCAGAGTACATCATGTGAAATGCTGGGTTGGATGAAGCACAAGCTGGAATCAAGATTGCCAGGAGAAATATCAATAACCTCAGATATGCAGATGACACCACCCTTATGGCAGAAAGTGAAGAAGAACTAAAGAGCCTCTTGATGAAAGTGTAAGAGGAGAGTGAAAAAGTTGGCTTAAAGCTCAACATTCAGAAAACGAAGATCATGGCATCCGGTCCCATCACTTCAAGGCAAATAGATGGGGAAACAGTGGAAACAGTGGATGACTTTATTTTTCTGGGCTCCAAAATCACTGCAGATGGTGATTGCAGCAATGACCAACCTAGACAGCATATTGAAAAGCAGAGACATTACTTTGCCAACAAAGGTCCGTCTAGTCAAGGCTATGGTTTTTCCAGTGGTCATGTATGGATTTGAGAGTTGGACTATAAAGAAAGCTGAGCGCCAAAGAATTGATGCTTTTGAACTGTGGTGTTGGAGAAGACTCTTGAGAGTCCCTTGGACTGCAAGGAGATCCAACCAGTCCATCCTTAAGGAGATCAGTCCTGGGTGGTCATTTGGGAGGACTGATGTTGAAGCTGAAACTCCAGTACTTTGGCCACCTGATGTGAAGAGCTGACTCATTTTAAAAGACCTTGATTCTGGGAAAGATTGAGGGCAGGAGGAGAAGCGGATGACAGAGGATGAGATGGTTGGATGGCATCACCAACTCTTTGGACATGGGTTTGGGTGGACTCCAGGAGTCAGTGATGGACAGGGAGGCCTGGCATGTTCATGGGGTCACAAAGAGTCGGACACTACTGAGCGACTGAACGGAACTGAATTAACTTTGAATGTACTCTGCTCAATTATGGCTTTGAAGTAATCAGATTTTTTAAAAATATAAATTTATTTGTTTTAATTGGAGGTTAATTACTTTACAATATTGTATTGGTTTTGCCATACATCAACATGAATCTTATCTACTAATTGGAGGGAACAGGAGACAGACAGTCCTGCTATGTGTCTACCTACTTACCTAGATATCTAAAAGTATGTAAGTGTGTGTATTTGTCTACCAGTCTTCTAGAAAACATTGTGCCTGGCACACAGTAAATCCTGATAATGGCACACTGTGATTGTTAATGGTCATTGATAGTGTTATTGATTGATAACAAGTTATCATGTTAACAATAATAACAATCATTGTAACTAATATTGGTAACAGTGTTATCAGCTGTTATCAACTGGTTGATATTTATTAATGTTCACACATGATGTGTGTGTGTGTGTGTGTTAGTCACTCAGTCGTGTCCAGCTCTTTGTGTGTGTGTGCTCAGTTGCTCAGTTATATCTGACTCATTGCCAGGCTCCTCTGTCCATGAGATTTCTGAGGCAAGTATACTGGATTGGGTTGCCATTTCCTTCTCTAGAGGATCTTCCTAACCCAGGAGTCAAACCCAGGTCTCCTGCATTGTAGGCAGATTCTTTACCGTTTGAACCACCAGGGAAGCCCTCGCACCTGATACTTTTGTCCAGTCTGCTACTGGGATTTTGTGGGTTTTGTCTTCTGGCTGGCTTCAGTTTCTGATGTCTTCTTGCCTTTCACTCTTTTCCTGACCTAGTCCCTAACTCCAGTACTGCTCTGGTCTCCATGAATTTCTATTTATCCTGATCTTGTATCCTCTGAGAAAGCTCTATTTCTCTGCTTTTCCCTGAATCTGGATTAAAAAAATGACAAACACAACTGCCCTCTCTGCCCCATTCCTCCATTCTTCTACCCTTTAGTAAGAAGCTTTTGAGACAAACTAAAGTTTCAAAACTTCAAAAAAGATTAAAAAAAAGACAACCCATACATCTGTGTCAAGTATTAATGACAGAGTCCACCTGGAGACGCTATTGGCCACGTTTGGATGTAGCGAGGGTATTTCTGACAGTAGAAAATTGAAAGCAGCTTTGCCCCATCACTCTGCTTCTTCAAGAGCCCAGGACCCCCAGCTCCTGGTTCACAGAGGCTGTAAGCATTTTCTGTCTGCTTCTCTGCTGAACTCATTTTGCCTTTTCCAAGCTGCTTCCTTGGTCAGAAGGTTTGTTGCTGTGGTGCAGTTGCTAAGTTGTGTCAGACTCTTCGAGACCCCATGGACTACAGTATGCCAGGCTCCTCTGTCCTCTGCTGTCTCTCTGAGTTTGCTCTAATTCATGTCCACTGAGTCAGTGATGCTATTTAACCAGATGCTCTGCCACCCATTTCTCCTTTTGCTTTCAATCTTTCCCAGCATCACGGTCTTTTCTGATGAGTTGACTCTTTGCATCAGGTGACCAGAGCATTGCAGCTTCAGCTTCTGCATCAGCCTTCCAATGAATATTCAGGGTTGATTTCTTTTAGGATTGACTGGTTGATTTCCTTGCAGTCCAAGGGACTCTCAAGAGTCTTTCCAGCAGCACAATTCGAAAGCATCAATTCTTCAACTCAGCCTTCTTTATGGCCCAACTCTTACATCCATACATGACTACTGGAAAAACTGTAGCTTTGACTATATGGACTTGTCGACAAAGTGCTGTCTCTGCTTTTGAATACACTGTCTAGGTTTGTCAGAGCTTTCCTTCCAAGGAGCAAGTGTCTTTTAATTTTCTGGCTGCAGTTACCATCTGCAGTAGTTTTGGAGCCCAGGATAATAAAATCTGTCACTGCTTCTACTTTTTCTCCTTCTATTTACCATGAAGTAATGGGACCGGATGTCATAATCTTAGTTTTTTGAATGTTGAGTTTCAAGCCAGCTTTTTCACTTTCCTCTTTCACGCTTATCAAGAGGCTCTTTAGCTGCCCCTCACTTTCTGCCATTAGAGTGGTTTACAGGCTTCAAAGAGCAGAGATGGTGTGTGTTTTAGATTTTGATGGCAACACTGCAGCCAGGACCGGCCTGAACTAGGGTGCGAGTAGTGATGGGCTCTCCCAATTCCCGTGAACACGATGTGCCAGGTTGTAAACTCCATTGTAAGGGGTTGAAAGCAGAGAGAACCACTTCTATCAGATGCAGAGCGCATGACTAACGGTTCCCGTTGCTTCACTGACTCTTGCTGTGGCCTCTGCCTGCTCTGCCAGCTTTCGCTCTCAACACTCCTTACACAAATACATCCCACCTCACTTCCTTGTCCACTGCATTACCCTCCAGAAACAATGAATTGCTTGCAAGTCCTACAACAAGCCTCACTGTGTCTTTCTTTTGCTTAGAAGACCTTCTTTTCTGTCATGTCTTCTTGGCCTGAAACATCTACTTACACTTCAAGTCTCAATTTAAATGTTTCTCTTCCCAGAAATTCCTCTCTATTCCACAAAGACTGATGAGATGCCCACCTAGGTGTCCTGCTTTGCTCAAAGGCATTTTCATCACAGGGTATTTAATTGTCTTTCCACTTACTGGTCTCTCCCTCTAGATAATAATTTCTAAGAAATTAATGGCCATGTTTATCATGATATCTCCACTGCAAATTGTAGGCACCCCATAAAAATTCATGGAAGGAGTGATGGTGAACGAAGAAGAAGCTATAGCCTATGCTAGGCTGATTCTGGTCTCTCCAAATTAGATTCAACCCAGTGGCGTGCATGCATGCTCAGTCGTGTCTGACTCTTGTGACTCCACGGACTGTAACCCGCCAGGCTCCCTCTGTCCCTGGAATTTTCCAGGCAAGAGTACTAGAGTGGGTAGCCATTCCCTTCTCCAGAGGATCTTCCCAATCCAGAGATGGAACCAGAGTCTCCTGCTTGGCAGGCAGATTCTTTACACCTGAGCCACCTGGGAAGCCCTCAACCCAGTGGGGCCAGAGCAATCTGCTGCGGAGGAGGACTGTCCAAATCAGTGCAGTGTGTGCATGCGAAGTCGCTTGAGTTGTGTCCAACTCTTTGCGACCCTATGGGCTGTAGCCTGCCAGGCTTCTCTGTCCATGGGATTGTCCAGGTAAGAATACTGGAGTGGGTTGCCGTGCCCGTCCCCAGGGGATCTTCCCCACCCAGGGATTGAACCATCATCTCATGTCTCCTGCATTGGCAGGTGGGTTCTTTAATTCTGGCTCCACCTGGGAAGCCCAGTGCAGAGGGCACAGCAAAGCTGTTCACCCAGGAGAGGCTCCATCTGTGAGGCCAGCTTACCTGCTGGAGAAAGGGATCCCAAGTCAGAGAATCAGCCTCTTAGCCAGAGACAGGTGCCTGGAGTGAGCACATGAGGGAGAAGAGAGGGAGAGGAGCAGACCTCATCACTACAAGGGTATTAGGCTTTGAGACAGGAAATTTTAGAGAATTAAGAAATCTAATCAGCCTGGTGCACTAAGAAGGAAGCTGCAAACTCGCGGGTGTGGAAGAAAGCAGGAGTATCCTGAGGGAGATCCTAATTAAAGCGTAGCCGATTACAATTCCTCTGAAAAAGGAAAATGAAAGGACTAAGAAACATCTGCTGTGGATTCATGAAGGACTGCTCAAGGATACAGGGTGTGAGAAAAAGAAATTCTTGACAGCCCTAAAGAGCACAGGGCATGTTTGTTTGTTCCCCATCAGGCAGAGCTGGTGGGGGAGGGGCCCAGCAATGCAAAGGTTTAGGATTGTTTTAGCCAATGGGGCAGCATAAAAGGGAAGGGGGACAAGGCTTCCAGGGCAGCCTAGAACAGCTGAATAACCTCTCCAGCTCTCTTCACATTGCCTGGCAACCAGTGAGAGGGGTCTTAGCCCTGCCTCTTGTGGGAGGGGCTATGCTTGACACCTGCTTCCCAAGATCTCCAGGTGTTGGGCATCTGGTCATCCCCAAGTCACCTCAGTATCTGGCACTCAGCCTCAGTCTGCCTGGTACACAAATCCAAAATGTGTAATTCCCTTTGCAAGGTCATATTCATGATCACCTGTTACAAAGGGAGAACAACAGGTAGGGTCCCTTCTCTTGAGTTCAGACTGACAGGTTGTCCAGCTGTGCCCAGACCCAAGTATCCATCACTGCAGGTGAAGAGACTACAGGGGACCACAAACCCGTTGCCCTTTGTCCTGTGCATTCAGTGATCCCTGAGGGTTTGCTCCAGGCTTTATCCTTGCTATTTATATTGTTAAAGAGAAGTTTAGACCCAGCTAGAATAAGTGCTCAGTTATCCTAGATGTGACCTAAGAATTGCTGAGCTGGAAGAGAATTCAGAAGTCATACAGCCCAATCTCCCACAAATGTTGGAACATAAAATGTGTTAATAAAAACCTAAGTAAGACTTAAACAGCAATTTTAGATAGTAGCAGTGTAAGAATTTCTGGACGGTGGACCAGGAAATAAGTGCTATTGATCTGTAGAGAAGGAAGTGTTGACCATGGCCTGAAGGAGCCCAGAAAGGCCTTTCTTTGGGATCTGCAAAGCTTGGTCTAGATCCTGAAGGCAAGGTTTTCAAAGGTTGGCATAAGCCAGGAGAGCCCTCTGGAAAAGTGATGAATAGAACAGAAAAATTCTAAGACTGCTGGAGGAGACAGCTTCTCAAACAAGTGCTACCCAGAGACATGGAAGGAGCTTACCTCCTTGATATAAATACATCTTCGAGGGTTCCAATAATCTGATGCTGTATAGCAAACCACCCCAAATTGCAGCAGCCCAAAACAACCACTTTTTAAATTTTATCTCATAACTTGATTGGTCAGGAATTCAGACAGGGCTCAGTTGGATGATTCCTCTGTTCCACGTTGCACCTAGAACCATGGAATTCAACCGATGGCTGGGCTGGGCTGTAGGGTCCAATATAACTTGTTTACACCTGTTTCCTTGTCAGGGGTAACTAGAAGACCAGTCTCAGGTCACTCGCCTTTTTCCTGTATTCTCAGCATCTGGCACTCCAAACATGATCTCCTGCAGAATAGTCTGACTTCTCACATAGGTGCTCAGGGCTACAAGACAGTGTTTCAAGAAACCCAAGCAGAAGCAGTAAGATTTCTTATGTCAAAGTTTCAGAAACAACACCCCCCCTCCAATCATTTCTGTCACATTCTATTAGTTAAGTAAGTCCTAAGACTGGTGCAGATTCAAGCAGAGGGGTATTAAACCCCACCTCTCAAGCTTTCATTTCCATAGTCAGTATTTACAGAGCTCCTCTCCTGCGTCAAGGCATGGCTAACTACTACTGGGGGTTACGAAAGAGAATTATTCATATACCTAACCTGGAGAAGCTTCTAGTCCAGTAGTAGAGGCAGATGTGCATACTCATAATGTGCATATATTATGATAGTGACTAGAATAGGAAGGAACGAAAAGAAAAAAGAGCATAGAGAAAAGCAGCTTGCTTCAGAGGTTAGCAAACTATGCCCTATGTGCCAAATCCAGCCTGCTACCTGTTTTCATAAGTAAAATCTTATTGGAACACAGCCACACTCAATTATTTAAATAGAGCTTACTTTTGCACAGCAGTGGCCAAGTTGAGTAGTTACAGCAGAAACCATATGAACTACAAAACCTAAAATATTTACTTCCCAGTCTTTAACAGAAAAAGGTTGTTGATTTCTAAGCTATTTTAATAAGGGTGGCTGAATGCCAGGAACCATCAATTCAAATTTGGGACAACTGTTCAGGTTCTTTTTTTGAGTGTGTTTGGATAGAGATCCTTCATTTTCTACTTCATTTTCAATATATTTTAGTTTGCTCATATTGTGTATGCTTTATATTATATATACATAATTTTATTTATTCAAAACCCTCTCTGTGCAAACGTTGTGGTAGATCTTTCTTGTGAAGAACTTAGATAGTGAAAAATTCAAGTATAAAGATAACCATAATACGGGACAAAAAAACCCCCCCAAAACACAAAAAAACAGGCAAGCATGTGGAAAATGAACAAGGTTGAACTTAAGCACATGCCAGTCTACGTATATTATTCATTTAAATACCATAATAGTCTTATGTCTAAGTTTGTTACAGCTTTCCTTCTAAGGAGCAAGAGTCTTTTAATTTCCTAGCTGCAGTCACCGTCTACACTGATTTTGGAACACAGGAAAATAAAATCTGTCAATGTTTCCACTTTTTCTCTTTCTATTTGCCATGAAGTGATGGGACTAGATATCATGATCTTAGTTTTTGAATGTTGTGTTTCAAGTCAGCTTTTCACTCTCTTCTTTCACCTCATCAAGAGGCTCTTTAGCTGCTGTTCACTTCTTGCCCTCCAGTAATAAAAAAGGATGCATTTCTTTAGTTCCTTTTTAGCCTGACAGACTTCATTTTATTGCTGTGTACATTTCTAAATTATTTAGGTTCACCCACATTTATTTTCTTCCCTTACCATTCCTCCTTGTATCTAACTCCTTTTTTGAGGCTAACTTTTTTTCCTTTTTAAGTACATACTTTATGAAAGTCTCTTGGTAGTAAATACTATTTTTTGTGTGTCTGAAAATATCTTTATTTCTATTAAAAGATGGTTTCTCTGACTGTATATATTCTAGATTGACAATGGTTTTCTTTCACTACTTTTGACATTATTCGGTCATCTGGCTTTCATTTTTATGAATGAGAAGTCATGTTTTAGTCTGTGACCCTTTTGAAGGTAACATGCATTTTTGTCTTCTGGGATTTATTAGCTTTCCTAAACCTATAGAATTATGCCTTTTAGGGATTCTGAAAAATTTTCAGATAGCAATCTAAATATGACCTTTGTCTCTCTAGTCTTTCTATTATCTCCTGTGGACACCAACTATTGGGTTAGATCTTTTTTGCTGTATCTTCTATGATGCCTTTTCATATTTCCTGTCTTTGTGTCTTTCTCAATTGCAATATTGGTAATTAATTAAACCTATATTCCAGTTCACCAAGATTCTTCATCTCTACATAATCTACTATGTAATCTATTCATAGTGTCTAATTAGTATTATTTATTCAGTTATTAAAGTTCTCATTTTGAAATTCTTTCTCAAATTTTCCCCATCAATTTTGATAGTTATTTTTTTAGGAGGGGAGGAGATGATCTTTTGTCATACTTGTACCATCCTATTTTATTTCTTTAAATATGTTATGAGGTATCAGCCCCTGTTCCTCAATGGATATTAGAACCCTAGTCATAGCTCCTAAATCCCACATTTTATTCCAGTACCAATTTGGATATTTACTTCTACCCCTGCTACTTCTTTGCTTTAAATTCTCTCTTTGTGTCATCTGAGAATCATCTCTAAAAGTGCAACATAATTTTTTTTATTGATGTATGGCAAAACCAATACAATATTGTAAAGTAAAAAATAAATAAATAATAAAATTAAAAGTGCAACATAATTTTAATTTTTGTTGTCTACTTTTGTCCAAGAATTCCATATGAGAAGCAACGAAGCATAGTATTTATGATCACAGTCTCTCACATGTGACTTCTGGGGCTGACAAGGCCCCACTACTCTGCTACGCAAACTTGGACTCTGTGCCTTAGACCTCCTCATAGACGTAATAACTGTGCTTAAGAGT
Source organism: Oryx dammah (assembly GCF_014754425.2). NCBI lineage: Eukaryota > Metazoa > Chordata > Mammalia > Artiodactyla > Bovidae > Oryx > Oryx dammah. The sequence goes on along the minus strand of NW_024070213.1, from coordinate 45,677,531 downwards.
TTCTATGTGGAGTCAATGAGTCCATCTATATAAATTACTCAGAACAGTCCCTGGCAAATGATCTCTGTTAAGTGTTAGCTAGTATCCATAGGTAATATTTAGACTAGGAGGGAACCTTCCTGCTTCAGCTCAGGTTTTCCTAAACAGATTTAACTCCTTCCAAAGTCCATGTTCTTTCCATTACACCATGAAGTCTACCCAGGGATAGAAAATGTGCTGCATGAGCCTAGTGAGATAAGAGAAACCTGCTCCCTAAATGTGGGATATACAGTAGAAGCTTAGCTGTTAAACTATAAAGTAAAATGACACTTCATCTAATTAAGGAAATAAAAGCTAAAGCATGGGGCTGGGTAGATTTGGATGTCTTTTTGTAATGTACCCCTTACTTGAGTAATAAAAATCTGTCGCCACATTTGTGGCAGGATGGATCTATGGGTAGGTGTTAATTGGCTCATAAATTTAGGTTACAGGGAGGGCAGAACCTCAGCAGCTCAGCACATGTGTCCTTGTGTCCTTGGCAAAGACTTATACAGTGTCACACATCATAACAACTCACCAAGTACTTGCCAATCAAATTAAACACCATTTGAACATTGCCCTCTTTTCTGGGCACCAGATGGATTTTTTTCCCCTATACTCAGATTCTTGTGATTAACTGGAAGAGCATAGACACAGTTAGACAAATTGTCTTGTGACCTTCACCTGGAGGTGGAAAAGAGCTCTGCTACTAAGCTGCCTCAACACTTAGCACACAGGAAATCTAAGCTAAGAAGTGGTAAACAACAAGCTATCTCTTGTTGAATAACACCAGGGAGGCATGGGGTAATGCTGTATTTTAGATTTTTAATTAATTACTCAGAAGAGGGATTGGGGAGTGCTCTAGGGACTTGCAGGTGTATTCTACCAGGAGGGAAGGCAAATGCCACAGAGAGGAACAGAACAAAAGGGGCTGGATCTGTGCGTGGGACTAACAGCAAGCCAGGGAGGGGAGGGAAGCAGCTGCCTTCTACCACCTGTGGTCAACACATACCCTTAATGGCTCAGCTACTCAGTAAAGTGGAGCCTTGTTTCTTTAAGATGTCTGGCTTACCAGTAGGTCCCAGTGCTTCTAACAGACCTCCACCCTGTTTCCATGGAACCTGCCTGCATCACTTAAAGTAGCAGCATCCAGTGTTTAAGGGTGAGTTCTCTGGAGTCAGGCAGATGGTCAAATTCCAGGAATGTATTTTTGGATAAGTTACAACCTCTTGGATGGTCTCCTCTATACAGGGGTGATGATCAGGCCAGATTGAGGCTAAGTTGAGTGGAGAGCCTAGAGTGCAAAATTTAAGGAGGCACCCACTCTCTAGGTCTTGTCAGTGCAGGGAAGCCACTGGCTCAGCCCTGAGAATAACCTCCTTAAAATTTTAGCCTTAAGTACCCAATCTTTCCTGTGGTCATGTATGGATGTGAGAGTTGGACTGTGAAGAAAGCTGAGCGCTGAAGAATTGATGCTTTTGAACTGTGGTGTTGGAGAAGACTCTTCAGAGTCCCTTGGACTGCAAGGAGATCCAACCAGTCCATTCTGAAGGAGATCAGCCCTGGAATTTCTTTGGAGGGAATGATGCTAAAACTGAAACTCCAGTACTTTGGCTACCTCATGCAAAGAGTTGGCTCACTGGAAAAGACTTTGATGCTGGGAGGGATTAGGGGCAGGAAGAGAAGGGGACGACCCAGGATGAGATGGCTGGATGGCATCATTGACTCAATGAACATGAATCTGAGTGAACACCAGGAGTTGGTGATGGACAGGGAGGGCTGGCGTGCTGCGATTCATGGGGTCGTAAAGAGTTGGACACGATTGAGCGACTGAACTGAACTAAACTGAACCCAATCTTTCACCCTAGTCCCCTGGCCCTGATGATGATCACATATCTTTCTCATAGGGTTGATATGAGATAGAGATATGGGCCTGCCTGAGTCTAAATAAAGTGATGCACAGAAAGTAATTAGAGGGATGTTGGGTACATGGGGAAAGTGAATATTAACATACTGAGCTCCCGTCTCCAATGTGCCAATCTCAACAGGCTGTGGAAAGGTGACTCAAGGAATTTGTTAAAAATTTCAAGCCTTTCGAAAGGGAAAAAAGCATCTTGCTAGAATGAATAGAGCCTTGTCTTTCTGTGAGCAAAAATGAAAAGAGACTCACAGTGTGGGCCCTCTGGATAGCTGACATTTGTAAACAATAATATACATTGTTGTATATAGACATAGGGCATTTTATTATATATTCGTGGATAGTAGTAACCCAGGATGACAAACACAGATTGCTCCTGCTCAACAGCCATTTCCCCCTCTCTTCCTCCTTTTGGAAGAGACCACTTCTTACAACAGATGTTGAGAATGACAGGTGCTCATTTCCTCAAACTCTCATGCAGCTATAGCAGGAGCATATGAACCTATTTTAAGAGTTTTCTTCCCCAGTAAAGAGAGATGCCTCAGTGTCACAGCTGGTAAGTGGCCCTGATCTACATTTGTTGAACACCCTGTCTGTTAATATCACAGCATCAGTCTGTGGAAAACGGAATTACAGAGTTGGAAGCTACCTTAAAAATTAAGCACCTGTCTCTAAAAAGCAAAATGGACCCAGAACTTCTTTTTCTTTATACTCTTGTGTTTGTTTTATTCTTCCCTTCAAGTGTCCGAATTTTTCTTAAGAGAGAACTTTGTTCTATTGTAACTGATAAAGATAGAGAGGAGTTTTGATAGCTGTTGAGTGTCATGGCAATATCTACAAGAAATCAACCAGATCTGGAGACCCTAGGAGGGATGGAGGGGAAACCAAGATGCAAAGGGTTGGGTCAGCTGTGGGCCTGCCTCAGTCTGCTTCCTTTGAATGTGAGACAAGTGTTGTTTCTCCAGTCTGGAAGCTGGCAGCTGTGCTGTCAGAAAGCTTCAGAGGGCAGCCCTTGGCAACAACATTCAGCGAGCCCCAGGGAGTTTGTCTGCAGAAGCTCATGCTGGAAGCAATCGTGAGACACCTGCAGATTGACAGCATGAGAGACGGTGAAAATTAACAGCACAGTGCCTTCACCTGAGGGTGCAAGAGGGACAACGAGGAAAAAATAATCAGCAAAGCCCGAACTGGGTGCAGTCGATTACAGAAGGCAATGTGGAAGAAGTGAGTTTGGAGCTGGGAATTCAGAAAATCACAGGATGTATTTGAGTCAGGAAAGGACATTGGAGATCTTAACATTCTGAGTTTTCTAATTCACATTATATACAAGAGGTAAGCAAACCTCTTCTGTAAAAAAACCCGATAGCAAATATTTTTTACTTTGTGGGCCATCAGTCTCTGTTGAGACTACAGAACTCTGCCGCTGCAGTATGAAAGTGGCCATAGGCAATGAATAGTGAACAGGTGGAGCTAGACTCCAACAGAACTATAGTAATAACAATGGGTGGTGGGCCGTGCTGGCATGTGGACTGTGGTTTGCCAGCCTATGCTCTGGGTGACCAGGAAGGCAGACTTATGACATCTCCTCTATGTCAGGAACTGTCTGCACTGTGGGAATATATAGAAGAAAAAGGGCACTGAATTTTTTTTCTAGGATTTTACAGTTTCTTCTCTCTTTTTTTGACTTCTCTTTTATCTCAGTCACCACCACCACCATTGGCCCTCTTAATGGTGCATCTTCTCTGGGTCAGACCTATTCTAGGAGCTCTTTCTCTCTCTCCCACCGGGACCTTTCCTATATATATATACACATACATACATGCATACATACATACATGTGACTCAGTAGCAAAGAATCCACCTGCTATGCAGCAGGAGACATGGATTCAACCCCTGGGTCAGGAAGATCCCCTGGAGAAGGAAGTGGTAACCCCCTCCAGTATTCTGGCCTGGGAAATCCAGTGGACAGAGGAGCATGGTGGGCTACAGTCCATGGGGTTGCAAAGAGCTGGACATTACTGAGTGCACACACAGACATATTAGTTTTAAACTTCAAACATCCCTGCAACATCAGTATTTTCATCTCCATTTTGATGACTAAGGAAATCAGAGATCCAACTTGCCCAAAACTCTGGAGCTCATAGTTGCCAGAGCTGGAATGTAAACCTAGATCTTTCTTATTTCAAAATATTTGCTTAATTCAAGAGCCATTATGGATTCAGAAGAGGAAATCCTGGAGACACAGTTGCTGGGAGTAAATTCTGCCTGTGTGACTGTGGGCAAGTTATCTAACTTCCCTGTGACTCTTATGTTCATCTCTGTAAAACAGACAATAAAAGTACTTACTTCATGGGGGAGGTGATGATAAATTAATGTAAGTAGCTCTCTTAAGGACAATGCTAGGCATTTAATGAGGGTTACAGAAGTATTTGCTGTTGCTGTTTTTGTTAAAAGGGATACTAGATACATGAAGAGGAAAATTACAATATCCTAGGTAGAATATGACAAAGGTTCTTATGATCAGTATGATGCAATACTACTTAACTGCCAGTAATTTTGCTCCCCAGGAGACATTGGAAAATGTCTGGATCCATTTTAAATTGTCATAGCTGGTGAAAGGGGACAGGTACCAGCATCTATTGGATAGAGGTCCAGGATGCTCCTAAACATTCTATAATGTACAGGGCAGCCTCCAACCCACCCTAAAACAAAGAATTACCTGGCCCTACATGTTAGTACTTGTAGAAATATTTTGAATCATAAAGAACAGGTGGACCATGGAATGATATATTTGCTCTTACAAAGAATTGTTTAGGGACAAAGATAGAATCAGAACCCTTATCCATGGAGTCCACTTCCTGAGTTCTTTTTCTTCCCCCACGTTGCCACAGGGGCAACTGGGGAGTGAGTAGTAGAATCCAGGTGGTGATAACTTCATGTGCAAAAGCTTAGAAGCAAGTAAATTGTGGGTCTGGGGCACAGCATCCCGATTTACTTGATTCAGACAGTCTCAGGGTGGGGGAGCCATGAAAAGCAAGTGATGGAGGTGGAAAGAGGCCCCTTTGAAGAGCTCAGAGTTGGTGGCAGAGGAAATAGGGATCCATGCTGGGCATTTGAGCAGAGGAATGGTGCCTATCTGTTAGGACCAGGAAGGCTCCATGCAGGAAAAGTCTGGAATTTGGTGGGTCAGGTGGCTAGTGGCTGAGCCCTGAGGCCACAGATAAGATGGACAACAAGAAGTGATTCTCAGGAACCTGGGGGAAGTGTGTCTGTGGAGCTTGTACAGAGCACATGCTCTGCCTTTAATCAGAGACAAATGGGTGCTAATGACCTCTGGCCATGCATGCAAACCCCACTCTGCACAGCCCCAAGTGATTTGATGCCTGCTAACGAGGTTTTCTGGAGGGCTGTTGAAGATCATTAAAAAGCAGTTTTTGCAAACTGAATATTAGTTTTTAAGTAGTTAGCAAGGGTAAGCCCTTCCTGCTCAGTGTCAACCAAAGAAAGTGATGAGTTGCCACTTAGGAAGCAGAAGGGGGCAATGGTACGCCCTCAGGTCTCATGGACAGCAGGGATGCTTCCAAATCAATTCTATCCCACTTATTTCCATTTGAGTCACAAATGTTTTTTGAACACTCTCTCATTACTAGAACTGTGCTAATCATTAAAGCATTAATAGTGATGATAATAATAATAATTATAAAAATAGAAATTTATTAAGCATCTACTATAGATTAGGAACTGTGCTTTAAACAAGAACAAAACATTCACACTAATCCTGCAACTCAGCTGCAAAGTATTAGCAACCCCATTTATACATGAGAATTTTGAGATTGAAATAAAGCAAAATTGAGATCTTTGACTCTCACAATCTTAAAGGGACAAATGCTTAAACAAATGAATGTCATATCATATGATAAGACTTAGAAAGTAGCAAGAGTATAAATTATCAATACTGTCCTATCCCATGAGTAGGATACTCTTTGTTGTTCTTGTTTAGTTGCTAAGTCGTGTCTGACTCTTGTGACAACGTCAGCTGCACCCTCTGAGGCACCAGGGAAGCATGATAAGTCTGGAAACATACAACAATAATTTTAACATTTATGAAATACCCTGTCACTACTGTTCTACTTTCTTTCCAGGAAAGAGCTCATTTATTTCTCACAAGGCTTTACGAGGGAGTGACTATAATCCCCATTTCTCAGGTAGGGAAAGTGAGGCACAGAGCTGCCAAAAGAAACATGTCAAAATTAGACAACTACTCAGAGGAAGAGCAAAATACAAACAAGCTCCAGTATCACATTGGTTCCTCTAACCAACACTCATTTTATTTACCTATAACAGACTCAAGAAAAGTACTGATCTCACAGACTTGTTGTAAGGATTCAGTCATTTGAGAGACATAAAATATTTAGCAGACTGCCTGGCATATTTCCCAGTGGTGCCTCAGCTGAGTGTCCCAGCTCTCTTTAGAGCTTCCCTGGTGGCTTGGTGGCAATGAGTCCGCCTGCCAGTGCAGAAGACACAGGTTCAATCCTTGGGTCTGAAAGATTCCCTGGAGAAGGAAATAGAAACCTACTCCAGTATTCTTGCCTGGGAAATCTCATGGACAGAGGAGCCTGTTGGGTTACAGTCCGTGGGGTTGCAAGAGTCCTACATGATTTAGTGACTAAACAACAATTGATATATTGCATGCTCCTTAACAGCTTCATCTGGGTGTTTTATTCATGACTTTATTCTCAATGTCTAGAACTTTGCCAGATACAAAAGAGGCAATCAATAAATATTTGTTGAATACATATTAAAATGTCAGCTATCAATTAATCATTATTATTGTAATTGAGGAGAGATGACAGGTAATTTTACATCACATGCTGAAGGAGTTTGATATGGCAACAAAGAGTAAGGTGTGCTGGAAAAGATGGTTTGGAGAAACTTCTCTTATATAGTCCTAGGATGGCTGAGATATTGCTGGTGCAAACCAGCATCTCAGGCATGGAATAGTTCTCTTGAGACATCTGAAGGAAGAGCCATGCATGTAAAGATGTGCACACAGTGGAGACAGTTGCCACAGAAGCCAGCACATCACCACACCAGGAAGGCAGGAAGCTGGGGAAGAAGAGATCTGTGCTGAGAACAAAGGCCCGGCCTCCTCTGCAGCTAGAGCTCCTCCCTATGAGCTTAGGAGAAAGGCAGCCAGTTAGAGGAGAGAAGAATAGGGAGTTAGTCTCAGAAAATGAGGAGGTCATCTCAGAAGTCCATGATGAAGAGTTTTAAGGAGGAGGTCATCAACAATGTCAGGCACTGTGGAATTCTATTTTAGGACTTGGCTGGACAAGGGAAAACAAATAGGTCCAATATAAGCAAATTATATGTCACAATAGGTTCAGTATAAACAAACATACATGTTGAATGAACTTGCTGAAGATCAGAGTCTAAGTGAACATCCAAGACTTGAACTCTGGTGTCTGACTCCCAAGTTGTAATTTTATGCTATCCTTATGTTACCTCTGAATGCTTCCCTTTGAATCCCCCAAGCTTCAAGTCACATGTCCCTTGAGCACACCTGTGCTGGTGCCCGTAATTTTTCCTGGCATGCCCATCTTCCTTTACTTTTGTTGGTCAAAAGTTTTATAATTGTTTAAAAGATCCAGTATTCTTCCATCATGATATTATATCTGATTCTTCCCAGCTATATCACCCCATATTTTTTCTTCATCTTCTCATCTGTAATTCTCTTGTAACATTGATCTTATTGTGCCTTTTATTAATGACTAATTGTCTCATGCTTTTCTGACTCATTTGGGGCTCTTTAGGGCAAGATGGTTCTCATTATCTTAGTGTCTCCTGTACACTTATTTAGCACAGTGCTTTGGACATAGCACAGGATCAATAATATCCTTGAAGTTGAAATAAGACATAAAGGGTATATTTCTCTCCATCTATTAAAGACACTATTGTCTATAGAGTCAAAGATTTCATAAAAATCTAAAGGAGAACCTAAAAATACCCCTGGGCAAAAAGAAAGGCATGTGACAGAGTGGAAAAACCTAAATGCAGTTCATCAACAGGGCACTAATTGGATAAACTTTGGTATGTCCACAGGGCTATAACAAGGAGTATGTTTATAAACGGCGATGGAGTGATCTCAGAATATATTCTGGGATAAAGCAAATAAATCAAGAAAAGTGGAAAGAAGCATGTATAATTTGAGAAAACAGGAGTAAGTTTATAAATTATATGAGCAACCAAGGAAGCCCATGCATATGTGTGTGTGTACATGTATATATATATGAATATTTAGAATAATGCTGGAAGGAAAACACAAATAAAAAGGCTATGCATACCTCTAAGGACAGTGAGGAAACAAGATGAGGGACATAGCGGGTGAAGTGAAATATCTCTGAATATACCTGGCTTTATAGACTCAACTCTGGAACCAGAAAGGCATTTTACATAATTATAAAGCAAAATCAAATTTAGAAGATAGCAATCTCTAAAGATTGAAAGCAAAGTGAAAGAAATGAATTTAGCTGTGTGTTCAATAATCAAATAGGGAAGAATTATTTTGAGTGACTTCCAAACACAATAATTTGACTACATCTCTAGTGGCATACATTCCATGAATAAAAATAGCTATAAAATACACTTAAACATCTGCAGTAATAATGTTGGTGTAGTGTTGCTATGGTTATTCTGAGACTGCTGTATGTACATTGTGGGATAAATTAAATGAGTGTTTATATTGGTATCTTGAGAACTAAAATTATTAGTGTGTGTGTTGGGGGGCGGTAGATATAAAGGTGTCAGATTGGAGAGAATAAGTAAAAACTCCTTAGTCCTGAATTTGATTTGGAAGTTTGCATATGACTCATAATGAATCCCCTCAAATGAAAAAGAAAATAAAAATCTTATTTCCTAGCTTAGCATACTGAGAAGTATGGGATTCGATGACCAGTCCTGCAGCAATGAGTGTCCCTAGTATCACAGTAAGTAAGTAAGTGTTAGTCGCTCATTCGTACCCAACTCTTTGCGACCTCATGGACTGCAGCCCACCAGACTCCTCTGTCCATGAGATTTTCCAGGCAAGGATACTGGAGTGGGTTGCCATTTCCTTCTCCAAGGGATCTTCCCAACCCAGGGATTGAACCCAGGTCTCCTGCACTGCAGGCAGATTCTTTACCGAGTGAGCTACAAAGGAAGCAGAGTGGTCCCCAATCCCACTTCCAAATGGAAGAAACCAGGGCATCTGTAGAAATGTATGACTCCAGATCTTGGACAGACAAAATAATAAGACAAGGCTGGACCATCTTTGTAGAACCCAGAAAGCTATTGTAATAAACGAGACTATGTCCAGGAGACCTGAAAGTCACCTTTATGAGACATCTATTGGTGAAAAGAGAATAGTAACTCAAAACATACTTAAATCTGTGTTTATAATAGTACTTAAGCCCAAACAAGATTTTTATTTCTGGTCCATTCTGAAGGAGATCAGCCCTGGGATTTCTTTGGAGGGAATGATGCTGAAGCTGAAACTCCAGTACTTTGGCCATCTCATGCGAAGAGTTGACTCACTGGAAAAGATTCTGATGCTGGGAGGGATTGGGGGCAGGAGGAGAAGGGGACAACATAGGATGAGATGGCTGGATGGCATCACCAACTCGATGGACATGAGTTTGAGTGAACTCCGGAAGCTGATGATGGACAGGGAGGCCTGGAGTGCTGCGATTCATGATGAATCTGATGATAGAATAACTGAGATTAGTCTAACCTAGAGAATCAATGCAATAAAAAGAAAGCTTCAGAAGTCTGAACACGAGTTGTCTTGAGTCTGCTGATGACTACTAAGTCACTAATGCATGTGCTCAGTCACTTAGTTGTGTCCGACTCTTTGTGACTCCCTGGACTGCAGCCCACCAGGCTCCTCTGTCCATGATATTTTCCAGGCAAGAATACTGAACTGGATCGCCAGTCCCTACATCAAGGGATCTTCCTGACCCAGGGATCGAACCTGTGTCTCCTATGTTAGCAGGCAGATTCTTTATCATTAGCATCACCTCGGAGGACTCTAAATCACTAAGACATTACACAAATGCATAGGGTGTAACTGCAAGGTTGGGCAAAGAATAGCCAGGAAGCTGTAAGTTAAATCATTTCCAGACCCTATACAGGGCTGAAGACATTAGAGCTCTGATCAGCTTCAGTAGAGAGTCCTTGATGAACGATAGGCATTCAGTAGAGACCCCAGTGGAGTCACGCTTTAGTACTAAGGATAAACTGGTTGCCATGCCCTGCTCCAGTAGATATTCCCAACCCAAGGATCAAACCTAGGTGTCCTGCAATGCAGGTGGATTCTTTCCATCTGAGCCACCAGGGAAGCCCAAGGATAAACTAGCCTGGATTAAAGTCTGCTGTAAACACAATCTAGCAAAGTTTCAAAAGAAATCTCAATGAATAGGTGATCATCCAGTAACTTAAGTGCTTGCTAAAGCAAAGTTTAACACTCTTTGAAGGAAGGTTGCAGGTATCTGTAGAGGTCCAAGAGCTAATCATACATAGTTGATTCACTTCATTGTATGGCAGAAACTAACACAATATCATAAAGCAACCATATCCCTACCCCCAAAGTGGGAAAAGTGGGGGTGTGGCACAATTCTACCCACTACAGGTACTTTGATGTGAAACCTTCTCTGGCTATCTAAAACTGCAACTCTTTCCCTAACATCCTCTGTTACTCTCGTCTTCCTTGTTTCTTTAACACCCAGTTATTAAACATATCACACACGTTGCTCACTTTAAAAAAGATTTCTGAGGGAGAATGTGATACATGTAGATGTATGGCTGAGTCCCTTTGCTATTCACCTGAAACCATTACAACATTGTTAACCAGTTACAATTCAATACAAAGTAAAAAAGTTAAAAAAAAATTCTGCCTTCTTCCACTGGAATATGAACTCCATGAAGGCAGGGGATTTCCTCTCTTTTAGTTAACTGCTCTATCAGTCATTTCACTAGGCGTTCAATAAATCTCTGTTGGATGAGCAAAAGAATATTGTGGGAAGTTAGGTATTTTGGCACAAACCAGAGCTGAATGTCTCCAGAATTCTGGAGATTCATGTTGACCTAAGGACAACTGTTCCTCCATGAGAAACAGCTTTGGTATAAACCTCATAGTCCCCAGAAAGTCACCTTATTCTATTCTCTTCCTCCAACTCAGTGTGTTTGCTTCCTGGCTAGCTACCATTTTTATTCTCAATTCATCTTTCCCAAGATTTTTAATTATCAGAGGGAATTCATAAGATCCATGTCATGAAAGTGACTGAGGCAAGGGGAGGAAAGGGATTTCTTTTTCTTTCTGAGAAATATTAGTTATCAACTCTCCCTGCAAAAAGAAAAAGCCCAATCTCTGATTCTCATCTACCTTGATTTCCATTGTTGTTTTGTTCAGTCACTAAGTTGTGCGCAACTCTTTGCAGACTCCATGGACTGTAGCATACCAGGCTTCTCTGTCCTCCACTATCTCCTGGAGTTTGCTTAAACTCATGTCCATTGAGTCAGTGATGTTATCTACCATCTCAGCCTCAGCTACCTTCTTCCCCTTTTGCCTTCATCTTTCCCAGCATCAGGATATTTTCCAATGAGTCAGCTCTTCCCATCAGGTGGCCAAAGTATTGGAACTTCAGCTTCATCATCAATCCTTCCAAAGAATGTTCAGAGTTGATTTCCTTTAGGATTGACTGGTTTGATCTCCTTGCAGTCCAAGGAACTCTCCCTTGGAGAGAGTCTCAATTTCCACTGTTACCATCAACCAATTCATCCACACCAGTGCTTTTTACAAACCATTAGTGGGTGGAAAAAACTAATTTACTTGAATGTGACTGGTTTCTTAAAAAAGTATACTGAAAAGATAGAAGAAATCCAAGTTGTGTCAGGAAGTTTTTGTATTATTTTCAGAAACTTTTGTTTTGGTTAAGTGTGTGTGCTTCTGGCTATGTCTGTCAGCTCTTGATGTAAAAAATATTCTGCGCAGGCATTCATTCTGTCTTTAATGAAAGGAGAACTGTGTTAAGGATGGATATTTGATGCACTCTGTTTCCTCTCTATTTCAATCTCTTCATTGTGCTTCTCGTCATTATAGCACAAGTCAGCACCTGACCTACACATGAGTGTGCGCAAGGGGCATCTGGGAGATCATTAAGAGGAGTTTCCAAGGCCCCACACACCCTAGAGACATGTACTTGATATGCCTGGGTTGAGCTCAGCATCAGAATTTTGAGTTGGCTCCCTGGAGAGTCTGATGTAGAGTCAAGGATCATATTTTACAAATATCCATAATGCAAGGACAGATTAAATCAATGCAGGTTGATTGACAGTGACCAGCTATGCCTGACTTGTCCAGTGGACATTCTTCCTGGGACCACAGTGGACTGGGGGATGACAAGCCTCGTGCCTGAGGAGATGAAGATTCCTTGCGTTGAGGCAGCTTCCTCTTTTCATGGAATCACCTATTCACCCTTCCTCCATCTATGGGGAATTCACCTGTGTCGACTCATGGAGGACTCATTTCCAGATTTTGTCTCATGCAACAAAGTGTGACTTTGCCTTCAAAGACGTGCTGCTTGATTGTCCAGAGACCTGACAAAGGCCTTGTGAAAAGCAGAGCTCACAGAGCACACAGAAGATCCTGTCAAGAAGGTGAGATGTGAACACCTGAGGGCTGCACTTGTCAGCCTCGGCCAGACTTGGAGGAGGTACAACATGTGTTTTCTTGTTTTCTCTGCACAGGAAGGGAGATTCTAATAATAAAACACAGCTTTAATGTGTAAAAAGTCATCTACCCATTTTTAGGCTTAGAACATAGCAGGGCATGTGGCAGAGCTGGTTGTCATAATGACTGAGGAATACTCCCAGATTCTTAAAAGAAAAGTGCTGTGCAAATACCATATACTGACAACTTTTTGAATATATTACATCTATTTCACTCCTTCCTAGTCTAATTAATCCCTGGAATTTCCCACATCTTTGATTAACCATTACTTTATTTATACCCTAGTGGCTTAGTGGTAAAGAATCCACCTGCCAGTGAAGGAGATATGAGTTTGATCCCCGGCTCTGGAAGATCCACTGGAGAAGAGCAGCCCACTCCAGTGTTCTTGTCTGGGAAAATCTCATGGACAGAGGAGCTTGGTGGGTTCCAGCCTCCCAAAAGAGTTGGACTGACTTAGTGACGAAACAGCAAACAATCTATAGATATGTACGACCAATCAAAGCATGAGGAAGTGAGGGGGATCTGGCATTGCCTAAGACTCATCTTGGACCTCAAATAATGGAAACACATAAAACTCACTATTAGTGAATGGCAAGCATTATTGTCAGCAGGTAACACATATTGATTCATGTAATTCTCCCACAGCCCTAGAGGTGAATACCCTATTTTAGGGCTAAGAAAGTTGAATGCATTGAGGTCACATGATTTACTCAAAGTCACAGAACTTGTGGTCATGAAGTTGAGACTTGAACTCACATAGTGTGACTCCAAAGTTTGTGAAGTTAACCACTATGCCACATTTTTTTTTTGGTGGGGTGGCGGGTAGAGTTTACAGTATAGATAGGGAAGAGGTGAGACTTTTTTCCTTAGTAGATAAAGGAGGAAACCTTGTTTTGAATGGATGAAGGGGAGTGGTAAGTACATGGTATAGTTGGAGCATCTTTAAAGTTTCCGAATTAGAATATGTAGGGACTTCCCTGGTGGTCCAGTGGTTAAAATTGCAAGTTCCAGTGCAGGGGTTGTGGGTTCAATCCCTCGTTCTGGAGCTAAGATTCCACGTGCCTCATGGCCATATAACTGAAACAAAAAACCGAAGCAATATTTTAACAACTTCAATAAAGACTTTAAAAAATGCTCCATGTTAAAAAAAAAATCTTAAACAAAAAATTGGAATATATATAATTTATTCCAGTGGTTTTATGGTATCATTTTGATAAAGTGGTTAATTGTGCATGCTAAGTCACTTCAGTCATGTCTGATTCATGGCGCACCCATGGACTGTAGCCCTCTAGGCTCCTCTGTCCATGGAATTCTCCAGGCAAGAATACTGGAGTGCATTGCCACACCCTCCTCCAGGGGATCTTCCCTACTCAGGGCGTCTTTTACATTGCCTGCATTGGCAAGTGGGTTCTTTACCTCTAGCACCACCTGGGAAGCCCCAGTTAATAGTAGATCATAGGTATTTAGAGATGTGTCAGTTTTTGCTCACATTTCTGATGTATGACTCTTCTAATGGGTGGGACTCTGTGAATCTCAGCAGAGCTTGCTCATAGGTTTGCATTCACTTTGTATCATTTGGCCTCAGCAGGTTAGCTGGTCATAGATGGCATCACTCAAACTTCTGGTGGGTTACTGGCAAGGAGCATGTCTGCCACAGGTCTCTCATCATCCAACAGGCTAGCTAAGGCTTTTTCATGTGTCAGGATTGCTGAGGCTTATTGGTGGCTCGGATGGTAAAGAATCTGCCAGCAATGCAGGAGACCCAACTTTGATCCCTGGGTTAAGAAGATCCCCTGGAGAAGGAAATGGCTAACCACTCTAGTATTGTTGCCTGAGAAATCCCATGGACAGAGAAGCCTGGCAGACTCCAGTCCATTGGGTTGCAAAAACTTGGTCATGACTGAGTAACTAAGCACACATTTCAAGAGAAGCAAGAAAGTGAAAACATAATGTACAAGCCTTTCTAAGAAGAGTCTTTAGCTCCCTATACAATCTACCACAGTCTGCCCTCTGAAAAACCAATTACATTCCACCCACCTGCAAAACATACTTGTTCCATCTCTGAATCCTCTGAAATATCATCCAGTTACAACAGTAGAATGTAAGTCTGGGATCTCCTAAACTTCTTCAACCCCAGATATGATGAGGCTCTGTGGCTGTGGTTCTTTGAATGTGGGTCTCTTTGATCTAGAGACCTTAGATTTTAGTTACAGCAGCTTCCAACTTTTAGGTGTCAATTCCTGTAGCAGTTAGCTTTTGTTGTATAATTTATTTGTGTGTGTGTGCACGTGAGCTCAGTTGCTAAGTTTGGTCTGACTCTTTGTGACCCCATGGACTGCAGCCTGCCAGGCTCCTCTATGCATGGGATTTCCCAGGCAAGAATACTGGAATGGTTTGCCATTTCCTACTCCTGGGGATATTCCTGACCCAGAACTGAACCCAAACCTCTTGCATCTCCTCCACTGGACTACTGCACTACCTGGGAAGCCTTTGTATACAAAACTACTCTAGAACTCACTGGAGTAATACAATAACCACTTTTTTTTCAGCTTCTGATTCCATGGACCGACTCTTACTTTTGGTTTGGGCCAACCAATCTTGGCTGATGTTTGCTGGGTTCGCTCATGAGCCTCTTGTCACCTGGCAGAATGACCAGTGACTGAGTGAGTCATCTGTAACCTCACTCATGCACCTGGAAGCTGAAAACCAATTGAAAGTTGAGGCAGCAGGGGTAACTGGCTATGTGTTTCCCATCATCAAACAAGCTAGGTCAGGCTTGCCCACATGATAGCTGAGCTTTAAGAACAGATAAAGCCCCAACACATAAACACTTTTCAAGTCTCTGCCTGCTTTGCAGTTTCTGTTGTTCTGTTGCTCAACCAAGTTATATGGTCAAGCCCAGAGTCATCATGGGAAGAGGATACCCAGGGGTGTGGTCACAGGTACGGTAACTATGGCAGCCAGTTTGGCAAACAGTTATCACAGGTATAAAATGAAGAGAAGGAAAGAGGGAAGGACGTATTTAAATTCCTATCTGAAGGAAACTGGCACTGTCAGAGATTTATCTCTTAGAAGAAGCAACCAGCTCCAAAAGAGTGAATGCTTTGACTTCTTGTCCCATACTAAGTGAAATAGATCAGAAAGAGAAAGACAAATACTGTATGACATCACTTACATGTGGAATCTAAATTTGGCACAAATAAACCTATCTACGAAACAGAAGCCAACTCACAGACATACAGAACAGACTTGTGGTGGCTAAGAGGGAAGTGTAGGGAGAGGAATGGACTGGGAGTTTGGGGTTAGTTGATGCAAACTGTTACATTTAGAATGTATAAACAACAAGGTCCCACTGTACAGCACAGGGAACTATATACAATTTCCTGAGATAATCCATAATGGAAAAGAATATTAAAAAAGGATATGCATATGTTTATAGCTGTACCCACTTTGCTGTAGAGCAGAAATTAGTACAACATTTTAAATCAAATATACTTCAATTAAAAAAATAGAGAGAAAAAAAGAAATCTTGTACCAGTGGCTTAGCAGATGGTACAACTCACTGTAACTTGCTCTTAGAAGATAAGAAATATAAAGCAATGAAACTATGGTAACCTGATGTATAACACTGACCTTTGGACATTTAGGACACACTGAGGGGTGAACGGCCTAGAGAGTGACTTTCTTTAAGTGCATATACACAAAATTGATTTCAATGTACATAGAGTGATTGAGAGAGTGACCAGGCTGGGCTATCCAGCACATTCTACTTGTGAAGGACCAAAACAACAGGGACAGCAAAAAAAAAAAAAAAAAAGTTCACATGTTTGCAGAGAAGGCAGGGAATGCAAACTCTTGCCATCCAGGGCTGAATTTAGGGCTGCATTTCCTTACTGAAGGGCTTACAGATGGCTCAGTGGTAAAGAATCTGCCTGCCAATGCAGGAGACAGGATACACAGGTTCGATTCCTGGGTTGGGAAGGTCTCCTGGGAGGAGACATGCCAACCCACTCCAGTATTCTTGCCTGGAAAACCCCATGGACAGAGGAGCCTGGTAGGCTACAGTCCATAGGGTCCCAAAGAGTTGGACATGACTGAGTGACTGAGCAGGCTTCCCTGATAGCTCAGTTGGTGAAGAATCTGCCTGCAATGCAGGAGAACCCAGTTCAGTTCCTGGGTTGGGAAGATCCTCTGGCAAAGGGATAGGCTACCCACTCCAGTATTCTTGGGCTTCCCTTGCACCTCAGCTGGTAAAGAATCCGCCTGCTATGCAGGAGACCTGGGTTTGATCCCTGGGTTGAGAAGATCCCCTGGAGAAGGGAAAGGCTACCCACTCCAGTATTCTGGCCTGGAGAATTCCACGGACTATATTGCCGAGAACACACTTTCTTACTGATGCACAATCAGAAGTGGTGATATGTTGAAAGGGGAATCGAAGCCAGCACTCTCCTTCAAATATAATGGAAAGTTAATAGATGTTGCAGGGGGTGAAGCTGCTACTCTGGAAATCTACAAATCTATAAATCATTATAAACATTGTTTCTCTGGATAAAAATGTTCTCTGTTCCAAACAAATAAATGACTTTGAAACTAACTTTTTTAGGTAGAACAGCAGCCTAATTTGGTGAATGTGTGTCCTTAAATGTTCTCCCAAGGAATGGGATATTAAACTGTTCCTCTCCTAAACAATGGAATGCCTAATTATTTCTCTTCCAAATAATTCCATGCTCAATTGTTCCTCTCTCCAGCAATGGAACATTCAATCAGTCCTCTCCCAAACAATGGCGCATACTCAATTGTTCCTCTCCCAACAGTTGAATACCCAATTGTTCCTCTCCCAAGCACTGAACCATTCAATTATTCAGGTGAATGCAGTTGAAAAGCTTCCACTTCTAGCAGTATTAAGCAGTGCTGTGACCAGAGCAATGGTTTGGCTCAGGCTTGCTTTGTTGGAGTCAGGCAAGTTCATGGTTGTTAACATGATCCTTTGGGATCATTTTGAAACTTTCTGAATAAGAGATTTTCAATAACTTATTGGATCTTCACCTTCTGCCAACCAAGCAAAGTAGAAAAGAATGGTCTTTCCATTGTGGATACTGTTATTGGTATGTCAAGTGCGTGCATGCATGCTAAGTTCCTTCAGTCATCTCCAACTCTTTGGGACCCTATGGACTGTAACCCACCAGGCTCCTCTGTCCTTGGGATTCTCCAGGCAAGAATACTGGAGTGGGTTGCCATGCTCTCCGGATCTTCCTGACCCAGGGATCAAAGCTGCATCTCTTATGTCTCCTGCATTGGCAGGAGGCTCTTTACCACTAGCGCCACCTGCATATGTCACAGCTGAGAGGAAGCCGAACAGAATACTTTAATATCTGATGTGTATTCAGTGAATTCTGGCTACAAAGCTGAGTGACTACCAGCCCTGCCCTCAGGAAGCTCACATTCTCAGATTCTTTCTTGCTGTATCTCCCTAGACATACATCAAGAGAGGATAATCTGGGTGGTTGCCAACTGCCCTGGCAACTCAGAGGATGGGGAGCTCCACTCTGCCTGGAGAGTTGGGAATGGCTGTCCAGAGATGGCAATTGATGTGGGCCTTGAAAAATGGGAAGTATTTTGAGAAAGGCAGAAGACTCGGGAGAGTACATCTAGGCAGAGAGAAGAGCACAAGCATATCGTGCCTGTGCCCGGCAGAGGATGGTGGGAAGCTGCAGCTGGTATGTTTCAGATTCAGGACTCCTGGAGTAAGGCGATGAGACTTGAGGCCAAATGTGGAAGGCTGTAAAGTGACATTCTCTGAAGTTTTGCTTCTGAAACCCTCCAACTACGTGGAAGGCAAGAGAAGATGTGGTTGACAATAGAGAGCCCAGAGATGAGTGCAGTCTCAGAGATGTCCAACTAAGCCCTGCTTACAAGGGGCATGGGGCAAGTTCCCTGATGTCTCTTTAACTGACAAAAAAGTGGAACACACACAGAAATGCCAACTTTGCCCATATCTGACAGGAGCCAACTTTCTTGTCTGACTCCTGTTTCTTATTTGTAGTCTCCATGTCTCTCTGGATTCTCAAAATTCTTCTGAGGACAGGATGTGAAACAAATGGGCCAAGAAATGTCCTTATTACTGAGACCCTTGCTTTGTCTTAGACATATAGATGAAGTGTCTGGGGGATATAAACAGTACACGGACAGTCTTCCCCTGTAAATGAGGAAGTGGGTTAGAACAGAGGATACAGATAAGCTCCCCTTAAGCACGTACAATCATCATTTAGGGGGGGAAGCTAAAATAATACACATCCTTTGTCAAAACTGGGAAAATCAGAAACATGTTAAGACCCTTGATCACATTTCCATGCATAGATATTTGTCATTGCTGTTCAGTTGCTAAGTCATGTCTGACTCTTTGTGACCCCATGGACTTCAGCATGGCAGGCTTCTCTGTCCACTATCTCCTGGAGTTTGCTCAGATTCATGTCCATTGAGTTGGTGATGCTATCTAACCAGCTCATCCTCTTCCATCCCCTTCTCCTTTTGCCTTCAATCTTCCCCAGCATCAGGGTCTTTTCCAATGAGTCAACTCTTCTCATCAGATGGCCAAGCAGAGATATATGTAGATCTTAAAAAATATTTCAAGTAAAGCTGGAATTATACTGGTAATGCATAGTTTTGTATTCTGCATTTTAATTTTACCTTCTCTCTTGAGTATTTTTATGTGTTAATGTACTTGGAAAATATGTGAGATCTGTATTTGTGAAACAAATATATTTATATCATGCTCAGTGAATGTGTCATTTTATATATATTAATGCTTTTATTTCTCACAGAGACTCTACAAGATAAGTAACTTTGATTCATTTTTTATTGTGGTAAAGTACACATAGCATTTACCACTTTAACCATTTTTAAGTGTATCATCCTGTAGCATAAGGTATATTCACAGGACTTTGGAGCCATCCCCACCATCCATCTCTAGACTTTT
Source organism: Oryx dammah (assembly GCF_014754425.2). Lineage (NCBI taxonomy): Eukaryota > Metazoa > Chordata > Mammalia > Artiodactyla > Bovidae > Oryx > Oryx dammah. The sequence continues at coordinate 45,657,851 of NW_024070213.1, read as the reverse complement.
TCATCTTCCCAAACTGAAGCTGGACCTGTTAAATACTAACTCTCCATTTCCTTTCCTTGCTGCCCTTGGTTACCAACATTTTGCTTTCTGTTTTTTATGAATTCAACTATTCTAGGTGCCTCATTCAAGTGGAATCATACAGCATTTGTCCTTTTTTGATTGGTTTATTTCACTTAGCACAATGTCTTCAAGGTTAATCCACCATGTAGCATATGTCAAAAACTTCCTTCCTATTTGAGTCTGAATGGGATTATTTGGCATGTATATAGACCACATTTTATCAATTCATAGGCCAAATGGGCACTTGAGTTGCTTCAACCTTTTGGCTATTGTGAGTAACATTGCTATGAGCATGGAGGCACAAATATCTTTTTGAGTCTCTGCCTTCAGTTCTTCTGGAATAGACCTGGAAGTGGGATTCCTGGGTCATACAGTAATTCTATTTTTAAGGTTTTGAGAAATCACCATAGTGCCATTTTATGTTAGCCAGAGTTCTCCAGAGAAATACAACCGAGAGGATATATGTACATTACATGTATTTTCTCTTTCTCTCTCTCTCATCTATGACAATAGATCTATGAGAAGAAGTCAGCCCCCATGAGGATGGAGATTGACAGGTTCCAAGATTGGCAGTCAGCAAGCTGGAGAACCATGAGAACTGATGTTTCAGTTGACTCTCAAGGCAGGGAAAATCCATTGTCTCAGATCACAGGCAGTCAGGTAGGAGGTTTTATCTCGAGAAGTTTTATCCGGAGTTGTCAGCCTTTTTTGTTTATTCATGCCTTCAATTGATTGGATGAGGCCCACATTAAGGGAGGACAATTTACTTAAGTCAGTCTAAATTCCTCCTCAAAACACCCTCATACAAACACCTAGAATAATGTTTGACCAAATGCTGTGTACCCTGTGGCCCAGTCAAATTGACACATAAATTAACCATCATAACATTTGGAGGTAGGTAATACTGATGTTGTTGTTGTCTAGTCACTAAGTCATTTTCAGCTCTTTTGTGGCCTCATGGACTGTAGCCCACCAGGCTCCTCTATCCATGGGATTTCCTAGCTGAGAATACTGGAGTGGTTTGCCATTTCCTTCTCCGGTGATCTTCCTGACCAAGGATCTGACCTACCTCTCCTGCATTGCCAGTGGATTCTTTACCCTGTGCCACTGGGGAAGCCTGTAGGTAATATTACTGTATCTATTTTACAGAGGGGAAAACTAAGGCAGAGAGGTATTAAATGATTTGCCAGCAATTGGCACAGCTAGGATTTTAACTCTTCTAAATTAGAGCAAAAATTCCTGCTCTTGGCCTCTATATAATGCCTTAAAATATGTGTAACCCCTCTCTTTATCATGCAGAGGACTTAAGTTGCAGTTAGCTTTCAACATGAAAAACAGCACTACTTCAAATAACATTGTTTATGTGTATACATCTTTATTTTGTTAGGATTAAGTTAAAAATAGAATTAAGAAGAGAAAGGAGCACAAACCTTTTTAAGGATCTTGATATAGACAGTATTGCTACATTATCCTCAAAAATGGTTTTACCAATTAATCTTTCATCAGCTGGGGACACTTAGTTCATGATGACCCCCTTAACACTGAGCATTTGATATTTAAATGCATCATTGACAATTTAATAAGACGATTTTAATTTTTATCCTTTAAATTATTAGTGAAGTTTGACATTTTCTTCCCAGTTATTGGACAAATGCAATGCTCCCACATGTCAATGACCTGATTTCCCTATTTCTCTAAATGACTTCTGAGATTTTTGCAGGCACATGCATGCAGTGACATCTTTGTCAGTAAATGACAAAGTGAAAATAAAAGGTAACTTCCAGAGACAAGCCTCCTCAGGATGAGCCCTTATGCTGGGGGCACCTTCATAATGACATCCTGGTACTTAATGGAGAGTGGGAGTGGTATTTAGTAGACAGGTGTGTTAGTATAGGCAGTTGTGGTTTGGCATTTTCTGGACCACTGCTCAAGTGTGGTGTACCACCTGAGAGCATGTTAGAAATGCAAATTATAGTGAATGAGAATCTCTGATCTCCAAACACCACTCAGCAAAAAGAAATGACTGCACTCTGATAAATGCTATATCATGGATAAACTTCAAAAACATGATGCTTGGTGGAAGAAGCCAGACATAGAAGACCACACATTTTATGATTCCATTTATAGGCAATGTCCAGAAAAGGCAAAATTTATAAAGACAGAAAATAGATTAGTGGTTGTCTGGGCTTGGGGGTGGTAACGGGAATTAATTGTTGGCGGGCTTGAGAGATCTTACTGGGAGAATGAAAATGTTCTAAAACTGATTTATGGTGCCATTCAGTAAAGTTACTAAAAATCACTGAATTGTGCATGTGAAATAGGTGAATTTTATGATATGTAAAATATATCTCAATAAAGTTGTTTTTAAAAAGCAAGCTTTCCAGGTCATTTTGATGCTCATTATACTTTTAGATGTGCGGATTCAGACACACTGACCTAGTGTTTCCCAAACCTGACTAAAGATAAGCATCTCTTGGAGTGCTGAGTGAAAACAGAAGCAAAACAGATTCCTGGGCCCCCATGTAAACTTACTGAATTATAGTCTCCATTGGGTGGGTATGGAAGGGCACAGTAACTCTTGTTGTTCATTGGATATTGTTTGGGAAACACAGAAGATAACTTAATTATTAGAGAAATTATGAATTATTAGAGAAATGCAAATCAAAACTGCAATGAGGTATCACCTCACAAGAGTCAGAATGGCGATAATCAAAAATTCTACAAATAATAAAAGCTAGAGAGGGTGTAGAGAAAAAGGAACCCTCCTATACTGTTGTGGGAATGTAAATTGGTGCAGACACTGTGGAGAGCAGTATGGAGGTTCCCTAAAAAATGAAACAGAGTTACCATATGATATAGCAATCCCACTCCTGGACTTCTGTCCAGAGAAAACCGTAATTTGAAAAGGTATATGGGATCACCCCAGTGTTCACTGCAGCACAGTTTACAATAGCCAAGACATGGAAGCAACCTAAATGTCCATTGACAGATGAATGGATAAATAAGATGTGGTGTATACATATATATACAAAGGAATGTTATTCAGCCAGGAAGAATGAAACAATGCCACGTGCAGCAACATGGATGGACCTAGGATCATCATATTAAGTGAAATAAGTCAGAAAGAGAGAAATAGCATATGATATCACTTATATGAGGAAGCTTTTAAAAATGATACAAATGAACTCATATATAAAGCAGAAATAGACCCACGAACATAGAAATCAAATTTATGGCTACCAAAGTAGAAAGAGGAAGGAGGGATAGATTAGGAGTTTGGGATTAACATATACACAGTTCAGTTCAATTCATTTGCTCAGTTGTGTCCGACTCTTTGTGACCCCATGAATCACAGCACGCCAGGCCTCCCAGTTCATCACCAACTCCTGGAGTTCACTCAGACTCACGTCCACCGAGTCAGTGATGCCATCCAGTCATCTCATCCTCAGTCATCCCCGTCTCCTCCTGCCCCCAATCCCTCCCAGCATCAGAGTCTTTTCCAATGAGTCAACTCTTCGCATGAGGTGGCCAAAGTACTGGAGCTTCAGCTTTAGCATCATTCCTTCCAAAGAAATCCCAGGGCTGATCTCCTTCAGAATGGACTGGTTGGATCTCCTTGCAGTCCAAGGGACTCTCAAGACTCTTCTCCAATACCACAGTTCAAAAGCATCAATTCTTTGGCGCTCAGCCTTCTTCACAGTCCAACTCTCACATCCATACATGACCACAGGAAAAACCATAGCCTTGACTAGATGGACCTTAGTCGGCAAAGTAATGTCTCTGCTTTTGAATATACACAGTACACATATGTGTGCGTGTGTGTGTGTGTGTGTGTGTGTGTATGTATGTATATATATAAGTATATATATATATATAACAGATAGATCAGTGGGGTAAAGACTGTCTGCCAAGCAGTAGACACAGGTTCAGTCCCTGGGTCAGGATGATCCCCTGGAGAAGGAAATGGCAACCCACACCAGTATTCTTGCCTGGGAAATCCCATGCAAGGCTATAGTGCATGGGTTCGCAAAAGAGTCAGACATTGACATAACAACTAAACAACAACAATGTATAAAACAGATAAACAAGAAGGACCTACTGTACAGCACAGGGAACTATACTCACTATTTTGTAATAACATATAAGAGAAAAGAACCTGAAAAAGAATATATATATACATATATATGTATATATGAATCACTTTGCTGTACACCTGAAACATTGTAAATCAACTATACTTCAATAAAAAATAAATAAAATAAAAAGAAGAAAGCTTCTCAACTTTGGCCAAATAATGTAACCTAAGGGGTATTTCAGAGAAGGCAATGGCAACCCACTCCAGTACTCTTACCTGGGGAATCCCATGGGCATCGCTAAGAGTCAGATACAACTGAGCGACTTCACTTTCACTTTTTACTTTCATGCATTGGAGAAGGAAATGGCAACCCACTCCAGTATTCTTGCCTGGAGAATCCCAGGGACGGGGGAGCCTGGTGGGCTGCTGTCTGTGGGGTCGCACAGAGTTGAACACGACTGAAGCGACTTAGCTGCAGCAGCAGCAAGGGGTATTTAGGAAATACAGATGCCCACAGAAGTTCTAATTTAAACATTTGAGATATTAAGAGTTTTAAATGCTGCTCAGGTAATTCTAATAGGTAGGCAAGTTACAGACCATTGATAATGGTCATTACTTCCCAATTTTTCCAACTCTTGGCACTGCAAACCTTAGGACAGACATGAGCTTTATGGCTAACCTCATGGTCTAGATGGCCGTTTGAATTTCAGCCATCACATCCATGTTTTGAAAAGTAAAATGGAGGAAAATGAGATTAAGGATGGGCATATCTTTTTACTTTTAAGGCAAGTTCCTGGAAATCCATTCTATACTCCTCTACCTCTTCATCAGACGGAACGAAGTCACACGACCACAACTTCCTATGAGGAAGGTTAGAAAATGCAGTTATTTAGGTGGATACCTACATGCTAGGCTACAAATCAGGGTTCTATTAGGGAAAAGAAGAGATGGATACTTGGCCACAACTAACATACTCAGTGACACTAATGTGCTTGGCAGTCACTTTCACCTTATTCATCTTTTCAGACAAGAAAACTGAGGTAGAATTGCTAGATAAAATATAGGCTGCCCAGGTAAATTTGAATTTCAAATGAACAACATTTTCTTAGTACAATTATGTCTCTGATATTGCCTAGGACATACTTATGCTCAAATCATTCACTGTGTGTCTGAAATCAAATTTAATTCCATTTCTGCATTTTACCTGCTAAATCTAGCAGCTCTCAGTGGAGGTTTAGAGAGTCAGCATTCTCAAGACCACTTCTCAGTTAACGGAGATTGACTTGAACCCAGACCTGTTTGTCTCTGGAAAGCCGGTAATCCTTCATCCACCTTTTGTAGATGTCCAGCGTTCAGTCTCCTGACCTCTTTGTTCTGAGATCCTCCCACTGAGATAGAGGTCACTAGCCACCTTCTACAAATGAGAAACTGAGGTTCTGAGTACGTGGGATCATTCTAGCTCGATCATTTACAAGCGAGTTGACTCTGGACAAACAATTTAATTCCTCATGTTGAGCCTTCCTCACCTGAAAAAAAAATGGGCAAAATAATAGTAGTTCTTATCTTACAAGATTGCTGTGAAGATTAAATTAGAAAGCAACGAAAGCTTTTAACACAAGGCTTGCCACTGAATTAAGCTTCAAAGAATATTTAGAAAATTGATTTGGTTTCTCATTGTCCTGTGGTTGTAGATGTTTAATTTGATCCAGATCTTCCCATTGTAAGCCCACTGTAGTGCTAAAATAGCTATGTAGCTGCACAAATGATTATAGATACTCTTAAGGTGAATGAGGTTTCCATCACTGTTTAAATTGTTGGAGTGACGTTTAACTCCTCTTCCAAACCTAGATTCTTAGGACAATCAGTTATATCATTTATCAGATTTCTTCTGGTTTCTGTGTGCTGCTGTATGCAGTAGCACTCCCTCCTCCTTTTCCCTTGATTTATTTTGCCAGACGTTTGTTGTATTTATTAGTCTTTTAAAATAGCAAGTTTTTTATTACTCACCTTTATAGTTGTTTTTTTCTATGTATTTAATTTCTGATATTTTCTATATTGTTTCATCCTCTATTTCTCAGTTTTCTAATAATTTCTTGAGCTTAACCTCAGTTTTTAAATTTTCAATGTTTTTCCTTTTATGTAAAAATTCTTTAAAAGATTTTGTACATTGTCCCCTATACACACACACACACAGAGTTTTACAGTAATACGTAAATGTAGTCATAAACCTGCTTTTCCTTAGTGTGACTTTCCCCCCCAACATCCCTAATATTTTTATCTTCTTGCTCTCCCTGTGTACTTATATTAATAAACTATGATGAATTCTTCCATGTTTCTATTGGTATCCATATAGTTCTGAGTTGTTGTTGTTTAGTCTCTCAATCATGTCTGACTCTTTTGGGACCCCAGGGACTGTAACTCACCAGGCCCCTTTGTCCATGGGATTTCCCAGGCAAGAACACTGGAGTGGGTTGCCATTTTCTTCTCCAGGAGATCTTCCTGACCCAGGATGGAACCTACATCTCCTGCATCGGCAGGCAGATTCGTTACCACTGAGCCACCTGGAAAACCCATAAGATTCTAAATAGATATTTTGGCCACCCATTCCAGGATGCATGCTGGGAAAATCCCATGGATAGAGGAGCCGGGCAGGCTGTAGTCCACAGGACAGCAAAGAGTCAGATGCGGCTGAGTGACCGAGGACAGACAATACACACACATACCAAATGTTTGATAGATTGTTCAGCTTACACAGACGGAGCCATAGTGTATGATCTTTCAGGCATCTTCCTTTTCTCACCCAACAGCTCCTTTTAGAAGTGTTTCCAAGATGGCAATGATGACCCTGTATGCAGGACAGCAAAAAAGACACAGATGTGTATAGCGGACTTTTGGACTCAGAGGGAGAGGGAGAGGGTGGGATGATTTGGGAGAATGGCATTGAAACATGTATAATATCATGTAAGAATCGAAATGCCAGTCTATGTCTGATGCAGGATATGACACGCTTGGGGCTGACGCGCGGGGATGACCCAGAGAGATGTTGTGGGGAGGGGGGTGGGAGGGGGGTTCATGTTTGGGAACGCATGTACACCTGTGGTGGATTCATGTCAATCTATGCCAAAACCAATACAGAATTGTAAAGTAAAAATTAAAAATAAATAAATAAATTTAAAAGAAAACAAAAAAAATAAAAAAAAATAAAAAAATAAAAAAAAAGAAGTGTTTCCAAGTCCTTGCATAGTTTTAATTAATTTTCTATAAACGGAATACATACTATTTCATGTGAATGTTCCATAGTTTACTCAGTCTTTTATCTATTAATGGGCATTCACTTGATTTCCAGTACATTCTACTTAGAAAAACACTGAAATAAACACCCCAGAATTCATGCCTTTATGTACTTATGCTTTCATTTCCATAGATATATATTCTGAATTGAAATGGTTCATTGAAGGGAATATGTATTATTAATTTTAATAGATGTTGGAAATTTTGCTATCTACAAATGCTGTGGCCTTCACATTTCCACGAGTAATATGTGAAAGTACTTCTAAGTGTAACCCCCTTGGCAACACTCTATTAATTTGATTTTAGGAGCTTTGTAGTATAGCCTGATACTTAGTGTTCTTTTTTTGTGACTATTCCTGTGCATTTATTCTTTCACAAGGTATTGAAATGTGTATAGAAATGGCAAACTTATTAATGTAATAGAATGGAACATCCAGACATTGATCCTAAAATATTTGTGATAAAGAAAGATTATTTAAAATCTTTTGGATTTGATTATATACCTTGAAGAAAATAAAAAATAGATTACCCTAATAGATGGTCTTAGTCTCCCCTGGCTGTCATAACAAAATATCATGGACTGGTGGCTTAAACAACAGAAACGTATTTTCTCACAGTTCTGGAGGCTGCAGAGTCCAATATCAAGTTCTTGGTAGTGTTCGGTTTCGGGTGGGGATTCTCTTTCTGACTTGAAGACAGTCATTTTCTCACTGTGTCCTCACATGATGAGAGAGTGATCCATCTCTCATGTCTCTTCTTACAAAGGTATTAATTCTATAGTGTCAAGAGTTCCACCCTAATGACCTCATCTAACCTCATTTTAGGCCATATATTCAAATATAGTCATTAGGGGTTAGGGCTTCAATGTATAAATTTTGAGTGGACAGAACTCAACCCATAGAACACATGATGTACAAAAAATTCTATATAGATTGAAATATATATGTAAGGAAAATGAATAAATATCTTACAACGTATCCAGGGAATAACATGTACAATCTGGGACCTTGAGAACTGGCTAACCATAGTTAGAGACCCAGAAGCTTTAAAAGCAGAATATTTGTCTATATAAAACAAACTTAAACTCTGTATGATAAAAGATGCCATAGACAAAAGCAATGGACAGAATCAATAAATAATAGATCTGAAAAAATTAAATATTGCTGAAAGATCAAGACATGGTATCTGTAAACTAAAAATGTGCTTACAGCTTGACAAGAAAAGATAATGTAACAGTAAAATGATTTGAAACGGCAATTCAATATTTCTCTTTTTTACATACAGTGAAAACCCAATAAGTGTTTGCAATGTATATACAACTGTGTAGCTGCCATACTAGTCAAAATATAGAATACCACCAACACTTCAAAAGATTTCTTCCTGTCCTCTCCTGGTCAATATCACCACCCCAGAGGTAACTTCTGTTCTGATTTCTACCACCATAGATAAACTGGGTCTGTTCAGGCATGTCTAACAAGATCATATAGTATGTGCTTGCAATCATCAGAGTCCAGTCAGAAGATGGAAACTGCTGGCTTCACTCGTGCTAATATCTGTGAGATTGACTCATGTTGCTCTATGTTTGAGTGCCTTGTTCTTATTTGTTGCTGTGCAGTATTTCATACCTGATATAGAAAATTTTATCACTTTTTTCTGTTGTTGGACATTTTGACCATTTCTAGGATTTGACTGGGATGAATAAATGAATATAAAATTCTGTACATCCCTCTGTACATATGCACTCATTTCTCCTGTACACATACACAGGAGTACTCTTTGCAGGTTTTACTACTATGTTCACAAGAGAGGTTGACATGCAATTCTTTAAATGTCTCCTGTAATGTTTGTTCTTCAGTGTATTAGTGAAACAAATAAAAATAGCCATTGAATTAGATTTGTTAATATTTTGATTTGACTTATTTCTTCTTTATTCAGGAAGGATATTAATCTCAAGTTTTTGTTTCTTACAATGTTCTTGTCAGGTTTTAAGAACAAGATTATACCGAACTATGATAGAAGTTGGCAAGTGTTCATTGTTTTTCTGTTTTCTGGAAGAGTTTCAAAAAGATTTGTTTTATTTCATCCTCTGTTATCTGATAGTGAAGCCTTGTAGTTACAGGATTGTCCTCACTTTCAATTTCTCCCAGTAAAAGTTTTGGTAATTGTGTTTTTCAAGAAATTTGTTCATTGCATGTATTTAGTAAATTTATTGGAATAAAATTTTTCATAATATTCTCTTATCCTTTAAATGTCAACAAATTCTATAATAATATAACTGTTTATTCCTGATACTCATAACTTGTGTTTGCTCTTTGTTTTATTTCTTCATCTCACTATTGTTTTATTTTATTGATCTTTTCAAGAATCAACTTTTAGCTGTATTAATTCTCTATTTTATGTCTATTTCTCATAATTTTTTCTACTTCTATTTTTGTTTTTGTTAACATTTGGGGGGCTTAATTTGGTAATTTTTTCAAGTTTATTGAGTTAGAAGCTTAGATAATTGATTTTCAACTTTTTTCCCCTAATATATGCACATAAAAGCCTTTTGATGAAAGTGAAAGAGAAGAGTGAAAAAGTTGGCTTGAAGCTCAACATTCAGAAAATGAAGATCATGGCATCCAGTCCCATCACTTCATGGGAAATAGATGGGGAAACAGTGTCAGACTTTATTTTTTTGGGTTCCAAAATCACTGCAGATGGTGACTGCAGCCATGAAATTAAAAGAGGCTTACTCCTTGGAAGAAAAGTTATGACCAACCTAGATAGCATATTCAAAAGCAGAGACATTACTTTGCCGACTAAGGTCCATCTAGTCAAGGCTATGGTTTTTCCAGTGGTCATGTATGGATGTGAGAGTTGGACTGTGAAGAAGGCTGAGCGCTGAAGAATTGATGCTTTTGAACTGTGGTGTTGGAGAAGACTCTTGAGAGTCCCTTGGACTGCAAGGAGATCCAACCAGTCCATCCTGAAAGAGATCAGTCCTGGGTTTTCTTTGGAGGGAATGATGCTAAAGCTGAAACTCCAGTACTTTGGCCACCTCATGTGAAGAGTTGACTCATTGGAAAAGACTCTGATGCTAGGAGGGATTGGAGGCAGGAGGAGAAGGGGACGACAGAGGATGAGATGGCTGGATGGCATCACTGACTCGATGGACGTGAGTCTGAGTGAACTCCAGGAGTTGGTGATGGACAGGGAGGCCTGGCGTGCTGCGATTCATGGGGTCGCAAAGAGTCGGACATGTCTGAGCAAATGAACTGAACTGAACTGATGCACATAAATAGATACTTTCCTTCCAGGTCCTACTTTAGCTTCATTTCACAAATTTAGATATCAGTATTTGAGATATTCAGTACTCAGGTAAAAGTATCTTCTAAATTCCATTTAGATTTCCATTTTGCATGTGGGTTATTTAGAGCTATGTTAACTAAGTTTCAATCACTTGGAAATTTTCTAGTTATCTTTCTGTTATTGAATTTTAATTTAATTTCACATTCATCAGAGTACACATTGAATTATTTTCTTCTTTGGAGTTCTTTTTAAATAATTGTTTCTATTTCTTCCTTTTTAATAACTTTATTTATTTTTGGCTGTGCTGGGGCTTCACTGGTGCTTGGGCTTTTCTCTAGTTGCAATTAGAAGGGGCTACTTTCTAGTTGTGGTGCACAGGCTTCTCATTGGGGTGGCTTCTCTTGTTGTGGAGCACAGGCTCTCGGGGGCACTAGCTTCAGTAGTTGCCTCCCGGGCTCAGTAGTTGCGGCTCCTAGGCTCTAGAGCACAGGCTCAGTAATTGTGGCACATGGGCTTAGTTGCTCCTTGGCATGTGGGATCCTCCCGGATCAGGGATCAAACTCGTGTCTCCTGCATTGATTGGCAGGCAGATTCTTTACACTGAGCCACCAGGAAAGCCCTGGAATTCTTTTAAGACTTGATCTGTAGCCTGCACTGCAGTCTGTTTTGATAAATGGTATATGTGTTCTTGCAACAAATATGGATTCTGCATTGTTGAATACATCCCATTTGGTCAGATTGATCAGATTTGGTCATATTATTCCAATCTTCCATAGACTCATTTTTTCTCTGATTGTTTTATGATAAACTTGGATACATGTATTAAAATATCCAACCCTTATAGCTTTGTCTGTTTCTCCTATTGGTTCTTCTTAAAGTTTGTATATAGTAGAGGTTTATTACTAAGTACTTTCAACTTGAGGAGAGCTATATGTTCCAATAGAACTGACTGTTTAATTATTGCTTTATGTGTTTCTCTTTTTCTCTTATTATAACTCTTCCTTTAATATTCCTTTCTCTGATGTTAATATAGCCATACCTTCTTTCTTTTGCTTAGTGTTTAAATATCATTGGTATATATTTTTCATCCTTTTACCTTCAATTTATCCCTTATATTTGAAATGTATTTCTTGTAATTAACACACATGCTGGTCTTGTTTTTTCTTACTTCATAGGAAATCTTTTAATTGAAGTATTTATTTTAATTCAAGGCAGCTACTTATAAAATTGAGGTTAAGGTCGTCAAATTTACCATGTTGGTATTTTTTGTATGTCCTTTCTGTTCTTTGCTCTATTACTGCCTGTTTCCTATATATGAGGTATTTATTATGTATTTTCACTAGTCCATTTAATCTTCTCTCAATATCATCTTTTTGTGATTACCCAGAAATTATGAAATGCATTCTGAACTTATTATAATCTACCTACAATTAATATTTTATCACACTCAGAACACTGCTTCAACTTTACTGTAGTTTAACTCCACTTATCTCATTTCTGTTTTTTTCTTTTTTTATCATATATTTCTCTCAACATCTGTTGCACTTTTCACAAGACATTGCTACTAATGTTGATTTAAACCATCCACATATTTCTTAAAGTGAACCCATATATTTACCCTCTTCATTGCTGGTCATTCTTTCTTGAACTGTTGTACAAGAAGGAGTAAATTTTCTTCATTCCAAAAAGTTTCATTTCTTGCAATGTGAATCTGTGGACCACAAATTCTCTCCTTTTGTGTTTTTCTGAAAATGTCTTTGTTTTGCCTTCATTTCTTAAGGATGGTTTTTCTGAGTAGAATTGTACACTGGCAGTTGCTTTGTTCAGAGCTTTAAGAGGCCATTCCTTTTGTTTTCTGGCATTGCTGGTATCTGTTGATAAGTGAGTTGTCTTTGTCTCTTTTGTTTCTCTGAAGGCAGTTTCTCCTTTTGGTTTGGAATTTTTAGATTTTCATTTTGACATTGGTGCTCAGAGCAGTTTTTTAGGAGGCTTGAGGTGAATCAGGAAGACCCTGGAGTAGCAACGTTGTTTCCTTGTCTGCTGTGTCATGACCACCTCCCGACCCCCATCATGACTAGTGGGACATGCCTCCCACTTCCTGTCATGAGTTATGGGACGAGACCTAGATGGTCCTTCACACTCTTTGCAGTTCCAAGATCTATGTGTCTCTGGCTCAGCAGGATGGTGCCAGAACTGGACTGAGAGCCCAGGAACTTGAGTTGAAGTCTGAGCCCTTTCCTTACCTCCTATGACCTTGAGTAGCTCAGTTCCCACTCTGAATACCAGTTGTCTTGTCTATAATAATAGAAAGGTGGGCTGTGGTTGCCAGTACCCCTTACTCTAAACTTCTGCAACCTGAAGTCATTAGAGTCATCAAGTTGAGGGGAGACTTCTGCAGCACTGGACCAGGAATCATGGATTCTGGCTTCTAATTCTATAGTTTAGTAACTAGAAGTGAATAATGATGATGATGACAATACCAAGTATTCACTGAACATGTAATGATGTTCTAGTCTCTATGTTGTGTACTTTGCCTGCACTATCTTACTTAAGCCTCAAAATAAATCACAGTTGAGTTCAGTCATTCAGTCATGTCTGACTCTTTGTGACCCCATGGACTGCAGCACACCAGGCTTCGCTGTCCATCGTCAACTCTGGAAGCTTGCTCAAACTCATGTTCATTGAGTCAGTGATGCCATCCAACCATCTCATCCTCTGTCATCCCCTTCTCCTCCCACCTTCAATCTTTCCCAGCATCAGGGTCTTTTCCAGTGAGTCAGTTCTTCACATCAGGTGGCAAAAATGTTGGAGTTTCAGCTTCAGCATCAGTCCTTCCACTGAATATTCAGGACTGACTTCCTTTAGGGTTGACTGGTTGGATCTCCTTGCAGTCCAAGGGACTCCCAAGAGTCTTCTCCAACAGCACAGTTCAAAAGCACCAGTTCTTCAGTGCTCAGCTTTCTTTATAGTCCAACACTCATATTCATGCATGACTATGGTAAAAACCATAGCTTTGGCGAGATGGACCTTAGTTAGCAAAATAATGTCTCTGCTTTTTAATATTCTGTCTATGTTGACCATAGCTTTTCTTCCAAGGAGCAAGTATCTTTTAATTTCATGGCTGCAGTCACCATCTGCAGTGATTTTGGAGCTCCCCAACATAAAGTCTCTCACTGTTACCATTGTTTCCCCATCTATTTGCCATGAAGTAATGGGACCACATGTATGAAGAACTACAAGACCTTCTAGAACTAACACCCAAAAAAGATATCATTTTCATTATAGGAGACTGGAATGCAAAAGTAGGAAATCAAGAAATACCTGGAGTAATAGGCAAATTTGGCTTTGAAGTGTAAAATGAAGCAAGGCAAAGTCTAACAGAGTTTTACCAAGAGAACTCACTGATCATAGCAAACACCCTCTTCCAACTACCCAAGAGAAGACTCTACACATGGACATCACCAGATGGTCAATACGAAAATCAGATTGATTATATTCTTTGCAGCTAAAGATGGAGAAGCTCTATACAGTCAGCAAAAACAAGACTGGGAGCTGGGATCCCAAGACTGGGATCTGGCTGTGGCTCAGATCATGAGATCCTTAGTGCAAAATTTAAATTTAAATTGAAGAAAGTAGGGAAAACCCCTAGACCATTCAGGTATGACCTAAATCAAATCCCTTATGATTATACAGTGGAAGTGATGAATAGATTCACAGGATTAGATCTGATAGAGTACCTAAAGAACTATGAATGGAGGTTTGTGACATTGTACAGAAGGCAGTGATCAAGACCATCTCCAAGAAAAAGAAGTGCAAAAAGTCAAAGTGGCTGTCTAAGAAGGCCTTAGAAATAGCTGAGAAAAGAAAAGAAGTGGAGGAAAAAGGAGAAAAGGAAAGATATACCCATTTGAATGCAGAGTTCCAAAGGATAGCACAGAGGGATAAGAAATAAACCTCAAAGTAGCTTTTATTATTTTCCATTTTACAGATGAGACAATCGGTCCACAAAGAAGTTAAGTATCTTACCTCAGGCCACAGAGTGAGGAAGAGGAGGAACAAAAATTGGAACCTGCGGAGTTTGGCCCCAGGGCACATGCTGCCCTCCTGCCTTTGCTGACACTTCATCACTTCAGTATGAACTGCAGCTTCATAATTGAATCATTATAATGGATCAATGTTTGCAACATTTTAGAATTTATAAAACATTTTAAAATCATGTTCACCTGATCAAATCCTCTTAACATTGGTTTTACGGCCTCGATTTTGAAGCTGGGAAGACCGAAGATTGAAAAAGTTAAGTGACTTTGCAGAAATTCACAAATTGGTTGGTAGCAGAGACATTACTTAGACGAGTGCTCCTGACTCAGAGTTCAGGGATTCTTTTCCTGCAGCATGGCAGCTAACTCTGTGAAAAGAAAAATAATCACCTCCCAACAGCCTGCCTCACACGTGAGAATGTGAGAAAGTGTTTTGGAAGGTGTAAAATATCCTACAAACACGTGTCCTCCTGGCTTTAAGTTCAAAAGCAAGTCCCCATCCTCCTTGTACACTATCCATCCACAGCACTTTTCAACGCACTCCTTAATGAGCTGGCCGTGGTGCTGAAGATGGGAACTGACACAGGAAGCAGGTCCTCTTTCCCTCAGGCATTTCATCTGCTGGAGTCTCTGACACCCCGCCGGTCCCCATAGTCAGGTGGACATGACAAGTTAATTCTGCAGCAGGCTGGGCTGGAGCCAGCCTGGCAGCCATGTAATGAGAAGGGCCCTTGTTGCTGCCGGTGGGAAGGGGGAAAGTTAGAAATGACAAGCTGATTATCAGAGACAAATTGAATTATGGAGAAAGCAAAATGATATCTCTTGGTTCCCCTGGAAAATTGTTCTGTCCACCTGGAATGACTTGGTATCAGGAAGAGGGACTGATAAGGAAGGCAGGTTGGTGACTACTTTGCAGTAAGAAAAATTCAGGATGCCATTGGAAGTTGACAATTCCACACACACACACACACACACACACACACACACACACAAACAACAGGAAAGATTGTCCCTGATTTTTAGGATTCACAGAATCACAGGACCCATAGGGGCTTTGCAGTAACTGACATTGAATCCTCAGTAGCTCTTGTCCACCCTGACCCTGATTCTTTAATGCAGCTCTCCCTGCCCCCATCCCCATGGCCCACACAAGCAGTGGCCAGTAAGGTGGAGCTGAGAACACGCTAACTCCCTTGGTGACAACAGTGTCTAGCGGAAGCAGTCCAGTTCACCAAAGACCACATGGCCCAAGAGCAGTCTCCCTCGAAGCTTGCTTTCTTCCTCCCCTACCTTAGTTCTGTTCTCATTTGTGCCTGAATTTTGACCTGGTTAATCACTTTTAGACTTGGTTAACTTCAGTTTGTTTGGGTTTGCTTTGAATTTGCCTGTTCATCTGTTTCCTCTCTCCTCTGATAAGCACCTCTCAGTCTGGCTGTCTGGCTGTCACCCCTTGTCACTTAGATCACAGCACTCTCCGCATGACTGATACCTGGCCAGATCTCCCCACCCAGCTCCATCTTAGACCCAGGCTCTTTCCCAGACTTGGGGGTTATTAAATACAAAGTTGACACTTATCCCCAGTGACTTACTCCAGACCACAGAGCAAGGGGAAAAAAATGAAGAATTGTCCCAGAATTAGAGTGGTGGGTAATAATACCAACACTGACAAAACTACCACCAGTGCTGTTACTACAGTTTGCAGTAACAGCTGTCAATGTAGTCAATGTACAGTGAGCATTCATGTGCTGGTCTGAGCACATTCTTTGCAGTTCATCTATTATTATCCCATTTTGCTGATTATAAAACCCTGAGGTTCTGAGGTTGCATAATTTTCCAAAGGTCAGAAGGGTAGTCAGCACTCCATATGGAGTGCAGGAGAGTGTGGGAATGTGGATTTACTTTCTGGGGCCCATGTTGATCCAAAAGGGAGCAGAACAGTAAGACTCTCCATGTAGTAAGTCAAGAGAAAGCTCTGGTATTTCAAATGATGAGAAGTTGACTCAAGGTTGCTTGCAGGCAGTGATCCAGGAAGCCAGGAGGGCAGGTTTCAGAGTTTGTTTCCTTTAGGACATACCAGGGATATGGGGCTGCCGTTCCATTTCCCCCCGGGTGTCTTGGTTCTACTTCTTTGTAGTTTGGCTTTGATCTCAGGCTGACTTCTCAGGTCAACACTATAGATGCTGACAGCTCCTGGGGCTACCTGGTCCCTCACTCACATCCAGAAGCAGAGAGATGATTTTTATCTGCCAACCACTGAATGAAAGTCTTGAAACTCATTCCCTTGTGACAACATCAGTCCTGTACCCACAGGAGAATGCCATGTACTGGTTGGCGGACACCTGGGAGAGTGCATCCCTCTGGCTTGGGTGCCTTGTCTCCCATGGGCAAGGGCACACAGGATTGAGGTGATGCAGTTTAGTTTGCAACTCCTGTATTGTGTGAGTTCATGAGCTCTTTCTTTCATCTCTGGCATCATAAATATCTACCAAAAAAGGGTGAATTGTGCCAGGTAGACCTACTTCTTAGCTATCTTGTCATCTTTGCAGCTGTAATTCCTAGGAAATAACTGTAATCCAACCACCTCCCACCACTGGAGATGGGAAGAGGAATGCAGGCAACTGGCAAGGGG
This sequence comes from Oryx dammah, assembly GCF_014754425.2. NCBI lineage: Eukaryota > Metazoa > Chordata > Mammalia > Artiodactyla > Bovidae > Oryx > Oryx dammah. The sequence goes on along the minus strand of NW_024070213.1, from coordinate 45,640,468 downwards.
GAGGAAATGAGCTGGAGGCCACCAGTTGTTCTCTGTAGTCACCCACCCAGTCTTTGAAAGGTAACTGAAGTCTCATCCCAATTCATTTCTTAGGGATGAGAGAAGAAGTAGATAGAGAAGTAAATAGAGCATACAGGCTACACCCAGAGTCACTGGCAGGCAGTAGGGGTTCAGTGTGAATAGGTCAATAACTTTAACATCCCAGAAAGAACATCAGAATCCTCCACTTATGTTCCAGACACCTGCTCCCTCTGGCCATTGGGCCAACCTCAGATCACAGGGGAACTGAGCTGATGGGTAGACTTCTGTCCCGGAAGGAAAAGTACAAGAATGCAAGCGCTGAGGCATGACTTGATCTCAAGTTGTTATCTTCTGAAGGTGGGGCCTTTTATCTTCTCTCTGTTCTGTGCTTCTGTTTCTGACAGATCTCCTGTTTCTCACCAGCGGGTTTGAATCCTGATTTTGACCCTAATATTGACCCCCCCCTTTTTTTGCCCTTTAGTTCCCTAGATTCAACTCCTTTAGGCTCATCTTTAATTTTTAAATTTTAGACCTCAGCCATTATCACTCCTTACAGCTACTCTCAGGGATAATCATGACAACAATCACCATTTATTGAGTTCCTACTCTGTGACTTGAGTTTTAAAGATATTTTCTAACAATATTGCAAGGTTGGTTATCATTATTTCCATTTTACCTATGGGACAACAGATGCTCAGAATGGTTAAATCTCTTGCCCCAAATCTCTCAGTTTACTAAATGTCAGTCGTGAGGATCAAAGTCCTTCCTGTCTACCTCTAGTCTCCTGCTTTTCACAATATTCCACCATATCTCACAGAACAAGTGAGAGCAGAGAATCAGGTTGGAAGACCATCTTCATGTAAGAGGGGACAGATGTGTACATGGTCCGCAACTCCATTCCCCAGGGTTTTACCCTCCATTTGGGTCTCTTCCTGGCTGGTTCCTGCTGTGACACCGTGCCAGGGCCCCAAGGGCCACAGTTACCCTTTCAACATTCCAACCCAAGCTTGACAAAACTCCTTTTTCTTCTATTTCTTTAACACAACTGAGACAGGCTAGTATTTTCAGAAAGAGTTTTACTAAACACTAAGAGAAACTGAAAGGAAATAATTGCAGTGAATACAGGCAGTATAAAAATAGCTAGCGCTCCAAATACATATTTCTGGCTCTAAGAATCACAGTGAGAACAGCAGAAAGCTTTTCCGTGGTCCAAACCTAATGCTAAGGAAGTGGTCCCTCCTCAACTCTCTCTCCCCACCAAAAGCTGCTATAAAGTCCATTTTAGTGGAGCTCAGCCATACCTATACTTCTGACACGGGCTGAGAGTCAAGATCTGACGGGGGAAGGAAGAATGAGTACAGCAAGACATGGCTGTGGGACCCACATCTCCCTGAATAATCTCATCTAGTTCCATGATCTTGATCACCATCCATATGATGATGCCTCTAGCCAGGATTTCTCTCTTAAAGCCTACTGGAAATCTCTGCTTGGATGTGCTGTGGATAAATGAGAGTCTCTCTACTTAAACTCCCTGGAGAAGGAAATGGCAACCCACTCCAGTATTCTTGCCTGGATAATCCCATGGACGGAGGAGCTTGGTGGGCTACAGTCCACAGGTCGCAAAGAATCGGACACGACTGAACGACTTTACTTTCACTTTCACTTTCATACTTAAACTCATCACCTCTCTCCCTCCAAAATCCTACCACTCTACCAGTAAACAGAACCACCAATCACCCAGTTGAGCAAGAGAGATACCAGGAGAAAAGTCATTCCTGACTTTCCACCCAGGCACAATTGGCCATTAAGTTCTGCCAGTTTCCCGCAGGCCCCACCCCCACCCCAAATCTCTTCACATTTCCCCATCACCTCCACTGCTACCCACATTCAAGTCACCTTTATCTGTTACCAAGAGTGCTGTCTCAGCCTGCCTCCTGACTAGTTTGACTACCTCTAGTTTTACTTCCTTGAGTCTTCTCTAGACTTGGGGTAACACTTTTTAAACACAAATTGATTTATGCCATTTTTCTTCCCTGAAACTCTCCAGGAAGCCTCTGTTGCCCTGAGAACAAAATATGAAATATAATCTGATGCTGCTTATTTCTCCAGGCTCATGTCTCAGACACCCCATGTACTTCTTATACTTTGTACCTTGTACCTGGCCCCTGCTCTTGTCATTCTGAACCACACTGATCTCCTCTGATCTGCTACTTTGACATCAAGTCTTCAAGTATGCTCTTCTCTCTGGATGGAGGACCGTTGTCCCAAGCTCCCTTGCCTGCTTTCACTTGTTAGGTCTTAACTTAGATGTAACTAGCCCCTGAATGTTCTCTATATCCCATAAAACAGAGGTTAAGTGCCTTTTCCTATGGGTCCTAACTTAATCACTTATTAACATCTTCTAACTCTTATGAATATCTTCCCAATTAAAAGGGTATGTGGGAAAAGTAATCATGTCATCTCAGTCCCTGTTATGTCACCACTTATTATCATAGGGACAGGCACAGATGGGGTTACACTCAACAAATGCCTGATAAATAGATGAACTGATAGATGAGTGAATGAAAATAGGGTAAGCAGAAACTTGGATGGAGATAACATGATTAATGTGATTAAACATTGGTGTAGGAAACAAAAAAATAATTCATTTAACAAAACATTTCCAAAATGTCTCCTCTGTATCAGGCCATGTGCTGGATAACGTGACCCAAGACATAAGGATCAGACTTCTTTTTAATGCGCAAGTCCCTCATCTTGGACCATTCAACTCTTGTTACACTTTCACAACTGTGAATTTCACCTTTTGGCAGGCCTAACTATGTATTTCAAGTAAGTTCCTGGGGACTTTGTCAGACCCAGTTTATAGCAGCAGAATTAAGCTTTAAAAGAAAAATTAGCTCCTTTCTCTTTTTTCTTCTCTCCTTTCCCTTTGTTTTCCTTTCCTTTTCTTATCTCTTTTCCTATTTAAGTGAAAACCTATGCCATGCCTGTCTCTCCCACTTTCATTTTCCCTTTTTAACTCATTTGTGATGCTCCAGATCTCACTTCTATTGTGATTTACTTAAAAATGTATTGGTGGGACCATAGCTAATGCAATTCTGAAGGTGGTGTATGAGCATCTTAACTGATTACCCAGGATCCTGTGACTGACAGATCCCCAGTGGAGCATCCAGGCGGAGGAGAAGGTTGGTGAGTGAAGGCACTGCGGAGTTGGAAAGGGATTAGTGTTAATTCCTCCCAGACACCTCCTTGTGATGTTTCTCGGTCAATAAGAGCTTAGATAGGGGAGAAGGTTTAAACACAGTCCTGCCTATTCTCATCACCTGCTAATCCCCTGCTCTTCATTCCCACCATAGGCCCTGGTGCAGGAGCCTTAGGCATGGATCTGCTGAGGCACACAGAGCCCTTGAAGGCCTTCTTTCCTGCTTCTGGACCTGTTAGGAGAACCCTGAGTGGCAAAGACTTCCAGTGTTGTTTCTAGGCAGATGTGAGATGTGATCAGAAGCTGCTGCGTGGTCTACGAGGATGGTGGCAGGGCAAAGTAGGAAAAGACTGGGCGATGGGCACAAGATAGAGAGAAAGTGAGGAAGCTGAGAGGGCCCTCATCAGCATCTTGTCACAACTCTGCTCTGCAGCCCCAGTGGTTGTGGCAGACAGACTCTAGGGTGGTTCCAATGATCCTCAACTCCAGGTGTTCACACCCCTGTGTAAGTTCTTTCCCTTCAGTGGGGATGGGCCCTGCCACTCACTTCTAACCATTGGACATGTCAAAGGTGATAAGACCTCCTGTGAGCAGGTTATGTAAGGCTCATTTTGCTGACCAGTTCACTTGGGCTTTCCTTGTGGCTCAGCTGGTAAAGAATCCACCTGCAATGTGGGAGACCTGGGTGTGATCCCTGGGTTGGGAAGATCCCCTGGAGAATGGAAAGGTTACCCACTCCAGTATTCTTGCCTGGAGAATTCCATGGACTGTATAGGGGTCACAAAGAGTCAGACACGACTGAGTGACTTTCACTTCACTCTAGACAATCAAATCTTTCTCTCTCTCTCTCTGACTTTGAAGAAGTGAGCCACTAGGAATCTTACAACTAAGATTGGAACTGACTGCTGCAAGCAAACTAAATGAGCTTGGAAAAGGACCTCTAGCCTCAGATGAGGTCCAGGTCTGGTCGACACCTTGCCTGCAGCCTTGTGACCCCTGAGCAGAGAACTATAAGCCATGTTGGAACTCCTGATGTACAGAGACTGTGAGATAATAAATGTGTAATATCTATAATAAACATGTAATGTCTGCAGTGGCAGAAACCAACAGTGATAAAAAATGAATGGAGTGGTCCCTTTTCCTTCCTGCCTTGAGCACTAGGGCCTGGATGTTATTTCTTCCATCATCACAAATGCCTCTTGGAAAAGGACAGTAAATCCATTCACACTTACGTGAACTTAACTAGCTACTCTGCCAACAGAAGCTCTCATACACAGGGAGCCTTAAAAGCCGTGGTTCCTTGTAAATAAAGCTGGTGTATATTAACCCTTTATCAAATATATTAGGAATTCATACAACTCAGTAGCAAGAAAAAAAATCTGATTTAAAAATGGTTAAAGAAAGTGAATAGACATTTTCCCAAAGAAGACATACAGATGTCCAACAGGTACATTAAAAGATGCTTACTATCACTAATCATTTGGGAAATGCAAATCAGAACCACAGCAAGATATCACCGCATACCTTTTACGATGGCTGTTATCAAAAAGACGAGACCACAAATGCTGATAAAGATGGAGAGGAAAGGAAACCTTTATGCATTGTTGGTGGGAATGTAAACTGATGCATCCAGGATCAAAAACATCATGAAGATTCCTCCAGAAATTAAAAATAGAACTACCATATGACCCAACAGTCTCACTTGGGATATATATTCAAAATGAAATCACTATCTTGCAGAGATACCTGCATTCCTGTGTTCACTGCAGCTTTGTTTATAGTAACTAAGACATGGAAACAACCTAAGTGTCCACTGATGTATGAATGGATAAAGACGTTGTGATGTATATCTATCTATGTGTGTGTGTGTGTGTGCGCGCGCGTGTGCATGTGTGCTAAGCCACTTCAGGTTGTGTCCAACTCTGTGACCATATAGCCTGTAGCCTGCCAGATTCCTTTGTCCATGAGATTCTCCAGGCAAGAATACTGGCGTGGGTTGCCATGCCCTCCTCCAAGAGATCTTCCCAACCCAGGGATCAAATCCATCAAACTTCCGTCTCTTACGTCTCCTGCATTGACAGGAGGGTTCTTTACCACTAGCACCACCTGGGAAGCCAAATCTATATGCGTATATATGTATATATGGTCTTAGATGTTTTATTCATCCATAAAAAGGAAAGGAAATTTTGTGATTGTGACATGGATGAAACTTGAGGGCATTATGCTAAGTGAAAAATTCAGAGAAAGACAAACCTGATCTAATTTATACGTGGTATTTAAAAAAGCCTAACTCATAGAAATAAACAGTAAAATAGTGGCTATGAAGGGCTGGGGGATGGGGGAAAGGGGGAATGTTGGTCAAAGGGGTCAAACTTCTGGGGATCTAATATACAGCCTGGTGACTATAGCTGAAAATGCCATACAACATACTTGAGAATTGTTAACAGCATAGATTTTTAACTGTTATCATCACCTGCACACACACACAAAAAAACAGTAATTATGTGAGGAGATGGAAGTGCTAAATAACCTTCTTGTGATAATCATTTTACAAATATACACATATATCAAATTACTGCAATGAACACCTTAAACTGACACATGTTATACGTCAATAATGGTCTAATAAAGCTGGGAAAAAATGGTTTATTGGTTGTTTGTGGCTATTTAATTTAGATAATTCACTATGTCTTGAATTATGTCCCCTCTTTGGGGGAAGGAAGGTGGATAGTGGTAGCACTTTAAATTTTTCTCTCTTTTAAACTGTTCTTTGCTTGACAGATTTTCATGATCTGCTATTTTCGCTCTACTGGGGAGAAAATTACTTTCATTGTCAGTTTCAAAACCCCCTTTCTCAAAGCAAATCCTCTTTAGGCCTGAGTGGGTTGCCCCAGGCCAGAGGCTCTAGACCCACTCAGATTCCCAGTTAAAAGACAGCACCATATCCCCCATGCCTCTCGTGGGTGGAAGCAGCCTTCTGAGAGGGTGCAGGTATGAGCACAGGGTTTGGATATCCAGGTGAGAATAGCTTTTACTTTTTTCACTTAGATTGAATGAGCAGGAGCTCTAAAATCAGAAAGAATTAATTATTGCTTTCTGTAAGCTATTTACTGATGGTGAGCAAGTTATTTAACTTATCCTGGTACCCCTTTTCTTTCTTTCTTTTCTTTTATTAAAAATGATGCAGAACTACTTATCTGGTTATTTATTTATTTATTATTAATTTTTTTTATTTTTGCCATGCCATGGGCCTGTGGGATCATAGTTCCCTGACCAGGGATAGAACCTGCATCCCCTGCATTGGAAGCGCAGAGTCTTGACCACTGGACTGCCAGGGAAGTCCCCTGGTGCCCTTTTTAGCATACAATTATTGCAAACATTGGATGAGATAAGTGGTAAGGAGTCCTCAGCACCACATCTAGCCCCTGGCTTCTCATTCAACTTATGCTAATTTTTTCTCCTCTGTGTTTTAGAGCAGGGCAGTGAGCAAGAACTAGGACAAACTGAAATTTCTCAGAGATGAAAAGCTATATATAAGAGCAGTCAGCTTGCTTCTTCTCCACCCTTTCCCCCTGATTTCTCCTCTTTTCTTTCCTTCTCTCTCCTGAGCAAATACATTCAAAGTGCTTAGAATAGGGCCTGGCCACGAATCCTAATTTTTCTGTTGTTGTTAGTATTTCTGTTGTAACTGTCATTATCTTCATCATCATCATCATCATTACCACTGCCATCTTCATCATCACCGTCATCATCTTTATCATCACCATCATCACCACTATCATCATCACCACCACCATCATCATCGTCATCATCACTGTTACCACCACTACCATCTTCATCATTACTGTCATCATCTTCATCATCACCACCACCATCTTCTTCATCACACCATCATCATCATCAATGCCATCATCGTCCTCACCATCTCTTCCCTTCCAGTCCATTTTCCTTTCTCCAGTAGAAGTGATACACGTGTACCTCTGTCTGTAATGCTGAGGCCAGGAGCCTGTGTAAATTACATTTCCTGAACTCACTTGCTATCTGGCTTCTTGTTCAGTTTTGCTAATAAGAAGATATTGTCAGAGGGGGAAAAGCCTTATATTTGCTTTCTCTTTTTCTGCTCTTGGCAGCGTCTCCAGGAAAAGTTTTACCCTTTTGGGATGATCCTAGCTTTAGCCGCAGCTGCCTCCTTCTTGGTGATCATAGCGTCATCAGGATGGTCCCTGTTAGTGCTTCCTATGGCAGCCCTCCACTGTGGTTCTAGTGCACACTTAGCCGTCTCTGGTTGGAAGATGAAGGGAAGGGGGAAGAAGCAGAGAAGGAAGAAGGTAGGGTAATGGAGCAGAAAGTGGTGACAGCACAGCCTCTGACCCAGCTTTTCCCCTAAATATATTTGGATGAGTAGCCATTGGTTATCATTCCAAAGATCAGTTTAAAAAAATGCTGAAAATAGGAGTGCAGAAGCATGAAAAAAAAATCTGAGTTCTTGACTACATAGTTGAGTTACTGAATCAACTAACCCTGGAAGCTTCCTACATTTAGACCTTGCTTTCTTGAGATAAACTTCTTTATTTTTATACTAGTTTAAATATGATTATCTCAATTTCAGAAATTATCATCCTATAGAAAGAGAGAAACAGAAGAAATCTCCTCCCTCTCTTTCTCCTCCTTCTCTCCTTTCCCCTGCCCTCCTCCTCCTCCTGTTTTCCCTTCTCTTGGAAAACAAGAAGATTTGCCCAGGGGCACCATGAAGCTAGCTTCCCCTTGTATCTCCTTGATTAAAATCAGAGCTCATGTCCACACCTTAGTAGGCCTGTAAAAGGGGATAGAATTATCACAGTTAGCCTAGACTGTGTGGTATAGGGCCTGATGTGGAGTCAACTGTCAAGAACTGTGACGACTGCTTCAGCTTCCTGGGTGCTGGTAGGAGACATGAAGTTCCTGAGTCAGAGTCAAAGGACACTGATCACTCACAGCACAGCAAACAGCCTGAGCTTCAGATTTTCCTTGGTTTTCTTTGCCTCCAAAATCCCACAGGAGCGACACAGAAGGGCCCAGGAGAGTTTGCATCACCGCTCAGGAAACCCAAGCTTAGAGAACTTAAATGTTTCATAATAGGCTGCAGAGAAATCTGTTATGTTCTGTGCATGAATGTCAAACAATGTAACACATATGTTTAAAATTTCAGAAGCAGGTGGGAAACAGAAAAAGTATTTAAAGAAATAATGGCTAAAGAAAGTCCATATTTGATGAAAAGTATATACTCACAGAACCAAAGAGCTCAGCAAACCCTAAGTAAACTATTAAGAAAGTCAACAAAACAGAAATAGTCACAGATGTAGAAAACAGTCTTATCATTCCACTGGGGGAAACAAGGAGGGGATAAATTGGCAGATTGGGATTGACATATAGACAATACCATATAAAAATAGACATCTAATTAGACCTACTGTATAGCACAGGGAACTCTATTCTGTTCCCTGTTAATACTGTTATTATTCTGTTAATACTCTGTCATGACCTATATAGGAAAAAACCTTAAAAAGGGTGGATATTGGTATGTGTATAATGATTCACTTTGCTGTAGAGCAGTAAGAAACACAACGTTGTAAATCAATTATACTCCAATAAAAATTAACAAAAAGTTAAGAAAATTGCACAAATATATATCATAATTAAATTGCCGAAAGAGGAGAGTGAAAAAGTTGGCTTAAAGCTCAACATTCAGAAAACGAAGATCATGGCATCTGGTCCCATCACTTCATGGGAAATAGATGGGGAAACAGTGGAAACAGTGTCAGACTTTGTTTTTGTGGGCTCCAAAATCACTGCAGATGGTGATTGCAGCCATGAAATTACAAGACGCTTACTCCTTGGAAGAAAAGCTATGACCAACCTAGATAGTATATTCAAAAGTAGAGACATTACTTTGCCGACTAAGATCCATCTAGTCAAGGCTATGGTTTTTCCAGTGGTCATGTATGAATGTGAGAGTTGGACTGTGAAGAAGGCTGAGTGCTGAAAAATTGATGTTTTTGAACTGTGGTGTTGGAGAAGACTCTTGAGGGTCCCTTGGACTGCAAGGAGATCCAACCAGTCCATTCTGAAGGAGATCAGCCCTGGGATTTCTTTGGAAGGAATGATGCTGAAGCTGAAGCTCCAGTACTTTGGCCACCTCATGCGAAGAGTTAACTCATTGGAAAAGACTCTGATGCTGGGCGGGATTGGGGGCAGGAGGAGAAGGGGACGACAGAGGATGATAAGGCTGGATGGCATCACGGACTCGATGGACGTGAGTCTGAGTGAACTCCGGGAGATGGTGATGGACAGGGAGGCCTGGCGTGCTGCAGTTCATGGGGTCGCAAAGAGTCGGACATGACTGAGCGACTGAACTGAACTGAACTGAGTAATAATTAGAAAATTAGAAAAGTCAGAGCAAAAGAAAATCATATAGCATGTAGAGGAGCAAATTTAGTAATCACAGCAGACCTCTCATCAAAACTTATACAAGCAAGAAGACATTGGAGTGACGTATTTGACAGGCTCAGAAAAATTGTTCATTCAGTGAAAATATTACTCAAAAACAATTGAAAGCTAAAAGCTGGGTCACTTTATGAACAAACCACATTATAAAAATATTAAGCTATGTAAGCAGAAGGAGAATGATATCAGACGGAAATTTCAGTATATGTAAAGAAGTAACCATGACCGGAAGTGACTAGTGTTGAAATAAATACAAAGTGCTTTTTCTCATTTTGTCCTTTGGCCACAAAGCTTGTGGGATCTTAGCTCCCCAACCAGAGATTGAACCCAGGGCCACAGCTGTGAAAGCACTGAATCTTAACCATTGGATAGCTAGGGAATTTCCTTTTTCTCATTTTTAATCACATTAAAAGTTAATTGACTGTTTAAAGCAAAAATTTTAGCAATATGTTGTGGGGTTTATAACCTATAGAAAAATTATAAATAAGAATAACAGAAGAAATAAGGAGGAGACAAGGAAGTGCAAGACTATAATATTCTTATGCTATCCATGAAGTATTATAATATTGTTTGAAGGTAGACTAGGATTAATTAAAGTTTTATAATGTAAACTCAAGAGCAACCACTAAGAAAATAAATGAAGAGGCATAGTCAAGAAGCCAATCATAGACACAAAATGAAATGCTAAAATATACTGAATTAATTCAAAAGAAGGCAGGAAAATAGGGGAAAAGGAACAAAGAACAGATGGAATAAAAAGAAAACAAATGTGCAATATGGTAGTTTAAAACACAATCACACTGATGATTACATTAAATCAAAATGGTATGATGCTCCAGAGATGCTCATACTGGATAAAAAATAAACACCAAGCTATATGTTACTTACGATAAACCACTTTAAATATAAGGACATAGGTCAAAAGTAAAAGGGAGAGTGTACACACAGACACACATACACATCATGCAAATAGTTATCAAAATTCTAGGCTGTTTTTAGTGTTTTATTTACATGCATTACCTTAATAAATTAAAAAAATTTTTATGTGGACCATTTTAAAAAGTCTTTATTGTTTATGGTTTTTGGCCTCGAGGCAAATAGGATTTTAGTTCCCTGTACAGGCATCAAGAACCCACACCCCCTGCATTGGAAAATGAAGTCTTAACCACTGGACCAGCAGGGAAGTCCCAACCTCAATGAATATTTAAAACAATTTATGATGAATAAGTCATCATTTTGAAGATAAAGAAACCACAAAGTCTATGCTCTCGACTACCAAAAGACTTTAGACTTCTGGAAGGCAGGAGTAAAACTGGATTTATGTTTTTATCTGGGCTTCCCTGATGGCTCAGTAGTGAAGAAGCCACCTGCAGTGCAGGAGACACAGAAGATGCAGCTTCAATCCCTGGGTCAGGAAGATCCCCTGGAGAAAGAAATGTCAACCCACTCCAGTATTCTTGTCAGGATAGTTCATGGACAAAGAAGCCTGGCAGGCTACCGTCCATGAGGTCAAGTCAGTCAACCCTAAAGGAAATCAACCCGGAATATTCACTGGAAGGGCTGATGCTAAAGGTGAAGCTCCAATACTTTGGCCACCTGATGCAAAGAGCCAACTCATTGGAAAAGACCCCGATGCTCAGGAAGACTGGGGCCAACAGAGGATGAGATGGTTAGATAGCATCACCAGCTCAGTGGACATCAGTTTGAGCAAACTCCTGGAGATAGTAAAGGACAGGGAAGACTGCATGCTGCTGTCCATGGGTCATGAACAGTTGGACACAACTGAGCAACTGAACAACAACGTTTGTATCTATAGTGTCTGTATATCTACAATATGAGATCTGACTCATGAAAGGTGATCGATAATCATATTTTTTGCTTTGTTTTGATGTTTATGTATTTTAATTGGAGGATAAATACTTTATAATATTGTGATGGCTTTTGCTATGTATTAACATGAATCAGCCATAGGTATACATGGCTTCAGCAAAATGTGAACTGTAAACTTCCAGATGTTCAAGCTGGTTTTAGAAAAGGCAGAGGAACCAGAGATCAAATTGCCAACATCCGCTGGATCATGGAAAAAGCAAGAGAGTTCCAGAAAAACATCTATTTCTGCTTTATTGACTATGCCAAAGCCTTTGACTGTGTGGATCACAATAAACTGTGGAAAATTCTGAAAGAGAAGGGAATACCAGACCGCCTGACTTGCCTCTTTAGAAACTTGTATGCAGGTCAGGAAGCAAGAGTTAGAACTGAACATGGAAACAGACTGGTTCCAAATAGGAAAAAGAGTATGTCAATGCTGTATATTGTCACCCTGCTTATTTAACTTATATGCAGGGTACATCATGAAAAACGCTGGGCTGGAAGAAACACAAGCTGGAATCAAGATTGCCAGGAGATATATCAGTAACCTCAGATATGCAGATGACACCACTCTTATGGCAGAAAGTGAAGAACTAAAGAGCCTCTTAATGAAAGTGAAAGAGGAGAGTGAAAAACTTGTCTTAAAGCTCAACATTCAGATAACTAAGATCATGGCATCTGGTCCCATCACTTCAAGGCAAATAGATGGGGAAACAGTGGAAACGGTGGCTGACTTTATTTTGGGGGGCCCCAACATCACAGCAGATGGTGACTGCAGCCATGAAATTAAAAGACCCTTAGTCCTTGGAAGAAAAGTTATGACCAATCTAGATAGCATATTAAAAAGCAGAGACATTACTTTGCCAACAAAGGTCCATCTAGTCAAGGCTATGGTTTTTCCAGTGGTCACGTATGGATGTGAGAGCTGGACTATAAAGAAAGCTGAGCGCCGAAGAATTGATGCTTTTGAACTGTGGTGTTGGGTAAGACTCTTGAGAGTCCTCAAGGAGAGAGAGATACAACCAGTTCATCCTAAGGGAAATCGGTCCTGGGTGTTCATTGGAAAGACTGATGTTAAAGCTGAAACTCCAATATTTAGGCCACCTGATGCAAAGAGCTGACTCATTTGAAAAGACCCTGGTTTGGGAAAGATTGAAGGCAGGAAGAGAAGGGGATGACAGAGGATGAGATGGCCAGATGGCATCACCGACTCAATGGACATGAGTTTGGGTAAACTCTGGGTGTTAGTGATGGGCAGGGAGACCTGGCATGCTGCGGTTCATGGGGTCGTATAGTATCAGACACGACTGAGTGACTGAACTGAACTGAACTGGTACATGTTTTTCCCCCATCCGGAACCTCCCTCCCATCATAATGGATAATGAATGGATGATTGGCTGGATGGATGGATGAAGAAGTGAATGTACCTGGAGATGCAACAATGCTTCACCAACCCACTGATAGACTGTGCCCTGAACAGACCTCAGTTTGAAAATGACAACAAACGTTTCCAGCAGCAGACAATGACATACATTGATGACCAAGGTAAGACTTCAAGTTCTTTGGTGTAGGGAGCATGCCTGAAGTTGGTTACTAAAACCAAGCAGTGGGTCCTTCTAGAACCTGGGGTTGAGATTAGGGTGGGACTGATAACGCCTTGCCATGAAGTCTCTTTCTTCTAAGACTACTCCCTCTTCGACTCTGAGAACAAACATCCCACCTCCTACCGTCGTCTATATGGCATCCTGTCTAAAAGCAGTGTCTAGTCAGATGAGAATCTAGCGAGTCATTATATATTTAAATACTGCCAAAGAAACATTTCATTACATCTGTCTTACAGTTTTAGAGCATAAGGATAATATGTTTGCCAGAGTTGTTAGGATGATTAAACTCATCAAAACCATTCAGAATATATCCAATGGATTAATGCCATTACACTTCTCACAGTATAGCGTATTTCTTTGTTTAAAAACTTCATTCTTATAAACTTTATTAAAGTATAAATTGTAGATATCCACTGGAGATTGCTAAACCAAAAAAAAAAAAAAAATCATGACGGATTAGAGGACTTCATTATAAAAATACTTAAGTGTCTCACGTCACCCAAGGGGAAGAAAGTAGCTGAGTCTCAGGAAAAAAAATTGGAACCAGGATCTGGAAACACATCAGGATAATTGCTTTAACTCACATGTTCACTTTTCTTTGAACAATTATCTCATATTCTTCTAAAGCTTTCTTTTATATTGCACATTACCCATGCCAAGCTATCCTTGGCCACACAATAGAATCTTGAGTTAACATCTTTTGCAAGTATCAGTTCAGTTCAGTTCAGTCGCTCAGTCGTGTCCGACTCTTTGCGACCCCACGAATTGCAGCACGCCAGGCCTCCCTGTCCATCACCAACTCCCGGAGTTCACTCAAACTCATGTCCATCGAGTTGGTGATGCCATCCAGCCATCTCATCCTCTGTCGTCCCCTTCTCTTCCTGCCCCCAATCCCTCCCAGCATTAACTAGAATATCTATAACCAAATTTTAACTTTCTTGGAGAAATATTCAAATTGGCCGATTTTTGATTCAGTGTAAAATCACCTAGAGAATAATAAATGTTATTTTGTTGAGTAATGGAAGTAATTAGAGAACCATTAAGAAAAATCTAGACAAACATTCCAAGGGTATAAACTTTTTGAGAGTAGCAACTCTCACTCCTTTTCATGAATCTTGGCACAATGCCTGACATATGATAAGCAATTATAAGGATTTTCAATCCTAAAGGAAATCAACTGTAAGTATTAATTGGAAAGACTGATGTTGAAACTGAAGCTCCTGATGTGTAGAGATTACCCATTAGAAAAGACCCTGATGCTGGGAAAGATTGAAAGCACAAGGAGAGGAGAGTGGCAGAGAATGAGATGGTTAGATAGCATCACCAACTCAATGGACATAATTGGAGCAAACTCTGGGAGACTGTGAAAGACAGGGAAATCTGGTGTGCTGCACTCCATGAGAATGAAGTCGGTTGAGACTTAGAGACTGAACAACAACAAAGATTTTAATTCCAATCTGTCTAATTTCAAAGCCCTAAAGTAACTTCTACTTGTATCCTTCTTTTCCTCTATCTGTACAGAACTCGTTTATTCTTCTCTGTTCTAGTCAGTGTAGGCTAAGTTATCCCACATAACAGTTGAACCCCCAAATTAGAGTGACTTAGAACAATGATTCTCGAGGTGTGATCTCTAGACAGGCAGCATCAATGTCATGTGGGGACTTGGTAAAAATGCAGATTCAGACCTCCTGAATGAAGAACTTGGGATGGGGCCAATTTCTCTTGTTTTACCAAGACCTCTGGTTGCTTTTGGTGTACACTAAAATTTTAAAAACTTAAATAAGAAAGATTTGTTTTTCATTAAACTTACAAAAGCACTGGGGATTGTCTATAGCTTTGTTCTACATCTTACTTTGCTAGCCTTTGGAGCAGACCCTACTGAGACCGAAAAGAGAGACACAAACCAAGAGTTAGCTCTTTAAACTTCACTTCAGGGGATTTCCCTGGTGGCTCAGTGGTTGAGAATCTGCCTTCCAATGCAGAGGACACAGGTTTGATCCCTTGTGGGGAGAAGTTGGATCCCACACAGTGCAGGGCTCCGTATGCTGCAACTAAGACCTGATGCAGCTATTTATATATATATATATATATATGAAAATCAATTTTGCTCTGAATTTACATTCCATTGTCCTCATCAAATCTCCCAGGAATAAGGCAGAAACATAATCCTGCCACAGAGAGGGGATACCTTGGCAGGGAAGCAAAACTATTGTATCTATTTTTAAATTTTCGCATTTCTGTGTGGATTTACAAATGGTAGGAAGTGTGATACGTTGACAAACATTTTCAAGGCCATGGAACGATCATCACTGTTCCTGTTGTTAAGATTGCTTTGTTCTACTTGCATGGCCGTTTTTCTGATCCCACACTCCTGTGCACAACAGTGTCTGCATGTATTTAGAAGAGCAGTGATGTATCCTACCACGTGCTTTTCCTATCTCTACTCAAATGTACCTTCTCAGAGAAGTTTTCCCTAACCTGCCTTATTTCATACGGTCCCGTCCCTCCTCCCTCTGTCACTCTGTCACACTATCCTATTTAATTTTTTTCATAGCATTTACATCAAGCTGAAGCTATTCATTAATTATTCTAAAATTGACTACAACACGCGCTTCATCAGAACAGGGACTCTGTCTCTATTATTCACAGCTCTATCCCAAGAATTTAGAGCAGAGCCTCATACAAAAATGTTCATTCAACATTTGGGGATATGAATGAGTTACTATCCCCTGAGATGGGCCAGCTAAATTCTCACTGCCATTTCAAAATGGAGCTGGGGCCACTCCTGAGTGTGAGCCAGGAGCTGGGGATGGCAGATAAGAAGCCTTCCAATCTGATGCCCAGACACAGAGCTCAATATGGATTTGGGTCTGCTGGGTGAGGAACTCATTTAGAGAAGCCATAAGCTTTCAGTTTATAATTCTACCCTGGAGTCTAGGTTCTTCCTTCCCAATTTTGAGTATACCCAGCATTTGGAAGGAGGCTTCTTCTACCTCTTCTTAGTGAGAAAAATCAAATATCTTGGGAAAATACCTTATCCCCATCTTTAGGAAGGATATTATTTGAGTTATGTAATCTATTCATTTGAAAAATATTTTTCGAGTTGCCACTATTTGCCAGGAAACAGTAAGGAACAGGACAGAAAAATCTTTACTCTAATGGAACTTATACTGGAAGAAGGAAGATAGGAATTAGTTTAAAAATTAATCCACAGCATGTCAAGTGGTGAGAAGTCATATGAAAAAAAAAAATTAAGCAGGGTAGAGCAGAAAGAGATGAGGTGCTATTTTATATAATGTGCCAAAGAAGAGCTCTCTCATCAGGGGAACCTTGAGGAATGATTGAAAAGAAGTGCGAAAGCAGATATCTGGTGCAGGAGAGTTCCAGGCAGAGGGCAAAGTCCTTCAGGCAATGGTTTGATTGGCATGTTGGAGAAATTAAACAAGAATCTGAATGATTGGAGCAGAGTGAGCTAGGGCTCAAACTTTTGGACCATGACCCACAGTAAGACATAAATTTTCTGCTGGAACCAAGATACACATACACTCACTCACTTGCACACACACACACACACACACACACACACACATACACACTGAACTCAAAATTTCACAAAGGAATGCTTGCCTTTATCCTGTGCAGTGCACCCTGATGTTGTCTATCCTATTTTATTCTATTTCATTACCTAATAAGGACCTACTGTATAGCATTGGGAACTCTACTCAATACTTTGTCATGGCCTATATGGGGAAAAAAATCTAAAAAAGAATGGATATATGAATACGTATAACAGATTCACTTTGCTGTACACCTGAAACTAACACATACTGTGAATCAACTATACCCCAATTAAAAAAAAAAAAGTCTGGTCATGATTATCTGTATAGATTACATTACCTATTAGTAGATCAAATCCCACAGTTACACTCAGATAGGTTGAGAGTGGTAGGAATTCAGATCAGAGAGGTAATGAGGGGCAGAGAATGTGCTTTTTCAGGTTCTGAAAGGGGACAGGGTAAGAAGGTTATTAAAACATTTGGAGTTAGAGTGATTTATATGTTTAAAACATGACTCTGGGATTTCCTTGGTGGTTCAGTGGTAAAGAATCCGTCTGCCAATGCAGGGGACATGGGTTCGAACCCTGATCTAGGAAGATCCCCCATGCCGAGCAGCAACTAAGCCCCTGCACCAGTTACTGAGCCTGCACTCTAGAGCCCAGGAGGAACAACTATGGAAGCCAGTGAACCCCAGAGCCTGTGCCCCTCAACAAGAGAAGCCACCCCAACGAGAAACCCACTCACCACAGCCAGAGAGTAGCCCCCCTCGCTGCATCTAGAGAAAAGCCCAATGAAGCAAAGAAGACCCAGCCCAGCCAAAAGTAAACAAATAAAATAAAAGCATGACGCTGGTTGCTCTTTGGAGAATATAATGTAATTGGCCAAAGGTGGAGGCGCAGAGAACAGACAGAGGCTACTGTGACAGTCTACTTAAGAGGTGGTGGTGGTTTGAACCGAAAAGGTAGTAGAAGTGATGAGAAGTGGTCTGATTATAGATTTATTTCAAAGAAAGACCCAGCACATTTTCTGATAAGTGGGGTGATAAATAAAGGTGAAAGACAAAGACAATTCTAAGACTTGAGTGACTGGAGGAATAGAGTTGTCATTTACTGAGAAGTGTCGAACTGAAGAAGAATTAAGTTTGGGAGAGAAAGTGAGATCAGAAATTCTCTTTGGGGTATGTAAACTTTGGATGTACCTAAGTGGAGCTATTAAAAAGTCCGTTTTATATTTAGATCTAGAAGTTAGTGCTGGAAAGATACATTTTGAGTGATGAGTTTATACATGGTGTTTAAAACCTGCTGGGTTATGTTACCTAGGGATTGTGTATGAAATATAGGACAATGAGGTCTAACTCCTGAGCCTGGAGGCACACCAGCATTTGGAAGTTGGAAAAGATGGGGAGAAACCAGCAGAGGGACTGAAATATAGTGACAAGAAAGGGGACAAAGAGCAAGTGATGTCCTGAAGCAAAACAAGGCAGTGTTTCACAAAGGAGAGAGTTGTCCTGTGTATCAAATGCTGCAAGTGGTCTACATAAGATCAGGGCTGGGAACCGACTCTTGGATTGGACAGTGTGAGGTCATTGGTGACCTTCAAAGAGGCAGTTTCGGTGGGCTTGGGGTGAAAAAAGAGCCAGTTTGGATTTGTTTCTGGAGAGAATGTCTGGAGATGAAGGAGAAAGAGAGGGCATGGAAAATGATTTTGAAGAGCTGCCCTGTAAAGGGGGTCAGAGAAATGAGGTGGTGACACTTAAGTGGGAAGCAACCCTTACAGCTGAGGGAAGACCTTTCGACTACCAGGGAAAGGCCAAGAAGACTTCAAAAGCTTTGACCAGCTTTTGGTTTGATGAAGTGCTGACTTTAATAAGCAAATAGCAACTGTTTTTAGGCTCTAAGTGGCTCTGAAACAATCTATTACTTGCATTCAAATGTATTCTAGTGAAAATGGTGCTAAATACATACTTTCTTCAGGCTCTTGGGATCCTAGCAAATGGCGATGTTTAATAGCTAGGGATGTGGGCACTGGTGTGTGTTCCTGACTGACTGCTGACCAGTGGGCATTCTTGGGTAAGTTATTTAACATACGTAGGCCTCAGTTTCTTCATCTAAACAATGGGTATATAATGGTCTGAATCCATAGAGCTATTTAGAGGTTTAAATGAAATAATCCTTAGAAAGCACTCCTGCAGTGCTTTGAAGATTAGAAATGTTTAACAAATATAAGGAACTACTATTTACTTTCTATAATCTTCAGTTAACAGCTCTGGTTACAGAAAATCCTTTGCACACACCCAGCCTTTGGGAGACCTACAAAAGCCCAACCATCCCTGGCTTCCCTGGTAGGACAGAGAGTTCTGAACAAAAATTACCTTAAATAAACTTCTAGACCAGGGATCAGGGCCCAGAAGAGGGACTGTTGAGCTCTGAGTCCTGGAGATTTTTCTGCCAGAACAATGGGGCAGCACAGTTCCCTTCACAGGGGTCTCCTTTCCTCCCCAAGCCTGCCTTCTCTTTGATAGAGTTATTCAGTTGTTCATCATGCCACAATGGCCACCGGAATATCCCAGTTCTCTGCCAGCCTCCTAAGTGTATTTACTGCTGAGCAATGCTGCCTCAGAACAATTAAATCTTAAATGACAATTGTCAAAAGTGTTAGCAGTTCCTTGGCCTGTGACTGCCAGACCCTACTTCCTTTGTAGCTTGGCACCTGGAATTCGTAATAAACCTGCCTGGCTCCCTGCCCCCATATTTCTCCAATCCCCTGCAGCACAAGCCATTTAGTCCTGAAAGCAGGTCTGGCTTGCCTCAGGCTCTGAAACTAATCAGCCTCTTAATCAGAGGTAGGGGTGGGGGGCAGAAATCTTTGGCTTCCTAGCCTATCTGAGGATCTCATGGTGACCTGTGCTCCAAACCGACGGTGACCCTGGCTCTTGTTTCTTCCAAGCAAGGAATTTCTGTTTTTGTCTTCATTCTTGGCTTGTCACCCTACTTTTGAAACCTCATCAGGCTTGCATCCTTCTTAATTGCCATCTGACAAACCTAACCTCTACCTTCAGCTCATCCTTCCACCTAATCTGTAGGGTCTATTTTGGTCTGACCTGGGAAATAGAACCACCTCTATAGAATCCAGGTATTGCTGTAGAAACTTTATGTATTCTACTCCTTTTACTGCCTCTGTCAATCATCTGAAGAAGGTCGAGGCAGAAGGACCAACGACTGTCCCAAGGGCACACAAATAGTGAGCAGGAGGGATGCGTTTTGAGGGAGGGTAGGATTTTAGGATGTCAGATGCACCCAAATCATGGGTCTTCCTTCCCCCTGAAATTTTACTCTCCTTTAACCCTTCACTCAGGAGTTCTTCATCCAATAGGTACATTTGAGAAATCTGATTTGGCTCAATATCCCAGAGCAGTGGTCCCCAACCTTTTTGGCACCGAGAATCAGTTTAATGAAAAACAATTTTCCATGGACCAGGGAGGGGGATGGTTTTCGGATGATTCAAGTGCATTACATTTACTGTGCACTTTATTTATGTTTTTCTTATATCATAAGTTCTACCTCAGATCATCAGCTATTAGATCTTAGAGGTTGGGGACCCCTGTCCTAGAGGGTGGGGTTGATTATCCATACGAAGGCAGCACTGAGATGATAATAGCTTCTCTATCTATCTGTCTTCTCTCTCTCTGTCCTTTTTTTGTTTCTTGGACTTGAATGTTGTCATCAAGTAAACATAGGGTTTGGTCTTTTGGGGTAGGAGTAGACCTCTCTGTTCCAAGCTTCAGGTGAACCTCTTCATTCTCCAGTTAAATTTACCAGAAAGCTCTGCATGTGGCTTTAGGCACAAGCCCAACTAATAATAAAATTTTACCGAGTTTTCCCACTTGTCATTGTCCTTTGTGAATGTCTCTCCCTTGGGATGAAGCCAGGGTGGCTGGATCTGAGTACTCTTTTGGGTTCCAAAGACCGAAACCTTATTACAGTGAATTCCTGAAATCACGCCTGTCAAGCTTCAAATCCAGTGCTCTGAATGTACAAAACTTGGTATAACACAAGGCATTAAACGTAGCAATGAAGGCCTTTCCACCACCTAACAAAGCATGAGCTCTGATGGGATCTCCTCTGTATAATAGAATGCTAAGCATTTGCTCTAACACGCCTTTAATCTCAGACAGAAAATTCCATCTGCAAACTTCCTCTGGATATTCTACAATGCTTCAGATTTCTTATGCTGGGCTGAATAAAATACCGTCACTTCAATAATGGGAAATACAAAGGCTTTTCAAAGGAATGTGCTGTACAAGAAGTGTTCTTTTTATTTTATTATTTTTTTCAAACTCTAACAGTTGACTTTTAATATCTGATGTTTGACTTACTTTGTCGTTAGGGATTTTTTTTTTTTTTTTTTTACTGTAGGCCCATACATTTCTGTGACACGAGAGAGAAGAGAGACTTGGGTTTATTAAAGGAACAATTATACATCTTTGAGAAGTTGTTGGGTTGGTTGTCTGGAAGATAAGGAAGAGGCAGGTCTGAAAGAATACCCTTTGCGAAACTGAGGACTTGCTCATTGGTGTGGAGATTTCCCTTCAATGGTGGCTTAGTCTCTGAGTCATGTCTGACTCTTGCGACCCCATGGACTGTAGCCTGCCAGGCTTCTTTGTCCATGGGATTTTCCAGGCAAGAATACTGTAATGGGTTGCCATTTCCTTCTCCAAGGGATCTTCCCAGCCCAGGAATCAAACCCTGGGTCTCCTACATTGCAGGCAGATTCTTTACCAACTGAGTGACAAGGGAAGCTTGTACAATATTCCCTCCAGTATTGGTCCTGAACTCATCCTCAACAACCTTTATGCCGATTCACTCGATCTACTGGCCTGGAGAATTCCGTGGACTATATAGTCCGTGGGGTCGCAAAGAGTTGGACGTGACTGAGCGACTTTCACTCAGTTACTCACCTTTCCAGTTCACTCTGTGACCCCTTTTAGTACTTGCTTTTCTATACTGCTTCCATCCAGCTCAGTTCCCTAAGGGCTTTAGGATGAGCTGTGTTCCAGCCAAATGCTCATCTTGACTGTGGGATGGAGATTCTGGCCTGAGTCCAGGTCCGCTCCTTTCACATATTTCAACAGGAAAGTATGGTGAAGAATATGGTTCTTAAGGGAAAGGGCTTTAATCACATGTCAGTGCACTCATTTCATGACTGTGGGTAGGATTATTATCTAGAGTGATACTGTGTGCTATGATGAACGACAAAGCCCCAGATGTAAGAGATGTGTAACTGATGTTTATTTCTTATGCTCCTTGTTATTGGGCAGCCTTCCATATGGTGATTCAGGAACTTAGGCTCTGCCCATTTTGGGGGTGCTCCACCCTCTCAGAGGCCCTCAGAATCGTCTTCATCCAATCTCCATACAGGGAAGTAGGGGATAGAAGAGGTGTAGCCAATTCTTAGCCAACTCAGCCTGAAGGTGACACAATCCCATTGGCAAGATCTTTTCAAAAGACTCGATAAGATGAAAGGTGAACTTGAAATGTAAACTTTGGCTGGTCAACTACTTTGAAGCAATAACCTATACTATTGAAGAGATAACAACACTCTTTGATGGGTGGTGAGCTATTTCTGGAGAAGGAAATGGCAACCCACTAAACCTCTCTAAGCCTCCAGTTCTTGACCTGAAAAATGGAGTTCCGAGAGATGTCAAATAAATTATTTGAAGTCTCATTATTGGCAAACAATAGGGTTAATACTGAAAGCATTATCTCCCAGTTTATATTCTATATCGTCACTACTACATCTCTCAAAATCATAAAAATGTTTCAGGTCAGTGAAGACCATTTCCCTTCCACTTCTTCCTTATACCCTAATATGAAGCTTAGGAAAGAATTATTTTGAATTGATCAACATTTAGGTGTTTTTATAGAACAAAGATGGAGAAGGCAATGGCACCCCCACTCCAATACTCTTGCCTGGAAAATCCCATGGACAGAGGAGCCTGGTAGGCTACAGTCCATAGGGTCGCTAAGAGTCGGACATGATGGAAGCGACTTAGCAGCAGCAGCATAGAACAAAGAAATGGGTGATGGGGTCCAGCAATAAGTTGAATAGTACCCCCCAAAATATCCATTCAGAACCTCAGAATATGATCTTATTTGGAAATAGGGTCTCTGAAATATAGTAGGATATCAAGATATCATCCTTGAGGTAAGGTAGTTCCCACATCCAATGACTTGTATCCTTATAAAAAGAAGAGAGGTCACAGACACATAGGGAAGAAAGCCATGTGAAGATAGGGCAGAGATTGGAGTTATACTGTTGTATTAGTTCCTCAGTTATGTCTGACTCTTTTCGACCCCATGTACTGAAGCCCACCAGGCTCCTCTGTCCCTGGAGTTCTCCAGTCAGGAATACTGGAGTGGGTTGCCATTCCCTTCTCCGTGGGATCTTCCCTGCTCAGGGATCAAACCCAGATCTCTCGCATTGGTGGATTCTTTACCATCTGAGCCATCAGAGAACCCCAAGGAACACCCAGAGCCAAGGAAAGATTGAAGTTGAAGGCAAGGAAAGATCCTTCCCTAGCAAGTTCAGAGGGAGCGTGGCCTTGCCAGTAATTTGATTTGGGACTTCTGCCTTTCAGACCTGGGAGGCAATACATCTCTTCTATTTAAACTTATCACCACAAGTATATGGAAACTTGCTACGGCAGCCCTAGAAAATCAATACTTGCAAATACTGATGCTTCCCAGGAACAAACAGGGGAATTTTCAGTTTCACTCTGAGGGGAGCTGGAAACAGAAACTTTCCAAAGCAGGATTTTATCTGAGGCAGGGAAATGACAGTATACATGTTCCTTCTGTGAGGAATCTTATCTATTTCAGTGACCCTCAGTATCCAATGAGGAATTTGCTTTACTAGTATCACTTATTGGGGAGCCAATCAATCCTTTGGTCCCTGGATCCAGCATCTTAAGCTGTGACACTTCTTTTTTTTTTTTTTTTTAACAATATGTATTTATTTTGCTGTGCCGGGTCTTAGTTGCAGCATGAAGGATCTTTTCATTGTAGCATGTAGGATCTAGTTCCCTGACCAGGGATTAAACCTGTACTCCCTGAATTGGGAGCACAGAGTCTTAGCCACTGGACCATCAGGGAAGTCCCTGAAGCACTTCTATTATTGCTGGAAGAACACACACTTGGAGTGAGACCTGGCTTCTGTTATCATACTCTTCATGAAATCTGGAGGCAATCGATTTCCCACCAAGGAGTACAATCCCTACTCCTTCCTTCCAGAATTAAATGATACAGTGCATGCAAAGCATTCTTTATGGTGTTGGCTCAAAACAAGCACTCTTCTGAGGAGTTTATGATTAACCTCTCTATCCAAACCCTTATTCCCTTTCTTATCCAACATGTGCTCCCCTCAAGGTTGAGGGACATCACAGAAAAGGGGAAATTGAAACTGTATACAAGCTCCTGTGTCTCTGTCCTTTAAAGTAAAAAGATTTTTGGCCCTGACACTCCCAGGGCCTCTCCTGAGTGTCAAAAGGATGGCTCAAGAGTTGTTGTTCAGTTGCTAAGTCATGTCTGACTCTTGCAGCACCCTGGAGTGTAGCCCACCAGGTTTCTCTTAGGAAATGTGAAGATGTAGAAACAAAGAATTACTTGTTTGGCCTGGAAACTGGTAACAATTTAGACTATAAACCAACCACTTGACAGAGTTACCAAACGAACTCCCAGTTCCTTGAAAGATATAAAGGTCTGACACACATTCCTAAGTTGTTTTAACAGGAAACAGGCCAGGTAAGAACTGCTGGCTTACACCAGGTAAGAACTGCTGACTGTGAGCATGTAGATCTCAGACCCACTGAAACCAGAAGACTGATGCTCAAAACTTCACCTTGATGCTGATCAATCCGAGAACTGAGCACAAGCTGACCACGCACCCTACAAACCCCTCCCTCACACTGTCTTTAAAACCTTTGTGTCCTAATTTTCAACTTAAACATGGTCTTAGGACATTAGTCTACTATCTTTCCAGGTTGCTGACCTCGTGAATAAAGCAACTCTTCCTTTTCCATTAGCAATTGTTTCAAAAGTATTGGCCTTTAGAGTGGCGAGCAGCCGAACTTGGGTTCAGTACCAGCCTTACCCAGTTACATTTTCAGCTTCTTCCCGTACTTGCCACTTATCTGAGCCTTTGGGTTTCACTTTGGGTTGCCCATTACCTATTTTCGATAGATTTTAACCTCCATATGGATAAAAACTGTGTCTCTATGGGTCCCTCTTATAGCTCTAGCATCTGACGATACGTGTGGGGTAAATAATTGCATTTTCTTTGCCCCAGGTCTAAGTTCTTTGAGTCTAGGGTCCACATTCTCTTATTTATTTTGTATTCTCTGCAAGGCTTTCTTCAAGCTGGACAAGAAAATATGCTCCTGGTGTTGCTTTGATTGAATTATTATGAGAACGAGTGAGAATAGGAAGGAAGGTCTTTGGGTCCAAGAAGAGAAGAGTTTGAGATGAATGCATTTTCGGTTTTTTAATTGTTAAGGACCGCTGCTTCTCAGAATCAGAGCACTTCGTTATCTTTTTAACTTGTACATATATAGATTTATGAGTGCCTATTTCAAGGAATGTATTCAGGCTCATTGACTCCAAAGAAATTGTGAAACACAAACCATTCTCTCTTTGGCTGGATTAAAAGGTCAGGGCTTTTAAAGTCAGTAAAATAATGCTTTCTCTCGCTTCCTATTTCTCTCTTTTCAAAAACTTTCTAGGAAGAAGAGTCCTGGAACTTGCTGACACAGAGTAAGCTTTGCAGGCGGCATTGTTCCCAGAATCTTGGGTTTTGACTTTATGTCTCGAGTGTTCTGCCAGTCCCCAGTGCCTGTCCTTCCCTTGGGCAACTTGCTCCTGCCCATCTGAAGTGTCCCCACTGAGAGCTGTGGAATTTGGCAGCAGCACAAAGGGATGTGGATGGCTTGGCAGCCAGTGGTGGGGAAGGATGTGAGCTTTCCTTACAGGCTATCCTGGCAGATCTGGGGCTACTGAGCTGGTGTCAATTAGAAGTTGTTTCAATGGCATTCTCCCACTGTTGAAATGATGGATATGTTAATTAGCTTGGCTATGCTAATAGTTTCACAATGTGTACAGATACCAAAATATCATGTTGTCTGATTTTTTTTTTTCAAAAAACATTCATGATAGAAATTTTAAAAGTATTTTAAAGAAAGTGTATACCAATTTACCCAGTCACCAGCAGTGTGGTCTGCTGTTCTGATCTCAAAGAGGGGGAGACTTGATGAGCAAGAGGTGGTGGTCTTTGAGTTGGGGTCTCGTGACTTCTCTGGATGACACCAAAACTGATACCCTAGTTCAGTCCCTACCATGAGTCCTTAGGACCCTGCCCATGCAAATCCTTCTGACCTTCCTTGCAGGGCTCCATGAGGGTGCCTCATAGGGATCACCACTGGCTGCACCCACCATTTCCTTCCATCCATGGCACCTTCTAGCTCTTCCTCCCTTGATACAGACCACTAAATGACCCTTTAGCTGAAGGGTCATCCTTTCTCTGCTTAGAAGCTACTGAGGTGAGATAACACTTCTTCTCCCTAACAACTTAACAGATTTCTTCTGTTCCAAAAATTGTTAAGTGAATCTCTGTGAATTCATTTTCTATTCTACCCATACTGCCTTCTCTCACTGGGTTATAAAGCTTTGGTTTCCACCAAAAGATGTAGAGATATAGCCATTTCATTGAATGCAGTCTTATTGTAGTATCGCGATTCTGTTCCCTTGTTATTGTTGTTGTTCAGAGGCTAAGTTGTGTCCGACTTTCTTTGACCCCATGAACTGCAGCACACCAAGCTCCCTTGTCCTTCACCATCTCTCCCAGAGTTTGCTCAAATTCATGTCCATTTAGTTGGTAATACCATCTCACTATCTTATCCTCTGCCACCTCCTTCTCCTTTTGCCTTCAATCTTTCCCAGCATCAGAATCTTTTCCAGTGAGTCAGCTCTTGGCATCAGGTGGCCAAAGTATTGGAGCTTCAGCTTCAGCATGAGTGGATTCTGCTTCCTAGGACTTTGGTTCAAGTTCCTAGATAAAAGCCATTGCTTATGTCCATGGGAGCCTTGATCCAGCTTTTCTTTAACTGTTACCATTCCTTCCCACAACTTTATATAAAATAAGTCTCTCTGCAATTTATTTTTCTATTAGGGATGCCAGCTGGAAGTAAATTTATCTGGTATCTACAGTTAAGTACTTAGAGGCAATTTCCGTGAAGCCAGGGACCATGCTTGTTTCATTCACAGTATATGCCTAGTTACTAGCAGAAGACATGGCACATAATACAGCCTCAGAATACATGTTGAATAAACTAAATATTTCCCCAGATGTTCTTCTCCCTCTTAATCATCCAGTGGACACCTTCTTATCCCCCAGTATTCAATTGCATTCATCTCACACGCTAGTAAAGTAATGCTCAAAATTCTCCAAGCCAGGCTTCAACAATATGTGAACCATGAACTTCCTGATGTTCAAGCTGGTTTTAGAAAAGACAGAGGAACCAGAGATCAAATTACCAACATCTGCTGGATCATCAAAAAAGCAAGAGAGTTGCAGAAAAACGTCTATTTCTGCTTTATTGACTATGCCAAAGCCTTTGACTGTGTGGATCATAACAAACTGGAAAATTCTGAAAGAGATGGGAATACCAGACCACCTGACTTGCCTCTTGAGAAATCTGTATGCAGGTCAGGAAGCAACAATTAAAATTGGACTTGGAACAGACTGGTTCCAAATAGGAAAATGAGTATGTCAAGGCTGTATATTGTCACCCTGCTTATTTAACTTATATGCAGAGTACATATGAGAAACACTGGGCTGGAAGAAGCACAAGCTGGAATGAAGATTGCCAGGAGAAATATCAATAACCTCAGATATGCAGATGACACCACTCCTATGGCAGAAAGTGAAGAAGAACTAAAGAGCCTTTTGATGTAAGTGAAAGAGGAGAGTGAAAAAGTTGTCTTAAAGCTCAACATTCAGATAACTAAGATCATGGCATCTGGTCCCATCACTTCATAGCAAATAGATGGGAAAATATGGAAACAGTGGCTGACTTTATTTTTCTGGGCTCCAAAATCACTGCAGATGGTGATTGCAGCCATGAAATTAAAAGACGCTTAGTCCTTGGAAGGAAGGTTATGACCAACCTAGACAGCATATTAAAAATCAGAGACATTACTTTGTCAACAAAGGTCTGTCTAGTCAAGGCTATGGTTTTTCCAGTGGTCAGGTTTGGATGTGACAGTTGGACATAAAGAAAGCTGAGCACTGAAGAATTGATGCTTTTGAACTGAGGTGTTGGAGAAGACTCTTGAGAATCCCTTGGACTTCAAGGAGATCCAACCAGTCCATCCTAAAGGAGATCAGTCCTGGATGTTCATTGGAGGGACTGATGTTGAAGTTGAAACTCTAATACTTTGGCCACCTGATGCAAAGAGCTGACTCATTGGAAAAGACGCTGATGCTGGGAAAGATTGAAGGCTGGAGGAGACGGGGACAACAGAGGATGAGATGGTTGGATGGCATCACTGACTCAGTGGACATGGGTTTGGGTGGGCTCTGGGAGTTGGTGATGGATAGGGAGGCCTGGCAGAGAAGACAATGGCACCCCACTGTAGTACTCTTGCCTGGAAAAATCCCATGGATGGATAAGCTTGGTGAGCTACAGACCATGGGGCCGCTAAGAGTCAGACCCGACTGAGCGACTTCACTTTCACTTTTCACTTTCATGCATTGGAGAAGGAAATGGCAACCCACTCCAGTGTTCTTGCCTGGAGAATCCCAGGGACGGGGAAGCCTGGTGGGCTGCTGTCTATGGGGTTGCACAGAGTTGGACATGACTGAAGCGACTTAGCAGCAGCAGCAGGGAGGCCTGGTGTGCTGCGGTTCATGGGGTCGCAAAGAGTTGGACACGATTGAATGACTGAACTGAACTGAACTGAAGTGATTCAAGCTAAGCCTCATCTCTTCGTGGAAGCCTTCTCTCCATCCCAAGTTTGATTAAGATGTTTTTCTCAATGCTAACATGCTTGCCAGTGGCATGGCATGTTTTGCTCAAAGAGCACAATCATTTATTTACATGTTTATCTCATGCAAGATCCTTAAAGTCAGGGACAATCTTCCGTTTGTCATGTTTGATAAGTAAAAATTAAAAAGAATGAATGAATGTGTGACCTTGGTCCCTGATCACACCACGTGTTTAATCATTGGCCCTGCTATGTGCTCCTTGAACTCTCATATAAATGGATTCTTGGAGTCTGGAAATATCTAAAAATGTAGGAGGGAGAGTGTCCATAGCTCAGGTTGTGATTACAAAATTTCATCCCATATCTTATATACATCCCATAATATTAAGGCAAGGGCATGACTTGCTTCGAATACAATCGGCAGTAGATATCTTTATTTTGCATGAATAGGAGCAGACCCAAGACCTGGAAGATGGAAACTCCTGAAGATGCAAACTCTTGACTTCTGCTTAGAAGAGCAGCCTGGTCAATTCTGATGCTTAGACTATGGCTACTGGGGAGTTCCTGGGACTCAGAATCACAGAACTTTTGTTCCTAGACTTGCTGTGGCCACTGTGCCTCCATTTGAGTCAATGTGGCTTAGAACGTCCTTGTAGTCCAGTTCCTATCCATTGCAAGGCATGTTGCCTGTGGAAAGAGGGTCAAATATTTACAATTTTAAATTTATTTATTTATTCATTTTATAATTTTGAAAGGTTACTTTACATTCACAGTTATTACAAAATTTTGGCTATATTCCCTGTGTTGTACAGAATACATTCTTGAGCCTATATTATACCCAGTAGTTTGTTTGTGTCTCCCATTCCCCATTCCTATCTTGCTTCTCACTGGTAACCACTAGTTTATTCTCCATGTCTGTGAGTCTGCTTCTTTTTTGTTATATTTACTAGTTTTTTATTTTTTTTATTTTTTAGATTCCACACTTGTCAAATACACCATATTTGTCTTTCTCAGTGCGACTTATTTCATTTACCCGAATGTTCATAGCAGCCTTATTGACAATTGCCAAGATATGGAATCGTGTCAATCAACAGATGAATGAACAAAGAAGGTGTGAGATACACACACAAACACAATGGAATGCTACTCAGCCATAAAAAATGAAATTCTGCCATTTGCAGCAAGATGGATGTACTGGGAGAGCATTATGTTAAGTGAAATAAGTGAGACAGAAAGATATTGCTTCTGTTCAAAATTCATTTAAAAAAATGGAGTTTTGAGCAGGAAGTCTGTTCTGGTGAAGTGAGTCCTTGCTGCCTTAGATCAGGGTGTCTAGATGCTGACCTAAAGCTAAGGTCTTGAGCTTCTGCGTGGTTCACCCTCAGATTTCCAGTACTATCCCTACAGGAATTCCTGCCTTTGACTGACTAGCTAGAACCATGACCCAGGGCTTCAGTTTCTCTGAGCTGCCTTGAGCCTAGTAGGTCTAGCCTTCACCTTTTGTTCTGGCATCCCAGCTCCATGGAGAAGAGAAACAGGCACTGCATTTGTGAGAGGAGAGGAAAGAATGATTTGCCCTCAATAGTTTCAGTATCAGTATTGTCCGACCAGGGCTTTCTGACTGGGCAAGTGCCCAGAAGTTTTGTCATCTCCTGGTTGTCACTGAGATGATGTGGGATGACATTCAGTTCAGTTCAGTTCAGTTCAGTCGTTCAGTCATGTCCGACTCCTTGGGACCCCATGAATCATAGCACGCCAGGCCTCCCTGTCCATCATCAACTCCCAGAGTTCACTCAGACTCGTGTCCATTGAGTCAGTGATGCTATCCAGCCATCTCATCCTCGGTCGCCCCCTTCTCCTCCTGCCCTCAATCCCTCCCAGCATCAGTCTTTTCCAATGAGTCAACTCTTCGCATAAGGTGGCCAAAGTACTGGAGCTTCAGCTTTAGCATCATTCCTTCCAAAGAAATCCCAGGGCTGATCTCCTTCAGAATGGACTGGTTGGATCTCCTTGCAGTCCAAGGGACTCTCAAGAGGCTTCTCCAACACCACAGTTCAAAAGCATCACTTCTTTGGCGCTCAGCCTTCTTCACAGTCCAACTCTCACATCCATACATGACTACTGGAAAAACCATAGCGTTGGCTAGATGGACCTTAGTCGGCAAAATAATGTCTCTGCTTTTGAATATCCTATCTAGGTTGGTCATAACTTTTCTTCCAAGGAGTAAGCGTCTTTTAATTTCATGGCTGCAGTCACCATCTGCAGTGATTTTGGACCCCCCCAAAATAAAGTCTGACACTGTTTCCACTGTTTCCCCGTCTACTTCCCATGAAGTGATGGGACTGGATGCCATGATCTCAGTTTTCTGAATGTTGAGCTTTAAGCCAACTTTTTCACTCTCCTCTTTCACTTTCATCAAGAGGCTTTTGAGTTCCTCTTCACTTTCTGCTATAAGGGTGGTGTCATCTGCATCTCTGAGGTTATTGATATTTCTCCCGGCAATCTTGATTCCAGCTTGTGTATCTTCCAGTCCAGCGTTTCTCATGACGTACTCTGCATAGATGTTAAATAAGCAGGGTGACAATATATAGCCTTGACGGACTCCTTTTCCTATTTGGAACCAGTCTGTTGTTCCATGTCCAGTTCTAACTGTTGCTTCCTGACCTGCATACAGATTTCTCAAGAGGCAGGTCAGGTGGTCTGGTATTCCCATCTCTCTCAGAATTTTCCAGTTTATTGTGATCCACACAGTCAAAGGCTTTGGCATAGTCAATAACTCTCTTGCTTTTCCCATGATCCAGCGGATGTTGGCAATTTGATCTGTGGTTCCTCTGCCTTTTCTAAAACCAGCTTGAACATCAGGAAGTTCATGGTTCACGTATTGCTGAAGCCTGGCTTGGAGAATTTTGAGCATTACTTTACTAGCATGTGAGATGAACGCAATTGTCCATCGGTAGTTTGAGCACTCTTTGGCATTGCCTTTCTATCCTTTATGTTTTCAGAAAGCACTTTTCTTTCCTCAACAGTTTCAGTTCTTTCCCTCATTTCACTCTCACAACAGCCTTGAAGAAAAGGAAGGTACAAGTGGTTTTATTGTGAAAACGCGATCCGGTGATCAAGCTGTACCATTCACCTCTTCCATCTGACTCGGATAAGGTACACATGGTCCTCGCCTTGCCTCTCATCTGTCTCAGCTCCCCAGTCCATCCTCCTCCACTCCATTCTGTCTCAAAGCTTCCTACTGAAATAATAGTAGTGTGTTACAAAAGCCACGAGTTCTGATGTCAGACTGAAGGTCAAACCTTCACTCTACCACCACACCTCCCAGCTTCTGTTTCGTTATTGTAAAATGTGGAGATCAATACCCAATCCTTAGGGGGATGGTGAGAACTAAGTGATGGGACCAAATGAAAGCTTGATATAAACTGAAAGGCCACATACCCGTGTTGTGATCATTATAATTATTATGTGAAAGGCAAAATGCTAGGCACTGCGGCAAATTCAAACACTAAAATACAGAGTCTCTGTCTCATAGAAATTTCACTTGCAATTTGTGAAAGTGGATAATGTTAGTGCCCTTGCCAATTGTATATGTCAAAATGTGTTAAATCTTATGGGAAGGATATAGTAAAAGGAAACATTATACCTAACATGGAGGCTGTGTCTGTGTATGTGTGTGTGTTTGCCCATCCATAAGTGTATATGTACTAGAAAGAGCTTCACAGAGAAGAGCATTTGTACTGGGCCAGGAAGTAGGGTGACATTTTGTTTGATAGACAGGAAGTGGCAGCAGAGATTTTAGGTGAGTTACT
The DNA here is from genome assembly GCF_014754425.2 of Oryx dammah. Taxonomy (NCBI): domain Eukaryota; kingdom Metazoa; phylum Chordata; class Mammalia; order Artiodactyla; family Bovidae; genus Oryx; species Oryx dammah. The sequence continues at coordinate 45,607,885 of NW_024070213.1, read as the reverse complement.
TCTCTGAGCTTCAGATTCCTCAAATGTAACATGGAAAAATATTGTCTGCCTTGTACCTTAAGTGAACAATAATAATAGTGAGTGTTTGTATAGAACTTAATTTTACTTGGACCTGTTTGTCCTAAATGAAGTATACATATCATTTCATTTAATTCTGACAACCACTTTATGGAGTACATATGTACCATTTTAATCCTAATTTTCCAGTCAAAGCAACAATAACACAAGTGGTTAAAAAAATTCTCATGGTTATATAGTATTATGGAAAACTGGTATAAATACAAAATACTTACTGTAGACCTGGGAGGCTCCAGAGAACCATGCTGCCTTCCAGCAAGGATGGGAGATGGGGGGAGATCCTAGAGGTACCTTTGGGTTCCTAGAATGTGCTTATTTTTACTCTGGTCACAGGAATTTTTAGCTTCCTGCTGACAAGTGTTCTGAGGCCCTATTCCAGAGCCTAGTTTGGTATATCAGTGGAAAGAATATCTAGAGAAATAGTCCTTTATCAATGTGCAAGGACTTCCTAAATGTCAATTTACCCTTGGAGGATATCTAAGAAAGAAGGCTCATCACTGCTCCATAAGCAAATGTGTTCTGGGAGACATTCTGCTGCAAAGTAGAAAAAAAGGAGTGGATTTAATAGCCCCAAACCCAGTATAGTCACAGATATCCCAAGGTAAGAGGACAGAACCCACTGGGTAAAGAAATGAAAATAAGCCCCATGGAGGCATTCTGCTTTGTGTTCAGATGCTGGCTGTTTCCTTTCCTCCTGTTCCCAGATAAGAGAAGCATGTTTATGGTGCGAGAGGTTGAGAGTTGACTCAATCAGGAATCAGTTGCAGGCATAAAGACTATGGTAGATATTTTCATCAGGAAGTATTTTAAACAGAGGATTGCTGTCTGCTGTGCTTAGTTGCTCAGTCATGTGTGACTCTGTGCAACTCCATAGATTGTAGCCCATTAGGCTCCTCTGTCCATGGAATTTTCCAGGCAAGAATACTGAAGTGGGTTACTGAGCATGGAAGAATCAATGCTTTCGAAGTGTGGTGCTGGAGAAGACTCCTGAGAGTCTCTTAGACAGCAAGGAGAGCAAACCAGTCAATCCTAAAGGAAATCAACCCTGAATTTTACCTGGAAGGACTGATGCTGAAGCTGAAGCTCCAATACTTTGGACACCTGATGCAAAGAGCCAACTCATTGGAAAAGACCCAGATGCTGGGAAAGATTGAGGGCAGGAGGATTAGGGGGGCCACAGAGAATGAGATGGTTGGATGGCATCACCAACTCGATGGGTGTGAAATTTGAGCAAGCTCCAGGAGATAGTGAAAGGCAGGGAAGCCTGGTGTGTTTCAGTCCATGGAGTCACAAAGAGTCAAACATGACTCAGTGACTGAACAACAGCATTTGCAGGGGCTCTTCCTGACCCAAGGATCGGACCCACATCTCGTGCACCTCCCGCCTTGGCAGGCAGATTCTTTGCCGCCAAGCCACCTGGGAAGCCCAAACAGAAGGTTAGGATGTCTCAGAATGTTCGGGCAGGACAGAGGAGTGGCCGGAAGTCTGGGCTCATAGAGCACCCCAGAATGACACTGCAGAACTAGCCCACCCATGGCGCTGCTTCCTCTGGAGCTGCTCCCTCAGTCACTCTCAAGAATTTGGGGAATTAAGAAGTTCCAGCACTAGAACTTTTGACTCCAGGCACAAAACAGCTGAGCTACGATTCAGGGCTCTTGCCTCTGAGCCGGCTTGGGGGAGCTGGGCCTGAGGCTGGACATACGTCCCTTTAAAGTTCTGAATTCTGCCTTCTAGCCTTGCCTGCACTGCTCTCTTACAGGGACCTTGTGAACATTACTTCACTTCACCAAGCCTCGAGTTCCCCATCTATAAAATGTGGATAATCTTCCTACCTGTCAGGGTTTTCTGAGACTTCAGTGAGAACACTCATGGGAAGAGCCCAGCAGAGCCGTGTGTTTGGCCATGCCTTCACCTGGTGGTTCAGCGCTGTTTCAGGTTTGCCGACCTACATTCTGAGTCCTCAAACACTCCCTTCTGTCTGTCAGGAGGCTTACAATTTCCACAGGATGCTCATAGATGGTTAGAGCCAGAAGGAAATGCGTTAGGATCTCATCATTTTTAACACCCAAGCAGCCCTGTAGCTATTTTCCCCTGGGACCGAATGTTTCAGAAGACTATATCTAAAAGAATGCATCTGTTAAGTAATAATTAATTTGTACTTATGCTTTTTTGAAAACCAAAGATATTCCACAAAGAGACCTACTGACGGGCACGAATTAATCAATTTTTTTTCTTTTTTTTTTACATTGAATGAATATAGTTTGAATCTTAAGTTTAAAAAAAAAAGGAAAGAAAATTTGACATTTCAGTTTGCTTGAGTGACCTCACTTTGAGTACATGTACAATTTCCATTTGGCTTTTGTAACTCAACATGAGCACACACATTCTTCGTGTGAGACCTGAGGGCCTTGGAACTGTGTGCACTGATTGACTTGGGGCCACTTGAGCCAAGTAAGGGAAGCCCCCTGAAACATGTGAACCAAGATGGGGGAGGGAGAAGTTCCTCAGAGAGAAGTTGAAGTGTCATTAACTCAGGGAAGGTAGGAAGAGGGCTGGAAGGCCAAAACCCAACAAAGGCCCTCTCTTCTAGAGCTTTCCATTCAATCTTCACAACAAGCCTGTGGGCTTGGCATTATATCACCATTTTATAGATGAGAAAGCTGAGGCTTAAAGAGGTCTGCATTCACACAGCAAGTTGGCATCAGAGTTGGGCTCCTGGTGCTGAGGCTAGTGTTCTTGCCACAGGGGGATGCTCTGATGCAGGCGCTCTGGCCATCAGCCTGGTCTCCAGCAGCTCTTGCCCTCCCGGGATTCCTCCTCCCCACTCCCCCTTCATCTCTAGGCTCAGTCCTTCATACCAGAGAGCACTTAGGGTCCAAACTGCTTCTGAGCAGAGGCATTGCCCAAGTAGAGGTCCTTGGAATCCACATAGCTGCAAGCCTGACAGCTTCCCACTGTGGCTGGAAAATAATTATTGTTGGTAATTAGAGCTAAATCACTCCTGTCAAAACACACAGAATTGCAGAGCCAGCACGACAGCATCTCAGGTCTCTTTGTCCCGAGCGTGTCCCCCTCTCTCCTCCTAGCCTAATGGAGACCCAAGTGGCCTCAACAAGTTCCCTCTCAGTCTGGACTCCTGGTCACGGTCACAGCAAACTTAGACCTAATGTGCAGCTGTGAGACGCGGAGGCTGGGTGTCTGAGCTCCCATTTCCCTGGACCATGAGGCAGGGGGGAAGCCGGTGATAATAACAGTGCTTGCTCATGGCACTTAGACAGAAGGAAACAAAAATGCAGCTGAAAGTGCAGTGGAATTCTAGGAGCTCACGTTCTGCGAAGGCACCCTGCCGTTATACAGAGTTGAATAAACACAAGAGCCACGGAGAAAAAGGAAGAGAGAGGGAGAGGGATGGAGAGAGAGAAAGAAATGGAGGGAGGAAGGAAGGAAGCAGGGGAGAGAGGGGACTTCTACTGTTTTCTTTCTGATTATGAAACAAAAGTCAGGCTTAGGAAATTTAGAAAATAGCAAAACATGTTATGAAGCAAAAATCATCCCAAATCCCAATATGCTGAGATAATTAGTATTTATATTTGGAGTATTTTCTTCTAGTTAGATTTTTGTCTTTTTCTCCTGTCTCCTCTCCTTCTCTCACACAGACCCCCAAGGTAACTTGATTCTCCCCTAAGCTCATTAGAAAATACTAAGTGATATATTATTTTGCTTCTGCCATGTAGCAAATGGAGGCTGGATTCCACTTGCCCCAACGGGGAATGAATGAACATTCCCCCCCATCCCCAAAGCTGGGCTTTGGGGCTGGAACTCCCATGATGGGGAGAAGTCCAAACCTCATCAGAGGAAGCTGAGAAGACAGCCTGGTGGGAAGAAGAGAACAGTGATACTCACAACATTTTTTGTACTGATTCTGTCCCTCTGAGCCCTTGAGTGGCCTTAAAAAGAGGAATGATCTGCCCAATAATGACCCTAGAAGCCAGATTTCTTTTGGTTCAGAGAACACATTCAGAAATATTTTTCAACCTGAAATTTGTGGAGTAAAGTCATGCTTGTGACACTGGGTAATATCATGTTGAAATTACAGGATTTGTTTTACTAGCTGCCTCATGCCATTCTTAGGCTTCTTCAGATTCCTTGGGTGGATATATCTCAGGTCAGTTAGGCAAGGTCAGGACCAACAGCTGTGTCTGCATGAAAGAAGAGGCCCCTGAGAAGCCTTTTGGCTTCACTGAGTCTGGGTGGGAACTTCCTGGGCTGACAATAGGTTTGCAACTAAAGAGAAGGCCCAGGACGGATGGTGGCCTGCTGCTGCTTCCACTGAATATAGGAATTTTTGTGTACTTGGCTCTGAAATTACTAGTAAGGCAACTTTGTGAGGTTAGCTTAACTACTCTGTGCCTCAGTTTCCACTTCTGTACGTTGGGGATGACAAGATGGCCAAGCTCAAAAAATGAGTGTAAAGATTAAATGAGAACATACTTTGAATGCATTGTTGTTGGTGTTCAGTTTCTAAGTTGTGTCTGACTCTTTGTGACCCCATGAACTGCAGCACGCCAGGCTTCCTTGTCCTTCACTGACTCCCAGAGTTTGCTCAAACTCATGTCCATTGAGATGGTGATGCCACCCATCCAACCATCTCCTCCTCTGTCGTCCCCTTCTCCTGCCTTCAATCTTTCCCAGCATCAGGGTCTTTTCCAATGAGTCAGTTCTTCCCATCAGGTGGCCAAAGTATTGGAGCTTCAGCTTCAGCATCAGTCCTTCTAGTGAATATTCAGGACTGATTTCCTTTCCGATTGACTGGTTTGATGCATGGGACATAGTGAATGCTCAAGAAATGATATCTGCCAGACCGAGTTTCTGCTTCTATCTGTTCCAGCCAATTAAGCTAGAGTAAATTTGTCATGCCTGTGATGTTCTAATGGGAATGACCAGGGAAGTTGGTAATTCCAGTACCTGATTGTCATTCTGGCCCCTTCTCTCCCACCAACACAGCACCCTCTCACTCTGGACTATTTGGTCCATGGTCCTCCAGCCTCCTAACAACCATCCATCCTGTAGCCCACAACTATCATTTCCTCAGAGATGCCTTTCCTGACCTCCTCACCCTTCTTTAAGACCCTTGAAATTTGCCCTTAGATCTCTGTAACCTTTTCTTTGCTTGCCAACATGAAACAGTTGCCAAATAAATAACTGAGTGATGACTTGGTTAATACACAACTAGACTGTAAAAGTGCCACAATAGGAACAACTTCTATTTTTCTCATACTGAATCTCCACTGCCTGGCACAGTGGAGGTGGTGATAAGGTATGAGCTAAAGAGAGTCAAACACATGGTACTGATTTGCTATTGTAAGGAAAGCTGTGCATCTTGTATCTATAGGGAAAGAGAATCACTTGGAGATTTTGGTACTTTAACTATTAGGAACCGACTAACTTTGCAACATGCCTCAGTGTTCTTATGTTTAAAAATCCATGCTCCAGGACTTCCCTGGTGGCTCAGTGGTAGAGAATCTACCTGCCAATGCGGGAAACGCAGGTTTGATCCCTGCTCTGGGAAGACCCCACACACAGCAGAGGAACGAAGCCCATGCACCACAACTACTGAGCCTGTTCTCTAGAACCCAGAAGCTGCAACTACTGAAACCCACATACTCTAGGACGGTGCTTGGCAGCAAGAGAAGCCCATGCACAGCAGTTAGAGGGTGGTCATGCTCACTGCAGCTAGAGAAGAGCCTGCACAGCAACGAAGGCCCAGCACAGCCAAAAATAAAAATGAAATAAATTAATTTAAAAAATAAGAATATGTGCTGCACACAAGCCTCATTCCACCCTTTTTCTCCCATTTAAATGATAAATGCTGGCTCCAAAAGCAGAAGCTGAGTCCTCTCCTTTGAGTAAGAGAGACAGAGGACAGGAGATGCTGAGGAGCTGTCAGAAGGAGTAAAGGATGGCCCATTGAAGGACCATTCATGCTGGCTCCCTGCTTTACATTCTTGTTGCAGAAGACCCTGGGCAAGGGCTTTCTCATCACTCTTGATACAGTTGCTCTTGCCCTTCTGTTAACTGGAAGTTGGAGGTAATTACAGGCAGGATGCAGCTCCGTGAGGGGCATTAGGCTGGTGGAGACTTCACTGGACCCCACATTGTGCCTCTAATTAGGCAGTTGCTGATCCAGGGAGCACAAAATCTAGTTTACAGCCTTGCTCAGGCCAGAAGCGTCTCCAGCTGTAAGTGGTCTGAAATGGTGCCTGTAGGAGGGCGAGAGAGAGAATGGGGAGAGGACAGGTTGAGTGGGGAGAGTAAAGGAGGGAAAGAGAGGGAAAGAGATTAAAGAAAGAAGAGTGTGAGATTAAAGGAGGGAGGGAGAGATTGGAAAAGGAAGGAAGGATGGGAGGAAGGAGTGGTAGAGGAAGAAATGAAGGAAAGAATATTCCATCTTCACATTCTAGGAAAGAGAACCAAACTCCATTGTAGAAGGCTTAAGCACCAATCACTGGTGTAATAACTTTGAACAACTTTTGGTATTATTTACCAAAGCTGAACGTATGAAATACGTATGACCCAGGCAATCTGGTCCAGCTCCAAGGTTTATTATCTAGGAGAAATGAATATATATGTCCCCCAATATATATATACAAGAATATCAGAACAAGGACTTCCCAGGTGGTACCAGTGGTAAAGAACCCACCTGCCAAGGCAGGAGACTTAAGAGACATAGGTTCAATCCCTGGGTCACAGAGATCCCCTGGAGGAGGGCATGAAAACCCACTCCAGTGTTTATTCCTGGAAAATCTCATGGACAGAGGAGCCTGGCGGGCTACAGAGCGTAGGGTCACAAAGAGTCGGACACACCTGAGTGACTTAGCATGCATGCCAGTATCAGAGCAAATCTGTTCAAATTTGTTCTAAACAACAACCCTAATGTCCATTAAAAAGAGAATGAAGAGACGCATTGAAGTGTTTTCTACATATGAGTGAAACAAGACAGATGCAAAAAAGAACATTTTATAAAATCTCATCTTTGTCCAATTCAAGAGCGGACAAAACTAGGGAAACAGAAGCCAGACAAACAGTTACTGTTTTATGAGGGAGGTATTAACTAGAAAGAGGCCTGAAGAAGCTTCTCAGGGGGCTGTACATGTTCTATATCTTGATCTGGGTATTGTTGCTGCTGCTGCTGGGAAGTTGCTTCAGTCGTGTCCGACTCTGTGCAACCCCATACATGGCAGCCCACCAGGCTCCCCTGTCCCTGGGATTCTCCAGGCAAGAACACTGGAGCGGGTTGCCATTTCCTTCTCCAATGCATGAAAGTGAAAAGTGGAAGTGAAGTCGCTCAGTCATGTCTGACTCTTAGCGACCCCATGGACTGCAGCCTACCAGGCTCCTCCGTCCATGGATTTTTGAGGCAAGAGTACTGGAGTGGGGTGCCATTGCCTTCTCCAACTGGGTATGGTTACATGGATACAAAAACTATGTATGTTTCATATTTGCATATTTTAGTGTATATGCATTATAACTTAATAGAAATATTTTTTAAAAGAAAAAATGTATTTACTAAAGCAATAGGTGAAAAATGCTATCTTGTAGTTCAAACTGTCATTTATTTGACTCAGTAAGGAAGAAAATCTTTCACATGTTAATCTGTCTTAAGCATTTAGTTGGTGAATTTCCTAGGTGTATTCCAGACCCAGATTCCAATCAGAATTTTGGGGTCTTATCGCACTAATTTGCAAAGCCTTGTTAAGTAGCAGTGCATCTGAATCCAGGTCTAGTTATCTGTGGCAAATCCTTCTCCAGTTCATCATCTCTCATCCTCTTATTAATGATGATTTTTTTCAATAAATAAATAAATACATTAATTAATTTAAAAAAGGTTTAAAAGTTTATGTAATCAGGTCTATCAATCTTTTCTCTTAGCTATTTCTGTCATTGCCTGTTTCTATTTTCTTCCCAAGCTTCTTATTTTTGAAAACTGATCAATGCAATGTAGCTGGAGCAGGAGATGAGAGAGAGGGAGATGTGCAAATTTGGGATAGGAGAGGCAAAGAGGAGTCAGATAAGAAGCAATGGCACCCCACTCCAGTACTCTTGCCTGGAAAATCCCATGGACGGAGAAGCTTGGTAGGCTGCAGTCCATGGGGTTGCAAAGAGTTGGACACGACTGAACGACTTCACTTTCACCTTTCACTTTCATGCATTGGAGAAGGAAATGGCAACCCACTCCAGTGTTCTTGCCTGGAGAATCCCAGGAACAGAGGAGCCTGGTAGGAGGCATCTATGGGTTCACACAGAGTCTGACATGACTGAAGCGGCTTAGCGGTAGTGGGATGTATTGAAGTGCAACAGATTGCCAGGAGGGGAAGTGCATTGGCATGCGTGCTCAGTTGTGTCTGACTCTTTGTGACCCACACAGGTTCCTCTGTTCATGGAACTTTCCAGCCAAGAATACTGGAGTGGGTTGCCATTTTCTCCTCCATGGGATCTTCCCGAGCCAGGAATCAAACCTGTGTGTCTTGCGTCTCCTGCATTGATAGGCAGATTCTTTACCACTAATGCCACCTGGAAGCCTGGAAGGGAAGTAAGGATAGCAATAATGCAAATAAATTTGTGTGTGATGAAGGTCACTTTGGTTGCTAGGTGGGAAATGGATTGGAAGGATGAAAGACCAGAAGACCTCTGGAGATAGCAGCAGTGGTCCAGGAGAGAGTGACCTGGGCAGGTGAGGTAGCAGAGAAGATGGAGAAATGGGCATGCATTAGAGACAGGCTGTAGAACTTGGTTCCAAAGGGCTTGATGAGGGGTGAGATCAGGGTAGTGGTGGGGTGTGAGGAGGAAGGCAGGGCTTGATGAAGAAACTGATGAGCTACCGAAGTTAAAACACTTACCCATATTTTCCCCTTATTTCTGATTTCTGAGTTTGTATATTTGTTTGTTTGTTTCAACTTTTCCTTATCAGCACAAAGTTTGTGTGTAGTGGTTTGGTGGAAGTTACAGTTTATTTCCCTAAACCTAGAGTGATTTTTTCCATTAAAATATTGTGAATATTCTCTAAGTAGAGATTTCCCCACTCAGTTAGGAAATAGTCCTATTTCTCAACCACCCTCCTCAAATGACCTTTCTCCTTTTGCTTTTATCACATGATTTTGATGGTTGTATGCTTTGATTTCTTTATTTTTTGTAAGAAAATTCTCTCCTAATCAGTCTTATAAAAAATTCTCAGTAGTTTTTCTTTTTATTAATCTGCTTTGTTTGTCTTATTATTGCTTTTCCCCCCAGGAGAACTTCAGAATCCAATAATTAAGTTCCAGACAAATTCTATTAGGATTGTAATGGGGATTTCATTAAGCCCATAAATTAATTCCAGAAGAATTAATATACAAATCTCTCATACATTAATATTTTTGCCTGTATATTCAAAATGGTTCTTGTTATTTTCAGTAAATTTTTTAGGGTACCCCATAAATTCTACCTATTCTTCAAAAAGTCTTCTTTTCCCTCAGAGTTTTATATTCTCATTATCATGGTAAAATGTCTTTTTTGTCATTCTCATGGATTATTAAAAAAAAAAAAATGAGAGGAGCTACCCCACGCTCAGGGTCAGGGGTGGTGACCGAGAGTGCCAGGCAGTAATGGCACAGGAGAGCCCGAGAGGAGCTACCCATGCCCGAGGTCAGGGGCAGCGGCCGAGAGGAGCTACCACATGTCCAAGGAGCGGTGGCTGTGTGAGCACAGGAGGGCTGAGAGGAGGTACTCCAAGTTCAAGGTCAGGAGGGGTGACCTCGTCCAAGGTAAGGAGCAGTGGCTGCGCTTTGCTGGAGTAGCTGTGAAGAGATATCCCACATCCAACATAAGAGAAACTCAAGTGAGAAGGTAGGTGTTGCGAGAGGGCATCAGAGGGCAGACACACTGAAACCATACTCACAGAAAACTAGTCAATCTGATCACACAGACAACAGCCTTGTCTAACTCAATGAAACTAAGCCATGGCATTTGGGGTCACCCAATACAGGTGGGTCATGGTGGAGAGGTCTGACAGAATGTGGTCCACTGGGGAAGGGAATGGCAAACCACTTCAGTATTCTTGCCTTCAGAACTCCATGAACAGTATGAAAAGGCAAAATGACAGGACACTGAAAGAGGAACTCCCCAGGTCGGTAGGTGCCCAATATGCTACTGAAGATCAGTGGAGAAATAACTCCAGAAAGAATGAAGGGATGGAGCCAAAGCAAAAACAATACCCAGTTGTAGATGTGACTGGTGATAGAAGCAAGGTCCCATGCTGTAAAGAGCAGTATTGCATAGGAACCAGGAATGTCAGGTCCATGAATCAAGGCAAATTGGAAGTGGTCAAACAGGAGATGGCAAGAGTGAACATCGACATTCTAGGAATCAGTGATCTAAAATGGACTGGAATGGGTGAATTTAACTCAGATAACCATTATATATACTACTGTGGGCAAGAATCCTTTAGAAGAAATGGAGTAGCCATCATGGTCAACAAAAGAGTCCAAAATGCAATCTCTTGGATGCAATCTCAAAAACGACAGAATGATCTCTGTTAGTTTCCAAGGCAAACCATTCAATATCACGGTGATCCAAGCCTATGCCCCAACAAGTGATGCTGAAGAAGTTGAAGTTGAACGGTTCTATGAAGTCCTACAAGACTTTTTAGAACTAACACCCCCAAAAGATGTCCTTTTCATTATAGGGGACTGGAATGCAAAAGTAGAAAGTCAAGAAATACCTGGAGTAACAAGAAAATTTGGCCTTGGAGTACGGAATGAAGCAGGGCAAGGCTAATAGAGTTTTGACAAGAGAATGCACTGGTCATAGCAAACACCCTCTTCCAACAACACAAGAGAAGACTTTACACATGGACATCACCAGATGGTCAAAACCAAAATCAGATTGTTTATATTCTTTACAGCCAAAGATAGAGAAGCTCTATACAGTCAGCAAAAACAGAACCAGGAGCTGACTGTGGCTCAGATCATGAACTCCTTATTGCCAAATTCAGACTTAAATTGAAGAAAGTAGGGAAATCCACTAAACCATTCAGGTATGACCTAAATCAAATAGCTTATGAAAATACAGTGCAAGTGAGAAATAGATTTAAGGGGCTAGATCTGATAGACAGAGTACCTGATGAACTATGGACGGAGGTTTGTGACATTGTACAGGAGACGGGGATCAAGACTATCCCCATGGGAAAAAATGCAAAAAAAGCAAAATGGCTGTCTGAGGAGGCCTTACAAATACCTGTGAAAAGAAGAGAAGTGAAAACCAAAGGAGTAAAGGAAAGACATAAGCATCTGAATGCAGAGTTCCAAAGAATAGCAAGGAGAGAAAGGAAAACTTCCTCAGGAATCTATGCAAACAAATAGAGGAAAACAGTAGAATGGGAAAGACTAGAGATCTCTTCAAGAAAATTAGAGATACCAAGGGAACATTTCATGCAAAGATGGGCTCAAAAAAGGACAGAAATGGTATGGACTTAACAGAAGAAGAAGATATTAAGAAGAAGTCACAAGAATAAACAGAAGAACTGTACAAAACAGAGCTTCACGACCCAGATAATCATGATGGTGTGATCACTCACCTAGAGCCAGACATCCTGGAATGTGAAGTCACGTGGGCCTTAGAAAGCATCACTATGAGCAAAGCTAGTGGAGGTGATGGAATTCCAGTTGAGCTATTTCAAATCCTGAAAGATGATGCTGTGAAAGCGCTGCACTCATTATGCCAGCACATTTGGAAAATTCAGCAGTGGCCACAGGACTGGAAAAGGTGTTTTCATTCCAATCCCAAAGAAAAGCAATGCCAAAGAATGCTCAACCTACCACACAATTGCACTCATCTCACACTCTAGTAAAGTAATGCTCAAAATTCTCCAAGCCAGGCTTCAGCAAAACATGGACTGTGAACTTCCTGATATTCAAGCTGGTTTTAGAAAAGGCAGAGGAACCAGAGATCAAACTGCCAACATCCGCTAGATCATCAAAAAAGCAAGAGAGTTCTAGAAAAACATCTACTTCTGCTTTATTGACTATGACAAAGCCTTTGACTGTGGATCACAATGAACTGTGGAAAATTCTGAGAGAGATGGGAATACCAGACGATCTGCCTCTTGAGAAACCTATATGCAGGTCAGGAAGCAACAGTTAGAACTGGACATGGAACAACAGACTGGTTCCAAATAGGAAAAGGAGCACGTTAAGGTTGTATATTGTCACCCTGCTTATTTAACTTATATGCAGAGTACATCATGAGAAATGCTGGACTGGAAGAAACACAAGCTGGAATCAAGATTCCTGAGAGAAATATCAATAACCTCGGATATGCAGATGACACCACCCTTATGGCAGAAAGTGAAGAGGAACTCAAAAGCCTCTTGATGAAAGTGAAAGAGGAGAGTGAAAAAGTTGGCTTAAAGCTCAACATTCAGAAAACGAAGATCATGGCATCCAGTCCCATCACTTCATGGGAAATAGAGGGGGAAACAGTGGAAACAGTGTCGGACTTTATTTTGGGGGCTTCAAAATCACTTCAACTGGTGACTGCAGCCATGAAATTAAAAGACGCTTACTCCTTGGAAGGAAAGTTGTGACCAACCTAGATAGCATATTCAAAAGCAGAGACATTACTTTGCCAACCAAGGTCCGTCGAGTCAAGGCTATGGTTTTTCCAGTAGTCATGTATGGATGTGAGAGTTGGACTGTGAAGAAAGCTGAGTACTGAAGAATTGATGCTTTTGAACTGTGGTGCTGGAGAAGACCCTTGAGAGTCCCTTGGACTGCAAGGAGATCCAACCAGTCCATTCTAAAGGAGCCCAGTCTTGGGTCTTCTTTGGAAGGACTGATGCTAAAGCTGAAACTCCAATACTTTGGCCACCTTATGCGAAGAGTTGACTCATTGGAAAAGACCTTGATGCTGGCAGGGATTGAGGGCGGGAGAAGGGGACGACAGATGAGATGGCTGGATAGCATCACCGACTCGATGTACATGAGTTTGGGTAAACTTCGGGAGTTGGTGATGGACAAGGAGGCCTGGCGTGCTGCGATTCATGGGTTTGCGAATAGTTGGACACAACTGAGTGACTGAACTGAACTGATATATAAAAATACACATTTTAACAATACCTTCTATGAAGCTATTTTACAAAACCAAAGAGATATATTTTAAAGATTGATTCTCTGGAATTTTAAAGAATATAATTGCATTATTGTACAAAGATAGTTTTGTCATCTTTTTGATAATCATATCTCTTCTTCTTGTTTCATGCTAATTGCATTGCTGGGAAATTTCAGAACAATGGCAAATGATAATGATGACAATGAGTATCTTGTTTGCTTGCTTTTGCCTTTGGTTTTAATAGGAATTCTTTTTTAGTTTTTCACTCCTAAAGATAATGTTAGTAGTTAGTTTCAGAATCAAAACCTTAATATGTTTTAAAAAAAACTTCTATTTATATTTTCCCCAAAAAAGCAAATTTGGGGATTATAGACTGTACTTCACATGTTACTAACTTTTTTTTCCTCCTCTATTAAAATTGTTACTCCTGTTTTCTCCTTAAGTATATTCATATGAAATGTTACACTGATAGATCTCTTATAATAATTGATTTTGCATTTCTTCAGTTCAGTTCAGTTCAGTTCATTCGCTTAGTCGTGTCCGACTCTTTGCAACCCCATGAATCGCAGCACGCCAGGCCTCCCTGTCCATCACCAACTCCCGGAGTACACTCAGACTCACGTCCATCGAGTCAGTGATGCCATCCAGCCATCTCACCCTCTGTCGTCCCCTTCTCCTCCTGCCCCCACTCTCTCCCAGCATCAGAGTCTTTTCCAATGAGTCAACTCTTCGCATGAGATGGCCAAAGTACTGGAGTTTCAGCTTTAGCATCATTCCTTCCAAAGAAATCCCAGGGCTGATCTCCTTCAGAATGGACTGATTGGATCTCCTTGCAGTCCATCCAAGGGACTCTCAAGAGTCTTCTCCAATACTACAGTTCAAAAGCATCAATTCTTCGGCACTCAGCCTTCTTCACAGTCTAACTCTCACATCCATACATGACCACTGGAAAAACCATAGCCTTGACTAGTCTGACCTTGACTAGTTGGCAAAGTAATGTCTCTGCTTTTGAATATGCCATCTAGGTAACTCTTATTTGGTCATTGTGAATAATTCTTTTAATTTTGCTGCTGTATGTGGTAGTTTTGCAGTTAGTGAAACAAAAGTTATAAGTTCCAAATTTATTCTTCCTTTTCAACATTTTGTTTGGCTATTCAGGGTCCCTCAAGATTCCATATGAATTTTAGGGAGGATTTTTCTACTTTTGCAAAAAGTCATTGGGATTTTGATAGACATTATATTGAGCTATGGCTGTCCTGGTAGCTCAGAGGTAAAGAATCCACCTCACCAGGAGATGAGGGTTTGGTCCCTGGGCAGGCAAGATCCTCTGGAGAGGAAAATGGCAACCCATTCCAATATTCTTGCCCGGGAAACTCCATGGACAGAGGAGCCTGGCGGGCTACAGTCCATGGGGTTGCAAAAGAGTCAGACATGACTTAGCAACTAAACAACAATTGAATATTGAATTCTAAATCCCTTTACCTCTTTTGTTTTTAAGTAAATTGTATATTCAGTTATATACCATCTATCTGATAATTCCCACATCTACAGTCATCATGAGCATAACTACTTCTTTCTGCTGCCTACCATTCAGTTCAGTTCAGTTCAGTTCAGTCACTCAGCCGTGTCCGACTCTTTGCAACCCCATGAATCGCAGCACGCCAGGCCTCCTTGTCCATCATCATCTCCCGTTCACCCAAACTCATGTGCATTGAGTCGGTGATGCCATCCAGCCATCTCATCCTCTGTTGTCCCCCTCTCCTCCCACCCCCAATCTCTCCCAGCATTAAGGTCTTTTCCAATGAGTCAACTCTTCGCATGAGGTGGCCAAAGTATTGGAGTTTCATTCTCAGCATCAGTCCTTCCAATGAACATCCAGGACTGATCTCCTTCAGAATGGACTGGTTGGATCTCCTTGCAGTCAAAGGGACTCTCAAGAGTCTTCTCCAGCACCACAGTTCAAAAGCATCAATTCTTCAGTACTCAGCTTTCTTCACAGTCCAACTCTCACATCCATACATGACATTGGAAAAACCATAGCCTTGATTAGACGGACCTTTGACAAAGTAATGTCTCTGCTTTTGAATATGCTATCTAGGTTGGTCACAACTTTCCTTCCAAGGAGTAAGCGTCTTTTAATTTCATGGCTGCAGTCACCAGTTGAAGTGATTTTGAAGCCCCCAAAATAAAGTCCGACACTGTTTCCACTGTTTCCCCCTCTATTTCCCATGAAGTAATGGGACCAGATGCCATGATCTCAGTTTTCTGAATGTTGAGCTTTAAGCCAACTTTGTCACTCTCCTCTTTCACTTTCATCAAGAGGTTTTTTAGTTCCTCTTCACTTTCTGCCATAAGGGTGGTGTCATCTGCATATCTGAGGTTATTGATACATCTCCTGGTAATCTTGATTCCAGCTTGTGCTTCTTCTAGCCTAGCGTTTCTCATGATGTACTCTGCATATAAGTTAAATAAGCAGGGTGACAATATACAGCCTTGATGTACTCCTTTTCTTATTTGGAACCAGTCTGTTGTTCCATGTCCAGTTCTAACTGTTGCTTCCTGACTTGCATATAGGTTTCTCAAGATGCAGATGGTCTGGTATCCCCATCTCTTTCAGAATTTTCCACAGTTCATTGTGATCCACAGTCAAAGGCTTTGTCATAGTCAATAAAGCAGAAGTAGATGTTTTTCTGGAACTCTCTTGCTTTTTCAATTATCCAGCCCCATTAGGGTGGCTTAATTTCCCATTGCACCTATGATTTATGATTATAAGGTGATATTTTGTGAAACATTATCTGTGGAAATTTTTGAGGTGAATTTAAGGTGCATTTCTCTAGAGAGAAATACAGTTGCTACTGCCAGCGGCTTAGAGAGGGTTTTTATTCCAGGACATTTTACATTATACATTTTGAAGGCAGTGGTCAAGGTAGTCAAAATTCATGTGAGTATAAACTTGCTGTTAAAGAAACTTGGGACTTTGACAGCAATTATACTGAATGGTGGTTTCCCCAATGGCCCACCCCTCACTCAGAGGTGTGTGAGATCTTTTGTCTTTTGCTTTTGTCTTTATTATTATTTTTCACATGGGGCTGAGGCAAGTTCAAGAGAGATCAGAATGTATATTTTCTATCTGTCTATCTCTGAGGATGTGTGTGTGTGTGTAATTTTAGCTTACCAAGTATGGCATTGCCCTTAGTGGGGTTTGGATTTTTTGCCATAGTCTTCCATCTGTGTGTTCTAGGTTTTATTTTCTGATTACATGCCTTGTATTCAGCACACATGTCCTCTGTCCATGGGATTTCCCAGGCAAGAATACTGGAGCAGGTTGTCTTTTACTTCTCTAGGGAATTTTGACCACCCGGGGATTGAATGCTGGTCTCCTGCATTGCAGGCAGATTCTCTACCAACTGAGCCACCAGGGAAGCACCATCAGGTCTGGAAAGCCTTAAAATTCACACTCTAGGCTACCATGGGATAACAAAATTCCTGAGGGCAAATGGTGCTACAAAACCTTTTCTGCATGTTTTGTTTTATTATTTGGTCTTCTAAGTTTTGTATTTCATCCTAGCCAGCTGAGAAATGTGTTTAAAGACACAAGTTCCATATTTTATCCAGCATTTCATATGTTGTTCTGAGAAGTCTTTTTGGACATCTAGTATTGTCACATTCTCATTATTCCTGAATCAAGGAATTACTTCCAAAGTTTAATTAAGAATGCTGTTTACTTGTAATTCACATTATCTGCTTTTAACATATCATTTCCTTTCCCACCAGTTTGGTGTCATTTTAGTTAGTTTGAAAAATAGAATGTTTAGTGATTCTAATTGCATTATTTTATATTTAATAATGAAAGCTTTTAAGGGCTTTGACTTTTAGTTCAGTTCAGTCGCTCAGTCTTGTCTGACTCTTTGCGACCCCATGGACTGCAGCATGCCAGGCCTCCCTGCCCATCACCAACACCCAGGGTTTACTCAAGCTCGTCAGTGATGCCATGCAACATCTCATCCTCTGTCGTCCCCTTCTTCTCCTGTCTTCAATCTTTCCCAACATCAGGGCCTTTTCAAATGAGTCAGTTCTTCGCATCAGGTGGCCGAAGTATTGGAGTTTCAGTTTCAGCATCAGTCCTTCCAATGAATATTCAGGGCTAATTTCCTTTAGGGCAGACTGGTTGGATCTCCTTGAAGTCCAAGGGACTCTCAAGAGTCTCCTCCAGCACCACAGTTCAAAAGCATCAATTCTTCAGCACTCAGCTTCCTTTATAGTCCAACTCTCACATCCATACATGACTACTGGAAAAACCATAGCTTTGACTAGACGGACCTTTGTTGGCAAAGTAATGTCTCTGCTTTTTAATATGCTGTCTAGGTTGGTCACAACTTTTCTTCCAAAGAGCAAGTGTCTTTTAATTTCATGGCTGAGGTTATCATCTGCAGTGATTTTGGAGCCCCCCAAAATAAAGTTTGTCACTGTTTCCTCATCTATTTGCCAGGAAGTGATGAGACCAGATGCCATGATCTGTTTTCTGAATGTTGAGCTTTAAGCCAACTTTTTCACTCTCCTCTTACACTTTCATCAAGAGGCTCTTTAGTTCTTCTTCACTTTCTGCCGTAAGGGTGGTGTCATCTGCATCTCTGAGGTTATTGATATTTCTCCCAGCAATCTTGATTCCAGCTTATGCTTCATCCAGCCCAGCATTTTGCATGATGTTCTCTGCATAGAAGTTAAGTAAATAGAGTGACAATATGCAGTATTGACATACTCCTTTCCCTATTTGGAACCAGTGTTGTTCCGTGTCCAGTTCTCACTGTTGCTTCTTGACCTGCATTCAGATTTCTCAGGTGGCAGGTCAGGTGGTCTGGTATTCCCATCTCTTTCAGAATTTTTCAGTTTGTTGTGATCCACACAGTCAAAGGCTTTGGCATAGTCAAAGATGTTTTTCTGGAACTCTTACTTTTTCAATGATCGAACAGATGTTGGCAATTTGATATCTGGCTCCCCTGCCTTTTCTAAATAGAGCTTGAACATCTGGAAGTTCACGTTTCACATACCATTAAAGCTTGGCTTGAAGAATTTTGATTATTATTTTGCTAGCATGTGAGATAATTGCAATTATGTGGTAGTTTGAGCATTCTTTGGAATTGCCTTTCTTAGGGTTTGGAATGAAAACGGACCTTTTCCAGTCCCGTGGCCACTGCTGAGTTTTCCAAATTTGCTGACATATTGAGTGCAGCACTTTCACAGCATCATCTTTTAAGTTTTGAAATAGCTCAACTGGAATTCTATCACCTCCACTAGCTTTGTTCGTAGTGATGCTTCCTAAGGCCTACGTGACTTCACATTCCAGGATGTCTGGCTCTAGGTGAGTGATCACACCATCGTGATTATCTGGGTCATGAAGATCTCTTTTGTGTAGTTCTGTGTATTCTTGCCACCTCTTCTTAATATCTTCTGCTTCTGTTAGATCCATACCACTTCTGTCCTCTATCGAGCCCATCTTTGCATGAAATGTTCCCTTGATATCTCTAATTTTCTTGAAGAGATCTCTAGTCTTCCCATTCTATTGTTTCCCTCTAATTCTTTGCACTGATCACTGAGGAAGGCTTTCTTATCTCTCCTTGCTATTCTTTGGAACTCTGCATTCAAATGGGTATATCTTTCCTTTTCTCCTTTGCCTTTCACTTCTCTTTTTTCACAGCTCTTTGTAAGGCCTCCTCAGACAACCCTTTTGCCTTTTTATACGTCTTTTTCTTGGGGATGGTCTTGATCCCTGCCTCCTGTACAATGTCAGGAAACTCCATCCATAGTTCTTTAGGTACTCTGTCTATCAGATCTAATCCCTTGTATCTATTTCTCACTTCTACTGTATAATTGTAAGGGATTGATTTAGGTCATACCTGAATGGTCTAGTGGTTTTCCCTACTTTCTTCAATTTAAGTCTGAATATGGCAATAGGGAGTTCATGATCTGAGCCACAATCACCTCCTGGTTGTTTTTACTGACTGTATAGATCTTCTCCATCTCTGGCTGCAAAGGATATAATCAATCTGATTTTGGTCTTGGTCATCTGGTGATGTTCACGTGTAGCATCTTCTCTTGTGTTGTTGGAAGAAGGTGTTTGCTATGACCAGTGCGTTCTCTTGGCAAAACTCTATTAGCCTTTCCCTGCTTCATTCTGTACTCCAAGGCCAAATTTGCTTGTTACTCCAGGTATTTTTTGACTACCTACTTTTGTATTCCACTCGCATATAATGAAAAAGACATCTTCTGGGGGTGTTAGTTATAGAAGGTGTTGTAGGTCTTCATAGAACAGTTCAACTTCAGCTTCTTCAGCATTACTGGTCGGGGCAAAGACTTGGATTACTGTGGTATTAAATAGTTTGCTGTGGAAACACATAGAGATCATTCTGTTGTTTTTGAAATTGCATCCAAGTACTGCATTTCAGACTCTTTTGTTTACTGTGACTTTAGGTAAAGGGTAAATTTTCCCATCAGTTTTGATAAATATTGTTCTCATTTTTTCTGTTTTCTAAATAGCATGTAGTTATACTTTTTATTTCTTCTTTGAACCAATCCTTATTTAATAGAATGTTGTTTAATTTCCAAGTGGTTTTTTCAGATTGTTTCGATTACACGTTGTGATTAATTTCTACCTTTTATACATTGTTGCCAGAGAATATAATATAGCCTGTACGATTTCTACTATATAATTAAATTCTGGAAACATCACAGGAATACTTACAAAGGTGTGTCTTCTGTTTAATGTCAGTATATTTGTATATGTAGTTCATTAATTTTATCATACTGTTTAAATGATTAAACGTTCTTTGTCATTCTCTTTTCACATTTTGTTCTGTCTAAAGAGAGAAAAGTGTATTAAAGTCATTCTCAAGGATTATTTTTATTAATTTCTCATCTAATATATAAAAAATTTGAACTTATTCTTGATCTTTAAGATGAGTGATTCTTTTATAATCACTCTGAAATTAATATTTTAGTCATTTTAATGACCTTTTTGAAATGATTATTGCCTAGAATTATTTTTTATGAATTCTTGAAGAATTTTTGTTTAAATTTACTTAAACTTTCATTTTTCTTTTTTGAGATGTAATTTATGTATTATACAATTTACCTATTTAAAGTGTACAATTCAGTAGTTTCAGTATATTCACAGTTGTGCAACCATTGCCATGATCTATCTTAGGATATGTTTATTAACCTAAAAAAGAAGACTTTCACCCACTAAATCACCCTAAACACCCTAAAAAAGAAGACTTTCACCCACTAAACACACCCTCTGTGTTCCTCCCCTGCCTCCACCTCTGAGCCCTAGACTCCACTTATCTACTCTCTGACTCTCTGTAGATTTGCCTATTTTGAACATTTCATATAAACTGAATTGTAAAATATGTGATCTTCTGTGACTGACTCCTTTCACTTAGCACAGTGTTTTCAAGGTTCTTCCACACTGTGAAATGTACCAGCACTTCATTATTTTTGTTACTAAATAATAATCTGTTGTGGATACCCCATATTGGTTATCCATTCACTGGTTGATGGAAATTTGAGTTGTTTCTACTTTTTGGCTGTTATGAATAATGCTGCTATGAATGTGCATGCTTGGTTGCTTAATTGTCTCTGACTCTTTGCAGCCCCATGGACTACAGGCCACCAGGCTCTTCTGTCCATGGAACTTGCCAGGCAAGATTTCCGGAATGAGTTGCCGTTTCCTTCTCCAGGGGATCTTTCCAATCCAGGGATTGAAACTACATCTCTTGCATTGGTAGGCAAGCTCTTTCATTTGTGCACAAATTTTTGCATGAACATTTGATTTCATTTGTCGTGGTGTGTATCTACCTAGCCATGTACCCCAGCAATTTGACTTAATCAAAGAGTTTTGGTCTCTGCTGTCACAAGTATGCTTTTCCTTTCCTGACGTATGTTTGGTTACTGTTTATTTAATCAACATCAACTCTGATTGAGTCCCATTAATCCCCTCTCTTGGTATCATATTTCTCTGGTTCCTCCCTGCCATATTTCTTCTTCATGAACATTCACACAAAGGTCTTTTTAAATGTAAACATTATGAGGACTTAAACATCCAAGAATATATTTTATATTAATTTTAACTTTTAGTTTAGTGAAGCATAAAGTATAAATCCAAAATCCCCATTATGCAACACTTTAAAATATTACATCCTATTCTGGCATCTGGTGCTTTTTGCAAGGCTTAGGGAACGGACAGAAGTAAACACTTAAATATCACTCTTGACGTGCCACGTCTTATTTTAGGTACTGGATGTGCAGTAGTCCACTTACTATTCATAAAGACTTCATAAATGTGCGTGTTATCATTATTAGCCCTTTTTTCCTCCATAAGGAAATGAGGCACAGTGAAGTTAAGTCGCTTGACTAATGATATGTTGCTAGCCATCAGTCCAGCTGAATTTGACTATGCAATATTGCTTTTTTCTCTTAAATAAGATCTTTATTTTTTTAACTTTTGTTTTATATTGAAGTATAATTGATTAACAATGTTGTGTTAGTTTCAGGTGTACAGCCAAGTGATCTAGTCGTACATATACACGTATCTATTATTTTAAATATTTTTCCCTAAAAATAATATTCCCTAAACATCTAATTTTTTTTAGGTTATTATACAACATTGAACAGAGTTCCCTGTGTGATATAGCAGGTTCTTGTTGGTTATCTGTTTTAAATTTAGTAATGCATTTATGTCAATCCCAAACTCCCCAACCCAATTATTCTCTCTCTTTACTTGGCCTTCCATTTTTCTCAAGTTTTTGTTCAGTCACCCAGTCGTGTACAGCTCTTTGTGACCTCATGGACTGCAGCACACCAGGCCTCCCTGTTCCTCACCATCTCCCAAAGTTTGTCCAAGTTCATATCCATTGCATCGATGATGCCATCCAGCCATCTCATCCTCTGACACCTTCTTTTCCTTCTGCCCTCTATCTTTCCCAAGATCAGGGACTTTTTCAATGAGTCAGCTCTTCCCTTCAGGTAGCCAAAGTATTGGAGCTTCAGCTTCAGCACCAGTCCTTCCAATGAATAGTCAGGGTTGATTTCCTTTAAGACTGACTGGTGTGGTCTCTATAAAAAGACGTTTTTCTCATAAGCACCTATATATTTCTCTTTGTCCTTTTGTGCCCAGTTTCACTATGTATGTTGAGTTGAGGGCTTCTTTTTTCTATCTTGCTTGGTATTACATGAGGTTTTTCAATATGCAGTCTTATTCTTTCTTTACTTTGGGAACATTCTTGCAGATAGTAATGGTTAATTTATATGTCAACTTTACTGAGCCATGTAATAAAGTGAATAAAACAGATTGCTTAATGTAGGTGGGCCTCATCCAATCATTTGGAGGCCTGAATGGAACAGAAAGGTGGAGTCTTTCTTAAATAAGAGGAGTCTCCTCCTGCCTGACTGCCTTTGAGCTGGGATTTTTTTTTTTTTTCTCTATTTGCCTTCAGACTTTAGCAGAAACATTGACTCTTTTGAGTCTTAGGTCTCCTGACCTTCAGGCTAGAACTACACCACCAACTCTCCTGGGTCCCCAGCTTGCAGATCTTGGGACCTGTCCGCCTCCAACATCATATAAGCCAATTCCTTAATATATATGTATGCCACTGTCTCTTTTTAATAGACATCTCTGACTGATACACACTTATAATTTCTCCAGATATTTTCATTCCTCTATTTCTTATTTAATCTCATTCTGAAATTTCTATCATCCCTCTTATATTCATCAATCATCATTATAATAGTGCTGCATAAATTCACTGTAAAATGCAATGACATTTAGTAATAAGCAGATACTTCTCACTCAGGTGTTCACAGATGACTCTGCTTGGAGCTTCAGTTCTGAGTGTTGGTCAGATTAACTCTGTTCCTTATATCTTTAGGGGAGCAGAGGTCAGAGGAACATGGCTTCTTTAGACACATTCTTCGTACAGTGATATGGTTCAGAAGCACAAGAGGGAAAATCCAAATAGGAAGGCATATTTTAAGTCTTGTCAATGTCACATTTGCTAAAATCCCATTGAGCAAAGTCAAGTCAAAGCACAAATAGGGAAACACCATCAATGACATGGCATGCTTGTGGATACATAACACCACAGTGGGGGAATGAAGCGTCTGGGCTAATGATTCCATCTATTACGGCAGCCTTCTTGGTCACACATGCAAAATATATTCACCCTCACCCAAGGCCCCTCAAAGTTTCATCCCATCTAGCATCAGGCTCAAAGTTTTGAAGATTATATTCTCTATTATTGGAGCTTGAAGAGTACCAATGAACTATAACTTCGTCTTCATCTTCTGGGTATGGAATCAATTGAAAATTGTACAAGGAATCAGAAACATTAGCTTCATTTCAAGCACAGCTGGATTGGGAAATACAGCTTCAGTCTGAGATTTATTTGGTTTCCCTTAAAAAATTGCACGTCTCACTCTGATGGAGTAAGAGTCTCTCCCATGCAGTTTACCACCTAGGCAGGGAAGCTGCCTAGAAAGAAAGCTCTCTGCAAACCAGTAGGACTGAAAAGGGGAGAGAGGCACACCTGAGCCTGTCATGCTGTAACCCAGTGGTTCTCAGAATGTGGTCCCTGGACCAGCTGTATCAATTAGAACCACCTGACAACTTATTAAAAGTGAAAATGAATGACCCCCCGAATGAATCAGAAACTTGGCACATAAAGGCCCAGTAATAGGTGTTTTAATAAATCATACAGGTGATTTTGGTGCATATCAAAGTTTGAAAAACACTATCCTAGTCCAGTGGTTCCCATTCTTGGCACATTGGAATCACCTGGGGAATATTTTAAAACACTTTCCCCTTTTCCATGAGAAGATATTTGGGTCCAACCTGGTGTTTGTTCCTTTGTAGATACCACATTTCCTTGGTTTCTGTGTAGGAAATTAGGTTTATCACTGCTGTCTTCTATGAAGGAGTCCAGAACATACTGCTAATGTCCCTAGGGTCCCTATGTCTAGTGGACACAGAGATGGTGGGCAGAAAGAGCTCTGGGTTTGGGATCAGAGGACCTGAGTTCTGGCCCCAGCTGTTCCCCACACTGCCAATGTAACCTCATGCATTTCACCTAACTTTTGTGTCTCTATTTCCTTATTGTAAAAGTGCCTACTTTCTAGAGTATTTGCAAGAATCAAATGTGAGACACCATAGGGAACGTACTTTGCCAACTAAAAAGTGTTTAGGCCATGTGTAAGCAGTTCTTTTCTTTTACGCAACAAATTTAGCTAGTCAGCAGCTTCCAAGCATGCACAGGAGGCTCGGCCATAGAGACCTGGTTCCCCAAATCACTAAAGGTTCCTCAGGGATTTGTCTTTTTGTTCTCCTAATTTGCAAATAGCTCCGGGATAGCTTCTGCCCACCGTGCCACAATTCACCTTTCCCCTTATTACAGAATCCTCGCTGGGGCTTTTAATTACTCAACCTCCTTTCAGCCCTGCTGGCATATTTAGCTTTGACTCTGGTAGGTTATTTCTGGTGGTTTCAGAATGAAGCTGTGGGCTCAAGCTTTCCCTGTGTTGTCTTATGTGAACTCTCATCTTAGCTGTCATATGAGTCCCTATCAGGGGAGGCGTTGAGAGTGTATTATTCTCTAGAACCCCTTCCTCTGTGTGATTGCAGGGACATTTGCCCATCACACATCTCAGAGGGCTGTTGGTCAACGGTTTCTCTAGAGCACCTTCTCATGGCGAGAGGAACATTTTGTGGGACAAATATTAAGTGACTGGCCAAAGTCTCAGGGCTAATGAGTGCTAAAAATCAAACTCAGATGTTAGACTACCCAAGTTCATGTTTCTACTTCCTCTTGAAGTTACTCTCCAACGCCCCTGACAATGGGCAAACCCAGGATAAGCTGCTCTCCTTTCACTAGGAGTGGCTATGATTGCTTCTGCAGGATTTCTGTGCAGATGAGTCATAATATACGGTCTATGGTGATACAGTAGGTGCTTGATAATCAGCGTCTGATTAGATAGGTGAGGAAATCATCATTTCATTCAATAAGCATTTACTTCCTCAATAATAAGAGGAAAGTAGGGTAGTGGTGAAGAAAGGGTTTAAGAATTTGTATAAAATTGTCCCTATCCACTGAAGGATTTTTGGAAAATACTTCTAATAAATCTTTCTCACTCTCTTTTCCTCTCTCTCTCTCTCTCACACACACACACATATGGATACGTGTGGATACGTGTGTGTGTGAAAGTGTTAGTTGCTCATTCCTGTCCAACTTTTTGCAACCCCATGGACTGTAGCCCACCAGGCTTCTCTACCCATGGGATTTCCCAGGCAAGAATACTGGAGTGGGTTGCCTTGTCCTTCTCCAGGGGCTCTTCCCCACCCAGGGATCAAACCCACATTTCCTGCTTGGCAGGTGGATTCTTTATCACTGAGTCACCAGGGAAGACACACACACACACACACATATATATATATGGTAGTTATGTTTTCTTTATATACATATATATGTAATATTCTCTTTATAGACATATGTGTGTGTATGAATAATAAAAATTGGCTGCATATTATCACCCTGCTTATTTAACTTAAATGCAGAATACACCATGCAAAATGCGGAGCTTGATGAATCACAAACTGGAATCAAGATGCTGTGATAAGCCTTCTGAATGGGAGAAAATAATAGCAAATGAAGCAACTGACAAACAACTAATCTCGAAACTATACAAGCAACTTATGCAGCTCAATTCCAGAAAAATAAACGACCCAATCAAAAAATGGGCCAAAGAACAAAATAGACATTTCTCCAAAGAAGACATACGGATGGCTAACAAACACATGAAAAGATGCTCAACATCACTCATTATTAGAGAAATGCAAATCAAAACCACAATGAGGTACCACTTCACACCAGTCAGAATGTCTGCAATCCAAAAATCTGCAAGCAATAAATGCTGGAGAGGGTGTGGAGAGAAGGGAACCCTCCTACACTGTTGGTGGGAATGCAAACTAGTACAGCCACTATGGAGAACAGTGTGGAGATTCCTTTAAAAATTGCAAATAGAACTGCCTTATGACCCAGCAATCCCACTGCTGGGCATACACACCGAGGAAACCAGAATTGAAAGAGACACATGTACCCCAATGTTCATCGCAGCACTGTTTATAATAGCCAGGACATGGAAACAACCTAGATGTCCATCAGCAGATGAATGGATGGGAAAGCTGTGGTATATATACACAATGGAGTATTACTCAGCCATTAGGAAGAATACATTTGAATCAGTTCTAATGAGATGGATGAGACTGGAGCCGATTATACAGAGCGAAGTAAGCCAGAAAGAAAAACACCAATACAGTATACTAACACATATATATGGAATTTAGAAAGATGGTAATGATGACCCTGTATGCAAGACAGCAAAAGAGACACAGATGTGTAGAGTGGACTTTTGGACTCAGAGGGAGAGGGAGAGGGTGGGATGATTTGGGAGAATGGCATTGAAACATGTAAACTATCATGTACGAAACGAATTGCCAGTCTATGTCCGATGCAGGATACAGGATGCTTGGGGCTGGTGCACGGGGATGACCCAGAGAGACGTTATGGGGAGGGAAGTGGGAGGGGGGTTCATGTTTGGGAACGCATGTACACCCATGGTGGATTCATGTCAATGTATGGCAAAACCAATACAGTATTGTAAAGTAAAATAAAGTAAAAATTAAAATTAAAAAAAAAAAAGATGCTGTGATAAATATCAACAACCTCAGATATGCAGATGATACCTCCCTAATGTCAGAAAGTGAAGAGGAACTAAAGAGCCTCTTGAAGGTGAAAGAGGAAAGCGAAAAAGCTGACTTAAAATTCAACATTAAAAAAACTAAGATAATGGCATCCAGTCAAGGCAAATTGATCACGAAAAAATGTAGACAGTGGCCAATTTTAGTTTCTTGGGCTCCAAAATCATTGTGGATGGTGACTGCAGCCATGAAATTAAAAGACACCTGTTCCTTGGAAGAAAAGCTATGACAAACCTAGATAACGTATAAAAAAGAAGAAACATGAATTCACTAACAAAGGTTTGTATAGTCAAAGCTATTGTTTTTTGAGTAGTCATGTGTGGATGTGAGAGTTGGACCATAAAGAAGGCTGAGAGCCAAAAAACATGCTTTTGAACTGCAGTGCTGGCGAAAACTCTTGAGAGTCCCTTGAAGAGCAAGGAGATCCAACCAGTCCATCTTAAAGGAAATCAACCCTGAATATTCATTGGAAGGACTCATGCTGAAGCTGAAGCTCCAATACTTTGGCCATTTGATGTGAACAGCTGACTCATTGGAAAACACCTGATTCTGGGAATGACTGAGGGCAGGAGGAGAAGAGGGCACAGGGGATGGGATGGTTGGATAGCATCACCAAAAAAAGTAGCACTAAATAACTGTGAAAAGGACATTTGTTTACAGTATGACATGACACGAGAAAGCAGACCAATGCCTCGTTCAACCTCATCTGAAAACATGCATGTCAGAAACAAATATTTTTGTATCCCTACACATCTACAAGTGACTGCAAAAGTGCCATGAGCAATAATTTGGTTTTATAAATAATTTCAGCAAGTAGAAAAATTTGTGACTAGGAATCTGAATAATAAGGATTGACTTTCCGTCTCTTTCTCTAAAAGAGGAGTGAATAGATATTAAATTAGGATATTTTTGTTATCAGTATACTCAATTTAAGAAGGCAAAAACTAGAAGTTGTTGTAAAGGTATCCTGGTATTAGCTGAACTACAATGTGGCAGGCAGTGTACAGATGCAGCTAAATAAGACCTGGAGGATTTGAACACCACCTGATGTCTTTGATGCTGTAGCTGAAACTCCAATACTCTGGCCACCTGATGTGAAAAACTGACTCATTGGAAAAGACCTTGATGCTGGGAAAGATTGAAGGTGGGAGGAGAAGGGGACAACAGAGGATGAGATGGTTGGATGGCATCACCGACTTGATGGACATGAGTTTGAGTAGGCTCCAGGAGTTGGTGATGGACAGGGGAAGCCTGGTGTGCTGCAGTCCATGAGGTCACAAAGAGTTGGACACAACTGAGCTACTGAACTGAGCTGATGCCCTTTGGGCTTCCCAGGTGGCTCAGTTGTAAAGAATCCTGCCAGGATTCTTTACAGGAGGTGCAGGTTCCCTGGGTCAGGAAGATCCCCTGGAGAAGGAAATGGAAACCCACTCTAGTATTCCTGCCTGGGAAATCCCATGGGCAGAGGATCCTGCCAAGCTACAGTCCATATGGTCGAAAAGAGTTGGACACGACTTAGCAACTGAGCCATAACAATAACAGAGTGCCCTTTGCCTTGGTCTTAATCCTCTGTTTCAATCGGTTCCAACACACACTGCTTTCTCTGCTTGTCATGGGATATGGCCACCCATGAGTTCCATGGGCCACCCATTTTTAATCCTGCTGCTTCCACTTTCAGAGTCTTTCCTTTGCTTGTTTCATATCTAGACCAATCAAGCAAGAGTGGAGAAAGGCTGGGAGATGTGGTATTATGTTAGACTGATTTGAACTCGATGTAATCAAGAAGATAGGGTTTGTAAGAAGAGAGTGGTAGCCACTTGAACACCACGGCTAGAATTGCAGGAAGAGAAGCTCCAGGAAAAGAAATTTCTATTCCCGTTGGAAGGGAGAAATTCTGGGAAGACTTAATAATTTATATCCATTATAGGCACAAGCAAAATGCTTTTTAAAGGACTAGTATATTTAAGGCAGAGGTAATGGAGAAGATTCCTCTAAATGACCATAACCTTGGCATCTAAAGGACAAAGAGATAATAGTGCCTGGCTGGAGTCAGAGGCAATGTGATGGATGAAATAGCACAGAGCTTCTGCTTGGTTGGTGAGTGACAGTTTGTGATGTAGAGGCATCCTTCACCTTGCAGTTTAGAAGCTTGGTATCTTGGAGACAGAAGGATGCTGGGCAACAAGCCTGTCTCTGGAGTTTGGATCCCATATTTGCAATCTACTCACTGTGTGCCCTTGAGTCAGTTTTTGTTGGTCTGAGCTTAATTTTTACTCTTTGTAGATTGGGGAGAGGGTAAATAATGTCTCTCTCATGGCGATTTTAAAGAAGTGAAATAAAATTCATGAGCAGTCTGGCAGAATAAGCATTCAGTGACGCCAGTTTCCTTCTATTGCCAGCGTTCAGGCAGCCACTTAGAGACAGACAGGTGACCTGAACCCAGAACTCCAAACTTCAAAGCCATACCCTTTCTGCTCAGGAGCCCAGCTTTCTGAACTATCAGACCTCCCAGATGGCGCTAGTGGTAAAGAAACTGCCTGTCAGTGCAGTAGACATAAGAGACACGGGCTCAATCCCTGGGTGGAGAAAGATCCCCTGGAGGAGGGCATGGCAACCCACTCTAGAATCCTTGGAAAATTCCAAGGACAGAGGAGCCTGGTGGGCTATAGTCCATAGGGTTGCAAAGAGTTGAACACGACTGAAGCGACTTAGCATGCACACACGCTTCTGAAATTATCACTTCCTCTTGACCTGATCTGCTTCTGCAGCTATGGCTCCCAGAGTCCTCACAGGGCTGTAACTGTTTTGAAGGGCCTATTAGACTCTTCCCCTGTGCCTTCCTCCCTCACGTTAGATGCATCTGTAATAAAATTGGGGATAGTGGAAAAGCTGACCTATGAGGGCTGCATAATTAATTATAGACTTGGTGCCACGAACACTTTTACCAATCAATGCAGCACTGAGTGAGGACTCTTGTGCACACAGAGGTCCTGTCTCTCTTGATTAAAGGTGATCACTTTGGAAAAATGATTAGGACTCTAACTCAATCTTCATGAAAAGGAGACCTTCCCACTTAGGCTAATTTGGCATTACGTTAACAACGAGCTGAGATGAGAGATGGGTGAGATGTTAAAGCAAACATGCCAAATTGTGAAATGAGTGTTTGCATGAAGATGCATAACCTCCCTGGGCCTCATTGTCAAAACTAACAACACGAACTAAAAACAAAGCAAAGAAATAACAAATCTGGATAAAGCCTCTATTACTGAGACCTCTAGAGTGTCCAAAACTATTTTCTGTCTGGCGTCTTCCTTTTATCCTCCAGTAACCCTATAAGGTGGATAACACTATTATTTATATATTATCCCCAGAAGGTGAAAGAGGTACAGCCCAGAGAGGTGCTTCATCTATAAAACGGGTCAGTAGAAGATCTCTTGGAGAAGGCAATGGCACCCCACTCCAGTACTCTTGCCTGGACAATCTTATGGACAAAGGAGCCTGGTAGGCTGCAGTCCATGGGGTCGCTAAGAGTCGGATATGACTGAGCGACTTCACTTTCACTTTTCACTTTCATGCATTGGAGAAGGAAATGGCATCCCACTCCAGTGTTCTTGCCTGGAGAATCCCAGGGACAGGGGAGCCTGGTGGGCTGCCGTCTATGGGGTCGCACAGAGTCGGACACGACTGAAGCGACTTAGCAGCGGCAGCAGCAGAGGATCTCTATGCTCACAAGGGGTGGGGAAGTGTCTTTTTTTTTTTTTTTAATTTACATTTTATTGAAGTGTAGTTGAATTCCAATGTTGTGTTCATTATTGCAGTACAGCAAATTGACTCAGTTATATATGTTCTTTTTCATATTCTTTTCCACTATGGTTTATCACAGGATATTGAATATAGTTCCCTGTGCTGTACAGTAGGACCTTGTTGTTCATTCATTCTATATATACCAGTTTGCATCTGCTAATCCCAAAACTCCCACTCCTACCCTTTCTGACTCTTCTACCCCTTGGCAACCACAAGTCTGTTCTCTATGTCTATGATTCTGTCTCTGTTTCATAGATAAGTTCACTTGTGTCATATTTTAGATTCCACATATAAGTGATATCATATGGTATTTGTCTATCTTCACTTCACAGTGAAATGTCTTACTTCACTTAGTATGATAATCTCCATTTGCATCTATGTTGTTGCAAATGGCATTCAGTTCAGTTCAGTTCAGTCACTCAGTCGTGTCTGACTCTTTGTGACCCCATGAACTGCAGCACGTCAGGCCTCTCTGTCCATCACCAACTCCCAGAATTTACCCAAATTCATGTCCATTGAGTCAATGATGCCATCCAACCATCTCATCCTCTGTCATCCCCTTCTCCTGCCTTCAATTGTTCCCAGCATCAAGGTCATTTCAAATGAGTCAGCTCTTCACATCAGGTGGCCAAAATATTGGAGTTTCAGCTTCAGCATCAGTCCATCCAATGAACACCCCAGACTGATCTGCTTTACGATGGATTGGTTGGATCTCCTTGCAGTCCAAGGGACTCTCAAGAGTCTTCTTCAACACCACCGTTCAAAAGCATCAATTCTTCTGTGCTCGGCTTTCTTTTTTTTTTTAATTTAAATTTATTTATTTTAATTGGAGGCTAATTACTTTACAATATTGTATTGATTTTGCCATTCATCAACATGAATCCACCACGGGTGTACACGTGTTCCCAGTTCTGAACCCCCCTCCCACCTCCCTCCCATACCATCCCTCTGGGTCATCCCAGTGCACCAGCCCCAAGCATCCTGTATCGTGCATCGAACCTAGACTGGCGATTCATTTCTTATATGATATTATACATGTTTCAATGCCATTCTCCCAAATCATCCCATATGTCCAACTCTCACATCCATACATGACCACTAGAAAAACCATAGCCTTGACTAGACAGACCTTTGTTGACAAAGTAATGTTATTATTTTTTTATGGCCGAGTAGTATTCCATTGTATATAAGCACCACATCTTCTTTATCCATTCATTTCTTGATGGACATTTAGGTTGTTTCCATGTCTTGGCTCTTACGAATAGTGCTGCTATGAACATAAGAGTGTGTGTAAGTTGTTTGGTGGTACTGTGATGGTGCTGGTTTCATGGCTGGGCCCAAAAAGGAAGCCAGAATTCCCTTCCCACCCCCACCATTTAATGGAAGGGATATCTGAGAGCTGTTGTCTGGGGAGGACTTTTGTGTCCCATCAATATAGCCTGTGTTTGTTCCCTTCCTTTAGCTAGTGTCCACTTACAGGTTAGAAAATGGAAATAAGGTTGACCCTTGAGCAACATGGGTTTGAACTGCCCAGGGCAAGTTTTTTTCAGTAAATATATACAGCTTTACACCATTCAGAGTTGTCTATTGGTTCTCGGATGTGGAACTGTGTATACAGAGGGTCAACTATGGTTCTAGAGCGTCTATAGTGTTTGGGGTCAGCCATGGGTCCTAGAACCAGTTCTCCACAGATGGATGAAAGGCTGTTGCTGAACCACGAAAGATCCCTGGATTCTTGGCCTCCAAAAGAGAAGAATTCAATCTGGGGCCAGAAATGAAGCTTGATCGCTCAGAGCTTTTGTGTGATAAAGTTTTATAAAGGAGATAGAGAAAGCTTCTGACATAGACATCAGAAGGGGGCAGAAAGAATACCCCCCTTCTAGTGTTAGCAAGGGAGTTATATACTTGTTAATTACTTATTACAGTGAATCAAAAGAATGTCTGGAGGTTTTAAAGACCTCACTAGATCTACTCCCATAATTTACATTTTAAGATAACAGGATTAGCCACAAGGTTTTCAAGAAGGTGAAACTGTCCTCAAGCAGGGTACATTGTTGTTGTATAATCCCTAGTACAGAGTTTAAACTGAGTTGTGTAATTAAGACTAAGGAATGTAGCCAAAAAAATTTGTCCTTTCCTCCTCCTTGAGAATTTCAGACCCCTCTCTCCTTGGGGACTCCTGGACTTCTTATCAACCTGCCTAGGAATTGACTCTCTCATTCAGTTCAGTTCAGCTGCTCAGTCATGTCTGACTCTTTGCGACCCCATGAACTGCAGCACACCAGGCCTCCCTGTCCATCACCATCTCCCGGAGTTCATTCAGACTCACGTCCATCGAGTCCGTGATGCCATCCAGCCATCTCATCCTCGGTTGTCCCCTTCTCCTCCTGCCCCCAATCCCTCCCAGCATCAGAGTCTTTTCCAGTGAGTCAACTCTTCCCATGAGGTGGCCAAAGTACTGGAGCTTCAGCTTTAGCATCATTCCTTCCAAAGAAGTCCCAGGGTTCATCTCCTTCAGAACGGACTTGTTGGATCTCCTTGCAGTTCAAGGGACTCTCAAGAGTCTTCTCCAACACCACAGTTCAAAAGCATCAATTCTTCAGCGCTCAGCCTTCTTCACAGTCCAACTCTCACATCCATACATGACCACTGGAAAAACCATAGCCTTGACTAGAGGGACCTTAGTTGGCAAAGTAATGTCTCTGCTTTTGAATATGCTATCTAGGTTGGTCATAACTTTTCTTCCAAGGAGTAAGTGTCTTTTAATTTCATGGCTGCAATCACCATCTGCAGTGATTTTGGAGCCCCAAAAAATAAAGTCTGACACTGTTTCCACTGTTTCCCCATCTATTTCCCATGAAGTGATGGGACCAGATGCCATGGTCTTCGTTTTCTGAATGTTGAGCTTTAAGCCAACTTTTTCACTCTCCACTTTCACTTTCATCAAGAGGATTTTGAGTTCCTCTTCACTTTCTGCCATAAGGGTGGTGTCATCTGCATCTCTGAGGTTATTGATATTTCTCCTGGCAATCTTGATTTCAGCTTGTGTTTCTTCCAGTCCAGCGTTTCTCATGATGTACTCTGCATAGAAGTTAAATAAGCAGGGTGACAATATACAGCCTTGTAAAAGTAAAGTCGCTCAGTCGTGTCCTACTCTTTACGACCCCATGGACTGTAGCCTATCAGGCTCCTCCATCCACGGGATTTTCCAGGCAAGAGTGCTTGAGTGGATTGCCATTTCCTTCTCCAGGGGATCTTCCCAACCCAGGAATCGAACCCGGGTCTCCTGCATTGCAGGCAGACACTTTACCGTCTGAGCCACCAGGGAAGCCAATACAGCCTGACATACTCCCTTTCCTATTTGGAACCAGTCTGTTGTTCCATGTCCAGTTCTGACTGTTGCTTCCTGACCTGCATACAGATTTCTCAAGAGGCAGGTCAGGTGGTCTGGTATTCCCATCTCTCTCAGAATTTTCCATAGCTTATTGTGATCCACACAGTCAAAGGCTTTGGCATAGTCAATAAAGCAGAAATAGATGTTTTTTCTGGAACTCTCTTGCTTTTTCCATGGTCCAACAGATGCTGGCAATTTGATCTCTGGTTCCTCTGCCTTTTCTAAAACCAGCTTGAACATCAGGGAGTTCACGGTTTGCATATTGCTGGTAAGGGGCAATTGTAGTTGCCATTTTTGAGGGTTGTTGTTGTAAATACATAATTTCCTTTCCCCCTGCCTGTGTTCAGCACTGAGCAAAGATATTAGCATTATTAAAGCTAGATTCATAGCTTGGATGAGTTGCCACTGTGGGCTTCCTGATACCAAGCTTCAGAATGAGACACAGGCAGGGTTGGGAAAAGTCTCACTAACAGGAGGCAGGACTTTACAAGTTAACTTACCTTGTGGTTGACAGAAGGGTGTTCTCAAAGAGATAACAAGAATAGAAGATGTAGATCTCTATACATACCTGGTTCATCTTCTCAAAGTCATAAAACATATAAACATTACCAGAGCAAGCATTGCCCCTCACACTCAGAGGAGGAGGGGGTGAGGTGTCAGCAAGACACAGGGGAATCTCTCTAGTGGATATTAATTCATTTGCAAGGAAACATCAAATTATAGGAATAAGACTTCCTGTCTACCAATTCTAAAGTGGAAAGGGGTGAAAAGGGAGCTGCTGAGTGTGGGTACTTATACATGGGCACAGGTGAATATGGATCAATGTGAACTGATGAATACTGGCACTATCCAACCAGTCATTTTACTAATATTTTACCTTGACAAGATACAGAAATTGAAATATCATCACAAAAAATTATCTTTAAAGAACAGAACCTCTTTAAAGTTATGTGTATGAATCATTTGGAAGATCAAAACCTTTGCAATGTATAAACATTGTCTCTTTTTTCCTTGAGATTTAGCATCTACATTCAGCTGAGCTAATGTCTAGATAAGCCCTGCAGCTCATGCTGATACCTCTGAGTTTGACTTCAGTTCAGTTCAGTTCAGTCACTCAGTCGTGTCCGACTCTTTGCGACCCCACGGATCGCAGCACGCCAGGTTAGGTCTTTGTATTTTGGACACAGATATTTTGAAAAGAACAGTGGGCTCCATAAGAACCAACAAGTGAAAGTGAAAGTTGCTCAGTCATGTCTGACTCTTTGCTACGCTATGGACTATACAGTCCTTGGAATTCTCCGGGCCAGAATACTGGAGTGGGTAGCCTTTCCCTTCTCCAGGGGATCTTCCCTGGAGAAGGGAAACTGAGATTTCAAACTCAGGTCACCCACATTGCAGGAGGATTCTTTACCAGCTGAGCCACCAGGGAAGCCCAAGAATACTGGAGTGGGTAGCCTATCCCTTCTCCAGCAGATCTTCCTGACCCAAGAATAGGACTGGAGTCTCTCTCATTGCAGGCACATTCTTTACCAACTGAACTATCATCAACAAGGGTATAAAAACTTCTTTAAACCACAAGTGGAATAGACTGAATTGCAGTGACAGAGATGGGAAAGGGCAAAAGGAAAAAACTGTCAGCCTCTCACATTCATCCTGCACACCTGGTAAGAAGACTGTTTTGTCCCTATTCTTCTTTGAAATGAAAGAGTAACAAAGATATACCTGACTGTACTTTCAGCATCTTAGGATGGATTCTTAGGAGGAAAGTCCCAGCTGAAACACTCATTAATTTCAATTAAGTTTAAAAAAAAAGTCTATAGTAATGTAATGTCAGCCTTGCAGTATTGCCATCATTTCTAGACATGGAAATGGGATACTCCTTCAAGAAACACTATCTTCCTCTTGATGTAGCTCCTAAGAGACATATTTGAACAGGCAAAGCAGAAATTAAAGTTCTACTTTCTCAGCAAGCTAGAGGGTAGGAGGATGATAAAACTTGAGTCTATTTGTCCTGAATTTTGCTCACATCTCTTCCTATCAATACACATTGAGATGGAAAAGCTATCCAGTTTAAAATTGGTAGAAATGGATTTGAATCTTGGCTCCCCTCACAGCTTTATTACTTGTCAGTCAGCACCTAGACTCTCTGAAATTCAGTTTCCTCGTTGATGTAAAGAATGCAATAATAAGAGTATGTTTTCAATTGACAAATATATAAAACAAAAATAAAAGCAACATTAGTAGAGATCCAAAGCCCAAATGATTGGAAAACAGAGAGAAGGAAACTCAGCTTTATCTGGTCAAATACTTATGGTGGCTTGAATCAGATTTTTTATTAAATATAGTGTTGAGAAGAACATAACAATGTTAATGTATTCATCCTTCACTTGACAGATTGATTGAACATCTACCTTTTGTTTGGCAGGTTGTATAGCAGTGGCAGGATTTGACTTCTAAGAGGACCTCAAGGTCTCTTCTGCATCATTTTACTCCAAAGGAGAGTTTCTTTGTCAAAGACTCAGTTTTGAGCTGTGACCTTGGGGGAAGGGAGAAGGAGTGGAATTTGGGGTGGAAAAATCAACTTATTGCATTTGGGTGCATTTGGGTACCTTTGTATTTTGAGATTTCTTGTTTCAAATTTGGGGGATTTACAATACTCTTTCCTTTGTTCTTTCTTAGACTCCTCTCTCTCTCATCTGATTCTTTTTTTCTTTTTTCCATCCCATGGGACTAGCTCGATAAGGCAGATCAAGGGATGCCTCTTCTCAAGAGAAAACTTCATCCTGAGGGACCTGGCAGGAATCGGAGTGTGGTTTATAGAAAAAGAAGCTTTGTTGAGGCCATAGATCTGCTCTCTGATCTAGGATAGAGAAACCAATGGACTAACCTTGATAACTAAGATGAGAATGAGAAGACCTCAGCGAGGTGATTCACTGGGGCTTCTCTCTCTCTGTGTGTGTGTGTGTGTGTGTGTGTGTGTGTGTGTGTGCTTAGTTGCTCAGTCGTGTCTGACTCTTTTGAAACTCCATAGACTGTAGCCCGCCAGGCTCCTCTGTCCATGGGATTTCCCAGGCAAGAATACTGGAGCAGGTTGCCGTTTCCTTCTCCAGGGGATCTTCCTCACCCAGGGATCAAAATCACATCTCCTCCATCACCCATATTGTCAGGCAGGTTATTTACCACTGAGCCTCCTGGGGATCCCTAGGGCCTCTGATTTTGTAGGAATCAGAATTTACAGGTCCATCAAGCTCTTTCTGCCTTCAGAACTTATGAAGGATGGGAAAAGGAATAATTATAACTTGATGAAGACCAAACAAAATCTATCGTAAATTCTTAAGTAACTGCAAGCAAATGGACAGAAAGCAAAGAACAAGAGAATGCTAAAACTAAAAAGAAATTTAGAAATAATTTAGTCTATTGACTTTTATTCTTTATTGTTTCTTCTGCCATTTTACAGAAGAGAAATTTGAGCCCCAAGGAGATGTGTTCATTTTGCAGCAGTTAATGATGGGCAAGTTTAACAAATCAAGCTTCTTGAGGGCATTTCCCATTTGGAGTTTCCCAAAGACTCCCCTGTATGTCCCTTAGGCCAAGCCCTCCTGATAAATTGGGTTTCCTGTCAAAATAAGAAATTTGAGAGTCAGGATAATCGTTGATGAGATGTTGAGGAAGTGAATAAAGGTTGATTACTGAGTTGGGTGGTTGAAGGAATGCAGGGGCCACTCTTTGAAGCAGAGTGCAAGAGAAACAGGTTTGGAGGGAGAGGAAAACTTTTGAGTTCAGTTTCAGATATGCTGAATTGAAATCACAGTGAATGGCCAAGTTTAGAAGGTCCAAAAAGAAGTCGCAGGCCTGAGCTCAAGAGCAAGGAACCATCCACAAACCTCTTGTTTATAATCCTTCAAAATCCTACCTTCCCATAATCCTGCCCAAATCTACCCATGCTCTATGGTGGGTGCTTATTTTCCATCCCCTCTAGCTTCTTCTTGTATGCACCCATTACACATTGCTTGTACCCTGATTAAGCTCTTCCTCTGTTCAGCTGCATGAGAATTGTCTTCATGAAAGTCCCTTGAAACAAAGCAAGCACTAAGAGGCCATGTGGCATGATGGTCAACACCCAAACAAGTGTCCAAACAGCTTGCATTCAACCAGACCTCTACGAATGCTTTTGACTTTGAGTGATTTACCTAACTTCTCAGTGACTCGGTTTCCTTATCTGTGAAAGGAGATGACTAATATGGCATTTGACCAGTCAAGGTGTTGTGATGTTTAAATGAATTAATAAGTGTAAATTTTTAGAACAGCACCCCAATACCTAGCAGTATACAGGAGTGGCAAGGTTCTTTTCTTTTTCTTGTTTCTTACAACAGATCTTTTGGTTCTCTGACTCCTCATCCATCTGCAGGTCTTAATGTAGCATCTCTTCAAGTGAGTAAGTTCCTAAATTCAAAACCATCTCTTTTTTCCTTTGGCTCAGCAAGGATTCTATGCCCTCAACCAGGATTCCCTGGAGGCTGTGTTTGATGTTTGAAATTTTAAACAATTCCAGGGGAAAAAAATCTGTTTGAAGAAGTTACCAGTTGAAGATAAGGGAATGGAATCGGGGCAAAATGCCCTCTTCAATGACCTGAGAAAAACCTCCAGGGACTTCTCCAACTGCTACTCACACACAGTCACAGTAACTTAAGATTCACATTGAAGAACAATGACTGAAAAGTATTCTGTTTTTAAAAAAAATCCTTCCCTGCCAAATCTGACTGTGTTGGGGCTAAAACAGAAAGGGTTTTGAACCATAACTGGCATGTCTGTAGCTGCAAATTTGACAATAATATACTTGTTAAACTGAAGGAGAGGTGCGAGTTGGCAGTTTAGAATAGATTTCATTTTCACTTTCATCGGCTGCCAGGAACACTGCTCACCTGTCTTCTGTGCTTTATTTCCTGGTGGTATTCAGAGCAAACAGCAATCCACTCCGTAGACTATTAGCTTTCCAACCTGGAAGCTAATTTCTTTAAGCCTTCTTGGGCTGATGGGATGTTCAGCAGGGTCTTTGATCAGAGGATGAGATGGTTGGATGGCATCACTGACTCAATGGGTATGAGTCTGAGCAAACTCAGGGAGACAGTAAAGGACAGGGAAGCCTGGTGTGCTGTATTCCATGGGGTCGCAAAGAGTCAGACAGGACTTAGCGACTGAATGGCAACAGTTGATCCCAGGTGATTGATCAGGAACCACCTGGTCAGCTTTTCCCTGGCACATCAACAGCATGGTGTCCATGAGGGAAATTTTTGTGCAACCATGATGGTGAAGATGTAGGCTGAATGAACTAAAATATCACTGCTCCTAGCACCAAGATCTGAATTTGAGAGCTGGATCCGCCACCTTGAGCAAGTGACAGAACTCAGTCTTTTCTCCTACTTCTTTTCTGTGGGAATATTTACTCCATACAAATGGGAATACTTGCTCCCATGAACTTGGGCATGACCATGCTTTTGCATGTGATGTGCTTCAGCTGCAATGCCTGACTAACCATTAGGGGGCAGTATAGCATAGCGACTAAGAGCAGAGTCAGACTGCCTGTGTTCCTAGTCTAGCCTCCGCACTGGCCTGTCTGGGCCATTAGTTTACGCCTTTGTGCTTCAGTTTCTCATCTGTATAATGGGGAGAATAATACGACTTACCTCATAGGGTTATTAGAAGGATTTAAATGGTTAATACATGCAAGGCGTTAAGAACAGCGCCAGGCATATGGTAAGTGCTCAAGCAACGGGAGCTTTCATTACTGTCTCACCCTCTCAGCCCTGCTCTATCCGTGAGACTGGGACCATGGTCTCAAACAGCTTCAGGTACATGTCTTTGCAGATGGGAAAGGCCTCTTATTTCAGGCTTAGGCATGAAATTTCCAGGGAAGCATTCTGATTGGCCCATTGTGAGTCAAGGTTTCCTTCATTAACCAATCATTATGCTTACAGATGTAAGTAGATAGCAATTCACATTAGGGCTGCTTGTGGTACGGAAACACCCGGGATGACTGGAGACACGGTGGAACCATCAACTCAGGGAGGGAACATGAGAGGACTGAGCTGTGTGGGAAGCTGTGCCTAAGGAGTTCCATTCTGGACACCCTGTTGAAACTCTAAGTAGGGCACTCTTGTTAATGGCTCTGAGGGCAGAGGAACATGTGAATTCAAGAATCAGGAAAGAGGTCGGGACTGGAGATATAAATTTATGCATCATAAGAAAATGAGAAATGGTTTTAAAATGTACAAAGAGGACTTTTATTTCTAAGTGATATGTTATAGGTTGAGGCAGGCTCACTTTCCCTTTGCATTAACTGGAAAAATTTAGTAAACTGCAAGTTCATATTTTGAAAGATAACTGAGGGCTATGAGAGCAAAGGAAAATAGAAAAATGAAAATCCCAGAGAGAGATGAGACTTTTCTGGGTGAGCTGCTGATTGCCAGTCACTTATTCCTCGTCAGTCCTGGCACAATAGATACTGAAAATCAGGCATGAGAATCAGACATGTCATGCCCAGATGGGCTCTTCTTGGGGGGAGACCAACAAAGTATGGGCTATTCATGTGAGGCTAGTAAAATTGACTGGAAACTGCAGAAACCTCAAACAAAAGGCTATATTTTCCCCATGGGATAGACTATTAGAAATGCATAACTAAGAAATGCAAGACTCTATCATAAGAATTCTTAACCACAAACCTATACTCATGTGGACTAAAACTACACAGAGGAGACGTATAACTTTCAATGCTTACAGTCCTGAAGAGATGGAGATAAACGAAATACACAGCCAACTAGAAAAGTTACGGACAAAACAGGATTCAAAGAAGAGAAATGCAAGGAAATTATAAAGAAGATAATAGGAAGAGATTAAATAGAATGCAAATGTATAAAAAAGTAGAAAGTCCTTTTCTATAAATGGCAACGTATTTGTCAACCTCTGTCACAGTTGACACATCCCTCTTCCACAAAAAAGAGAAGCCAAAGATAAACAATACTGTAACACAAGAAAGCCATAACTAGAAGTAAACAATAATTGAAAAGAGAATATTATGAATAACTTTATGCTTATAAATTTTAAAACTTAAGTAATATCACAAATTCTCTCCAAAATGTATATTACTGAACCAGCTAAAGGAGAAATAAAAAAACTGAATGATGTTATGATCATTTCAAAACCTGTAGATAATTAAAATCTACCCAAAGAGGCTCAAGTGGTCTTATATGTGAATTCTGTGGAACATAAAGAAACTAAGCATCCCAACCTTTCATAAAAAAGTTTTTGAGGATAAAAGAATGACTGGTATGGCAAAACCAATACAGAATTGTAAAGTAAAAAAGAAAAAAAAAAGAATGACTGACTTTTCATGCAGGTTGAGATGAAATTAGTTTTTTATAGCCTGTCTTTCCCATTGATTATAACAAAACTCTAGACTCCTGCCTCACTCCCCACAAAAATAACTACCTGAGAATTCTAAAAAATAATAACAGGCCAGCTGGAGCAGGAAATCAAAACTTGAAGAATGACCACAACTGTAAGGGTGAGAAAACATTTGTAAATCATATATATATGCATATATGTGCAATATTATTTGTTCAGTCATGTCTGACCCTTTATGACTCCATGGACTGTAGCCCACCAGGCTCCTCTATCCATGGAATTCTCCAGGTAAGAATACTGGAGTGGGTAGCCATTTCCTTCTTCAGGGGATCTTCCCAACCCAGGGACCGAAACTGGGTCTCCTGTTTTGCAGGCAGATTCTTTACAATCTGAGCCACTAGGGAAGCCCATATATGTATCTACATGTATACACACATGAGTAATAAAGAATTTTAAAAGTGCAACAATAAGAAAACAGATAATCCAGTTTTAAAAATGAGCAGGTAATCTGAACAGGTACTTTAACAAGGAAGATATATATATGGGTGGCTCATGGAAAGATATTCAACACCATTAGTCACTGCTTGAGATATCAGTGCATATCTATACATTTGGATGCTGAAATAGAAAAAAAATAAACCTTGCCAATTGTGCATAAAAAATAATGAATTTTACTATATATAAATTTAAAATAAATTTTAAAAATAAATGATGAAAAATTTCCCAACTGTTTGCCTTCCATAACTTAGGCATCAAAACTATACCATGTAATCATAATGACAAAAAATTATAGATCAATCTCACTCCTGAATATACACTTGTACTCTAAATCTAATAATCCATAAGGATAAAAATATATAATATAGCATGACCAAGTTAAGTTTTTTTCCAAGGATGCCTGGTTGTTTCAAATTAGAAATTTTTATTATTGTAACCATTGTGTTTCAAGTTAAAGGGAAATTATTTTTTTAATATAAATTTATTTATTTTAATTGGAGGTTAATTACTTTACAATATTGTATTGGTTTTGCCATACATCAACATGAATCCGCCACAGGTATACATGTGTTCCCCATCCTGAACTCCCCGCCCTCTTCCCTCTCCATACCATCCCTCTGGGTCGTCTCAGTGCACCAGCCTCAAGGGAAATTATTAATAAATGATCACCACAATGGATACAAAAATGAATTTATCAAAATTCCATGGAGAACAGTGTGGAGATTCCTTAAAAAATTGCAAATAGAAATGCCTTATGACCCAGCAATCCCACTGTTGGGCATACACACAGAGGAAACCAGAATTGAAAGAGACACATGTACCCCAATGTTCATTGCAGCACTGTTTATAATAGCCAGGACATGGAAACAACCTAGATGTCCATCAGTAGATGAATGGATAAGAAAGCTGTGGTACATATACACAATGGAGTATTACTCAGCCATTAAAAAGAATACATTTGAATCAGTTCTGATGAGATGGATGAAACTGGAGCCAATTATACAGAGTGAAGTGAGCCAGAAAGAAAAACACCAATACAGTATACTAACACATATATATGGAATTTAGAAAGATGGCAATGATGACCCTGTATGCAGGACAGCAAAAAAGACACAGATGTGTATAGCGGACTTTTGGACTCAGAGGGAGAGGGAGAGGGTGTGATGATTTGGGAGAATGGCATTGAAACATGTATAATATCATGTAAGAATCGAAATGCCAGTCTATGTCTGATGCAGGATATGACACGCTTGGGGCTGACGCGCGGGGATGACCCAGAGAGATGTTGTGGGGAGGGGGGCGGGAGGGGGGCTCATGTTTGGGAACGCATCTACACCTGTGGTGGATTCATGTCAATCTATGCCAAAACCAACACAGAATTGTAAAGTAAAAATTAAAAATAAATAAATAAATTAAAAAAAAATTCCATGGCCATTAATAGCATTATAATTCTCAGATTTGGAGTTTAAAAATTGCTTTTAACATACATACACAAACCCTGCAGCAAATACTATACCACTGGTAGAATAGCTAATATATTTCCTTTACAATCAGAAAAAAGATGAGAATGATAGCTATCATCAACTATTTCCAGTATTTTATTGGAAATTTCTAGTCAACAAAATAAAACAAGGAAAGGAAGTAAAAGATAAATGCACTGAAAACCAAGAATAAGTGTCATTACTTGAGGATGAGATCTTCTATATCAAAAATTTCAAAGAATCCATTGAAGATTCTTGTAATGTGTAAGAGAATTTAGCAAAATTTCTAGATAAAAGATCTACATGCAAAAGTCAACTGCATTTATATACATTCAGTTCAGTTCAGTTCAGTCCTTCAGTCGTGTCCGGCTCTTTGTGACCCCATAAATCACAGCACGCCAGGCCATCCTGTCCATCGCCAACTCCCGGAGTTCACTCAAACTCATGTCCATTGAGTCGGTGATGCCATCCAGCCATCTCATCCTCTGTC
Organism: Oryx dammah; assembly: GCF_014754425.2. Taxonomy (NCBI): domain Eukaryota; kingdom Metazoa; phylum Chordata; class Mammalia; order Artiodactyla; family Bovidae; genus Oryx; species Oryx dammah. The sequence continues at coordinate 45,563,792 of NW_024070213.1, read as the reverse complement.
ATCCCCTTCTCCTCCTGCCCCCAATACCTCCGAGCATCAGAGTCTTTTCCAATGAGTCAACTCTTCACATGAAATGGCCAAAGTATTGGACTTTCAGCTTCAGCATCAATCCTTCCAATGAAAACTCAGGACTGATCTCCTTTAGGATGGACTGGTTGGATCTCCTTGCAGTCCAAGGGACTCTCAAGAGTCTTCTCCAACACTACAGTTCAAAAGCACCAATTCTTCAGCACTCAGCCTTCTTCACAGTCCAACTCTCACATCCATACATGACCACAGGAAAAACCATAGCCTTGACTAGACGGACCTTTGTTGGCAAAGTCATGTGGCAAAGCGTTTGAATATGCTATCTAGATTGGTCATAACTTTTCTTCCAAGGAGTAAGTGTCTTTTAATTTCATGGCTGCAGTCACCATCTGCAGTGATTTTGGAGCCCAAAAAAATAAAGTCTGACACTGTTTCCACTGTTTCCCCATCTATTTCCCATGAAGTGATGGGACCAGATGCCATGATCTTCATTTTCTGAATGTTGAGCTTTAAGCCAACTTTTTCACTCTCCACTTTCACTTTCATCAAGAAGCTTTTTAGCTCCTTTTCACTTTCTGCCATAAGGGTGGTGTCATCTGCATCTCTGAGGTTATTGATATTTCTCCTGGCAATCTGGATTCCAGCTTGTGTTTCTTCCAGTCCAGCATTTCTCATGATGTACTCTGCATATAAGTTAAATAAGCAACGTGACAATATACAGCCTTGACGTACCCCTTTTCCTATTTGGAATCAGTCTGTTGTTCCATGTCCAGTTCTAACTGTTGCTTCCTGACCTGCATACAGGTTTCTCAAGAGGTAGGCCAGGTGGTCTGGTATTCCCATCTATTTCAGAATTTTCCACAGTTTATTGTGATCCATACAGTCAAAGACTTTGGCATAGTCAATAAAGCAGAGATAGACGTTTTTCTGGAACTTTCTTGCTTTTTTGGTGATCCAGTGGATGTTGGCAATTTGATCTCTGGTTCCTCTGCCTTTTCTAAATCCACCTTGAACATCTGGAAGTTCACGGTTCATTGATAAAGCCTGGCTTGGAGAATTTTGAGCATTACTTATACTAGCATATGAGATGAGTGCAACTGTGTGGTAGTTTGAGCATTCTTTTGCATTGCCTTTCTTTTGGATTGGAATGAAAATTGACCTTTTCCAGTCCTATGGCCACTGCTGAGTTTTCCAAATTTGCTGGCATATTGAGTGCAGCACTTTCACAGCATCATCTTTCAGGATTTGAAATAGCTCAACTGGAATTCTATCACCTCCACTAGCTTTGTTCATAGTGATGCTTTCTAAGGCTCACTTGACTTCACATTCCAGGATGTCTGGCTCTAGGTGAGTGATCACACTCGCGATTACCTTGGTCGTGAAGCTCTTTTTTGTACAGTTCAATGGTCAAATTGAAAATGAATGAACCACCAATATTTAAATCACCAAAATATATGAGAAGTTGTCTAAGGACTTTTATGGTAAAAAGTATAAAATGTTATATGAAAGTCACTAAAGAAAATTCAAATACCAGGAAGAAATACTATGCTAATGAACAGGAAAACCTAATGTCATGAATATGTCAATTCCTTCCAATTCATTTGAAAACTCACCAAAATCCCAATCAATATCCCAAGAAGAGTATTCATGGAACTTGATAGACTAATAATTATAAAGGAGAAAGAATGAATAGCTGTTGCTCTTGTGGTTTAGTCACTCAGTTGTGTCCAACTCTTTGCGACACCATGGACTGTAGCCTGCCAGCCTCCTCAGTCCATAGGATTTCCCAGGCAAGAATATTGAAGTGAGTTGCCATTTCCTTCTCCAGGGGATCTTCTTGACCTGGGGATCAAACCTGAGTTTCCTGTGTCTCCTACGTTGGTGGGCAGGCTCTTTAAACACTGAGCCACTGAGGAAGTCCAATTAAGCAGTAATAGTTAGTAATTGATTGTATTGGTGCAAAAGCAAGGTAATTAATCCATATGAACACAATTTTGTACCATAAACGTACCCTTGTCTACATGGAGTCATGATGGAGCTGATGTTTCAGGTGAACAGAATCATTAGCTTATTTTTCATTATTTGTGTGTGTGTGTGTGTGTGTTAGTTGTTCAGTCATGTCTGACTCTCATGAACCATAGCCCGCCAGGCTCCTCTGTCCATGGAATTCTCCAGGCAAGAATATTGGGGTGGATTGCCATTCCCTTCACAGGATCTTCCTGACCCAGGGATCAAAGCCTGGTCTCCTGCATCACAGGCAGATTCTTTACCATTTGAGCTACAGGGAAGTCCTTTTCATTATATATTAAGTGTTTATTCATAAGGGAAAATAGGATGGATCTTTTCTGCACAGTACACATAAAAATCACACCTGGATGGATCTAAGATTTAAATATGAAAGAAAACTTTTAAAATTATTAGACACATGAAGGGACTTTCCTGGTAGTACAGTGGTTAAAACTTTGCCCTCCAATACAGGGAATGCAGGGTCAATCCCTGGTCAAGGAGCTAAGATCCCTCTGTGCCTTGGGGCCAAAAAACCAACATATAAAACAGAAGCAATATTGTATATGAGAAGCTGTCTAGGACTTTTATGGTAAAAGGTATAAAATGTTATTTGAAAGTCACTAAAGAAAATTCAAATACCAGGAAGAAATACTATGCTAATGAACAGGAAAACTCAATGTCATGAATATGTCAATTCCTTCCAATTCATTTGAAAACTCACCAAAATCCCAAAAACTTTTAAAACATGGTCTACATCAAAAAAAAATCTTAAAAGAAAAAAGAATGAAACAGTTATAAAAGAAAGCCTTTCTGACAGCAAAAAGGGTAGAATTTTTTAAACAGGATTCAAAAATATGCAACCCATAAAGAAAAGTTTGGTAATTTTGACTAAGAATTTCTTCTCATCAAAAGACACCACAAACATACGCCATAAATTTGAAGTAGGTATTTGCAATATGCATAAACAAGGAAGGGTTATTATCCAGAATGTATAGTGAGTGCCTGTGAAACAATATGAAAAGACAAATCAAAACAGAAAATAAGCAAAAGACAAAATTAGGCATTTCTCAGAACAGGAAACATGATTGGCTAATACACATGTGACAAAAAGTTTGTTACCTCAGTATTAATTGGGAGAAAGCCAAATAAATATATTAAATTAAAAAAAATTAAGTCTAAAAACACCAAAGATGTGAAACACTAGGAATATCATTTATTTACAAAAGGAGTGGAAAATAGAACAACTACTTTGATAAATATCTTGGCACTAGCTCATAAAGTTGAACAGGGACTTGCCTTATTACCCAACTTTCTACAACTGAAACTATACTCTATATACATGCATACTTATGAATATTAAAAGGCATGTAAAGAATGTTTATTGCAGCATTTTTTTTCAGAATTGCAAAAACGATGAGTAAAATGTCGACTAAATTACCTATAAATGAAATGTATAAATAAATTGTGTTCCACTCATACAACAGAAATGAATAAGCAGTGAAATTAACTATAGCTACAAGCATCAACATGGATACAGCTCAAGAACCATAACATTGAAGGGGAAAAGAACAAGTTGCAGAAGGGTATATTAAGTTTGATATCATTTACTCAGCTTTCAAGAACAGATGCATGCCTGCATGTTGAGTCACGTCCAACTCTGCAACCTTATGGACTATAGCCCACCAGGCTCCTCCATCCATGGGACTTTTCCAGACAAGAATACTGGAGTAGGTTACCATGCCCTCCCCCAGGAGATCGTCCCAACCCAGGGGACGAACCATGGCTCCTGCATTGTTAGGCAAATTCTTTGCCACTGAGCCACCAGGGAAGCCTAGTCGAGAAAAGATAAAACTAAATAATACATAGTTAAAGAACTGTGGGAAATTCTTAAAGAGATGGGAATACCAGACCACCTGACCTGCCTCCTGAGAAACCTGTGTGCAGGTCAGAAGCAACAGTTAGAACTTGACATGGAACAACAGACTGGTTTCAGATAAGAAAAGGAGTATGTCAAGGCTGTATATTGTTACCCTGCTTATTTAACTTATATGCAGAGTACATCATGCCAAATGCTGGGCTGGATGAAGCACAGGTTGAAATCAAGATTGTCGGGAGAAATATAAATACCCTCAGATATATAGATGACACCACCTTTATGGCAGAAAGTGAAGAGGAAATAAAGAGCCTCTTGATGAAAGTGAAAGAGGAGAGTGAAAAAGCTGGCTTAAAACTCAACATTCAAAAAATGAATATTAGGGCATCCAGTCCCATCACTTCATGGCAAATAGATGGGGAAACAATGGACACAGTGACAGACTTTATTTTCTTAGGCTCCAAAATCACTGCAGATGGTGATTACAGCCATGAAATTAAAAGACACTTGCTTCTTGGAAGAAAAGCTATGACAAACCTGGACAATGTATTAAAAAGCAGAGACATTACTTTGCCTACAAAGGTCCATACAGTCAAAGCTATGGTTTTTTCCAGTATCATGTATGGATGTGAAAATTGAACCATAAAGAAGGCTGAATGCTGAAGAACTGACACTTTTGAGCTGTGGTGTTGGAGAAGACTTGAGAGTCCCTTGGACTGCAAGGAGATCCAACCAGTCCATCCTAAAGGAAATCAGTCCTGAATATCCATTGGAAGGACTGATGCTGAAGCTGCAACTCCAATACTTTGGCCACCTGGTGTGAAGAGCCAATTCACTAGAAAAGACCCAGATGCTGGGAAAGCTTGAAGGCAGGAGGAGAAGGGGGCGACAGAGGATGAGATGGTTGGATGGCATCACTGACTCAATGGACATGAGTTTGAGCAAGCTCTGGGAGATGATGAAGGATAGGGAAGCCTGGTGTGCTGCAGTCAGACACGACTGAGGGAATGAACAACAGCCCCAACAACTACGAAAGAACACATGCATTTCTTCTAAAATTATTAGCAAAAGCAATCAAAGTAATGTTTAAATATTCAGGACACTGGGTACCTCTAGGTATAAAGTAAGTAGATGAAATCAGAGAAAAGCACAGGGATCATTAATAGTATTTGCAATGTTTTGTATTTTCATCTAGGGAATGAATATTTGAGATTTGTTCCATTGTCACTTTTTAACAGTTTTACTTATTAGTTCTTCTTTCAATGAAAGTTTGTTTTATTTTTAAAACTTTACATATATATTAAATTATTCCTTTGCATCTATGACACATTTTTCAATAGGAGAGTTTTGAGAAGAGTTATTGAGGGGATTAGGAGTGATGGCTGAGGGGTGCAGATTTGTTTTGGAGGAGATGAAAATGTTCTAAAATTAATTAGCAGATGTTTAGTCCTGTCCACATCCAAATAGAGCTCCAAAGAGTTCTCGCTCTTGCAGTGCAAGAGACCCAGGTTCAATCCCTGGGTTGGGAAGATCCCCTGGAGAAGGAAATGGCACCCCACTCCAGCATTCTTGCCTGGAGAATTCCATGGACAGAGGCACTTGATGGGCTACAGTCCATGGGGTCACAAACTGTCAGACATGACTGAGCGACTAACATTTGGTCCTGTCCATGTATCAATGATCACTGCTACTCTGTTGCCAGGGATGCTGTCTGGGGCAAGCAGGGCTTCAAATGGGTGATTCAGAGGGATCCAAGATGCCCTAAAGTCTCTATCATCTTAAAGAAAGACTAATAAAGAAGGGATAGAGAGAAGCAAGTAGCCAGTACCGTCTGTTCTACCAACATATTTCATTGACATGAATTATCTCCTATGTGATCAGTTAAGAAAGACATGATGTCTGTGTAAGGCAGAAGTCACATTAGCTCATTCACAGCTTTCCCCCAGCATTTTAATGCTTTGACATGATTAGGAACAAGTTTTCCAATAATTCAAGAGCTTATAACAGAAGATAGTGACCCAGCAATGTTTGCACATGTCATGGCTAGTTTGATGAACTACTGTGAACTACTCAAGAACTACTGTGGTGGGGGTGGCTTAGTCGCTAAGTCATGTCTGACTCTTGCGACCCCCATGGACTGTAGCCCGCCAGGCTCCTCTGTCTATGGGATTCTCCAGGCAAGAATACTGGAGTGGGTGTCATTTCTTTCTCCACAGGAACTACTGTCTTTCCACATATTAAGCTTCTAGAGGATCTGGGAAGACATTCTGCCTATATTAAAGAGATGGGTTCAGGAAGACAGTTACACCCTAGGTCATATTTTTAATTTTGCTGAAATTAGTTAAAGGAGACATAAGGCCTAGGTGCAAAGCTGCTGAGATCGCACTCTGCTCTGCATGTATTTGCTGCTGCAAACTTTATTCTGTTATTATTTGTACTTTGTTGTTGTTGTTCATTCGCTCAGTGGTGTCCAACTATTTGTGAGCCCATGGACTGCAGCACACCAGACTTCCCTGTCCTTCACTATATCCTGGAGTTCACTCAGACCCTGTCCATTGAGTTGATGAATCCATCCAACTATCTCACCCCCTGTTGCCCCCTTCTCCTCCTGTCCTCAATCTTTCCCAGCATCAAGATCTTTTCCAATGAGTCATCTCTTCACATCAGGTGGCCAAAGTATTGGAGCTTCAGCTTCAACATCAGTCTTGAATGAATTCATCAGTCCTGAATGAATATTCAGGGTTGATTTCCTTTAGGTTTGATCTCCTTGCTGTCAAGGGGACTCTTGTAAGAGTCTTCTCCAGCACCACAGTTTGAACACATCAGGTCTTCAGTGCCCAGTCTTCCTTATGGTCCAACTCTCAGATCCATGCATGACTACTGGAAAAACCATAGCTTTGACTCACGGACCTTTGTACTAGGGTTGTGATTTTCTTATGAGTGCTCTGGTTACAAATACTGGGTTGACCAAAAAGTTCATTTAGGTTTTTCTGTAAGATTCTACACAAAATACCAAACAAACTTTTTGGCCAACCAATAGCTTTGAATGATCTTCCCCAATTCGTTCTTCCCGTGAACTCTTTTATTTTTAGTGTCCAATTTTTACAACTGCAGGGCACTAGAGAAGAAATGTTTTCATGAGCGTTTAATTTATAGATGTCCCAGATTCCAGCCAGACTCTTCCTATCTCTTTGGCCTCCATCCTAGTCTCCAGATATTCAAAGTACTGTCCCATATTTTTGACAGTTCCCAGGGGCTGTACATTTCTCACAGCTGCCTTTGGCAGAGTTTTTGGCTCCCTTGTTGTGCAGGATATCTCACCCACCAGTGTACAGTGTCTTGGCTCCATACATGGTCGGACTATATAGGAACTCAGCCACCCACACACTCATGCACCATACACTTATTTTAAGCTATCTTTATGTTGATTGATATTACTGAAGATGTGTATGAAGAGAAAAGTTGAGGCATGATTTAGATCTCAAGAGCATAATTTCATTCACTTAACCATCTTTCCCTTCTTAGGAACAAATGAGATTTCCTCTCCTTTACATTTGTTTCTTTTATCTCTTGCAGAATGGCTTATTTCCTCTTAGAACTTCTGCCAGCATCACTGCTTTCAGAGTCCCACCTCCTACCCCAAGAAACTTCCTAAAGCATTTCCCTTAAAAAAGACAGTCTCATCCTCAAGAAAAATTCTGCTACCGGCTCCTAAGATAATGCATTTTCGTTCCCACTCTACTTTCAAAGACTTTTGCTTTCTAAGAGTTGTACGAAAGACTCAGATCCAGTGGCACCAACCCAGTGTGTGCATGCTTGCTTAGTTGCTCAGTGCTGTCCGACTTTGTAACACCATGAACTGTAGCCTGCCAGACTCTTCTGTCCATGGGGATTCTCCAGGCAAGAATACTGGAGTGGTGCCAACTTAGATCCAAGCAGACAGTATATTAAAAAGCAGAGACATTACTTTGCTGACAAAAGTCTGTCTAGTCAAAACTACGGTTTTTCCAGTAGTCAGGTATGGATGTGAGAGTTGGACCATAAAGAAACCTGAGCACTGAAGAACTGATCACTTTGAACTGCGGTGTTGGAGAAGGCTACTGAGAGTCTCTTGGAATGCAAGGAGATCAAACCAGTCAATCCTAAAGGAAATTAGCCCTGAATATTCATTGGAAGGACTGATGCTAAGCTGAAACTCCAATACTTTGGCCACTTGATGTGAAGAGATGACTCATTGAAAAAGACCCTCATGCTGGGAAAGATTGAAGGCAGGAGAAGAAAGGGACAACAGAGGATGAGATGGTTGGATGGAATCACCAAATCAATGGACATGAGTTAGAACAAGCTCCGGGAGATGGTGATGGACAGGGAAGCTTGGCATGCTGCAGTCCACGCGGTTGCAAGGAGTCGGACATGACTGAGTGACTGAACTGAACTGAACTGCCAAATGATCCAAGGCTCAGTTTCTTTCCCTGAACTGTGGGTCATGTGTTTCTGTGTGCTCTTCACAATGCAGATGCAAACCCTGAAGTTTTGCGTTCAGATGGTGAATTATAAGATGGTAGAGCTGGGAAAGACTAGAGATCTCTTCAAGAAAATTAGAGACACCAAGGGAACATTTCATGCAAAGATGGGGTCGATAAAGGGCAGAATGGTCTGGACCTAACAGAAGCAGAAGATATTAAGAAGAGGTTGCAAGAATACACAGAAGAACTGTACAAAAAAGATCTTCATGACCCAGATAATCATGATGATGTGATCACTCACCTAGAGCCAGACATCTTGAATGTGAAGTCAAGTGGGCCTTAGAAAGCATCACTACGAACAAAGCTAGTGAAGGTGATGGAATTCCAGTGGAGCTATTTCAAATCCTGAAAGATGATGCTGTGAAAGTGCTGCACTCAACATGCCAGCAAATTTGGAAAACTCAGCAGTGGCCACGGGACTGGAAAAGGTCAGTTTTCATTCCAATCCAAAAGAAAGGCAATGCCAAAGAATGCTCAAACTACCACACAATTGCACTCATCTCACATGCTAGTAAAATAATGTTCAAAATTTTCCAAGCCAGACTTCAACAATATGTGAACCGTGAACTCCCTGACGTTCAAGCTGGTTTTAGAAAAGGCAGAGGAACCAGAGATCAAATTGCCAACACCCGCTGGATCATGGAAAAAGCAAGAGAGTGCCAGAAAAACATCTATTTCTGCTTTATTGACTATGCCAAAGCCTTTGACTGTGTGGGTCACAATACACTGTGGGAAATTCTGAAAGAGTTGGGAATACCAGACCACCTGACCTGCCTCTTGAGAAATCTGTATGCAGGTTAGGAAGCAACAGTTAGAACTGGACATGGAACAACAGACTGGTTCCAAATAGGCAAAGGAGTACATCAAGGCTGTATATTGTCACCCTGCTTATTTAACTTATATGCAGAGTACATCATGAGAAATGCTGGACTGGAAGAAACACAAGCTGAAATCAAGATTGCCGGAAGAAATATCAATAACCTCAGATATGCAGATGACACCACCCTCATAGCAGAAAGTGAAGAGGAACTCAAAATCCTCTTGATGAAAGTGAAAGAGGAGAGTGAAAAAGTTGGCTTAAAGCTCAACATTCAGAAAACGAAGATCATGGCATCTGGTCCCATCACTTCATGGGAAATAGATGGGGAAACAGTGGAAACAGTGTCAGACTTTATTTTTTGGGGCCCCCAAATCACTGCAGATGGTGACTGCAGCCATGAAATTAAAAGACGCTTACTCCTTGGAAGAGAAGGTATGACCAACCTAGATAGCATATTCAAAAGCAGAGACATTACTTTGCCGACTAAGGTCTGTCTAGTCAAGGCTATGGTTTTTCCTGTGGTCATGTATGGATGTGAGAGTTGGACTGTGAAGAAGACTGAGCACCAAAGAATTGATGCTTTTGAACTGTGGTGTTGGAGAAGACTCTAGAGAGTTGCTTGGACTGCAAGGAGATCCAACCAGTCCATTCTGAAGGAGATCAGCCCTGGGATTTCTTTGGAAAGAATGATGCCAAAGCTGAAGCTCCAGTACTTTGGCCACCTCATGCGAAGAGTTGACTCATTGGAAAAGACTTTGATGCTGGGAGGGATTGGGGGCAGGAGGAGAAGGGGATGACCGAGGATGAGATGGCTAGATGGCATCACTGACTCGATGGACGTGAGTCTGAGTGAACTCCGGGAGATGGTGATGGACAGGGAGGCCTGGCGTGCTGCGATTCATGGGGTCGCAAAGAGTTGGACGTGACTGAGTGACTGAACCAAACCGAACCTAGAGCCTTTGTTTACTATGAGCACTACTCCATTTCTTCTGAGGGATTCCTTCCCGCAGTAGTAGATATAACGATCATCTGAGTTAAATTCACCCATTCCAGTCCACTTTAGTTCACTGATTCCTAAAATGTTTACATTCACTCTTTCCATCTCCTGTTTGCCACTTCCAATTTGCCTTGATTCATGGACCTTTCATTCCAGGTTCCTATGCAATATTGCTCTTTACAGCGTCGGACTTTGCTTCTATCACCAGTCACTTCCACAACTGGGTATTGTTTTTGCTTTGGCTCTGTCTCTTCATTCTTTCTGGAGTTATTTCTCCACTGATCTCCAGTAGCATATTGGGCACCTACCGACCTGGGGAGTTTGTCTTTCACTGTCCTATATTTTTGCCTGTTTATATTGTTCATGGGGTTCTCAAGGCAAGAATACTAAAGTGGTTTGCCATTCCCTTCTCCAGTGGACCACTTTTTGTCAGAACTCTCCACCATAACACATCTGTCTTGGGTGGCCCTACACAGCATAGCTCATAGTTTCATTGAGTTAGACAAGGCTGTGGTCCCTGTGATCAGATTATTTAGTTTTCTGTGATTGTGGTTTTCAGTCTGTCTGCCCTCTGATGGAGAAGGATAAGAGGCTTATGGAAGTCTCCTGATGGGAGAGACTGACTGAGGGGGAAACTGGGTCTTCTTCTGATGGGCGGGGCCATGCTCAGTAAATCTTTAATCCAATTTTCTGTTGATGGGTGGAGCTGTGTTCCCAAACTATGGTGGAGAAAATGAAGATGTCCTTTTCATTATAGGGGACTGGAATGCAAAAGTAGGAAGTCAAGAAATACCTGGGGTGACAGGCAAATTTGGCCTTGGAGTACAGAATGAAGCAGGGCAAAGGCTAATAGAGTTTTGCCAAGAGAATGCACTGGTCATAGCAAACACCCTCTTCCAACAAGACAAGAGAAGACTCTACATGTGGCCATCATGAGATGATCAATACTGAAATCAGATTGACTATACTCTTTACAGGCAAAGATGGAGAAAATCTATACAGTCAGCAAAAACAGAACCAGAAGCTGACCATGGCTAAGATCATGAACTCCTTGTTGCCAAATTCAGACTTAAATTGAAGAAAGTAGGGAAAAATGACTAGCCTATTCAGGTTTGACCTAAATCAAATCCCTTACAATTATACAGTGGAAGTGAGAAATAGATACAAGGGATTAGATGTGATAGACAGAGTGCCTAATGAACTATGGTTTAAGGTTCATGACATTGTACAGGAGGCAGGGATCAAGACCATCCCCAAGCAAAAGATGTGCAAAAAGACAAAATGGTTGTCTGAGGAGGCCTTAAAAATAGCTGTGAAAAGAAGAGAAGTGAAAGGCAAAGGAGAAAAGGAAAGATATACCCATTTGAATGCACAGTTCCAAAGAATAGCAAGGAGAGATAAGAAAGGGTTCCTCAGTGATCAATGCAAATAAACAGAGGGAAACAATAGAATGGGAAAGACTAGAGATCTCTTCAAGAAAGTTAGAGATACTAAAGGAACATTTCATGCAAAGATGGGCTCAATAAAGGACAGAAATATTAGGGACCTAACAGAAGCAGAAGATATTAAGAAGAGGTGGCAAGAATACACAGAAGAACTGTACAAAAAAGATCTTCATGACCCAGATAATCACGATGGTGTGATCACTCACCTAGAGCCAGACATCCGGGAATGTGAAGTTAAGTGAGCCTTAGGAAACATCACTATGAACAAAGCCGGTATTGATGGAAAGCTGGAGGTGATGGAATTCCAGTTGAGCTATTTCAAATCCTGAAAGATGATGCTGTGAAAGTGCTGCACTCAATATACCAGCAAATTTGGAAAATTCAGCAGTGGCCACAGGACTGGAAAAGGTCAGTTTTCATTCCAATCTCAAAGAAAGGCAATGCCAAATCATGCTCAAACTACCTCATAATTGTACTCATCTCACATGCTAGTAAAGTAATGCTCAAAGTTCTCCAAGCCAGGCTTCAACAGTATGTGAATGGTGAACTTCCAGATGTTCAAACTGGTTTTAGAAAAGGCAGAGGAACCAGAGATCAAATTGCCAACATCCGATGGATCATCGAAAAAGTGAGAGAATTCCAGAAAAACATCTACTTCTGCTTTATTGACTATGCCAAAGCCTTTGACTGTGTGGGTCACAATACACTGTGGGAAATTCTGAAAGAGATGGGAATACCAGACCACCTGACCTGCCTCTTGAGAAATCTGTATGCAGGTCAGGAAGCAACAGTTAGAACTGGACATGGAACAACAGACTGGTTCCAAATAGGCAAAGGAGTACATCAAGGCTGTATATTGTCACCCTGCTTATTTAACTTATATGCAGAGTACATCATGAGAAACGCTGGACTGGAAGAAACACAAGCTGAAATCAAGATTGCCGGGAGAAATATCAATAACCTCAGATATGCAGATGACACCACCCTCATAGCAGAAAGTGAAGAGGAACTCAAAAGCCTCTTGATGAAAGTGAAAGAGGAGAGTGAAAAAGTTGGCTTAAAGCTCAACATTCAGAAAACGAAGATCATGGCATCTGGTCCCATCACTTCATGGGAAATAGATGGGGAAACAGTGGAAACAGTGTCAGACTTTATTTTTTGGGGCCCCCAAATCACTGCAGATGGTGACTGCAGCCATGAAATTAAAAGACGCTTACTCCTTGGAAGAAAAGTTATGACCAACCTAGATAGCATATTCAAAAGCATTAAAAGATATTACTTTGCCAACAAAGGTCCATCTAGTCCAGGTTATGGTTTTTCAAGTAGTCCTGTATGGATGTGAGATTTGGAGTATAAAAAAAGCTGAGCACCAAAGAACTGATGCTTTTGAACTGTGGTGTTGGGGAAGACTCTAGAGAGTTGCTTGGACTGCAAGGAGATCCAACCAATCCATCCTAAAGGAAATCAGTCCTGAATATTTATTGGAAGGACTGAAGCTGAAACTCCAATACTCTGGCTACCTAATGCAAAGAACTGAGTCTTTGAAAAGACCCTGATGCTGGGAAAGATTGAAGGTAGTAGGAGAAGGGGACCACAGACAATGAGATGGTTGGATGGCATCACTGACTCAAGGGACTTGAGTTTGAGTAAACTCTGGGAGTTTGTGATGGACAGGAAGGCCTGGTGTGCTGCAATCCATGGGGTCACAAAGAAACAGACACAACTGAGTGACTGAACTGAACTGAACTCAGAGCCTCTGTTGAGGCTTCCCTGGTAGCTCAGCTGGTAAAGAATCCATCTGCAATGCAGGAGATCCCAGTTTAATTCCTGGGTCAGGAAGATCCCCTGGAGGAGGGCATGGCAACCCACTCCAATATTTTTGCTCACAGAATCCCATGGACAGAGGATCCTTGCAGGCTACTGCCCATGGGGTCTCAAAGAGTCAGACAGGACTTAGCACACACACAGAGCCAGTGTTAGCCAGGTGCCTGGGGGACTCCAAGGAGCAGGTTCCCTGTAGATCAGCCCTGCACCAATAGCAGGACCGGAAATCAAACTTCATTGATTTCAGTGGTGAGGAATTTATTTTTGCTTTCACCCTCCACCACACAACCTGGTCTCACCTGCCTGAAACATATTCACTTGGCAGCCACACCGTGCTTCCTTTCTGTGTTCTCATAGGTTGCTAGAGGGCAAGCCCTCTATCCTAGATGACTTTTGTTGGATGTTAAACAGTTGCAAAAACAAACCCTTTCTGGTATTTTGCCACATGCATGGCGACTACATTTCTTATTTCTACTACTCTTCCTCCTCCCCACAGAAGTGTCATTTGCTCAGCCCCCAAATACTTCTTTCTGGTCTATTAGAAGCCTGAAACTGTGGTGGGTCTTCAGGATTTAAAAGAAAACATGATAGATGTTCTTAGAGGTACTGGTGTTACTTTCAGCATTTGTTGCTGCTGCTGCTGCTGCTAAGTTCCTTCAGTCGTGTCCGACTCTGTGTGACCCCATAGACGGCAGCCCACTGGCTCCCCCGTCCCTGGGATTCTCCAGGCAAGAGTACTGGAGTGGGGTGCCATTGCCTTCTCCGTTCAGCATTTGTTAAAGATTTTCAATTCATTGATTGAATCACTCATTATTCAAAACTATTCAATCTTTGATGTGCTATAAGCAACAGTCATAATTCAACAGTAAACAAGACAAACACATTTGCTGCACCCCTTGGATCTTGAAGTCTAGGGGCAAATGCTGATATTGAACAAATAACTCCAAGTACCAAAGTGTAATCAAGGAAAATCATAATAATAATGACAATAACTGACAGTTATGGAATTTTTACTACGTGGCAGGGGCTGTTCTATGTGATTTATATGCTGTAACTTAGTTAATGCTCACAGCATTATTCTCCCAATTCAATATGAAATGGGAACATTGAAGCACAGGGCAATGTGCTCAATTTGCCCAAAATCACAGCTATGGGTACAACTCCAAGTGGTAGCTTGTGTACAATTCAAAGCCAAGGGATTCCAGCTCCTACACTCTTAACCACTCTACCACTCTGACAAAATCTGATGGTCAAAAGAGACTTCTTGGAGGAGGTGATCTTTTGGCTGAGATCATAAGTCTGGATTCCAATGGCTTTGATGAAGAGACCAGAGATGCATATTTTGAGGATGAGAGAACAGCAAGTGGGAAAGCTGCTGAGATCAGAGAGTGTATTATGTTTGGGCTTCTGAGAGAAGTCCAGAAGTCCTGGAGGCCCGCTCAGTTCAGTTCAGTCTCTCAGTCGTGTCCGACTCTTTGTGACTCCATGAATCGCAGCACGCCAGGCCTCCCTGTCCATCACCATCTCCTGGAGTTCACTCAGACTCACGTCCATCGAGTCAGTGATGCCATCCAGCCATCTCATCCTCGGTCGTCCCCTTCTCCTCCCGCCCCCAATCCCTCCCAGCATCAAAGTCTTTTCCAATGAGTCAACTCTTCACATGAGGTGGCCAAAGTACTGGAGTTTCAGCTTTAGCATCATTCCTTCCAAAGAAATCCCAGGGCTGATCTCCTTCAGAATGGACTGGTTGGATCTCCTTGCAGTCCAGGGGACTCTCAGGAGTCTTCTCCAACACCACAGTTCAAAGGCATCAATTCTTTGGTGCTCAGCCTTCTTCACAGTCCAACTTTCACATCCATACATGACTACTGGAAAAACCATAGCCTTGACTAGACAGACCTTAGTTGGCAAAGTAATGTCTCTGCTTTTGAATATGCTATCTAGGTTGGTCATCACTTTTCTTCCAAGGAGTAAGCGTCTTTTAATTTCATGGCTGCAGTCACCATCTGCAGTGATTTGGGGGCCCCAAAAAATAAAGTCTGACACTGTTTCCACTGTTTCCCCATCTATTTCCCATGAAGTGATGGGACCGGATGCCATGATCTTCATTTTCTGAATGTTGAGCTTTAAGCCAACTTTTTCACTCTCCTCTTTTACTTTCATCAAGAGGCTTTTGAGTTCCTCTTCACTTTCTGCCATGAGGGTGGTGTCATCTGCATATCTGAGGTTATTGATATTTCTCCCGGCAATCTTGATTTCAGCTTGTGTTTCTTCCAGTCCAGCGTTTCTCATGATGTACTCTGCATATAAGTTAAATAAGCAGGGTGACAATACACAGCCTTGATGTACTCCTTTTCCTATTTGGAACCAGTCTGTTGTTCCATGTCCAGTTCTAACTGTTGCTTCCTGACCTGCATACAGATTTCTCAAGAGGCAGGTCAGGTGGTCTGGCATTCCTATCTCTTTCAGAATTTCCCACAGTGTATTGTGACCCACACAGTCAAAGGCTTTGGCATAGTCAATAAAGCAGAAATAGATGTTTTTCTGGAACTCTCTTGCTTTTTCCATGATCCAGCGGATGTTGGCAATTTGATCTATGGCTCCTCTGCCTTTTCTAAAACCAGCTTGAACATCAGGAAGTTCACGGTTCACGTGTTGCTGAAACCTGGCTTGGAGAATTTTGAGGCCTGCTACCTACCTCACAATGCCTAGCTACCTCCATGTCCCTGGCATCAGCTCTTTGGGGGGAATGACACAGTGTCCTTAGCAAGAAGGCTCAACACTCCTCTCAGTCCTAGTCCTGAGAACACGAGGAAAATCCGCTTACAGATTAGGGCTCTGAGTCCCCTCACCTATGTCAATAAAACGAAGCTCTTCCAGTCTCAGGTCACCTCTTCCAGGGAGAGTAAGGTGTGCTGGAGGCATCGAGGGGATTTGTGGCGGGCGATGTAATTACTGAGGTGACAGCTTTTTCCTTGAAAGATCCATTTCAGAGGTGTTCCTAAGACCAGAACTTGAAGTATAGAAAGCCTCCTTTTTTCCACTTCAGTGGATATTTGATAGTTCTGTGGACCTGTGGGAAAGAGCTTGAGACTTTAGGAAGAGCAGGGGCAGGCAAAAGAGATCTCTGGTTTTTCTTTTCTTTTTGAATTGGAAAAAAAATGTGTTTCAAGCCAGAGAACAGATGAACAGATGAGAGCAAAATTCTGTTAACTTCCTCCCCTATTTCCTTCTGCCTCCTACTCTGCCCTAACCCCTGAGTCTTCATCAGCCAAGCAACAATTGGGAGACTGAAGGGTGCCCAAGCTTCTTGCTTCTAAGACCCCAGGCACCTGCAGATCACAAGAGCTATGCAGCATTATAGCACATGTGAAGGTGATAGGATCATGCCTACACTGAAATATTTAGGCTCCAGTTACTTGTTCATTTACTATCAAATGCAAACGTCCACATAGTTGCTCTTGCATTCATTCTGTGGATGTGTTTTGAAGTCCAATCTTTGTTCCAATCTAAAACGCGGGTACTATTTAAACTGTGTAAATTTGAGCAACTCCTATACTTTTTCTGAACCTTGGTTTGGTAAATGGAAAAATAATATGACCATTCAGGATTCAGGGCAAAATTAAATGACATAATTTATGTATGCCCATGCTCAGTAAACTGTGTCGTTAATAGCTATTATTACAACTATAGGTCAGGATTTAAGACCATTATTAATTGAACAAGTAGTTATTAATATTAAGCAACTGCTTTTGGCCAGTGCTGGGCTAGGGCCCATAAAGATGAGAAAAGATGGTTGCTACTCTTCAGAAGCCTTGTGTAGTGAGAGAGAGAGAGACCTCTATGTGTAGCAAAAGCATTCAAGAAAATCACAATAATTAAGTCAAGCCTGCTGACTGAAATATTATGAAATGGGAAGAGGAAGCAGAAAGCTGAAAGAGCTGCTTGGAAGCTGGGGCAAGCTCTCTGAAAGGGCACCTTCCCCTATGGAGGGAACGGAATTGCTCCATGGAACTTGGGGAAAAAAACACCCAGATAATGGTGCAAGTGTCTGAGAAATGAGAACATTCCCAGTGTGAGACGTATCCCTTTTGGAAGACTTTCACTGCATGATAAGAAAAATGACAAGTAAGACAGAAAGAACATCTGCTGATCCAATTATGGAGCATACTTTGAAGAATCTTGCCAGAGGCTTTATTTGGCCCCTCACATGAAAGACTCTGTGACCCAGAGACAGAGCCCTAGGTGCTATGGATGCCAAGCAGGAGCATCTTCAGTGGCACTTTCTAGACTAAGAGGACTCAGGTGTAGGGCTGCATCAGGCAATGGCAGGGATGTCAGATCGTTTGGGTGTGAGCCGAGACAACATGGGCACAAAGGGGAGCAGTCTTTCTTAGGACACATCAGGAATCATTTTTCCATTTCTTAAGCCATGTATATGTTTATCCATCCACAGACTCATCCATTCAGCAGAGAGCATACTGGTTAGAGGGCAGAGAAAAGCTCATAGATGGGCCAGCATTCCATCTGCAGAACATTAACAGGTGGGGGCTGAGCTATGGAATGATACTTTTGCTATTATCTTTTGCTCTGAAAACTTTTGGGATGATAATCCTGTAAAGAGGGGCTCACATGACAATATGATGAATGAAATGCCTGTAATGGAGGTATGCACAAAAACAGCTGAATGATTCATTTGCCCGTTGGAAAAATGAGACTTTGGGATTAATTCAAAAACAAGGAGAAACTTAAGCTGAGGCTTGAAGAAAATTTTCCGTTTGCTTGGTGATGTTTGATATTGCAGGCAGTGGAAGCATCAAATGTGGAGGCAGGAGAATATAGAAGAATAGGTGCATTTGGAGAACTGTAAACATTTTGGTAATGAAGGCGATTACAGTGCTTCAGAGGAAGAAGTGAGAAAAAAGAATTGGGAAGTAAATCAGATCTTGAAGGCCTTATGTTCTAGTCTCGGCAACTTGGATTTAAACAGGAAAGTGATAGAAAGATACAGGAGACACAAAGAAAAAATCATGGTCCCTACTCATGAGAAGCCCACAGCTGAGTAGGAAAGAGGGATACATATTCATCACAGGAGAGTAATGTGACCAGGAAGAACCACAAGCCATGTTTGCTGGGCAACCACCTAGGCAGTCTCTGCTCTGGAACTATGTCTACCTGTGGCTGATTCTGAATGCTTTTCTATAACTCTCAAAGCCAATGACAAAAAACATTTAAAAGTAGAGATTTCATGGAAGGTGTGGGTTGCTTCATCAAACTTTTCCATTAGCCATTTCTGATGCTTCTCTCCAACTTCTTCCCTCCCCACCCAATCTTTTTATATCTCTTCCTTTGTTAGGTACATGTCCACTCTTCCCTTTAACTTGCAAATCTCACACAGCACAAAAAAGCCCAAGTAGGTTCCCCAGTTGTTATAAACATACATATTATCAAAGATTAGGCAGTTAAATCACTCAATGGAGTGGGATGGGGGTAAAGCGATAGGGAATGGTGAGGACTGGGGCAAACTGGGGAGCACACACTTCACCTAGGAGAACAGCATTGACTGCTCCCCCACCGGATTGTTGCCTCTTAATTATATTTTCAAAATAAGGGCATATTGTTTTACAGTATTGTATAACGAAGTGAATTAGCTATATATATACTTATGTCCCCTCTCTTTTGGTCCTTCCTCCCACCCCCATCCCACCCATCTAGGCCATCACAGAACATTAAGTTGAGCACCCTACACTGAGAAAGCCATAATTCAAAAAAGATACATGCACCTCAATGTTCATTGCTGCACTATTTACAATAGGACAAGAAGCATCCTAAATGTCCATCAACTGATGAGAGATTGTTGCTTTTTAGAAATACTGGCCCAGTAGGGCTAGATGCTCCATTTTTTTCAAGGGAAGAAATTTAGGCTCTTAGCTGATTCTCCAGGTTGATTTTCATTCTTAATTCTAACTGTTAACTAACTTTTTCTTTAAAAAAAAAAAAAAAACAACACAAAACTCTAGGGTCACCAACCACCAACTCCATCTCAACTAGACATGAAGCAGACTTCTTGCTAATCAAATCAGACCATATTTAAAGTGTCAGTGGAAATAACACCATCCACAGGGTTATGAAAGACTTTATGGTGCTTCTTAATCAACTGACTATAAGGAATTAGAAGTAAAAAGAGTCCAGTAGACTACTATGAATATGTAAATATATTTAGCCCATTTAAAATGTATTTGGGGCTTCCCAGGTGATGCAGTGGGTAAAGAATCTGCCTGCAGTGCAGGAGACACAGGAGACATGGGTTCAATCCCTGGGTCAGAAAGATCCCCTGGAGGAGGGCATGGCAACCCACTCCAGTATTCTTGCCTGGAGAATCCTATGGACAGAGGAGCCTGGTGGGCTATAGTCCATGGGGTCACAAAGAGTCAGACATGACTAAATTGACTGAGAACACACACACAATATATTTTGTTAATTACAAATGGGGGAAAAAATTTAAAAAGACTGTGGGTAAAACAAACATATATGACGACTGCATCTAACTTCCAGTCCTCCATATGTAAACTGAGAGACAACTCAACCTCTCTTCTTCACAGAGCTTGCTCTGGGGTGTAAATGTATTCTGTTATGCATTCTCCAGAAATACTGCATGGGCCACATTGTGGAGAGGATGGCAGCAGAGATCATGATAAGTAGTAAGACCTGCCATGAGGTTTCCCTGTAATCTGCAAGACAGAGGACCTGTGTCAAGCTGTGGGTAAAGTAGTATGAACCTATAAATCTGAATGATTGGGAGAAAGAGCCCAGGAGTTGGAGTCATGGGATCTGGTTCTTATTCTGCAGAGTCACTAGAGTTCATGTTGAAAATAAAATTATTCTGGCCTGGATGGCCAGAATAAATAAACTTAAAATGGTAGCTGCTGCTGTTACATTGCTTCAGTCTTGTCTGGCTCTTTGTGACCCTATGGACTGTAGCCTGTCAGGCTCCTCTGTCCATGGAATTCTGCAGGCCAGAATACTGGAGTGGGTTGAGAAGACTTTTATTCAGGACTATCACATTAGGAGTCAAGGCTATTGAAACTGGGGAGAAGAATTCAGCTCAACAGTAAACAGAGCAGAGGCAGCAGGATTTATAGCCAATCAAGAGTGAGGGATCAGTGGATGGAAAATTGCTAAGAGGAGACACTAAGGAGAGGGAGATTTTTGCTAAACTGACTTAACAGGATTCTTGCTGAAGGCAGACATGATTTACACATCAAAGGTGAGGGATGATGAACTTGATCAGATTATCTATGGTGATGAGGTCATCAAGGTTAGAGGATTGTTGAGGAACTGACTTAGCAGGATTCTTGCTAAAACTGGGCTATTGTAGGGCTGTCTTAGGACAGAATGGGGGCCTAGGTTGATGCTTACTCAAAAAGATGGCTCAGAGGGGCCTGACTAGAATTCAGTTGAGGAGAGGAGTCATTGTCAGTGAAAAGTGACCCCTTTCTTGGATTTCAGCCTTTCCATCTGGGTAATGACATAGTTGCCCTAGGGTGACTTTCTCTGTCTTCATAGCCAAATCCCTTCTTCAGGGAATCCTCCCAGGTCTTCCTGGCTCGGCCCCAGATGCCCTCTTTGGTCCAGATCATCATCCAAACAGCTAATTCTCCCTCCCTCCCCTACCAACCATCAGAGCCCCTGAAGTATGTTGTCTTTGCAGCACACCCCATCCAGGCTTTTGCTTGGGAGCCACTCTAGCTGCAAAAGGAGACAGAAATTATCCATATCTTCTTTTCTCAGCTCCTCCTGAAGAAGTGGTCCCTTCTTGTCTTTTAAAAGGGTTTTCACTGTTGGTCTGTATGAAAAAGCAAATAAAAAAACAAGAATGGGAATTTCACAAATTTTCCATGTTTCTACTCCTCAGAGTCCCTTTTACTAAGATTGTGACTTCAGCTTTGTCTACATCCCTGAAGGAGTCACCGATTTTTTTCCCTTGACTTTAGAAACAAGGGCCACAAGGACCTGGACCTACATCTACAAAGGCCACTTTTCTAAAACTTTGAAGAACCAGTTCAGGGAAAAACATAAGAACTTCTTCATCTAAACTGGATTCTTTGAAAACTTAATTATTTATTTAGTTGACTGTACCAGGTCTTAGTTGCAGCCTGTGGGATCTGGTTCCCTGACCAGAGATTGAACCCAGGTCCTCTGCACTGAAAGCACAGAGTCTTAGCCACTGGACCACTAGAGAAGTCCCTAAACTGAATTCTTTATGGCAGTGAAAACTTTAGGACTGAGAATCCTTATAATCCCTAAAAATTTTTATCTTTCCATTCCCAGACTTTTTTTCATATCCCTTCCATGGTCAGGTGTATCTTAACCTTCCTTTTGGCTCATATGGTCTTCCCAGGTGGTTCAGTGGTAAAGGATCCACCGGCAATGCAGGAGATGCGGGTTTACTGCCTGGGTCAGGAAGATTCCCTGGAGGAGGAAATGGCAACCCACGCCAACATTCTTGCTGGGAAATCCCAATGACAGAGGAGCCTGGCAGGCTACAGTCCAAGCAGTTTGCAAGAATAGTTGAGCACAACTTAGCAACTAAACAACAACTTGGCTCATAAATCCCCTTCAGCAAAAAGCCAAATAGTAGGCCCAGTTGTTGCCAACTCATTTGCCTTCAAAGATTAGGCAGTTGAAATAACTAGAGTGATCACAGTACTCAAAGAAGAGAGATGAGAGGGACTGGCACAGCGATTCAGTGGTTAAGACTCCACCTTCCAATGCAGCGAGCAAGGGGTCAATCTCTAGCCAGGGAGCTAAGGTCCTGCATGTGGTGGAATGTGGCCTAAATTTATAAACAAACAAACAAGTAAATAAATTGTTGTATCATTTTAAAAAACCTTTAAAAAAAGATAGTGAGTGAGTGAAAGTTGCTCAGTTGTGTCCAACTTTTTGTGACCCATGGACTGTACAGAAAAAAAGATAGGAGCCAATCAAATGATATTTGCCTTAAAAGCTCTCAACATCCAGTTTGCATGAGTCTGCAGATCAACCTCCTAGTTAGAAGGTCTATGAAAAGAGTCCATGAAAATCTTCTTTCCACCATGATATCCTTGTAGTGACTAGGCATTATCTGACCAATAAATATTTGTTAAATGAACACATAATGATTGAAAATCACTCAAGGAACAGATGGAGTAGGATTATGGATTTCCATGAATTCCAGCTTCAAACACAGATTCTATCTCTGATTAGATTTTAAGTTCCTCTAGTAGAGAGCTCTGTCTTTATAGTAATGACAGCTTGCAGCTCATTATAAAATAATTTTCTCTTTTACTGCCTACCACAACCTGAAACATCATTGTAGTTATTTACTGATGAGAAAATTAAAGCCTAAAAGGCAGAAATAATTTATGCAGCATCTAGACTTTGTTATCTGGTGAGCCTGAATTTGAACTGCAACATGGAACTCTGCCTTTATGCCATGTGTTGCCCTCCTGTTTGTCTTGAGATGAATTCATAGCTTTATGTAGTCAGAGAAGGTGCAGAGACATGGTGGCTTCTATTTCAGACCCAGCATTGATATTCTAATGACCTTGCATCTTCCCAAGGTAGAAGTTTGGAATGAGAAGCAGTAGGCAGGACTCATGTCACTCCCAGAGGCATTGCCACTATTCTACCATTACTACATATTAAGTTTCCATCTTGGACGTTCCAAATGAATCAAATCTCCCTCTCAAAGCCTACCACAGTAAATTTTACTTCCCCAGGTGATTGCCTTCCTTTTTTTTTTTCTTTTGTTTACATATTCAAGAATAATCAGAGGCAAAGTGTTGGAGCAGATTTCAAGGATAATGGACTTTCACTTTGGAAGAAACGTCAAAGGGAGGAGGCTAACTCCTGAGATCGAATAGCAATGATGACATTCTCTAGGGCATCAGCTTCCTTCCTTCATTCAACAAAGACTTTCAGCACCTTCTAAAAGGTGTGCTTCATTCATAATTTTACACACTTGGAACATATGCTTGAATGTGGACTTTATATTCCTGTTCGTCAAGATCATCAATTTATTCATCATATGATTATTAAGTAGCTCTTATGCATAAAGCTGTGTTTGCACTTTGTGAACAAGACATGTATCCAACCTTCATGACCTTTGGATGTGGCAAGGGGGTGGGATGGATTTCTAGATGTCTCTTTTTAGATGACTTATTACTTTGCAAAAGTTTCCCTGATTTCCACACTGATGTTTAGGGTGGTGGGATGGTATGTCTGTGAGGGGTTCCTTCCCCAAGGCAAGATGTCTCCCAATCCTTGAAGGTCAGACAAGGGTTATTCACTAAGGTATTCCTGGCGTTTGCCCTGCAGCACGTATCCTGTAAGCAGAAACACTAATGATTGTGTTGAGGTTTGGTTATTAGCCGTTAAATTCTAGTCTAGCCATCTGATTCATCTCTCTATTGTTGTACCATGTGGGTCAATTTCCCCCCATTTATGTCTACAAATACAAGCTCTTCATGAGAAAAAAAAAACGGGAAAAAAAATCCTAACATTGTAGCAGTTAAATCTTCTCCTTCCCAATAACATCCCCAGGGAGGATGTTAGAGTAACTATGTATAATAGGTAAACTTCTTTCAGAGGAGAGCATTTCAGACTCAGAAGGCCAATTATAGAGCACATTAGCCAAACATAAGTCCAGAAAAGAATGGAAAAATGCCAAATCTCCATGTCCCGAGCTTGCTCTGTTCTCACACCATTATAATGCAAAAGTGAGTTTCTTATATTCTAGAGAACTCTTTCCCTGGGAAGGTTAAAGGAAACAAGTTTGATGGGCTATATTCACAGAAATGTGCATGGTTTCCATCCTTATAAAGCCCATAGTCTGGTGGGGGTAGAGATGAACAAACAGAAAAGTTCCAAACGTTATATAGTAGCACAGGAGATGGGCACCATGAAAACGTGTTTTAAGAAAAGTTTACAGTCTCAGAGGATTGGCAGAAAGCTTCGAGTAGGAAGTTGCATTTAACGCTGGAGAATGGCCAGCACTGGTCACAAGAAGCAGACGAAAGATGGTGGTAGGTTAAAAAAAAAAAAAAAAAGTCCAAAACTGGGTAAAGAGCATGAGCAAACGGCCGGAGATGAAAAATAAACATGGAGAGGATAGGGAATGCAATTAGTTTCCACGAGCCTAGATCATAAGATAGGGTGGGAGTGAGGCAGACAGAAGGAAGGAGACTGGTGAGGCTGAGGATGAGGGGAGTCCAGCCAAAGACAAAGCCAGAGGCGTGAATGTGGTCCCAGTCCAAGCAAGGCTTTGTGCCTCATAGCTTTCCCCACATTGTCTCTGGACTTGGTCGTGTGACTGGGTCAGTTTGGACCAATAGAATGGTAACAAAGGAATGGAAGTTGCTCTTGCTGCCTTTGGGCCTTAACCGCCACAGGAAGTCATTCAGACTAACTAGGTGGGTGGTGAGAGACATGTGGCCCAGCTCCCCCATCACCCTCGGCAATCGTCAGGCATCCAGGGACAGCCAGCACCTGGCTGACCCACCAACTGGAAACACATGAATGAGCCTAGCTGACCCAGGTGCTGTGGAAATGAGCCATCCCTGATGAACCCTGTCCAAGTTGCCAACCCGGAGAATGATGGACAAATCAATGGTCATTGTTTTAACCCATTAGGTTTTGGGATGGTTTGATGAGCAGTAATAGAAAATAATACAACTCTCATTTCCACCAAGTTCCTAAAGAAGCAAAACACAGGAGAACTAATAGGAGGATACATCAAAGTTCCACTTTATCATTAGCAGATCCAGTTCCCCACAAGCTCAATGTACAGCCATCCCTTGGTATCTATGGGGAATTTGCTCCAGGACCCCTGCAGATACCAAAAGCCACGGGTGATCAAGTTCCTTATATAAAATGGTGTAATATTCGTTTGTGACATACATACGTCCTCCCACTGACTTAAAATCATGTCTAAATGACTTATAATACCTAATACAGTGAAAATGTTATAGTTTCTGACATGCAGCAAATCCAAGTTTTGCTTTTTGGAAATTTCTGGACTTTTTTTCCCAAATACTTTTATCTGTGGTTGGTTGAATCTGCAGATTCTGAGCCCATAGATACAGATGGCTGACTATGATAAAAATTTGTTTGAACTATCACTGGGTTTAAACCTGGAGGTCCAAGTGAGATTCCTATTTTCCTTTGGATCAAAATCTTAGGGTTAGGATATTTTTCACAGAATTCAAATAAAAAATTTTTACAATTTGTATGGAAACACAAAAGACTCTGAATAGTCAAAGAAATCTTGAGAAAGAAAAATGGAGCTGGGGGAACCAGGCTCTCTGACTTGAGACTTATACTACAAAGCTACAGTAAGCAAGAAAGTATGGTACTAGTACAAACACAGAAATATAGATCAACGGAATAAGACAAAAAGCCCAGAGATAAACCCATGTACCTCTGGGCACAAAGGAGGCAAGGGTATACAATGAAGAAAAGACAGCCTCTTTAGTAACTGCTGCTGGGAAAACTGGACAGCTACATGTAAAAGAATGTAATTAGAACACTTCCTAACACCATACACAATAATAAACTCAAAATGGATCAAAGACCTAAATGTACAGCCAGAAATGAGAAACATTTAATAAATAGAGTGTTAGTTGCTCAGTCGTGTCCAATTCTTGCGACCACATGGACTGTAGCTCACCAGGCAATTCTGTTCATGGGATACTCCAGGCAAGAGTAATGGAGTGGATTGCCATTTCCTTCTCCAGGGGATCTTCCCAACCCAGGGATCCAACCCGGGTCTCCCG
Source organism: Oryx dammah (assembly GCF_014754425.2). Taxonomy (NCBI): domain Eukaryota; kingdom Metazoa; phylum Chordata; class Mammalia; order Artiodactyla; family Bovidae; genus Oryx; species Oryx dammah. The sequence continues at coordinate 45,537,458 of NW_024070213.1, read as the reverse complement.
TACTGCGGGCAGATGCTTTACCGTCTGAGCCACCAGGGAAGCCCTATGTGATGGTAGCTGAGCCCAACAGGAGGAAGAGAGACTCTTTTTTTTTCCTGACAAGGATTCAGCCAATGAGAAGCCACAGATTCCTTGTTTACTACAGGCCTCCCATCTTCCTTTCCCTGCCTGCCCCCCCCCCATAAGAAGGTTCTCCTTCCCTTGCCATGTGGAGTCTTGCATGTGGCTCACCATGGCTGTAGACCCCAAATTGCAATTGTCTGCTGATTCTAGGCTGCGGTCCATGGGGTCGTGAAGAATCAGACAGAGCGACTTCCCTTTCACTTTTCACTTTCATGCATTGGAGGAGGAAATGGCAACCCACTCCAGTGTTCTTGCCTGGCGAATCCCAGGGACGGGGGAGCCTGGTGGGCTGCTGTCTATGGGGTCACACCGAGTCGGACACGACTGAAATGACTTAGCGGCAGCAGCAGCTGATTCTAAATAACCCATCTTTGCTGGAGAAATATATGGCAGTCTACTTATTTTAGATCAGTGTGTGCTGTGGGGTGAATTTAGGTGGTTAGGTGGTATGCAGCCATGGAATTAAATACCATTGAGTCACATACTGAGACAGCCTTTTTTCAATTTCCATGTTTCTGATTAAGGCAAGCAAGAAGTCCAGTTTACTGTCAGCGTATCTTTAGCAGCACTCTAACACTCGCTATGGGCTTCCCAGGTGATGCTAGGGGTAAAGAATCCACGTGCCAGTACAGGAGATGCAAGAGACACAGGTTCTGTTCCTGGGTTGGGGTGATCCCCTGCAGCAGGAAATGGCAACCCACTCCAGCATTCTTGCCTGGAAGATCCCATGGACAGGAGCCTGTGGGCTACAATCCATGGGGTCTCAAAGAACTGGACACGCCTGAGCTACTGACTGACTGACTGACTGAGTGAACCCTTTCTTTAGTACATTTTAAAAAGAGAGAGCAGGTCTCAGGCTGAAAATCTTTAGCAGACAGCACATTAGAGTTTAATAACATTATTTTTTTTGTGTGTGTAGCATTTATTTCCTATGCACACCTTCTGGTTTCTGGAAAGTGATTCCAGTTTTTTTATTTACTAGAAATTTTTATAAGTAAATTTTGAGTAAAATGTGAGTAGATTTAAACCAATGTAGTGAGTTGTTGTTTTTTCAGTCACTAAGTTGTGTCCAACTCTTTGCAACCCCGTGGACTGTAGCACACCAGGCTCCTCTGTCCTCCACTATCTCCTAGAGTTTGCTCAAATTCATGTCCACTGAGTCGGTGATGCTGTCTAACCGTCTCATCCTCTGTTGCCTCCTTCTCCTTTTGTCTTCAATCTTTTCCAGCATCAGGGTCTTTTCTAATGAGTTAGCTCTTCGGTGGTCAAAATATTGGAACTTCAGCATCAGTTCTTCCAGTGAATATTCAGGGTTGATTTCCTTTACAGTTGAATAATTTGACCTCCTTTCAGTCCAAGGTACTCTTAAGAGTCTTTTGCAGCACCACAATTCAAAAGCATCAGTTCTTCAGTGCTCAGCCTTTTTTATGGTCCAACTCTCACATCTATACATGATAACAAAAGTACATATGTATGGCAAAAAAGAGGAAAAATACCTTGAAAGTGATATGAAAATGACCCATGCTTAGTAAAGACTAGTCCAAGGCAGTCCATAGACAGCCTTTGATTGCAGGTTAAGCAGCCATATGATTAAAGAGTGGAGAGTGGTGAATTTTTTACGTCATAAAGAGGATGCTTGTCAAGTTACTCTGAGCAGTAGGTTACTTGCCGCACCTTGGGGAAGGATGCCTGTACCATCTCACTGTAACCCATCTTGCCATTTGGCAACTCCGTTTCCCTAAAGCAGAAGCATTTTGGCCCGATTGGCATAACTTCTTGAAAAATATGACATAGAGATTTGGCTTCCAAACTCAGATTTCACATATTCTCCAAGTGACAGCCAGACTTGGTTTTCTTTTCTTTTTTTTTTTTTGCCTTTTTATTCTTTATTTTTTTTAAATATAAATTTATTTATTTTAATTGGAGGTTAATTACTTTACAATATTGTATTGGTTTTGCCATACATCAACATGAATCCGCCACAGGTACACACATGTTCCCCATCCTGAACCGCCCTCCCTCCTCCCTCCCCGTACCATCCCTCTGGGTCGTCTCAGTGCACCAGCCCCAAGCATCCAGTATCATGCATCAAACCTGGACTGGCGATTTGTTTCATATATGATATTATACATGTTTCAATGCCATTCTCCCAAATCATCCCACCCTTGCCCTCTCCCACAGAGTCCAAAAGACTGTTCTATACATCTGTGTCTCTTTGGCTGTCTCGCATACAGGGTTATCATTACCATCTTTCTAAACTCCATGTATATGCATTAGTATACTGTATTGGTGTTTTTTTTTCTGGCTTGCTTCACTCTGTATAATAGAGCCAATCCTCTAGTAAAATTATAATCACTTTCCCCTCAGTCCTATGAACATTACCCCATTAGAATATGAAGTCCAGGACTTTGTCTATCTTGATCACTCTTGTATCCCCAGGGGCTACAACAGTGTCTGGATATACATGTTTGAATACCTGAATCACTAAATGAAAATGTTTAAAAGTTTTCAAATACTTAAAATCTTGGAGCCAGTATGGAGCTACTCTGGACTTTGTGGAGTGAGAGGACCCAGACTTTATCTGTTTGGTTTCTTTATACCTTCTGTAAAGGCAGAACAGTAGTGACACAAGAATCATATTTTTAAAAGACTTTTAAAAAATTAAATTATTTATTTTTTAATCAAAGAATAATTGCTTTACAGAATTTTGTTGTTTTCTGTTAAACCTCAACATGAATCAACGATAGGTATACATATATCCCCTCCCTTTATACCTCCCTCCCATCTCCCTCCCCATCCCACCCCTCTAGGTTGATACAAAGCCTCTGTTTGGGTTTCCTGAGACATACAGCAAATAAGAGCAGTTTTAGGTTCACAGCAAGTAAAGACGTTTTTCATATACTCCCTGCTCCCACACATAGCACCCCCCCCCCTTATTAACATCCCCCCCCTGAGTAGTACACTTGTTACAGTTGATTAACCTACACTGACACATCATAGTCAACCAAAGTCCATCATCTATCTTGGGGTTCACTCCTGTTGTGAATTCTACAGATTTAGACCAATGTATAATGACATGGATCCATCATTAATGACAGAGTCTTTTCACTGCTTTAAAAATATTCTGTTTTACCTCTTCATTCCTCCACCTGCCCCAACCAATTCCTGGCAACGACCCATCTTTTATTGTCTTCATCAGTTCAGTTCAGTTAAGTTCAGTCTCTCAGTCGTGTCTGACTCTTTGTGACCCTATAAACCACAGGACGCCAGGCCTCCCTGTTCATCACCATCTCCCGGAGTCCACCCAAACCCATGTCCGTTGTGTCAGTGATTCCATCCAACCATCTCATCCTCTGTCGTCCCCTTCTCCTCCTGCCCTCAATCTTTCCCAGCATCAAGGTCTTTTCAAATGAGTCAACACTCCACGTCAGGTGGCCAAAGTACTGGAGTTTCAGCTTCAACATCAGTCCCTCCAGTGAACATCCAGGACTGATCTCCTTTAGGATGGACTGGTTGGATCTCCTTGCAGTCCAAGGGACCCTCAAGAATCTTCTCCAACACCACAGTTCAAAAGCATCAATTCTTCGGTGCTCAGCTTTCTTCACAGTCCAACTCACATCCATACATGACCACAGGGAAAACCATAGCCTTGACTAGATGAACCTTTGTTGGCAAAGTAATGTCTCTGCTTTTGAATATGCTATCTAGGTTAGTCATAACTTTTCTTCCAAGGAGTAAGTGTCTTTTAAGTTCATGGCTGCAATCACCATCTGCAGTGATTTTGGAGCCCAGAAAAATAAAGTCTGACACTGTTTCCACTGTTTTTCCATCTATTTGCCATGAAGTGAAAGGACCGGAGGCCATGAACTTCGTTTTCTGAATGTTGAGCTTTAAGCCAACTTTTCCCCTCTCCTCTTTCACTTTCATCAAGAGGCTCTTTAGTTCTTCTTTGCTTTCTGCCATAAGGGTGGTGTCATCTGCATATCTGAGGTTATTGATATTTCTCCTGGTAATCTTGATTCCAGCTTGTTCTTCCTCCAGCCCAATGTTTCTCATGATGTACTCTGCATATAAGTTAAATAAGCAGGCTGACAATATACAGCCTTGACGCACTCCTTTTCCTATTTGAAACCAGTCTGTTGTTCCATGTCCAGTTCTAACTGTTGCTTCCTGACCTGTATACAGGTTTCTCAAGAGGCAGGTCAGGTGGTCTGGTCTTTCAGAGTTTTCCACAGTTTATTGTGATCCACACAGTCAAAGGATTTGGCAAGTCAATAAAGCAGAAATAGATGTTTTTCTGGAACTTTCTTGCTTTTTCCATGATCCAGCAGATGTTAGCAATTTGATCTCTGGTTCCTCTGCCTTTTCTAAAACCAGCTTGAACATCTCGAAGTTCACGGTTCACATATTGCTGAAGCCTGGCTTGGAGAATTTTAGCATTACTTTACTAGAGTGTGAGATGAGTGCAATTGTGCGGTAGTTTGAGCATTCTTTGGCATTACCTTTCTCTGGGGCTGAAATGAAAACTGCCCTTTTCCAGTCCTGTGGCCACTGCTGAATTTTCCAGATTTGCTGACTTGTTGAGTGCATCACTTTCACAGCATCATCTTTTAGAATTTGAAATAGCTCAACTGGAATCCCATCACCTCCACTAGCTTTGTTCGTAGTGATGCTTCCTAAGGTCCACTTGACTTCACATTCCAGGATGTCTGGCTGGAGTGATCAGACCTTCATGATTATCTGGGTAGTGAAGATCTTTTTTGTACAGTTCTGTGTATTCTTGCCACCTCTTCTTAATATCTTCTGCTTCTGTTAGGTCCAAACAATTTCTGTCCTTTATTGAGCCCATCTTGGCATGAAATGTTCCCTTGGTATCTCTAATTTTCTTGAAGAGATCTCTAGTCTTTCCCATTCTGTTGTTTTCCTCTATTTCTTTGCATTGATCACTGGGGAAGGCTTTCTTATCTCTCCTTGCTATTCTTTGGAACTCTGCATTCAGATGCTTATATCTTTCCTTTTCTCCTTTTCTTTTTGCTTCTCTTCCTTTCACAGCTATTTGTAAGACCTCCTCAGACAACCATTTTGCTTTTTTTGCATTTCTTTTTCTTGAGGATGGTCTCTCTCCCTGTCTCTCGTACAATGTCATGAACCTCCATCCATAGTTCATCAGGCACTCTGTCTATCAGATTGTCTTCATAGATTTGCCTTTTCCAGAATGTTATATAATTGGAATCATATAGTATGTAGCCTTTTCAGATTGGCTTCTTTTACTTAGTAATATGCATTTAAGTTTTAAGTTTCCTCTATATGTGTTCATGTCTTTATAGCTTATTTACTTTTAGCACTAAGTAATATTCCATTCCCTGGATATACCACAATTCATTCATCTACTGAAGGACAGCTTGGCTACTCCCAGGTTTGGGGAACTATGAATAAAACTTCTATAAACATCCTTGTCCAGATTTTTGTGTGGACCTAAATTTTCTGTGCCTTTGAGTCAATAATTTTAAGAACACATTTAGTTTTGTAGGAAATCACCAAACTGTCTTCCAAAGTGGCTGTACTATTTTGCAAAAAAAAAAAAAAAACATACACATTTTGGAAAGCAAATCTCAACTATTCTTACAACAACTTTACAAGGTGTTTAAAACTTATTCCTATTTACAGATGAGGAAATTGAAATTCCAGGGCATTTTATGACTAGCTCAAAGACATATTGCTGTAAGGGGCAGAGCTGTGGCTGAAGCTTAGGATTTCATCATGAAACCTTGCTTTCTCTCTAAATAAAAGAGGCCATATCAATCTGTAAGGCTGTATTATTCTCCTTCCCTCTTATAAATGCTGAAGTTAATTCAAGTCAATTCACAAAGGACAAGAGGTGAAACTGTTTGTTTTGGGGAACGCATAAATGAGCGACCTTTTTGTTGCTTAGTTTTTCCTGTCTTTTTTTTTTTTTTTTTGCAGTTGACAGGTGTGACTGTGTCATCTCCATTTTTACAAAGTAATCAATTAATTCTATAGTACCTTAAGGATATTGATGCCTTTGAAGTTAAATAATGTCAATAGAACTTTCTTCCCATGATCAAGCTCATGTTTAAAGATTTTCTTTCTCTGTGTCACTGGGGTATTGTCACTCTAAACTCTTGTGAATAGTCTTTAGAACATCTAGTTTATTTATTAGGACATTTTAAAAGTTAGAAGTGACTTACAAAGAATCTTAAAATCTTTGAGTTTAAATTGCAATTAATACAAACTTCCCATCCCATCATCTTTTAAAGTAATTAAAAAAGCAGATTATTGTTACTATATTTGACTATTTCCAGCAATAGCAGCAGGCAACAGGAGTTGAGGGCTCAAAATTCTATGAATCAGTCTATTTAATTACTGGGAGACCCCCCAATATTAGTAATTTATTTCAAATACAGAGTAAAACAATGGATGACTGTGACCTCTACTCTGAATCATATATTCAGGATGTTAGGAAAAAATGGTATTGTTACCTAACTCAGGTTTGGCTGCTCATCACACAAGAATCCAATACAGAGAGACAGATACTGGGTAAAAGGAAAGATAGCTTTATTGAGAAAGCTGGCAATCTTAGGGAGAAGGTAGACTCATGTCCCAAAGAATCAAGTCCTCACTGGAATCAAGGGGCAAGAGTTTTTAAAGGGGAGATTCAGGAGTTCACAGGTAAGGGGCTACATGTATAACAGCACAGGTGGCTCCTGCAATCATCTTGAAATTGGTCATGTGATGGTCTGGTCAGTATCATCTTGATTGTTTTAAGTACAATTTACCTTCAACTCCAGGGTAGGTTTGTTCCCATTTCCTTGGAATTTGGCCAAATGGAGTAGCTTATGTCATGGCTATAGTCTGGTGACTGTGTAGTTAACTTCTTCCACCTGAAGGGAGTTTCAGTACCTGAAAAACAACTCAAAGGCTATATGGCTCAGAATATTACCTATAGCCCTTGAGAAGGAACTAAAGGTCCTTGACTTTGCTCCATGGGGCTAAACTATTATTATTTAGTCTTGTTTTCTTTTGTTTCATCATTTTCTGTCTTCTCTGATTAAATTTACTCTTTGGCTAAAATTTTTTACAAGCAAGAGGCTGGCTGAGGACAAGGGATGGTGGGCGGGAGGGAGTGGTGTCTGTTCTAGGGAGGTCCCATGGTGTCCTGCATGGGATAAAGTAGCTAACATTTTTGAGCATTTAGCATGATTTTACATTCAATCTCTCACTCTTCTGTGAGACAGTTATGATCATCCCCATTTTGAAGATGGAGAAATCAAGGCTAGGACTTGAACAACTTTTCACTCTCACTAATAAAAGATGCATTTGGAATTTGAATATCACCTCTCCAGCATCTAGACGTGTCCCCTTTCAACTACCTCACTTCTGAGAGTTTACTAAGCTCTCAGAAATACTATAATCCAATAGTTCTTAACATTTCTTCTTCATATTCCTACCAAAATAAATAAATAAATAAAGAGCTTTTATTACATGATTTGAGCTTCTCCCTATGGGAGCAGGGAAGCATTTTCCTCTTCTTTCCTTTTTCCAGGAAAGCAGCTATCAGAATACCCAGGAGGCTTGCACCATTTGAAGAAAGCATATCTACCCTGAAAATATTGACAACTCCCAAATTTCTCTTCTATACCATATATGTGTGGAATCTAAAAATGAAACACAACAATAGTCATTGTGAGCTCATAGTTACAGAGAACAGACTGTAAGAGATGTAGACTGGCTGTGGGTGAAATGGGTGAAGGTGGTCAAAAGGCACAGACTGCCAGTTATAAGATAAATAAGTCTTGGGGATATAATTTAAAGCATAGTAACTATAGTTAATAATACTGTGTTGCATATTTGAAAGTTGTTAAACAGAATAAATCCTAAAAGTTCTCAACACAAGAAAAATATTTTGTAACTAAGTTAACTAGTTACAAACTAGATGTTAACTAGACTTGTAGTATTCATTTCACAGTATATATATCAAATTATTATGCTGTACAATCTGAAACTAACACAATATTATAATTATATCTCAACAAAAAATTAAAAATTGAAAAAAGATCCCAGATAATCAAAACTTCCCATTTTACCAATGAGAAACTGGCTGCCAAGATGAGTAAATTTCAGAAGAAATGTTTGTAAATGTATATTCACTTAGGTGTGTCTAAACCAGGAATATATTTGAGTGTCTCTGAAAGGCAGCTAGATTAATTCAAAGTCATCCTCCAACTGACACCTCTTCAGGTCAGATAGATGTATGCTTTGGGACTTCAAAAACAACTTGTATAGGAATCCAGAGGCTATAACCAAGGTGAGTAATCATAGTGCAATTTCAGCACCATTTATCTACATGAAAGGAATCTGCGATGGATGTGCCCAAGACTCAAGTTTAGGGTCAAAGAGAAAAAAGGCATTTTTCACAATTTTCAAATCAGCTTAGGTTAATTAGTGTCTGGATAAAACATGATTAATCTATTCGCTGGGCCTTAAAAACAAATCCAAAGTCAGTTCTTATTCAGTTTTTCGTCTCTGAAAACTAGTTGACAAAATTCCCTATGTGCTCTTTCCTGTTGGGTTGATTTTCTTATTTGGGTTACAGGGAAGAATCAGTGTTTGCTGATTCCTAATGAAAAAAAAAATAGGAAATTATTGTATCTCTTCTGTGTGATGCGAATATTTACAGCCATTATTGTGTTAAACCCTCACGCTAATCCTTTGAGGTGCACATTATTGCTTTTATATTATAAATGAGGAAATTGAGACTAACAGAATTTTGTAACTTGCCAAAGATTATCTGGACTCTGAGGGTCAAAACTGGGATTTGAACCTAGACAGTTTGAACTTCTTTAATTAACAGTAGACCGAATCCTCCAGAGTCTGGGGAAATCTCATGGGTCTTGTTGAAAGACATACTGAGAAAAATTAAGAATTTTAAGAGTTTATTTGAACGAAAATCAGTCTGAATCAGGTAGCATCCAATCTGGTCATTCTTGGTGGCTCAATTGTAAATGCAGAAAATGCAGATGATGCATCCCTGTGTCGGGAAGATCCCCTGGAGGAGGGAATGGCAACCCACTCCAGGGTTCTTGCCTGGAGAATCCCATGGACAGAGGAGCCTGGTGGGCTACAGTCCATGGGGTTGCAGAGAGTCGGTCATGACTGAAGTGACTGACCACATTCACACAGGACCCAACCTAACAGATAGAAAGGAAATCTGAGGCGTGGAACAAAATGCAAGACTTACAAGCAGAAGGGAGCAAGAATAATGAAGTTATACTAGGCAAAGAGAAAAAAAAAAAAGGATTGTTATTGAAAGCTGACTTTTCTTTAGGGCATAATAGGAGTATATCAGGCAGATTACCTAAGTAGGGCTGATCAAGCAATTCCTTACTGACTGTTTTAAGATTCCATTTCTGGAAAAGCTGAAACTTAATTAAGTCTCAGTTTGGTGACATGGGGCTTAACGTAAACGACTCCATTTGGGGCCTGGTGTGGTTAAAAGTCTAGAAGAGAACTTTTAAAGCTATAATCTAATTGCTAAGATATAATAGCAACAACTAACATTTCTAAGCACTTCATGTGTGTACTGACCCATTTAATCTAACAACATTTAAAGGTAGACAGTTATATTACTCCCCATTTATAGGTAAGGAAACTGAGATACAACAGCCTTTAGCTCACATTTTAGGTCCCACGACTATGAAGAAGCCAGGATTCACACCCAAGCAGTCTGGCTCCACATTCTTGATGGCTGAGCTATATTGTAATAGGTTAGAGGCAAGATATTTTAAAATGGAAACAAGTTATCCATATGGGACATAGACTAGTCCCCTCGCCCATAGAAGAGGAAGGCAGATGCTCTGCCAAACTAATGATGGCAAGCCAACTGAGTAATGAGCTAATGAGGTGAGTTGTATGATCTTAATGAAGAATGACATCAATATATGTTTCTTCTGACATCAGGATCAGCAAGTCATTTTCTGGGGGTCTGGTTTCATGCATGCAGAGACTGCCTCATCCCAGCCTCTCTCCCTCACTACCTCTGCCCATGGGATGAGCCCCAAATCCTCATATTCATGGTCTTCCCTGATATAACATCTGCTTTTCCACTTTCCACTGCAGCTTACATCACTTACATTCAATATTCCATTCCCACGGAACTTGTTCCCAAGATGAACATTTTCTAGAATGAGCAGGCTCTTTCATGCCTCCAGATCAAAGTTCCCTCTGTCTGCAGGACTCTTTCTTACCATTTCCATCTCCTGCTTACTGTCCAAGACTGGGCTCAAGCAGTTGCAACTCTCAAATCTCCCCTGATTTCCTACAAGAAGAGTTAACCTTTCTTCAGTGGTACTGAAGACCCTAGACTTGATATTTTGCACTCATCTTTTGCTTCACAGGCATCTGTTTGCCCAAATCTCTCTGCTAACAGACTGTTAGCTCCTAAAGGGATCATTATTGTCATCTTTGTAGTCACAATATCTGGCATAGAACAAATTAAGCTTTGAATGAATGATTGAGTATAGAAAAGTAACACATTAAATATATCACCAGTAGACAGGAGATTTGTTTAAAATACACTGGCACCTCTTAGATCACATATCGGTTCTCTTGTAAATTTGGCCAGGGTTGATCTGTTCCTTTGAATTATACTGCCTCTAGGTATTGAGACAAAGTTGAGAATCCAAATTGGCAAAGTGGGTGACTAAACTCTAGAAATGTGTGATTTTGACAAGACAGTGCTGTGCTCTGAGCAGTCAGCCAAACTCTTGGCCCAGTGTTTTTTCTGTGTAAACAAAAAGGGAGTCTTCCCAGAGGGACAACTGTGTACTAACTGTCACGTTTAATAGTTCTAAACTGTAGTTCCTAGATGCTTTTATAGAAAGTGCTGTTGCCAGTAAACAGACTTAGAATCAATGAAGGTGTATCAAGTACCTGAGCTATGTACTGAGGCCAGATCATCTGCATTCTCCTACTGATATCAGCCTAATCTGATGCGATCCCACTTGAGTCAATTTTAACAGCAACCCAGTGAGATATGGCTAATTACTTCCATTTCAGAGATGGGAAATCTGAGGCTCAGAATAGAAAAAGATTTACTCCAGGTGAGAGAAGTGAGTCAAAGCACTGGCATTGGAGTCCAGATGTTCTCTTTCCAAACCCAGTGCTCTTTCTACCATCAAAGAGAAAACTGAGGGAAAGGCCAGCTGATTTAGCTTGGTTAAGATAAGGAATGGTTTGCCTTGGAAACGAACAGAGATCATTCTCTCGTTTTTGAGATTGCATCCAAGTACAGCATTTCGGACATGGAACAACAGACTGGTTCCAAATAGGAAAAGGAGTACGTCAAGGCTGTAGATTGTCACCCTGCTTATTTAACTTATATGCAGAGTACATCATGAGAAATGCTGGACTGGAAGAAACACAAGCTGGAATCAAGATTGACGGGAGAAATATCAATAACCTCAGATATGCAGATGACACCGCCCTCATGGCAGAAAGTGAAGAGGAACTAAAAATCCTCTTGATGAAAGTAAAAGAGGAGAGTGAAAACGTTGGCTTAAAGCTCAACACTCAGAAAACGAAGATCATGGCAACTGGTCCCATCATTTCATGGGAAATAGATGGGGAAACAGTAGAAACAGTGTCAGACTTTTGGGGGGGGGGCTCCAAAATCACTGCAAATGGTGACTGCAGCCATGAAATTAAAAGACACTTACTCCTTGGAAGAAAAGTTATGACCAACCTAGATAGCATATCCAAAAGCAGAGACATTACTTTGCCAACTAAGGTCCGTCTAGTCAAGGCTATGGTTTGTCCAGTGGTCATGTATGGATGTGAGAGTTGGACTGTGAAGAAAGCTGAGTGCTGAAGAATTGATGCTTTTGAACTATGATGTTGGAGAAGACTCTTGAGAGTCCCTTGGACTGCAAGGAGATCCAACCAGTCCATTCTGAAGGAGATCAGCCCTGGGATTTCTTTGGAAGGAATGATGCTAAAGCTGAAACTCCAGTACTTTGGCCACCTCATGCGAAGGGTTGGCTCATTGTAAAAGACTCTGATGCTTGGGAGGGATTGGGGTCAGGAGGAGAAGGGCACGACAGAGGATGAGATGGCTGGATGGCATCACGGACTCGACGGACGCGAGTCTGAGTGAACTCTGGGAGTTGGTGATGGACAGGGAGGCCTGGTGTGCTGCAATTCATGGGTTCACAAAGAGTCAGACACGATTGAGTGACTGAACTGAACTGCACTGAACTGCATTTCAGACTCTTTTGTTGACCATGATGGCTACTCCATTTCTTCTAAGGGATTCCTGCCCACAGTAGTAGATATAATGGTCATCTGAGTTAAACTCACCCATTCCAGTCCATTTTAGTTTGCTGATTCCTAGAATGTCAACATTCACTCTTGCCATCTCCTGTTTGACCACTTCCAATTTGCCTTGATTCATGGACCTAACATTCCAGGTTCCTATGCAATATTGCTCTTTATAGCATCAGATCTTGCTTCTATCACCAGTCACATCTACAACTGGGTATTGTTTTTGCTTTGGCTCCATCCCTTCATTCTTTCTGGAGTTATCTCTCCACTGATCTCCAGTAGCATATTGGGCACCTACAGACCTGGGGAGTTCCTCTTTCTGTATCCTATCACTTTGCCTTTTCATACTGTTCATGGGGTTCTCAAGGCAAGAATACTGAAGTGGTTTGCCATTTCCTTCTCCAGTGGACCACATTCTGTCAGACCTCTCCACCAGGACTCTCCCGTCTTGGGTGGCCCCACATGGCATGGCTTAGTTTCATTGAGTTAGACAAGGCTGTGGTCCTAGTGTGATCAGATTGACCAGTTTTCTGTGATTATGGTTTCAGTGTGTCTGCCCTCTGATGTCCTCTTGTAAACCTACGCTCTCACTTGGATTTCTCTCACCTTGGAGGTGGGGTATCTCTTCACGGCTGCTCCAGCAAAACACAGCCACTGCTCCTTACCTTTGACAAGGGGTATCCCCTCACTGCCTCCCCTCCTGACCTTGAACATGGAGTAGCTCCTCTCAGCCCTCCTGCACACACGCAGCCACTGCTCCTTGGGCGTGGGGTAGCTCCTCCCGGTTGCTGCCCCTGAACTCTGACGTGGGGTAGCTCCTCTCTGCTGCTCCTGCGCTGTTGCAACCTGGCACTCTCGGCCACCGCCCCTGGCCTTGGACACGGGATAGCTCCTCACAGAATGATCTCTGTTCTTTTCCAAGGCAATATCACAGTAATCCAAGCCTATGCCCCAACCAGTAACGCTGAAGAAGCTGAAGTTGAACGGTTCTATGAAGACCTACAAGACCTTTTAGAACTAACACCCCAAAAAGATGTCATTTTCATTATAGGGGACTGGAATGCAAAAGTAGGAAGTCAAGAAACACCTGGAGTAACAGACAAATTAGGCCTTGGAATGTGGAATGAAGCAGGGCAAAGGCTAATAGAGTTTTGCCAAGAGAATGCACTGGTCATAGCAAACACCCTCTTCCAACAACACAAGAGAAGACTCTACACATGGACATCACCAGATGGTCAAACCAAAGTCAGACTGATTATATTCTTTGCAGCCAGAGATGGAGAAACTCTATACAGTCAGCGAAAACAAGACTGGGAGCTGACTGTGGCTCAGATCATGAACTCCTTATTGGCAAAGTCAGACTTAAATTGAAGAAAGTAGGGAAAAACACTAGACCATTCAGGTATGACCTAAATCAAATCCCTTATGATTATACAGTGGAAGTGAGAAATAGATTAAGGGACTAGATCTGATAGAGTGGCTGATGAACTATGGATGGAGATTCATGACATTGTACAGGAGACAGGGATCAAGAACATCCCCATGGAGAAGAAATGCGAAAAAGCAAAATGGCTGTCTGGCGAGGCCGTACAAATAGCTGTGAAAAGAAGAGAAGTGAAAAGCAAAGGAGAAAAGGAAAGATATAAGCATCTGAATGCAGAGTTTCAAAGAAAAGCAAGAAGAGATAAGAAAGCCTTCCCCAGTGATTAATGCAAAGAAATAGAGGAAAAGAACAGAATGGGAAAGACTAGAGATCTCTTCAAGAAAATTAGAGATACCAAGGGAACATTTCATGCAAAGATGGGCTCCATAAAGGACAGAAATGGTCTGGACCTAACAGAAACAGAAGATATTAAGAAGAGGTGGCAAGAATACACAGAAGAACTGTACAAAAAATATCTTCACAACCCAGATAATCATGATGATGTGATCACTCATCTAGAGCCAGACATCTTGGAATGTGAAGTCAAGTGGGCCTTAGAAAGCATCACTAAGAACAAAGCTAGTGGAGGTGATGGAATTCCAGTTGAGCTATTTCAAATCCTGAAAGATGATGCTGTGAAAGTGCTGCACTCAATATGCTAGCAAATTTGGACAACTCAGCAGTGGCTACAGGACTAGAAAAGGTTGGTTTTCATTCCAATCCCAAAGAAAGGCATTGCCAAAGAATGCTCAAACTACCACACAATTGCACTCATCTCACATGCTAGTAAAGTAATGCTCAAAATTCTCCAAGCCAGGCTTCATCAATACATGAACCATGAACTTGATGGTCAAGCTGGTTTTAGAAAAGGCAGAGGAGCCATAGATCAAATTGCCAACATCCACTGGATCATCAAAAAAGCATGAGAGTTCCAGAAAAACATCTATTTCTGCTTTATTGACTATGACAAAGCCTTTGACTGTGTGGATCAAAATAAACTGTGGAAAATTCCGAAAGAGATGGGAATACCAGACCACCTGACCTGCCTCTTGAGAAACCTGTATATAGGTCAGGAAGCAACAGTCAGAACTGGACATAGAACAACAGACTGGTTCCAAATAGGAAAAGGAGTACGTCAAGGCTGTATATTGTCACCCTGCTTATTTAATGTATATGCAGAGTACATCATGATAAACGCTGGGCTGGAAAAAACACAAGCTGAAATCAAGATTGCCAGGAGAAATATCAATAACCTCAGATATGCAGATGAACCCACCCTCATGGCAGAAAGTCAAGAGGAACTCAAAGCCTCTTGATAAAAGTGAAAAAGGAGAGTGAAAAAGCTGGCTTAAAACTCAACATTCAGAAAACGAAGATCATGGCATCTGGTCCCATCACTTCATGGGAAATAGATGGGGAAACAGTGGAAACAGTGTCAGACTTTATTTTGGGGGGCTCCAAAATCACTGCAAATGGTGACTGCAGCCATGAAATTAAAAGACGCTTACTCCTTGGAAGAGAAGTTATGAGCAACTTAGATAGCATATTGAAAAGCAGACATTACTTTGCCAACTAAGGTCCACCTAGTCAAGGCTATGGTTTTTTCAGTAGTCATGTATGGATGTGAGAGTTGGACTGTGTAGAAGGCTGAGTGCTGAAGAATTGATGGTTTGGAACTATGGTGTTGGAGAAGACTCTTGAGAGTCCCTTGGACTGCAAGGAGATCCAACCAGTCCATTCTGAAGGAGATCAGCCCTGGGATTTCTTTGGAAGGAGTGATGCTA
Source organism: Oryx dammah (assembly GCF_014754425.2). NCBI lineage: Eukaryota > Metazoa > Chordata > Mammalia > Artiodactyla > Bovidae > Oryx > Oryx dammah. Next base: position 45,521,789 of record NW_024070213.1, on the reverse strand, counting down.
AAGCTGAAACTTCAGTACTTTGGCCACCTCATGCGAAGAGTTGACACATTGTAAAAGACTCTGATGCTGGGAGGGATTGGGGGCGGGAGGAGAAGGGGACAACAGAGGATGAGATGGCTGGATGGCATCACCGACTAGATAGACATGAGTCTGAGTGGACTCCGGGAGTTGGTGAAGGACAGGGAGGCCTGGTGTGCTGTGATTCATGGGGCTGCAAAGAGTCAGACCCGACTGATTGACAGAAGTGAACTGAACTGAAGATAAGGAAGTTTCTCTCTTGCCTCTGGATGTAATGCTAATTGAAATTGAGGAGTCATGGCCTTGTGGCAAGTAAGATAAAATCTGAGTCTTGTGTCAAAGACATCCATGTGCTCCAACCCAAACATTCTACTCTCCTCTCCCAGTCTCTCTCTCCTGCCCTTCCTGGCTGGGCCCCCAGAATGAGTTATCTACATAGACAATGTCTACTTTCTCACTCCCATTCATTCCTCAGTCAGTCAGTCAGTTCAGTGGCTCAGTAGTGTCTGACCCTTTGTGACCCCATGGACTGCAGCATGCCAGGCTTCCCTCTCGTGGTGTCCCATCACCAACTCCTGGAGCTTGCTCAAACTCATGTCCATTGAGTCGGTGATGCTATCCAACCATCTCTTCCTCTGTCATCCCCTTCTCCTCTTGCCCTCAATCTTTCCCAGCATCAGGGTCTTTTCCAATAAGTCAGTTTTTCTCATCCTCAGTGGCTTTAATTTGGATTTTATCCCCACCACTGTTAGAAGAGAACATTAGTTTCTCCTCTCACTTTTGTTTCAAACAGGGAAGGCAACTTTTCCTTTCCTCCCAGAATGAAACTTTGCCCAAAGGCAGCTTCACTGTTCCCTCTGATTTCTGTGGATGGATAGACTCATCTGATGGATGATACTGGAAACAAGCTGAAGCCTGCTTCCTCAACCCTTTCCTGCCTTCTTTCAGGTTTATCTGTTCATCCATGCAGCGAGCTCACTCTGACACTTTCTACACTGCAACCGATAGAACTCAACTAGCAAGGGAGGAGGTCAATTCAGGGAAAAGGGAAAAGAAGCAAGCCTTTCTCATTATACTTCTAAGCCACATTTTGCTTTCCATCTGATTTTTCTATCTTAATTTCTCAGTTGGTTCTGCCCACAGACTGGGAATGCTATTAACTGGCTCCCCCAGAACTGATCAGTCTCAATCACAATTACTCTTCTCACCTGTGACTTACTAATTGCCACCTCCAAAGGACTCTTCAGTCTGTCACTCACCTGACAGCTAAGTAGCCTTTGATAACAATGACCACTTGCATTCCATCTTGAGACTTCCCTCTTCTTTGTCTTTCCTTTTCTGGCCATTCTTTTCTTGGCATTGTTTATCTGTTCTACCTTCTCCTTTCTTCCCTTACATCTTGGATTCTTGGCATACACAGCTGACACCTTTCATCAGTGTTTAAGTTATCCTTGAGCAATAGTGCATGGTTCTGTGGTTTTAACTACTGACTCTAGTCTGGTGATTGCTGTTATTTAGTTGCTAAATTGTGTCCAGCTCTTTTTGTGACCCCATGGACTGTAGCCCACCAGGCTTTTTTGTCCATGGGATTCTCCAGGCAAAAATACTAGAGAGCTTTGCCATTTCCTCTTCCAGGAGATCTTCCCATCCCAGGGATTGAACAAACATCTCTTGCATTGGCAAGAGGATTGTTTAACACTGAGTCACCTGGGAAGCCCCTAGTCTGGTGAGACTCATCCTGACACAGAGAATTGTGGATGCAGTTACTTAAAAGACCTCTTCATTTAGATGTTCCATGAACATCACAGTTTTAAATACATCCTAAAACAAATTTTGGAGAAGGCAATGGCACCCCACTCCAGTACTCTTGCCTGGAAAATCCCATGGATAGAGGAGCCTGGTAGGCTGCAGTCCATGGGGTCAAGAAGAGTTGGACACGACTGAGCGACTTCACTTTCACTTTTCACTTTCATGCATTGGAGAGGGAAATGGCAACCCACTCCAGTGTTCTTGCCTGGGGAATCCCGGGGACGGGGGAGCGTGGTGGGCTGCCGTCTATGGGGTCACACAGAGTCGGACACGACTGAAGTGACTTAGCAGCAGCAGCAAAGCAAATTTATCATGGCCTCCACTAAGCCTATCCCTCTCGCTTTCAGTAACTCATTTAATGGTACTACTTGTTCCCAGGTGGTGCTGGTGGTAAAGATTCTTCCTGCCAATGTGGGAGACACAGGAGACGTGGGTTCGATTCCTGGGTCGGGAAGATCCCCTGGAGAAGGGAATGGCAGCCCACTCCAGTACTCTTGCCTGGGAAGCCCCATGGACAGAGGAGCCTGGTGGGCTACAGTCCATGGAGTCACAAAGAGTCAGACACGACAGCACACGCACCCACACACACACCAGTTCCCATAGTCAGGAGCCTGGAGTTAGACTGGATTTTGCCCTCTTCCTCAGTTCTATATTCAATCAGTTTGTAGCCTATCTGGCCAAGTTTACCCTACATATATATTTTTAAATTAATTCTCTTCTCTCATCCCTACTAGAGCTCTGTCTTCATTCAAAACCTCATTATCTTCCAACTGAGTTATTGCTCTAGCTCTCTATTTCCTACACCCAGCTTTACCGCTAATAGATCATCCATGCAGACACCATAAATATATTTCTGAAATAAAAATAAGACCAGGCAGTCCATGTTAGGCCCTTCACTGGCTCCCTAACAACCTCAGGATAAGGTCCATGCTGCTTATACACCCAAATTACCCCCTCGACAACGTCATTTCTATCTCATACTTTGTCCTTTGTAAAATACACTTTTTCATAATCTCTGTACATATTATGAGGCTTCTCATATTTCTTTAACTCAAAATGGTTTTCCCATATCCTTTGCCTGGATAATGTCAACTCTCCTCCTTCGGGAAGCATTCTTGGAATGCCTCCTTGGACTGTGTTTGATACCACTTTTCTGTTCTTCCCGTTCCCCAGTGCTCCCTATCATGCTGCACTATCCTTACCTCTTGGGCTTCTTGATATGACAGGGAACATGGGTTACTCATTCTCACATTTCAGATTCCAGCACGGGACCTGGCACAGAGTAAGGACTCAGTGAATTTTAATAGAACAGCATTGAGCAACTCTATGGGATGTTTAGAGAATAAGAATAAAATATTTTAGTTAAATCAATGAAGTAGGCAGAGGATGACCCCAAAAAAGGGCTATTCTTTTGCTCTGTCTTACAGGGCTCATCAGACAAGGTTAAGTCCAAGAGTCTGGTGTAGAAAACATCTATGTACTCTAGCCAAATTATTCAACCCCCATCCACCAGTCTCCCTCTCCCTGCCTTTCCCAGCTCATGTAAATGCAAATGTAGATATTATTCTTGAATCTTGGATGATGAGATATTAACACTAAGCTCTGCTTTCTGCATAGCCTTTCTTTTGTTAAGAATCCTTTCTTTGGACCCTTCCCAAGGAGGCTGAAGTGTAGGCTGTAGGACCAGAGTGATGTGGGATGATGGAGAGAAGCTGGCATGGCTGAGAAGTCTTGAACCTGATCTTCTCTCCACTAAAAGTATTTACCAAAAGACCCTGACATCAGTGACTGCCCTAGGCTGACCCTGCTTTTGTAACTGACCACTCCAGAGAGTTATATGTAACTGACCTTTCTACCTCAGACCTTAAAGCTGCCTTGCAGGCTTTGCGGGCGGGGGGCATTTAAGTTCCTGGCTGTCCCATCTCTCTTTGTTCTGGAACATGGCTTCATAACTCTCACTGTTTCCTCTTATGTTTGCATACAGCTGTCTGGGTAACAAAGTAATTCCACATAGAAAGTTTCCTTTAATTCCCCTAGCAGTCCTGTGAGCTAGCAGATCATGCCTTGGATCATGCATCTGGTAACACAGGGGTGTCTAGATTTGAATTCAGGTCTCATTATTCCAGAAACTCTATCTTTGTATTACTCAATGTGTAAGAGAAGTGAAGTGGCTCAGTCGTGTCCGACTCTTTGCGACCCTGTGGATTGTAGCCCACCAGGCTTCTCTGTCCATGGGAGTCTCTAGGCAAGAATACTGGAGTGGGTTGCCATGCCAGAAAAGATCTCACATTTATCTTTCAGCTATTTGTGGACAAATAAAGCATTTACATTGACTATCCCTCTGTGAAGTGCTAGACATATCTGAGTTTTTACAAGAATTTTCACTTTAAAACATGATTTTCAAGTAGTTATCTCATCTGGTCCTAAAAACATAGAAAAGGAAATAAGTACAGACATCTGTTCCTTTTATCTATATACCACCCATTTCACCACTGCACTACCGTTTCCTGCATCTCTGTTTTCATAAGAATATCCTATTCTCCTTGCCAAAGTGATTTGCCTAGGGATATGGAAATATGATCCAAGTTGGACCAATTAGAATCTTCCATGGTGCCTTCTGCTGGAATTTTTGGAAGGATTTGTTTCCATTGGAAATAAACTCTCGGTGTGGAGTTGCCAGCTGCCATATTTTCCTTCATATGGATAGACTCTATCTGAGAACTGGGGAGAATAACAGAATCTTGACTATTTTGACTGAATCCTTGCCTTGCCCGACTTTTGTATTTTTCTGGACTTTTCCTTGATACAAATCAATAAATTCTATAACAGCTTTTTAAAAATGGTTGACATTAAAGAAAAAAGAAATTGGCCCAGTGGTTAAGACTTCTCCTTCCAATTCAGGGGGCATGGGTTCAATCCCTGGTTGAAGAGCTAAAAAGCCAAAACATGAAACAGAAGCAATATTGTAACAAATTCAGTGAAGACTTTACAAAAAAAAAATGGTCCACATCAAAAAGTAAATTTTAAATGATGTAAGTCAATGAATCAGCAAATTCCTTTTCCTTTAAGCTTGATTAAATTGGTTTCCTATCATTTGCACCCAAGAGATTTTGTTTATTTTGGCTGTGACATGCAGTATGTGGTATCTTAGTTCCCCGATCAGGGATCAAACCCATGCCCCCTGCAGTGACAGCACAAAGTTTTAACTAAGGAAGTCTCCCCAAAGAATTTAATTTCTTTTTAGCAGATAGATAAATTAGCAATGCACTGCAATGTTCAGTTCCTCAGTCGTGTCCGACTTTTTGTGACCCCATGGACTGTAGCCTGCCAGGCTCCTCTGTCTATGGAATTCTCCATGCAAGAATATTAGAGTGTGTCGCCATTTCTTTCTCCAAGGGATCATCCCAGATCAGGGATCAAACTCATGTCTCCTGTATTGGCAGGCAGATTCTTTACCACTGAGTCACCAGGAAAGCCCAGACAGATCAGAGAGGTATGTAAATCTTTAAAGGTCTCATAACTTATAGTGCTATAAATGACATTGAAAAATAATTCTTTCAGAAGAAAATATCTTTCTACTAATGCACGGGTACCTCTATAAGTATATATGCATTCATGGAGATCAACCCAGGCCCCTGAGCCACACACTTTGCCTACTGAATTATTCGTAAGCTTTCTTGATTCAAGCAGGTGACCTTGAAACTGAGTAGAGCTCATCTGGTCCACCATCTGACTTGGCCCAGACCCAGCATTGATCCTCCAGTTTGTCCTTTATCATGTCTGTGCCTTTTATGATTGGTTCAAAACTGGGCAGCTCTTCCATCAAGGTCTTTGTGCACTCTTTTATAGCAAGGCTGATGTAGTTTATTTCGGATCCTTCCTGGACATTCAAGAACACATTGATCAGAGTCTCCCTTCAGGTAGGGCAGTCCACTCATATTTCTTCTGCATCTCTGCTGTCCAAGGACACATTTCCTGAGGACCTTGTAGAGCTGGAGATGGTATTTTCACAATATTAGAGTTAATTTGTTTCAGGCCTGACAGATGAGTTTAAAGGTCTGTTGGAAGGACTCATTTCCAACTCAAGTCCAGAGCTATTCAGGCTGCACATGTTTCTGAAGAGAATTTCATGAATGCTTAGGTTCAAATATTTTGAAAAATGAAGAAAGAAATGAAAAGACTTTCCTCCAGAGCCTTTAATTTACTTGAATTCTTTAAGCTATCAAGTTACTCTTGTTATCACACCAAGTTGGAGCTACCATTTACACACAGGCCCCTGACTCCATGACTTTGTGTGTGTGTGTTTGTATGTGTTGAACCACTTGTTAGAACTCAACCTGCATCTTTGAATCTTTCAATGATTTTTCTTGACATATTAGAGATGCCCATAGCCTGGCCATTTGCCACATATTTTGTCTGTTCACTTCTCATTCTGTTTCCTGAAATAATCCCAAGTGTATCCTGATACATCACAACAAAAAGTAACAAGTTGGAAGCCTCAGACTGTAGCCCTGTGGTTTATCTTGATATGGTTGGTCATGTCTCCTTCCAGTAGTTGCTGTCCAGCCGTTGCTCCTGCTGTGGTTTTGAGGACACTTCTGAGGTTTTTTTGCTTAATAGAAATGTGGATTGTGCTGCTGACTTTGTTGGTCTCTCCTGCCCAGCCCTCACATATACAGTCCACTCCAGTCCTTTGAGTTTGCCCAAGTTCTCCACGGTAGCATTTCTTACTCTGTTCATCATGGGTTGGATTTCAGTGGGAACTTCTTAGAAGGGAAGAATTCTGAAATGTTGGCCTTAGCAATAACCATGTCTTATTAGTTAGTGTTCTCCAGAGAAACAGAGCCAATAGAATCTCTATCTATATCTGTCTATCTATCATCTATAACCTCAGATACACAAATGACACAATCTTTATGGTAGAAAGTGAAGAGGATTAAAGAGCCTCTTGATGAAGGTGAAAAGGCTGGCTTAAAACTCAACATTCAAAAAAATGAAGATCATGGCTTCTGGTCCTGTCACTTCATGGTGAATAGATGGGGAACAATGGAAATAGTGACATATTTATTTTCTTGGGCTCCAACATCACTGTGGACTGTGACTGCAGCCATGAAATTAAAAGACGCTTGCTCCTTGGAAGAAAAGCAATGACAAATCTAGACAGCATATTAAAAGCAGAGACATTACTTTGTCTACAAAGGTTCATCTAGCCAAAGCTATGGTGTTTCCAGTATGTACAGATGTGAGAGCTGGACAATAAAAAAGGCTGAGTGCCAAAGAATCGCTGCCTTTGAACTGTGGTTCTGGAGAAGACTTTTGAGACTCTCTTGGACAGTAAGGAGATCAAACGAATCAGTCTTAAAGGAAATCAACCCTGGATATTCACAGGAAGGACTGATGCTGAAGCTCTAATACTTTGGCCACCTGATGCCAAGAGCTGACTCATTGGAAAAGACCCTGATGCTGGGAAAGATTGAAGGCAGGAGGAGAAGGGCACAGAGGTTGAGATGGTTGGATGGCATCACTGACTCAATGGACATGAGTTTGAGCAAACTCTAGTAGATGGTGAAGGACAGGGAAGCCTGGTGTGCTGTATTTCATGGGGTCCCAAATAGTCAGACACAACTCACAACTGAACAGTAACAGCAAAGTCATCTATCTATCCATCTATCTAGCTATTTACATGCCATCCATCTCTCTGTTTACTTATATCTATGTTTTATCTGTCTACCTATCAATCTATCTATTGTTTGATCGACCCGTAGGAGAAAGAGATGTATTATAAGGGATTGACTCTTGTGACTAGGGAGCCTAACAAATCCAAAGATCTGCAGTTGGCAAGCTGGAGACCCAGGAGAGCTGACAGTGCAGTTCCAATCTGAGACTGAAGTTCTAATTTGAAAGCTGAAGCCTTAAGACCCAAGAAGGATTGAGTTTTCAGTTCAATCATGAATCCAAGAAAAGAACTGATGTCCCAGTTCACAGATAGCCAAGCAGGAGAGGTTCCTTCTTATTCAGGCAAGGGTCAGCCTTTTCAATCTATTCAAGCCTTCAGTTGATTTTTCAGGATCCACCTACATTGGAAAGGGCAATATACTTTCCTCAGTCTACCAATTCAAATGTTAATTTCATCCAGAAACACCATCACAGACACACCCAGAATAATGTTTGATCAAACGTCTGGATACTTATTGACTCAGTCAAGTTGACCCCAAAGTTAACCATTGTTCATGGTAATGAGGACAGTAATAATTCTTCCCATGGGCATTGTACAATGCAACCTGCAAGACATTTTTACTTTTTAAAAATCACATTTTATCATCAAAACCATACATTGAGGGACTTCTCTGGTGGTCCAGTGGTTAACTCTTAACCTTTGAATCCAGGGGTGTAGGTTCAAGCCCTGGTCAGGGAGCTAAGATCTCACATGTCTCATGGTCAAAAAAAAAACAAAAAAACAAAAACCAAAACATAAGCAACAGAAGCAATATTGTAACAAATTCAATAAAGACTTTAAAAATGGTCCACATTTTAAAAACCTTTAAAAAAAAAAAAAAGAAAGATAAAAGAGCCATGCACTAAGATAGGACTTCCTATCCTCTTCTTGTACAAGGAAACTTAAGCTCAGAAAAGTCAAGTATTTATTTATTCATTTGCCTTCTATGTGCCAGATACTGTGCCAGGCACTGGAGATTCAAAAGTAAAGATCAATTCACCATCACTCTACAACCAGGGACACAAGAGTTCAGGAGAAATTGGCTCTGTGTTGAGCTGGAGCTGGCTGAGCATGAGCTGTGTCCAGAAGAACAATTAGTGCAGAACAATGAAGAGCTAACTGCAAACAAAGGTGATGAAAAGCTTGAGAGGGTACAGTTAAATCACTTCTGTGTTTGCAGTAGTTACAGAAGGAAGACTGAGGAGGCAGTGGGAGTCCAGGCATTCGGGGGCAGTTTCAGAAGGTTTCAAGATGTGGTATGCTGAGGTTCTGGATGGGAGGACAGCTGGAAGAGGGCTGGAGTGCTCTCCAAACTATCCCTGAGATCTCAGGGTCTGCAGCCCAGTCATGTTTTCTCTCTTGCTCACTTTTTGCTTTCAGTGAATAAGTCTTGTTTATTCTATCTCCTAAATACCGCTCCAATCTGTTTCTCTCTCTTCATCCCCAGGGCCACTTCTTTAATTTAGTTTCTCCTTACCTTGACTCATGAAATAACATTCTGCTTGCTTTTTTACTTCCTCCAAGGTTTTCCCCACCCAGTCACTACCAATCACTCTAAAATGTGACTAGAAGTGCAGGCTTAGTGTGACAGGGCTGGATTTAAATTTTGTGCATTTTACTCTCTACATTAAAGCTTTGGTATGACTTCCTAGGCAGCATCCAGGCCCTCCTGGGTCACTAACTGTAATACCATATGATATTGTTATTTAATCTCATTTAATTCCCTTTCATCTCTAACAGTGAAATTACATGAAATTAGCACAGAGTCTGTCACTTTATTTTGAGCTCACTAAGTGATTGCTATTTCAATTACAGATTTTTTGTTTTTTTGCTTGCTTATTACTTAATGGCTCCCAGTCACCTACATTTTGAAACCCTATAGAGACCTACAGCTTTCTGTGCTCAGGCTTCAAACCTATTTTCCATCATTATCTTCCACTTTCAACCCTACACTGAAGAGCCTAATATTTACTTGGTCTATCATGGTTCAGGCCTCCACTGTCTTTGCACATGTCTGGCCTCATACTATCCTCTCAGTTCTTTTTTGTTGATTTGTTCAGGGAGATGTCTGGATGTCTTGTACTGAGTCTTAAAGACAAAATTCAACTTTTACCTCCTTGAAAGGCTTTCCTAATTGCTCTAAGCAGAATTAACTACTCTCCTTCAAGTCACCACTCCACAGTGTGTGCACTGTTCAGATGTAAGATTGTTTTCCCTGATGTTTTCCATATTTGATTTTATGTGTGTCTACTGGATTACATGGTGAACTGTGCTAATTAAGCAGCATTGATCACAAGGGAATGTTTTATATCAGATGAAGAAAAATTATCAATATTAGTTAATGGAAGTAGAATAAGATACAGGGACAAAATGCAAAAAAGAGTATACAGGCAAATGGAACCTCAGAAAATAAATAAACTGCTATGTGTTTACACCCTTGTGATCATAAAAATGAGATCCACTGTATGCACATAAAAAATTTGTCTGACTAGAGCTGAAGGTACAGGTATAATAAAGTTGTATCTTTGTGATAAAGCCACCCTATGGTTATGATTTTAAAATAAGGAACCAATCCATATGCTAATGAAATAAATCATAACTACAGACAAGCAACCAAAGTTCTACACAGCTCCATTTTGGAGGCAGGCCAAGAGAAGTATTTGGCAAATTTTTGAAGTATTTGGCAAGTATTTGAACAAATTTGAAAATTTGCTCTGCAAAGGAATTCTGGAGGAGAATTTGAACCTTGTGTAAAGGGAGTTATAGGCTTCCATGTGGCTCGGTGGTAAAGGATCTGCCTGCCAAGGCAGGAGACTCTGGGGACACGGGTTCAATCCCTGGGTCAGGAAGATCCCCTGGAAAAGGAAATGGCAACCCACTCCAGTATTCTTGCCTGGAAAATTGCAAGGACAAAGGAGTCTTGTGTGCTACTGTCCATGGGGTCGTAAGAGTTGGACATGACAGTCATTGAGCACATACACACACACACACACACACACACACACACACACACACACACACACACAAAGGGATTTATAAGGGGCCAACCTTTTCAGACTCTTCTTGGGTAAGCCACTGAGTATATTTGTGGTTAATACAAATAATGAAATAAATGGGAATCCTCATGCCACAACCCAGAACCGCTACTGTGTGGAGGGACATTGGTCTGGCCAAGCTCCTGCTTCTCCTGGTCCATTAAGCTGGTTGGAGCTGGAGCATTTGGCAGTAACCTGTGTCTTATTTTCTCTCCCATCCCTCTCCTTTTAGGCAGGAGTGTCTGGACCACTCAGAAGAGAGAGAAAAATCCAAAGATGAGTAAAATTTTAATCTTGGCATTTTTCTAATTTAGCTCAAGGACACATTCTTAGTCAAAACAAAATTTACAACAAAATGGATGATAACACATACTATCAAGAAAGCTAAAAACCCTGAATGTGTTGAATCCTACATAAAGAAGTATCTGCCATTAAAAGTACTCTACTAATTATCAGGGACACTCTGAGAGGCTTTATATTTGTTGACCTTTTAATCCTCATTTAAGACTCAAAGCAATTATCTTTGTAGGATAGGCATTATTATTTCTGTTTTGTGGATGAGAAAAATAAAAGTGTATGGAACTGATTCAAGGCCACAGACACAGCAAATGGCACAGTTAGCTTTCAAATTAAATTGGCGTGCTCCAAGCCCTTGTTATATCAATAGCAACAGGATCGTGTTATCATGATAAGAAAATCAGGGAAAGGATAATGTGAACTTTCAGGTGAGGTTTAAGTTGATGACAAAGAGAAATCTCTACAGCTCCTATTCTGTTTTGTTTCTGCCTTATTTACCACATGGTTTACTATAAACCACCTCCTCATGCGAATAGTTGACTCATTGGAAAAGACTCTGATGCTGGGAGGAATTGGGGGCAGGAGGAGAAGGGGACAACAGAGGATGATATGGCTGGATGGCATCACTGACTCAATGGACGTGAGTCTGAGTGAACTCCAGGAGTTGGTGATGGACAGGGAGGCCTGGCATGCTGCGATTCATGGGGTTGCAAAGAGTCGGACATGACTGAGTGACTGAACTGAACTGAAGACCCTGATGCTGGAAAAGATGAGAGCAGGAGAAGGGCATGACACTGGATGCGATGGCTGGATGGCATCATCGACTCAATGGACATAAGTTTGAGCAAATGCCGGGAGATAGTGAAGGACAGGGAAGCCTGCCATACTGCAGTCCATGAGGTCGCAAAGAGTCAGACATATCTTATCAACTGAACAACAACCTGCTAAGAAGAAAAATGAATTCCCCAAATGCTTGAACTCTAACTAGACTTTTATCTATTAAAATCTAAATAGATTTCTCCCTCCCATGAATATGTGCAAAGACCACTAGTGTAGAGAAAACTGGTCAATGTGTTTTGGAGCTGCAGGGTGCTTAATGGTTAACAGAGCAGGTTTTGGGATGTAGAAGACCAGAAGTCGAACAATATCTCTGCTACTTCCTAACCCTGTGAATTGGGATTGGTTCTTTTATTTCTCTGAGGTCCATTGTCCTGAGTGGGTAAGTGTTTATAATAGCATCTACCTTGTAAGATTAGTGCACAGATTCTAGTTTGGAAAATACATATAACATAGAAATATGTACTATGGACAAAGGTAAATATTCAAAATGAGCTATTATTATTTTGTTGTATTACAGACACTTACTTATACCCATGCAAGCAAAAGAAACTCTTGCATGTGTACTGTGCTGTCTCTTTAGTCATATCCGACTCTTTGCTACCCCATGGACTGTAGCCCTTCAGCATCCTCTGTTCATGGTGTTCCCCAGGCAAAAATACTGGAGTGGGTTGCCATTCTCCACTCCAGGGGAAAGAAAATCTTAGGAAGTATTAATTATATTAATTTTTAAATTGAGATTCAAAATTGCATTCATAAAACTATTGAAACTATGCAAACATTGAGAATGAAAATAGAAAAAGACTGCAGAGAAATGTATCAAAAGTATTCAAGAGGTTGCCTTTAGAAGCATGGGGGGGGTATTTCCTTTTATTAACTTCCATATTTTTAAACTCTTCTGTGATCAGAATATGCTGCATTTTATTAAAGGGAAATTTTAATTCTATATAATTTTAAATATTATATGCTACTATTACCTTAGTCATCAAAGGAAATGAACAGAAAAGTTTTGAAACGTTTTCACCAGAAAAATGTCAGTTTGACTAAATGTAATCAGTCAAGGCTACAGTCTTTCCAGCAGTCATGTATTGATGTGACAGCTGGACCATAAAGAACTGAGTACCAAAGAACTGACATTTTTAAATTGTGGTGATGAAGAAGACTCTTGAGAGTTCCTTGGAAAGCAAGGAGATCAACCAGTCAATCCTAAAGGAAATCAACCCTGAATACTCTTTGGAAGGACTGATGCTGAAGCAGAAGGCCATCTGATGCAAAGAGCTGCCTCACTGGAAAAGACCTGATGCTGGGAAAGATTGAAGGCAGAAGGAGAAGAGGACGACAGAGGATGAGATGGTTGGATGGCATCACCGACTCAATGGACATGAACTTGGGCAAACTCCAGGAGATGGTGAGGGACAGGAAAAACTGGAATGCTGTGGTCCATGGAGTCCTGAAGAGTTGGCCATGACTTGGTGACTGAACAACAACAAGCAGATTTGCCTGGCAAATATTCACTGCATACTGGAGGCTCCTGAAAGCATCTCTAAGTGAGGTGGGGGAATGTTGGAACTGAGTCCACAGGACAGCCTTCCCAAGAGTTCTAGAAGGCTGGAAAATGCAAATTCGTCTCTGTGCTCAATCCCCTGCAACTGAACTAAGAAATCCCTGGGCTCTGATGGAGGCAGGATGCATGCCACCTCCTTGTTCTGACACAACTGAGTCTAGAAGAAGCAGAGCTGCCTGAGTAGGGACAGCCCTGCTTTATCAGCACTGATGGCTCAAACAGCCATTAATTAGGCTGAGATTAGCTTCAGTACAGGGCTTCCCTGGTGGCTCAGCCAGTAAAGAATCTGCCTGCAATATGAAAGACCCAAGTTCAATCCCTGGGTCCGGATGATACCTTGGAGAAGAGAATGGCTACCCCCTCCCATATTTTTGCCTGGAGAATCCCATGAGTAGAGTTGCCTGGTGGGCTACAGTCCATGGGATCATAAAGAGTTGGACTCGACTGAACAACCAACACTTTCACTTCTTACTTTAGCTTAAATACAGTAGTTTGTTAATTGTGAGTTTGACACAAAACTCCTTGTGTTACAGCAGGCAGACTGGAAGTGGAGCCAGAGAAGTGGGAAGATTTCCAGGCACAATGCAAGTGCATAAAGTGGAAATAAATGTACAGCAAGGATGTGGAGGATGAGGGTGCCTTGGTGCAGCTTGACTTGAATCCTGGAAGGCTCTTTGAAAGACTCTGAGTTGGTTGTACAAAACTTGCTGGAGGTGGTGATGAATTCACCATCAAGAATACTGAATGCTGAGTAGGAAAGAGCCAAATGGGTGATTTAGACTTCTGAGATCAGTGTCTGTCAGAGACCTGGATTAAAAAAAAAAAAAAAAAACATTTGGGAAATAACTGGTAGGTCAGAAGACCAGGTATGGATACAGAATGGAAGATGTTGGAATTGCTGAGAAAGATATAAGAAAGTGCAAAAAAAAAAAAAAAAAAAAGAAAGAAAAAGAAAAAAGAAAAAAGCAAGGTATGCAAAGATGGAAGATTAAAAAAGGTGAGAGAGGGACTTCCTTGGTGATCCAGTAGTTAATACTTTGCCTTCTAATGCAGGGGATGTGAGTTTAATCCCTGGTTGGGAGCTAAGATCCCACATGCTTTTTGGCCCCAAAGCCAAACCATAAAACAGAAGCAATATTGTAACAAATGCAATAAAGACTTTAAAAAAGTGGCCCATATTAAAAAAAACTTTAAAAATAAGGGTGAAAAAATAACTCAGTAAGTCCCTCAGGGACAGTCAGAGGAAAAAGAGGTCTCTGCTAGAAGGGAAGTGAAGAGGAGGACAGGAGTCCATCCAGTAGTTGAAAATATTCACTCATATATCCCTCCATTCATTATTTTGTTCATTTTTTTACAAAAATAAATTAAGGGTTCACTTTTTGCCTAGCATTGTCCTATCACAGTTGAACAGAGAATAGGAAGACAGACTCAAAATGGATTATTACAATACACTGTGATCAGAGCTGTAATAAAACTTTGTACAAGATGAGATACAGGCAGGGAAGAAAGAGGCCATTGGGGGAGTTAGGAAAGACTTCATAGAGGATGAGTCATTTAAATAGGGCTTGAAAGGAAGAGTTGGGGATGAATGAGGACAGAAGGAAGAATATCCCAAACAAAGAGAGAAGCAGGGCAATTTATGTTTGGAAAATGAAATGAAATCACAAGTAGATGGAGGATGTATGGAGAAACAAGAAAGTGTAGGGAGATGGGATTGAAATGGGAAAAGTTTGGATTCCTAAACTAGGAATTGGAAAATAATTCTGTATACCAGTGATTCCCATGCTTTTTTGGTCAGGTATTACATTAATTCATAATTTTGAGTTATGCTCCCAATATTCATTCATTCAATCATTCAATAAATCATTAGTGAACACTTGTTATATACCACATTGCTTCCCTTAACTATAGACCAGGTTCAGTTTCTTGGATATTAGGCATTGAGAATTCTTTAACATTTTGCTACATTTCCTTATTTTATAGTCAAAATATAAATGTGCTCACTTCTATAAAATATATAATTTTAAACACATAAATTGTATCTATATAAATTTTTGAGAACTTCTTCTATTATAGACACAACTGTTTGTATTTTCCTCCATTTAATAGAGCTTAGAAAACATGGTCCGACTTCATTTCCTGCCCAATCAGTAGCCTCTGCTTGTTTTTTAATTCCTTTCTCCTAGGTATTTTAATGGAGTTTTATTTGATTGTTTCTGCTCTTGTCCCTGATAGAATACATTTTGTGTATATATGCTGTCGTCTTGTGACCTGAGAAACCCCAAGGACAGAGGAGCCTGGCAGGCTACAGTCCATGGGGACACAAAATAGCAGACACTTTGGGTCCCTTTGTGCCCCAGAGTAGATACTTTTTCTTTTTAGAAATTAAAACAATGTAATGGTTCCTGAGTCCTTATTTTAGCCAGATATTATTCTGAGTGTTTTTCATGTACCAACTCAGCTCATCTTCACAGCAACATCCATGATGATTACACTGTTATCACCATATTACAGGTAGGCAGGCTGAGACCAGGAAGACTGAGCTGCTGCTCAAGGTTGCCTACTGTGCACCAGGAACTCACAGAAGGTTTTGCGTTTACTGAGTTTGGTTCCAGAGCCCACACTCTCAATCAGTGTGTCTCATATCATGTACCATGATGACGAGGTCATGAACACCAAGAGTTTACTATGTGCCAGGGACTCCGCCAAGTCCATGAAGTGCACTAGCCTGGCAAGCTCTCGTAACTACCCAACAGTGGAGCACTGCTGTTGTCACCCATTTCACAGATGAGGAAATTAAGGCTTCAGGACCGTACAAAGCTTGTTGCAAGCCAGAAAACAGGTGAGCAGTGGGGCTGGACTTAGAAGACAGTAGCTCTGGCCAAAATCCACGTACATAGCCCACTGGCTCTACCACATCTGACACCTGGGGAGGGATTTACTTTTGACTTTGTTTCTTGCAGAATGTGCTTGGGGCCTGATTATAGGAAAAACACTGACTAACACTAGTCTCATTACCATCAGTAAAAGAGGGAAAGAGTTTGTCTCCAACAAACACTGGACATTACCAGATGCCAGCCTCCAAGCTAGTATTTTATGAAACACTATGTTGCTAAATCACCTGACAACTTTCTGAGGGAGATATTGTTATCATCCAGTTTTCATATGGGGGAACACCCACGTTAGTGGGTTAGGCTGGAGACATTAAATGACTCCCCCACGGTCACAAAGTTGATAAGAGGAAGAGCCCTGATTGAGATCTCGGTTTCCCTGTGTCCAAAGCTTATCCCTTGGAGCTTTAGGGGTTAGTCCCTAGTTGTCCCCTCCTGTTATGCCTGAGAAGAGAACAGAGGACTATTCCTATCATACATCACTCTGCCTCTTAGCTGCCCAGGCTCCCAGAGAAGGTCCCGTTACATCCATAATCTGGATGACAGCGCCCCTCTCCTCTGCTCGTCACTTGCAGTCTCCCTAGGAGGAAGGCTTCACTGCTGGAAGGAAGGTTTATGGCTTCAGCTTCATCAAGCTGGCTTCAAGATGCAGTGCTCTAGCCCAGTCGCCTCTTCCCCATTCATCTTCCTCAGGGTAAACAAAGACTGTAAATTCACAGTGCTTCTGATTAAGTTTTAGGGACCCCGCCACATCACTGACAACCAGAAACACACACACACACAGAAACACACACACACACACCCTTACTCATATACTTATATCTGTTAACTTTTGTTGTTTAGTTGCTGAGTCATGTCTGCTTCTCTTGCAACCCCATAGACTGTAGCCCATCAAGGTCCTCTGTCTATGGGATTTTCCAGGTAAGTATACTAGAGTGGGTTGCCATTTCCTTCTGCAGGGGATCTTCCCGACTCAGGGACTGAACCTGTGTCTCCTGCGTTGCAGGAGGATTCTTTCCTGCTGAGCCATCAGGGAAGTCCATATCTATTATTAATAACTGTAGCTATGTAAAACACAGGATTTTCACACCACACTGTGATGGTCAAAGCTATGGATTCTGCATCTGGACTTGTTGTTGTTGTTCAGTCTCAGTAGAGACAGAGATACAAGTAAGGTAAAATCTCTTGTTTTCAAAGACTTAGGGTCTTGGGAAGAAAGAGATAGAGACAGAATAGTAAAAAGATAGTTTCTAGTAAATGTTATGACAGAGGCAATCACAGATGTCTGTGGAAGCACAGACTTTGGAAAACAGTGGTCAGAGAAGGTTTGGCTCTTGCTTATGCAAAAGTGATAAACAATTAATCCTGAGCTTTGTAGAGCAGGTCTGAGTACAGATCAATAGAGTTAGAGCCTAAAGGAACTGATTTCTGAGACAGAATGCCTTCTGTGACATTCATGCTCTTCCTACACCTACTATAGTCATCTTGCATATTAATAACTATTTATACTGGCTTTTTTTCAGTTTACATTAGGGAAATGACACTAGCAGGAACATTTAAATCATGGAAGGTACTGAGTAAAACTGGTGATAGAAGCAAGGTCCGGTGCTGTAAAGAGCAATACTGTATAGGAACCTGGAATGTTAGGTCCATGAATCAAGCTAAATTGGAAGTGGTCAAATAGGAGATGGCAAGAGCGAACGTCGACATTTTAGGAATCAGCAAACTAAAATGGACTGGAATGGGTGAATTTAACTCAGATGACCATTATATCTACTACTGCGGGCAAGAATCACTCAGAAGAAATGGAGTAGCCATCATGGCCAGAAAAAGAGTCTGAAATGCAGTACTTGGATACAGTCTCAAAAATGACAGAATGATCTTTGTTCCTTTCCAAGGCAAACCATTCAATATCACAGTAATCCAAGTCTATGCCCCAACCAGTAACACTGAAGAAGCTGAAGTTGAATGGTTCTATAGACTTACAAGACCTTTTAGAATTAACACCCGAAAAAGATGGCCTTTGCATTATAGGGGACTGGAATGCAAAAGTAGGAAGTCAAGAAACACCTGGAGTAACAGGCAAATTTGGCCTTGGAATATGGAATGAAGCCTGTTAAAGGCTAATAGACTTTGTCAAGAGAATGTACTAGTCATAGCAAACACCCTCTTGAAACAACACAAGAGAAGACTCTACACATGGACATCACCTGATCGTCAACACTGAAATCAGACTGATTATATTCTTTGCAGCCAAAGAAGGAGAAGCTCTATACAGTCAGCAAAAATGAGACTGGGAGCTGATTGTAGTTCAGATCATGAACTCCTTATTGCCAAATTCAGAGTTAAATTGAAGAAAGTAGTGAAAACCACTAGACCATTCAGCTGCTGCTGCTGCTAAGTCTCTTCAGTCGTGTCTGACTCTGTGCAACCCCATAGACAGCAGCCCAAGCAGGCTCCCTCGTCCCTGGGATTCTCCAGGCAAGAACACTGGAGTGGGTTGCCATTTCCTTCTCCAATGCATGAAAGTGAAAAGTGAAAGTGAAGTCGCTCATTCGTGTCTGACTCTTAGTGACCCCATGAACTGCAGCCTACCAGGCTCCTCCATCCATTGGTATGATCTAAATCAAATCCCTTATGATTATACAGTGTAAGTGACAAATATATTTAAGGGACTAGATCTGATGTGATCAACTAGACCTGATGAACTATAGATGGAGGTTCATGACATTGTACAGGATACAGGGATCAAGACCATCCCCAAGAAATGCAAAAAAAGTAAAATGGCTGTCTGAGGAGGCCTTACAAATAGCTGTGAAAGGAAGAGAAGCAAAAAGCAAAGGAGAAAAGGAAAGATATAAACATCTGACTGCAGAGTTTCAAAGAATAGCAAGAAGAGATAAGAACCCCCTCCTCAGTGATCAGTGCAAAGAAATATAGGGAAACAATAGAATGGGAAATACTAGAGATCTCTTTAAGAAAATTAGAGATACCAAGGGAACATTTCATGCAAAGATGGGCTCAATAAAGGACAGAAATGGTTTGGACCTAACAGAAGCAGAAGATATTAAGAAGAGGTGGCAAGAATACACAGAAGAACTATACAAAAAATATCTTCATGACCCAGACAATCATGATGGTGTGATCACTCACCTAGAGCCAGACATCCTGGAATTCAAAGTCAAGTGGGCCTTAGGAAGCATCTCTATGAACAAAGCTAGTGGAGGTGATGAAGTTCCAACTGAGCTATTTCAAATCCTAAAAGATAATGCTGTGATAATGCTGCACTCAAGATGCCAGCAAATTTGGAAAACTCAGCAGTGGCCACGGGACTGGAAAAAGTCAGTTTTCATTCTAATCCCAAAGAAAGGCAATGCCAAAGAATGCTCAAACTACCACATAATTGCACTCATATCACATGCTAGTAAAGTAATGCTCAAAATTCTCCAAGCCAGGCTTCAACAGCATGTGAACTGTGAACTTCCAGATGTTCAAGCTAGATTTACAAAAAGCAGATGAACCAGAGATCAAATTGCCAGCATTGCTGCATCATTGAAAAAGCAAGAGAGTTCCAGAAAAACATCTATTTCTGCTTTATTGACTATGCCAAAGCATTTGACTGTGTGGATCACATCAAACTGTGGAAAATTCTTCAAGAGATGGGAATTCCAGACCAGCTGACCTGCTTCTTGAAAAATCTGTATACAGGTCAGGAAGCAACAGTTAGAGCTGGACATGGAACAACAGACTGGTTCCAAATAGGAAAAGGAGTATGTCAAGGCTGTATATTGTCAGCCTGCTTATTTAACTTCTATGCAGAGTACATCATGAGAAACACTGGGCTGGATGAAACACAAGCTGTAATCAAGATTGCCGAGAGAAATATCAATAACCTCAGATATGCAGATCATATCACCCTTATAGCAGAAATCAAAGAAGAACTAAAGAGCGTCTTGATGAAAGTGAAAGAAGAGAGTGAAAAAGTTGGCAGATCATGGCATCCGATCCCATCACTTCATGGGAAATAGATGGGGAAACAGTGGAAACAGTGTCAGACTTTATCTTTTTGGACTCCAAAATCACTACAGATGATGACTGCAGCCATGAAATGAAAGACACTTACTCCTTGGAAGAAAAGTTATGACCAACCTAGACAGCATATTAAAAAGCAGAGACATTACTTTGCCAACAAAGGTCCGTCTAGTCAAGGCTATGGTTTTTCCAGTGGTCATGTATGGATGTGAAAGTTGGACTATAAAGAAAGCTGAGTACAGAAGAATTGATGCTTTTGAACTGTGGTGTTGGAGAAGCCTCTTGAGAGTCCCTTGGACTGCAAAGAGATCCAACCAGTTCATTCTAAAGGAGATCAGACCTGAGTGTTCATTGGAAGGAGTGATGTTGAAGCTGAAACTCCAATACTTTGGCCACCTGTCGAAGAGCTGATTCATTTGAAAAGACCCTGATGCTGGGAAAGATTGAGGGCAGGAGGAGAAGGGGACAACAGAGGATGCAATGGCTGGATGGCATCACCAACTCAGTGGATATGAGCTGGGTAAACTCCGGGAGTTGTTGATGGACAGAGAGGTCTGGTGTGCTGCAGTCCATGGGGTTGCAAAGAGTCGGACACGACTGAATGACTGAGCTGAATTGAACTGAACTGAGTGAATACACTCACAAACATACACACCTTCCCCATAAATTGAAAAGAAAGATACTTTACATTTGGAAAGCAGTTTTTTTTTTTTTAAACAAAAGGCTTTAAGGTTAACGACAAAGAGAACTGTGCATAAATACTATATTCTCCTAGGATATGCATTGTATTTTCTTACTGTATATATATTCTTGTTGCACAAACACGTGAATAAATTGTAGATAATGAGAGCCAGTTATCTTTGCAGAGAAAGAAGTTAAGAATAAGGGATGGAGAAAAGCTAGAATGAGCTTAGTGCCATTGGATTAAAATTGGATATATCTGTGTGAATTTATGTTTCTAAAATATATAAAGACAAATGAATGAGACGTGTATCAATATGTGTGCTTGATTGTATTTCCCCAATCTGGCCACTTATAGAACTTAAGCAAAGCCACTGACCTCAAATTCAGTTCAGTTCAGTCATGTCAGATTCTTTGCAACCCCACAGACTGCAGCATGCCAGGCTTCCCTGTCCTTCACCATCTCCCAGAGCTTGTTCAAACTCATGTCCATAGAGTTGCTAATGCCATCTAACCACCTCATCCTCTGTCATCCCTTTGTCCACCTGCCTTCAATCTTTCCCAGCATCAGGGTCTTTTCAAATGGGTCAACTCTTCAACAGGTGGCCAAAGTATTGGAGTTTCAGCTTCAACATCAGTCCTTCCAATGACACTCAGGATTGATCTCCATTAGGATGGACTGGTTGAATCTCCTTGCAGTCCATGGAACTCCCAAGAGTTGTCTCCAACACCACAGTTCAGAAGCATTCATTTTTCGGCACTTAGCTTTCTTTATAGTCCAACTCTCACATCCACACATGATTAGTGGAAAAACATAGCTTTGTCTATATGGACCTTTCTTGGCAAAATAATGTCTCTGGTTTTTAATATGCTGTCTAGGTTGGTCATAGCTTTTCATCCCAGGAGAAAGTGTCTTCTAATTTCATGGCTGCAGTCACCATCTGCAATGATTTTGGAGCCCAAGAAAATAAACTTCTCACTGTTTGTATTGTTTCCCTACCTATTTGCCATGAAGGGATGGGACCAGATGACATGATCTTGGTTTTTTTGAATGTTGAGTGTGAATGACCTCAGACTAATCATGAGAAAATTCCAGACAAACTTAAACTGAGAGACAATCTATAAGATAACTGATCAAAACCCATCAAAAGTATCAAAGTCATGAAACACAAGGAGAGAATGAGGAACTGTGATCAATTCAAAGGTAATGAAATATGACTAATAACTAATACATGGACTGTGGGACTCTAGATTAGACTCTAGAACAAGTAAGGGTCATTCAGGGAAAGCTAGTCAGATTTGAATGGTGTTTAATGTTCATTTCTTGACCTTGATAATTGACCTATGGTTAAGTTGTTAGCGTTAGTAATGTAAGCACTTAATGTTATTTTTGTAACTTTTCTGTAAATATAAAATGATATAAAAAATTTTGAAGATGAAAAAGATGCTTAATTTGGTTGGTCCTTCACAGTGTCGGGCATACAGTTGAAATTTAATATATGCTAGCAGAATAGTTTTGGGCTCCCCACGTGGCTCAAGTGGTAAAAAAAAAATCCTCCTGTCAATGCAGGAGCCACAGGAGACACAGGTTTGATCTCTGGGTTGGGAAGATCCCTTGCGCAAGGAAATGGCAATCCACTCCAGTATTCTTGCCAGGATAACCCTATGGACAGAGGAGCCTGGTTGTCTACTGTCCACGGGGTTGCAAAGGGCTGGACACAACTGAGAATGCACATGCGATTTTTTTGCACCATATGCTTGATCTGCCAGTTTCCCCACCTGAGGTGTTATTCTCTCAATCCCACATTTCTTGATTCGTTTTATGACAATGGACTTCCCTAGCAGCTCAGACAGTAAAGAATCACCTGCAATAAGGGGTCCCCGGCTCTATTCCTCGGCCCAGAATATCTGCTGGAGAAGCGATAGGTTGCTCACTCCAGTATTCTTGAACTTCACTGATGGCTCAGCTGGTAAAGAATCCACCTGTAATGTGGGAGACCTGGGTTCAATCCCTGGGTTTGGAAGATTCCCCTGGAGAAGGGAATGGTTACCCACTCCAGTATTATGGCCTGGAGAATTCTATGGATCGTATAGTCCATGGGTTGCAAAGAGCTGGACATGACTGAGCAACTTTCATTTTCACTTTATGACATTATATGTGGCCATGAATTATTTGATGTTGATGTGAGCTGCTGATCAGTTTCACAAACATTCTGGAGAAGAGAGAACTAGAGAAGAAACAAAGGTAGGCATGGAAACTGAGAGGCACTGCAGTGCACAGTGCAAGTGCTGTTGAGGCCTTGGAGAGCAGAAGCCCAGCTCCAGCATCCTATAGTCATCTGTACTGCTCTGCACTCCCACATAGGGGGCAGCAGACAACTGAAAATGATGCTTAGGAGGCTCTGGAGTTGGCCTGCTGAGAAGCTCCCGGGAGCTGTCCAAGGTCCTGAGAGAGATGTCCAGGACCTAACCTGGCCCAGGCACGGGATCTTGGATTTTTTTTTTTTGGGGGGGGGGATTAACTAATTTATTTTAATTGGAGGCTAATTACTTTACAGTATTGTAGTGGTTTTTGCCATACATTGACATGAATTAGCCACAGGCACACACATGCTCCCCATCGAGAACCCCCCTCCCACCTCCCTCCCCATCCCATCCCCCAGGGTCACCCCAGTGCACCAGCCCTGAGCACCCTGTCTCATGCATCAAACCTGGACCAGCAGGGACCTTAGATTTTGCATGTGACGACTCTAATTATATATGAACTTTAGAGTACCGAGCACTGTGGGAATTATGGTGTGTGTGTGTGTGTGTGTGTGTGTGTGTGTGTGTGTGTGTATTTTCCTATTTGTAAAGCTAGGCTCCAAAGAACTTCATCACTGTGGAAGGTGGAGCTGGCTCACTCCAGAAGCTTGGACCTGGAGGTAATTGAGCCCCCTGTAGTCAATGCTTTCTCTATAACATGCTTCATAAAGTGCAATTCCAAGTATTATACCTAGAAAATAATTTCCCTGGACTTGTAAAAATGCAATTTCCAAGACTTGCCTATTAAGTCAGAATTAAAGGCAAAGTTAGAATTACAGTTTAAGGCAGAGTTCCAAAGAATAGCAAAAAGAAGTAAGAAAGCCTTCTTCAGTGATCAATGCAAAGAAATAGAGGAAAATAATAGAATGGGAAATACTAGAGATATCTTCAAGAAAATTAGAGATACCAAGGGAACATTTCATGCAAAGATGGGCATAATAAAGAACAGAAATTGTGTGGACCTAACAGAAGCATTAATATTAAGAAGAGGTGGCAAAAATACACAGAAGAACTATACAAAAAATGATTTTCATTACCCAAATAAACATGACAGTGTGATCACTCAACTAGAGCCAGACATTCTGGAATTCAAAGTCAAGTGGGCCTTAGGAAGCATCACTATGAACAAAGCTAGTGGAGGTGATGAAATTCCAGTTGAGCTATTTTAAATCCTAAAAGATGATATTGTGATAGTGCTGCACTCAATATGTCAGCAAATTTGGAAAACTCAGCAGTGGCCACGGGACTGGAAAAGGTCAGTTTTCATTCCAATCTCAAAGAAAGGCAATGCCAAAAAATGCTCTAACTACCACACAATTGTACTCATATCACACGCTAGTAAAGGAATGCTCAAAATTCTCCAAGCCAGGCTTCAACAGTACATCAACCATGAACTTCCAGATGTTCAAGCTGGTTTTAGAAAAGGCAGAGGAACCAGAGATCAAATTACCAACATCGACTGGATCATCAAAAAAGCAAGAGAGTTCCAGAGAAACATCTGCTTGTGCTTTATTGACTATGCCAACGCCTCTGACTGTGTGGATCACAATAAACTGTGGAAAATTCTTCAAGAGATGGGAATACCAGACCACCTGACCTGCCACCTGAGAAATCTGTATGCAGGTCAGAAAGTAACAGTTAGAACTGGACATGGTACAATAGACAACAGACTGGTTCCAAAACAGGAAAGGAGTCTGTCAAGGCTACATATTGTCACCCTGCTTATTTAACTTATATGCAGAGGACATCATGACAAATGCTTGGCTGGATGAAGCACAAGCTGTAATCAAGCCAGGAGAAATATCAATAACCTCAGATATGAATATGACACTACCCTTATGGCAGAAAGTGAAGAGGAACTAAAGAGCCTCTTGATGAA
The DNA here is from genome assembly GCF_014754425.2 of Oryx dammah. Taxonomy (NCBI): domain Eukaryota; kingdom Metazoa; phylum Chordata; class Mammalia; order Artiodactyla; family Bovidae; genus Oryx; species Oryx dammah. The sequence continues at coordinate 45,496,726 of NW_024070213.1, read as the reverse complement.
AGTGAAAGAGGAGAGTGAAAAAGGTGGCTTAAAACTTAGCATTTAAGAAACTAAGATCATGACATACAGTTCCATCACTTTAAGGCAAACAGATGGGGAAACAATGGATACAGTGACAGACTTTATTTTCTTGGGCTCCAAAATCACTACAGATGGTAACTGTAGCCATGAAATTAAAAGATGCTTGCTCCTTGGAAGAAAAGCTATGAGCAACCTAGACAGCATATGAAAAAGCAGGGACATTACTTTGCCAACAAAGGTCCATCTAGTCAAAGCTGTGCTTTTTCCAGTAGTCATGCGTGGATGTGAGAGTTGGACTATAAAGAAAGCTGAGTGCTGAAGAATTGATGCTTTTGACTGTGATGTTGGAGAAGACTCTTGAGAATCCCTTGCATTGCAAGGAGATCAAATCAGTCAATTGTAAAGGAAATCAGTCTTGTATATTCATTGGAAGGACTAATGCTGAAGCTGAAACTCCAATACATTGGCCACTTGATGCAAAGACCTGACTCATTTGGAAAGACCCTGATTCTGTGAAAGATTGAAGGCAAGATGAGAAGGGGAAGACAGAGGATGAGATAGTTGGATGGCATCATTGACTCAATGGACATAAGTTTGAGTAAACTCTGGGTGTTGGTGATGGAAGGGAAGCGAGTTTGAGTAAACTCTGGGTGTTGGTGATGGACAGGGAAGCCTGGCATGCAGTAGTCCATGGGGTTGCAAAGAGTCAGACATGACTGTGTGACTGAACTGAACTGAAGGCAAAGATTGGACAGTAGAGAGAAGGGAGGTCTGGATAAAAATATTCATTTAAACAATGCTTCCCTAGTGATTCATATTCACTCTGAGGTATAAAAATACTTTTATATCCAATGAAAAAGCGGCATAGATAGAAATATTTGGGGAGTGGAAGTTGTCACTGGAACTGCTATTCATATTCATATCTCTTTCTTTAAAGTTTCCCCCTTTTCCAATATGCATCAAAATTTGCATAACATTTCACTACATGAATGCACATTGGTTTGTTTAAGAACATGAATATAATTCATAAATAAATATATATGTATTTATTCATGTTCATTATTTCACTCTTCAATTATTTATTGAGCACTCACAATGCTCCAGGCACTGTTCTAGGCTCTTCAGATACAGTATAGAATAAAGGAGAGTCTTTGTCCTTATGGAGTTTATATTTTCCTCATGGAAGGTGAGAGGGAGACAGAGAAACTTCAATTTGTGAATTTTCAAAGATGCTAATGTATATTAGCCTGTCCAACCACAGAATTTAGTTCATGTGTCTGGCTTACATCGTCATGTGCATGCTTCCTCTACAAGTGTTTTTTGTTATTGTGTATCTTACTGTACAGTACTGAATAGAGTACAATAGCATGGTATCTTTATGTCAAATCTGGGATGTCCAGAAGTATGCATAAAAGCAGTGGTATATGGCCGATTGTGTTAGTTGGATAACCAGGCTAACTTTGTTGGACTTACAAATGCACTCTCAGAGTGGAACTCATTCATATGCAGGGGAGTTACTGTATTAATGATGCATGCTCAAATTTTTTTTAAAAATTTATGAAGTAATTAACTGAAAAATTTAGAAACTGTTTATTTAGGCTTTCCAAGTATCACAATCAAGTTCATTCCACTCTAGACAAACCCAGCATAAGTCTTGGCAATCACACTGGACACACTTATGTCCTTGAAGAGGGTGCTGTCCCCTAGAACCTTACTAGTCTTAAGAGTGATGACCCATCTCAACATTCTGGCCCCTGATTCCATGTTGCTATTAGTTCTCAGAAACTCTTCTGTGGCTCCATTTTCCTTTCTTAGAAAAACAGACAGTGTGGAGTCCCTGCTGTTCTGCTGCTGTGACAATAAACGAGTGTGTGTTTTGTCACACTCACTCCTTCTGTGGAAAGAGCTGAAAAAATGCCAAGCAATTTCCTCCCCCAACATATATACATTTTTCTTCATCAAAAATGTTGTTTTGTGCTCATCTTGTTCCCTCTTCCCAAGAAGAAGAATTATTATTAGATCGGCAACTTCCTCAAACACTGAATAAAAGAATAAAGGAGAACTGTTTGTGCCGCACTGTCTTATTGGAGGCCTCTCGGCATAATGTATGAACTCCAGCGTGTCACCATATTTTACAGCAGCACTGATGTTTTCACCAGGTGCTTTTAAGTCAGGCAAGCAGAGCTCGTATTTCAACCCAAACTCAATTTGCATAGCACCAATGATAACATCACATCTTTCAAAGCTGCTTCAACTCTTGGGATCCCTTGCGCTCAGTGCAAACTCTCCTGTTCTCTATACAGAAGCATGTTCTATAATTAACGTAAGCAAGTTCTAAAGCCCATTGGAATTGCGTGTATTGTAGGCTCAGCAAGTACGGTGATGTCTTATCCAAGTTCTGCCAAAGCACATTGGTCGTGTCTATCACCTCTTCACCACTTGGGCAGCAAAGACATTCCCAAGTCAGGGAAGTACATGAGGTCCAACCATTTGGTTTGGAAATAGCATATCCCATTACTAAGAAATTATGTTAAGACGGTAAAGCTGTAGATCCAGGATAAGAAGCAGAGAAGAGAGATTATTTATGTACTAAGAGACATATCTCTAGACAGAGACCATCATGGTCATGCTTAAAATCTTGCATGCTAGGCTTCAGCATTATGTGAACCAAGCACTTCCAGATGTCTAAGCTTGGTTTAGAAAAGGCAGAGCAACCAGAGGTGAAATTGCCAACATTCACTGGATCATAGAGAAAACAAGGGAATTCCAGAAAAACATCTACCTCTGTTTCATTGACTACGCTAAAGCCTTTGACTGTATGGATCTTAACACACTGTGGAAAGCTCTTTAAAAGATGGGAATATCAGAACACCCCACCTGTCTCCTGAGAACCCTGTATGTGGGTCAAGAAGCAACAGTTAAAACACTGTATGGAACAATTGATTCCTTCGAGATAGAGAAAGGAGTGTGACAGGGCTGTCTGCTGTCATTCTGTTTGTTTAACCTATATGCTGAGCACATCATGAGAAAAGCCAGATTGGATGAGTTACAAGCAGGAATCAAGATAGGCAGGAGAAACATCAATGACCTCAGATATGTGGATGATACCACTCTAATGGCAGAAAGCGAAGAGGAACTGAAGAGCCTCTTGATGAGGATGAAGGAGGAGAGTAAAAGAGCCAGCTTAAAACTAAATATTAAGAAAACTAAGATCATGGCATCTGGCCTTATTACTTCACAGCAAATAGAAGAAGAAATGGTGGAAGTAGTGACAGATTTCCTCCTCTTCGGCTCTAAAGTCACTGTAGGTAGTGACTGCAGCCTTGAAATCAAAAGATGATTGCTTCTTGGCAGGAAAGCTATGACAAACCTAGACAGTTTGTTGAAGAACAAAGACATTACTCTGCTGACCAAAGTCCGGGCAGTCAAGGCTGTGGTCTCCTCAGTGGTCACGTAAATTTGTGAGAACTGGAACATAAAGAAGGCAGAGTGCCAAAGATTTGATGCCTTTGAACTGTGATGCTGGAGAAGACTCCTGAAAGTCCCCTGGACATCAAGGAGATCAAACAAGTCAATCTTAAGGGAAATCAACCCTAAATACTTGCCGGAAGGACTGATGCTGAAGATGAATCTCCAGTATTTTGGTCATCTGATGCAAGCAGCTGACTCATTGGGAAAATCTCTGATGCTGGGAAAAATTGAGGGCAGAAAGAGAAGAGGGCATCAGAGGGTGAGATGGCTGGATGACATCACTGATGCAATGGACATGAATTGGGCAAACTCCAGGAGATGGTGAGGGACAGGGAGGCCTGGCATGCTGCAGTCCATGGGGGTGCAAACAGTCAGATATGACTGGGTAACTGAACAACAAGAGACAGATCACAGGACAGAGATCATCCTTTCATTCATGAAACCATTGTTTATCGAGCATCTACTCTATGCCAGGTGCTAGGCTTAAAGCAATAAGCAACAAAAACTCAGACTCATATCTCATCAAGCTCATAGACTGCAGGAAGCACAGACAAATCACCAAGTGTAGGGGAAAATGTGATTAATTGCTTCAGTATGAATAAAACATGGTACAATTGGAGAAATAACTGAAGGCATCACACCTCATTTATGGGTCTTATGAAAGTTTTCCTAAAGATAATATTTATACTGAGACTTAAAGATGAGTAACAGGATTAGGATTCTAACAGGTACCTTGACACCACTTATTTATTTCAACTATTTTCTTTCCAGATGTACTATCTGAAAGTGGACCTAAGTTTGAGCAAACTCTGGGAGATAGTGAAGAACAGGGAAGCCTGCCATGCTGCTGTCCATGAGGTTACAAAGAGTCAGACCTGGCTGAGTGACTAAGACTGAATGGAAGCACTTTTTATTTTCTGTGCCACACACAACATTTTACCTACATTTTTTCTCTACAATTTTGAGCTTTTACAAATGTGAGAAATGAGTTGCTATTCCCTCAGGTCAACAAACAACTAATGCTTTTAGACTTATTATGTTTTACAGAGTGTTTTATGATTATTATATTATTAATTGGCCACTTCCAATAATTGTGTGAGATGGGTACTAGTTCCCCATTTTGCAGAAGAGAACTGGAGAGTTTAGGGACATGAATTATTTTACTTGAAGATACACAGTAAGCAGCAAAGTTACAATTTGAACCCAAGTCAGTCTGACATTTCTTTTACAATAAATACTAGCTTGAGTAGCACATTAAACATGGGATAGAGCCAAGAGATTTCTTGTGTGAGTTAATTTCATTACACTGATGGAGAAAGTTAGCCTTGGGGGAAGAGGAAAACCATGTCTAAGGCTAAAATGTCTGTGACTACAACTTTTTCTCCCCTTCCATGAATTTCTAGACTGATTTAGATTTTCACTAGTACTTTCTATGGAATAAAAAAAGTAAAAAAAAAAAAAAAAGATATTGTTCTTATGAAATAAAAGAGAGATTAGTAGCCTTACATTTGCTTCTTAGCTCCTATTTTTCTGCTAAAGGGTAGTTGGAGAGAGAGTTAATTTGTTCAAGACAAAGAAGGAAGTGTTTCATACTTTTCCAGCTGGCTAAAAACACCTGGTTTCCAATTTGGGAGATGTGAGTAACTGTTTATCTAGAGATTACCAACCTATGCTCCTAACTAATCCCCAGCCCCAGGGGACCAGAGAATGTGATGTTACATTTATTTATAGATGGGACTGGGTGCAGGAAGGCAGCACGTTTCTGCCGACAGACACAGGCCGTTTTTCCATCTGCTTCTGTGTGTAGGGGATTCAGGGAGAAAGGATGAGTCCCCTCCTGACCATGAATCTTCAGGAAAATCAGGCACACTGGGATTAGCTTACTGATGGCTCTAGTTAGTAGTAGGTGTATGCACACACTTATGAATATGCCTGTGCCACACACGTGCATGCCCTTGTGCTGGGGGAATTTGAAAATGCATCTGCGTTGAATATTTGTGGTTGTGCAGGAGACAGAGGTTTTAGTGTGTAGAGAAAGGCATGTATGATACCTAGAATGACTGTCTCATGTATGGAGATTTTGTGTGTTTGCTCATTTTGTGGGATGTAAGTTGCCAGGATGTATCTGCTAGTTTAACATGTACAGTGAACATGAGTAGTATATTCCCCGGTGGCTCAGATGATAAGGAATCTTCCTGCAATGTGGGAGACCTGGCTTCGATCCCTGGGATGGAAAAATCTCCTGGAGGAGGGCATGGCAGCTCACTCCAGCACTCTTGCCTGGAGACTCCCCATGGACAGAGGAGCCTGGCGGGCTACAGTCACAATGAGTCGGACACGACTGACTGACTAAGCACAGCACATGAGCACTAGTCAATTTTAAGCGATTAGTTCTTCAAAAAGCAAGGAAAAGAGGAAAATTCCACTCTCTTGACCTCTCTTCATCTGTGGAACTTGGGTCTAGAGGGCCATCAGCCTCTGGGTCAGATGGATCTGTGAAATGAATTTGAGTCTGTTCTGAAAAAGGGTTTGTGCAGTATCCCCATGTCAGGATCTTGATATAGGACTCTTTATCCAAGAGGGGAAGAGAGCCAGAAGTCAAATCAGAGCTCTTGGACTTGTTCCACTTTGCCTTGGATGACCTTGGATGGAGCTGGGGAGATGAGACAGTAGGAGGTACATCCCCTAGAATTGCCTAGAGAGGAGGGGATTTACCAGACATTCTCTTTCTTTGGCTTCCTGGTCAAAAATCAAGAGGCTGTAAATGCATAGGTTTCTTTCTGGACAGTCAATTCTATTCCATTGTTTAATGTACCTCCTATAGTGTTTTGAGCATGCTAGTTCTGCTGGAAGGAAACTGCTCCAGAGACATGATCAGAGAATCTTGTGGGTGCTGAAGCCCCAGTCCACTCTCCACTACATGTGGAATCCCTCCACAGCTTCCTATATTAAAGTTCCCCCCAGTCTTAGGGCCAAATGCCTTCTGTGATGATGCTGTATAAGCCACTGTTGGACATCACGAATGTTCCTAAGACGTTCCTCCTCCTCTGGAAACCACATCTGCCTTGATATAACGGCTGCCTCTCTTTGTCCTTTGGACTTATGATGAGTAAGTGACTGTCTTTCTTTTGAGGGTAGTGAGACATCATATGAGTCTCATTATGCCTCTAAAGAACACCAGCTTGGTCTTGAGTTCAAATCCCACTTTGTCACTGACCCATTACGAAATCTTAGACAAGAAATCTAGGATTCTTAAGTGCTAGTTTCCTCATGTAGAAAAAAGTGGGAGCAATGCTCCATACTTCACAAAGCTTGTTGGACAGATTCAGTGAGATAAGGACTTTATTATTATTATTCATTTGTACCGTGTAGCATCTTAGTTCCCCGAGCAAAGATTGAACCCATGCTATCTCCATTGGGATCATGAAGTCTTAACCACTGATCCACTAGGGGAGTCCTGAGATAATGACTTTTAAGGTTTCCTTGATCATAATGAATCTCCTTTTCCTTCAGCCCATGAAGCCACACTTTCCTCAGTGCCAGCTGTTCACATTATTTACAGACACTCTGGACTTTGTTTTCCATCTTCTAGATGTGCTTCAGCTTGTTGACGCTGTTTTGAATCTGTGGTGCTCAGGTCTGAGCAGAGGACTACAGCTGTGCACTGAGCGTTCTGGAGAGACCAGATGCTCGCCTCCTTGATAAGGAACAACATAGCTCTATGAATAGCTTCCCATAGACATATCCTGCTGTTGCTATGCTGACTCACGGCACAATTTGATCATTAAGGAAGTTCATGGTCTCTCCCAGTTCTCCCTCATCCAGTATTTGAGCAGGTAATTTTTGAGCCTGTGGGAATTAGCACATATTTAGTCACAAGAAGTAAAGCTCATTTTCCTTACCAAGGCCCTGTGCAATCTGGCCCCTGCTTACATCTCATTTCCTGCCACTCTCCTCCTCACTTCTTCCACTCCAGTCCCTCTGGTCTAATTTTTGCAACTCACCAAGGCCATTCCTAGCTCAGGAACCTGGTACAAGGCATTGCTGAGGACAGGAAAGCTCGTCCCGCTCCATAATTTCTCATGATTGCCTCCTTCTTATGACGCAGGTCCTTTCCAATTTCCAAACCACAAACCTCTAAAGAGCCCCTTTCCACCTACGACACTCCATTTCATCCTACTTTATAGCTCTTGTCACAGTTGGTAATGATCTTGTTGTTTACTGGTTTACAGTTGATCTCTGAAACTAGAATATAAGCTCGACAGAGCACCTGTAGCTATCTTGTCTTCCTTGTTGATCTCTGAATTCAATCATTAAGGAAGTTCGTGCATCTCACACAGCGCCTGGTGCGTGTAGGGACCACCCCCCCTCACCTCAATGAATATCTTTTGAGTGAAAGAATGCATGGATGAGTTTATTCCTGTTGTGTGTGGTCTAATTGAATTTAATCCCTTTGATGGAAGCTCTTAATTAGATTTTTAAAATTATACTTGCTCATTTAACTCTCTTGGCACTATGTCATTTGCACATTTTCTCAATGTGCTAAATCTCCCTCCAACTGATAAAACTATTGGTGAGGGTGGGTTCCAGGTTGAGCACAGAACAAGCCACTAAAGACCCCTCCCCCTGGCATTTTGGACTATGCTCCAGGGCACAAGAAGGACTGCTGTATGGTGAAGACGATGACCCCGTGCAAATTCAGCCCCATTCAAGGAAGTAGAAATCACCGTATCTGTCTTACATTACATTTCATTTGAGGGGCTTCTGTGGGTTCAAAAACTGACAGTGTACATTGACAGCAGCAACAACAATAATAATATTAATCAAAATTGTTTTCAAACCTATTGTTGCAGAAACCAGTACTCGAGAAACCAAGCACCACACTCAGAGAGTTGGAGAATTCAGGTTTATTACACCAGCGGACCCAGAGGAGTTAACACTCCAAGCTCTGAGCCCTGAACAAAGGAGTTACAGAGTTTTTATAGACAGGCTATAGTGGGCAACACTAGCTGCTAATCAGTTGGTTAAACTAAGGGGGTTTTCATGCAGCAAAATAGCAGTCAAGATGGGGAGGGGAATGCCTGACCTTTACATGGACAGGCATGAGTAAGCTGGTTTGCAAGGGCTGGGCAGTTGCAAAGAGCAGGACAAGGGTGAGTGAGATAAGCTCCAGTTCCTAGTATTGTAAGTCCCCACTTTCTGAGACTAAGTGACTTTTGTGATCCAAACTTTGCAAGGAGCAAGCAGAGTTACAGAGGCAGAAGGAGCAGGAGGTTACGTAAAATTTTAACTTTTCCTCTTCACTCTAAAGTAGGAAAACAGGTTCCTACTGTAGATTAAACAGTAAAATATTGGTAAATTCACTTGCCTCAACCTACCACACATGCCTGCCTCCAGGGATTGTTGTAAAGAGTAAATGAAAATACCTACTGGAAGTCCTAGCACTGTCTCTGGCCCCTGTAGCACACTCAGCAATGTTTATGAGTGTTATTATTTTCATCTTTGTTGGTATTATTATCACTGAATGTAGGCTATGGGTCAAATATTCCACTGTGTGTTTGATAGAGGTCCTTTTGCTTAATTATTTGTGAAGACAGAACATCTCTTTCTCGCTCCTGCTGTTCTGTTCCACCTGTGGGAACATAAACGAGGGTAACACTCCTGGCCCCTCGCCTTCCACCTCCATTTTTTGCCTCTACAGAAGTTACATTTTTTCCCTTGGTGAATTTGGAAGGAGGACCTATTCAGGAGTAACTCAATACTTTCTTTCTCCTCCTCTTCTTACTGAAAGGAGGTACCCAGTCTGGTGCATCAGTGTCCTCTGCTACTCCAAGCTGCAGTCTTCCCCACGTTGAGCAGTCTGATGCTTCTGAATTAAACCAAGGAAGAAACTGCCGCCACAGTCACACACACATTGGCAGGGACACTGGCAGGAGGTGGCATTCAGAACTGTGTAAACAGGGCAAAAGACAGAATCCCCAATGAATGAGAGAAAGAGAGAGAGAGATGGCCCCAGGAAGAGGAGTAGAGGGACTTGTTTCTCCTTCCTTCCAGGAAGTGTTGCTGCCAAAGTATTTGCTTCTGGGGGGGTTTACAAATTAGGACCAAAGGGAAAAATAGTATTCAAAGTGCATTTTTTATAAAAGTACAGCAGCTTTATTGAGATGTGATGCACAGACCATACAATTCACCCATTTAAAGTACAAAATTCAGTGGTTTTTAGTATATTTGCAAAGTTGTGCAACTATCACCATAAATCAATTTCAAAGAAACCCTAACCCTTAGCATTCACTTCCCATTTCTCCTCAAGACCCCAGCTTTAGGCAACCATTAACATACTTTTGCTTGGTCTCTACAGATTTGCTTAATCTGGACATTCCACTTCAATGAACGGATATCATCTATTGTGAATTCCTTCTTTCTCAGAGTGGATGGTTTTAAAGTATATTCCACTCTGGCTGAGATCCCACCTGATTTGTGGTTTGCTCTTCATTTACTTTTTATTCATTTGCTCAGCAAAAATTTATCGAGAGCATATTATGTGCCAGCATTTTACATTCAGGAAATGATGAGAAGAAAGAAAAAAAGGAAAAGGAAAAAGAAAAGAAAGGAAATACCCAGTGCTCCTTGGAACTTACACTCTCTTCATTCCACGTTACATTCTCTTTTGTATCTCTCACTCCTTTTCGCCCTCTCACTCACCTCTGTGTCCAAACTGTTTGGTTCCATCTTATTGCTTCCCCATCCTCAATGTGTGAAGCCTCCCTACCTTGCACCTACAAGCTTCACTTCACACAGAATTTGCTCCTGAGTGCATGTACAGTACCGCCAGATGCTGCAGTGTCTGCTAATGGCATGATTATCGATGTGTCTTAGTCACACACAAACTCCCCGACTTCACTGACAAAGAGAGAGTGAACAATTCTTTAGTGCAATTTTATCTGTTCTATTTCCTGATTTTGTATTTTAGAAAGAGATATCATTTTTTAAATGTGGATTTTTATTTTTATTACATTTGTTTACATGCAGATATGTTTGCTCATCCTTAGCATGTGATCCATCCAATCAAGATGTCTTTCCCAGGATTTCAGTGAAAAGCAAAGGAAAGCCTGGAGACCCAAGCCTGGGAGAGTGGGTCCAGTGGTCCGGATTCAGCCCAGGCCTCATGTTGCCACCCACGTTGAATAATTATGTGTGGGGGTGGGGGTGGGGCAGGGAGCAGGTTCTCTGGAATTTCAGATGCAGAGTAGCATTTATAAGTGAGTTCTTTTCCCTTAGATTCTGGTTAGAGAAGTTTCATTTATTTGGAACTATGGAATGGAAACAGGGAGTTTTATGGCTCAGGGAAGAAATTTTATCATTCCTTCTGTATTTTGCTTTTGACTTGTGGAACTCACCTTCCTCAAGATAGCAAGAACTACGTCTTGTGTTTAAACTTGTCACATCTCTACCAGTGTATCTCATTGAATACTTAACATCTTCCATCGAAGTAGGTATTAGTATTAATATTATCTTTATTTTGGAGATGTAGGGTCTGCGGTCCAGAGACTGACTTGCCCCAGGTTACCCAGTTTGAAAGTGGCAGAAAAGACTTTTCACAAATAATAGGCTTTTTGATGCCAAACCATGAGCTCTTTCTAGAGCTTGCTCCTCAGTTTTCCACCTATCTGCCCAATTCTTTTGGCACGTCCTCATGTGTTCAGCCCCGACAGAAATTCCTGATTAGGAAGTTTCTCTCTGCTGCAGCTTCTACCATGCCTGTTAGGAGCAAATGCTTGGCTTTCTCAGATGCTGTGCAAATTCCCACCCACTCTTTCTGCTGATGGAGTCAGAGGAGCCATTTTGCTAGCTTAACTAGATGCTATCATCATAATACACAATTGCTAATTCGCCTCTGGAGTCTCCTAACAGCCTGTTTAGTGGAACCCAGAAGCTGCCTTCCTTTTATCTTTTTAATTTTTATAAAACAAAATGCATAAGCCAAAGAAGAGAACCAAACTTAGATCTGCTTCAGAAATGCCTCTCTTCTTTGGCTTGTTCTTGTCCCTGGCAATCCTGGGCCAAGACAGAGTCTCAGTGTCTTCCTAGAGATAGCCAATGAAAAGAAACACTTGATGAAAAATCCAAGAGGCAGTGGTGGAACTAGGTGCCATGAAGTTAAGACTATGGCATGTTTGTCCTCCAGAGTCTACCATCAAGCTCCCCAGACAGATGAACACTCCTGAACTTGACTGTGGTCCTCACATCCCACCAGGCTACACTCCCTTGTTATACCAGGACACTGTTCATTCTTTTAGTCCTTCTGTTTCCATTATCCTCCCCTTATCAACCCTTCTCTTTCTTCTATTTCTTCTTATTTCTCACTTCTCTCCTCCTATGGCAAGTTATTTGCAAAAGTGGCCACAATTCCTCACTCTTCCTTGTACTTTCCAGGTTTCCCATTGAGAGGTAGGATCCATTTCTCCCTCTCCTCGAATCTGGGGCTGTCCTGTGAGTTTCTTTGATGAATACTGCTGCTGATGCTACTGCTTAGTTGCTAAGTTGTGTCTGACTCTTTGCAACCCCATGGACTGTAACCCACCAGGATCCTCTGTCTATGGGCTTTCCCAGGTAAGAATATTGGAGGAGAGTTGCTATTTCCTTTTCTAGGGGATCTTCCCAACCCAGGGATCAAGCTCATATCTCCTACTTGGCAGGAGGATTCTTTGATGAATAAAATATGGCCAGAAAAAAAAATTGACCTTGTGCCAATTCTGAACCTCAGACCGAAAGCATGTCTGGTATTTCTATTCATTCTCTTGGAATCATGCTGAGCCACTATGTTAACAACCCAGGCTATCCAGCTGTACAATGAGGGATACACAGGCCCATCACCTCTGCCACCATAACAAAGCCAGTCAACACCCTAAATCAGAGCCACTCATTGACCGGCAGCTGACTATAAATTCAGGAATGTACCCAATCAATTGAGCCAATACCAATTGTCAAGCTACAGAATTGTGAGCTAACCATAGAGTATTATTTAAGCTACTAATTTTTTTTAATACAACCAAACTGATACAACTCCCTTTCACACTTTTCCAAATGCTCCTCTAGAACTATTTTTCACGGACACAAATTGGAATGGCTTTCTAGCTCCAGGGATGTCCCAGCCACCAGTGATGCGTCAGCCAGGAGAACTTTTCCTCTTATTTCTTCTTTAGCCACAGGGTCCAAAGGGAGAGCTGCCATTCTCACGTTGATTCCACCTTCTTTCCCCCTACAGATGAGCATATGGTCCAATTTGGACAAAACTTCAGTGCTTCACTCCCAACAACAGTGATTAGTCCAGTGGGAGGAGGGTACATGGCCACCCCAGGGCCATCAGAGTCGTTCCTGGAACTTCTCAACTGGAAAACGGAGCCAGGGTAAGAGAAACGTTTAATCCAAACTAGAAAGGGGACAATAAATATATGGACCTGAAGCTACCATTGCTCAGATCCCTGTCAAATGGAGAAGCTGATCTAGGAGCAGGAAGCTGGAAAATAGAACTTGAATTATGAATAGGTAACTCAGCAGGTGAGCTTAAGACTCCCTGGTGTCAACCTTCCCTGACCTTGTTGTGGACTCAGTGTGTGAATCAATCATATCCCCTATTTTCTCAAGCTAGTTTGACTTGGCCTCTGTGAGTTGCAACCAAAGAGTTCCAAGTGAAGCCTTACTCTATGGTAAACAATCTTCCTGGAACTATAAAACCTGAGGCGGGGGGGGGGGGTGGGGGGGGCAGAAATGTCTTGCCTGTTGAGTTGCTTCTGTGCTCAGCCCAGTGTACCTTAGTTTGAATGAAGCTCTTATCATCATATACATTTCTTTCCATGACCCTTTTCTTTGTATTTATTCAAAACATATTGGCTGTGCTGGGCAAGAACCATGCTGTACACTGGAGATGAGCAGACAAGCCACAGTGGCTCTGGCCTTGGCAAGGTCATGGCTGAGTAGGGCAAGAAGCTGGTCAGTTCTCTCTGACCCAGCTGTTGCAAGAAAGAAAGCGGGGCATGGGAGGATGGTCATGTCCTAGGTCACCTTAGAATCCCCAGAACCACAGCCAAGTGTGGGTTCTTGGCTTCCTGCAGGGAAGAATTCAAGAGCTAGTCATAGTAAAGTCAAAGAAAGCTTATTCAGAAATGGCAATCTACTTCAGTATTCTTGCCTAGGAAATTGAATGGACAGAGGAGTCTGAAAGGCTATAGTCTTTGGGGTCACAAAAGAATTGGACACAATTTAGTTGAGTAAACAACAACACACACCATAGACAGCAAGTGCGCCAATTCAAAAGGCAAGAGAGGTGACAGAGAGAGCAAGGATATGGAGTTGTCAGTTTTTATTGGGCTGGGTGATTTTATAGGCTAACAAGTGCGAGGATCATTCCTACTATTTGAGGGAAGGGGTTTTGGGTCAACTTTTTGGCCTTTCATGGTTGGCCTCAGAACTATGATGTCACCTGTGGATGTGTCGCTTAGCGTGCTGATGTATTACAATGAGAATATACTAAGGTTCAACAACGAGTGGAGGTTGATTTGTCCACTATCTTGGACCCAGTTGTTCCAACCAGTCTATGCTGTGTCTTTGGGCAATGTCATTCCTTCATAGGTTGTGCCCTACCCTCTTCCTATAGCATAGTAAATGCTGAGAGAGATGGATACACAAAGTGCTGTGATAACACAGGAAAGGTCAGGTGGTCCAGTCATAAGAGTGGGAGAGAGGAAACACTTAGGGAAGGTTCTGATAGAATTGTGTGTGCTGGGGATGACAGTTAATAGTAACTAACAGGGTAAAGGCAGAGGGAACAAGGTGAGACTCTCTCTGAAAAGGGGATATTATATAGAGGTACATGAAGGGAGTTTAGAGAACTGAAGTGGGCAGAGATGACAGATCAGAGGGTAAGAGGATTAAAAAAGAAAGGAAATATTTTCAGGGGGCAGGCCATAAATAGACTTTTGAATTATGCTAACAAGATTGGAATTGGAATGAAAACTGACCTTTTCCAGTCCTGTGGCCACTGCTGAGTTTTCCAAATTTGCTGGCATCTTGAGTGCAGCACTTTCACAGCGTCATCTTTCAGGATTTGAAACAGCTCAACTGGAATTCCATCACCTCCACTAGCTTTGTTCGTAGTGATGCCTTCTAAGGCCCACTTGACTTCACGTTCCAGGATGTCTGGCTCTAGATGAGTGATCACACCATCATGATTATCTGGGTCGTGAAGATCTTTTTTGTACAGTTCTGTGTATTCTTGCCACCTCTTCTTAATATCTTCTGCTTCAGTTAGGTCCAGACCATTTCTGTCCTTTATCGAGCCCATCTTTGCATGAAACATTCCCTTGGTATCTCTAATTTTCTTGAAGAGATCTCTAGTTTTTCCCATTCTGCTCTTTTCCTCTATTTCTTTGCACTGATCGCTGAAGAAGGCTTTCTTATCTCTTCTTGCTATTCTTTGGAACTCTGCATTCTGATGCTTATATCTTTCCTTTTCTCCTTTGTTTTTCACCTCTCTTCTTTTCACAGCTATTTGTAAGACCTCCCGAGACAGCCATTTTGCTTTTTTGCATTTCTTTTCCATGGGGATGGTCTTGATCCCTGAATCCCATACAATGTCATGAACCTCATTCCATAGTTCATCAGGCACTCTATCTATCAGATCTAAGCCCTTAAATCTATTTCTCACTTCCACTGTATAATCATAAGGGATTTGATTTAGGTCATACCTGAATGGTCTAGCGGTTTTCCCTACTTTCTTCAATTTGAGTCTGAATTTGGTAATGAGTTCATGATCTGAGCCACAGTCAGCTCCTGGTCTTGTTTTTGTTGACTGTATAGAGCTTCTCCATCTTTGGCTGCAAAGAATATAATCAATCTGATTTCGGTGTTGACCATCTGGTGATGTCCATGTGTCGAGTCTTCTCTTGTGTTGAAGGAAGAGGGTGTTTGTTATGACCAGTGCATTTTCTTGGCAAAACTCTATTAGTCTTTGCCTTGCTTCATTCCGCATTCCAAGGCCAAATTTGCCTGTTACTCCAGGTATTTCTTGACTTCCTACTTTTGCATTCCAGTCCCCTATAATGAAAAGGACATCTTTTTGGGGTGTTAGTTCTAAAAGGCCTTGTAGGTCTTCATGGAACCGTTCAACTTCAGCTTCTTCAGCGTTACTGGTTGGGGCATAGACATGGATAACTGTGATATTGAATGGTTTGCCTTGGAAACGAACAGAGATCATTCTGTCATTTTTGAGATTGCATCCAAGTACTGCATTTCGGACTCTTTTTCCAGTTCCAAAGAAAGGCAATGCCAAAGAATGCTCAAACTACTGCACATTTGCACTCATCTCACATGCTAGTAAAGTAATGCTCAAAATTCTCCAAGCCAGGCTTCAGCAATATGTGAACCATGAACTTCTAGATGCTCAAGCTGGTTTTAGAAAAGGCAGAGGAACCAGAGATCAAATTGCCAACATCCGCTGGATCATGGAAAAAGCAAGAGAGTGCCAGAAAAACATCTATTTCTGCTTTATTGACTATGCCAAAGCCTTTGACTGTGTGGATCACAGTAAACTGTGGAAAATTCTGAAAGAGATGGGAATACCAGACCACCTGACCTGCCTCCTCAGAACTCTGTATACAGGTCAGGAAGCAACAGTTAGAACTAGACATGGAATAGACTTGTTCCAAATAGGAAAAGGAGTACGTCAAGGCTGTATATTGTCACCCTGCTTATTTAACTTCTATGCAGAGTACATCATGAGAAACGCTGGACTGGAAGAAACACAAGCTGGAATCAAGATTGCCAGGAGAAATATCAATAACCTCAGATATGCAGATGACACCACCCTCAAGGCAGAAAGTGAAGAGAAACTAAAAAGCCTCTTGATGAAAGTGAAAGAGGAGAGTGAAAAAGTTGGCTTAAAGATCAGCATTCAGAAAATGAAGATCATGGCATCTGGTCCCATCACTTTATAGGAAATAGATGGGAAAACAGTGGAAACAGTGTCAGACTTTATTTTTTTGGGCTCTAAAATCACTGCAGATGGTTACTGCAGCCATGAAATTAAAAGACGCTTACTCCTTGGAAGAAAAGTTATCACCAACCTAGACAGTATATTCAAAAGCAGAGACATTACTTTGCTGACTAAGGTCCGTCTAGTCAAGGCTATGATTTTTCCAGTGGTCATGTATGGATGTGAGAGTTGGACTGTGAAGAAGGCAGAGTGCTGAAGAATTGATGCTTTTGAACTGTGGTGTTGGAGAAGACTCTTGAGAGTCCCTTGGACTGCAAGGAGATCTAACAAGTCCATTCTAAAGATCAGCCCTGGGATTTCTTTGGAAAGACTGATGCTAAAGCTGAAACTTCAGTACTTTGGCCACCTCATGAGAAGAGTTGACTCACTGGAAAAGACTCTGATGCTGGGAGGGATTCAGGGCAGGAGGAGAAGAGGACAACAGAGGATGAGATGGCTGGATGGCGTCACTGACTCAATGGACGTGAGTCTGAGTGAACTCCGGGAGATGGTGATGGACAGGGAGGCCTGGTGTGCTGCAATTCATGGGGTCGCAAAGAGTCAGACATGACTGAGCGACTGAACTGAATTGAACAAGATTGGCCCTTTCTTTTTTTTCTTTTTCTGAAAGCAGTGTGAGGTCATGGAAAGTTTTTAATCAAGAAATCTTTTGATCTGATTCTAGCTTTTGGAAGATAGTTTTAGCATCTGTGCAAAGAGCAGATTACTGCAGCGAGAGCCTGGGGCAAGGAGATGGGTTAGGAATCCAGGAGGAAGATCTGAGCAATTCAAGGCAGTTACCTTAACTTCCCAGGTGATGCTAGAGGTAAAGAACCCAATGCAGGAGATGTGGAAGATGCAGCACTGATCCCTGGGTTGGGAAGATCCCCTGGAGAAGGAAATAGCAACCCACTCCAGTGTGCTTGCCTGGAGAATCCCACGGACAGAGGAGGCTAGTGGGCTACAGTCCATGAAGTCGCAAAGAGTCAGACAGGACTGAAAGCAACTTAGCACACCTTAGGCTCTGGGGTTCCCAGGTGGCACTAGTGGTAAAGAACCTTCCAATGCAGGAGACATAAGAGACACGGGTTCAGTCTCTGGGTCTGGAAGATCCCCTGGAGGAGGGCATGCTTACCTGGAGAATCCCATGGACAAAGGATCCTGGCAGGCTACAGTCTGCAGGATCACAAAGTGTTGGACATGACTGAAGTGACTTAGCACAGCAATGCATGTTAGGCATTGGGGATGGAAAAGCAGGGCAGTTTAGAGAGATACTAAGGAAGCAGAAGCAACAGGAATTGGAGATTAATGGGATGTGGTATGGGATATCGGAGGTATGAGTGAGATATCGGAGGTGAGGGCTTCCCTGGTTGCTCAGATGGTAAAAAATCTGCCTGCAATGCAGGACACCCGGGTTCAATCCCTGAGTTGGGAAGATCCTCTAGAGAAGGAAATGGCAACTCACTCCAGTATTCTTTCCTGGAGAATCCCATGGACAGAGGATCCTGGTGGGCTGCAGTCCTGGGGGTTGCAAAGAGGTGGACACAACTGAGTGACTAATACTTGAGAGCTGAGGGGAGGAAACTCTCCCCCAAGTTGCCCCCAGCAAATAAACTGGAAGATAAATCAGCTCTGAACTCGAAGCATTAGAGTACAGTGCTGAGACCTCTGGTTTCAAATTCAACTAACTCCTTGATAAAAGAAGTCTTTGAAAAAGAATAGCTAGAGAGTATCAGTCCCTAATTCCTGGCTGATTTAGAAACCATGAAGTTCAACGTTTGTCTCCCCAGTCCCCTCAGACAGCCAAAGTCTTTGCCCGTTGCAGATTTACCTCACCCTGCTATGGTAAACAAATCAATCCATTTCTTCTCTCACATTGTAGCTGATTTGATTTCTCTCCAATGCCTGAAAACAGCTGCTTTTGTAGATATTATCATTGTTGTCATTGTTGACTCAACTTTTATAGTTGTTCTTGGCAAGAGGGTGGGTCTGATACAAGCTACTCCAACTTGGATAAAACCTGGAGTTCTGGTGTCATTTGCAGTCAATCCAACATTTTAAATGTCCACTTGAGTGCCATAAACATTTCTGTAGGGGACATATGTAAAAATATTAAATGAGGACCTAGTGTTGCTGGGCAGTTTACTACATGCTTTATATAAAATGTAAGTGGTATTCTTTAGCAATTGAGTACAGTGTTTCTCAAGGGAGGCTGCCTGGGTTTAAATTCAGAATCTATTACTTCAACTTGAGCAATGTGCTTTAATAGCCCTTTGCCTCAGGGTCCTCATTTATAAAGTGAAGGTGAAAGATACCTGTCTTCTGGGACTATCGTGGGAGATACATGGCATAATGCCGTAACTTTTACTATCATGGTGCTGTGCTTCACTTCTATGAAATACCTAATAGATGAAAAGTCTTGTTAACATTTTTGCATTTACATGGCACCTGAGAAATAGTCCCTGGCCCTGTTTTACAAATTGTGAAATCAAGAGGAGAAAATGTGAATATATGTGAGCATATGTGTGAGCGTGTGTGAATATGTATTTATGTGTTTGTGAATATGTATGTGTGAACGTGGCAGAGAGTAAGTGATATGACCAGAAAAAGAACCACTTTAGTGCTAGGCTAAACAAATCAGAGAATGGATGCAAGAGAATGATACTAATTAGGTTGTCATTGTAATGGACAAGGAGAAAGGGAGTGAGGACATGAAATAAGTTAATAGTATCAGAGGCAGGAAAGAGCAAATGAATATAAAGACGCTGAGGAGGGAGAAGCAAGTGGATTGAATGAAAACTTGGCGGTGGAATTTAAGATATAAGATTCAAAGGTGACACTAAGATTTCACCTGTAGACAATGGCGACGAGGAAAGCACTGCCAATTACCAGGTTTCTCTTTGTGGAGGAAGAACTAATAAATGGATGAGTGAATGGGAAATATGACAAATCAGTTCTGATGAAAAACAGTTTCTCATCAACGCTCCAGCATACGGGCAACAGGTGAAGGAAACAGGCCCGGGCAATGTGGCATAGCAGGAAGTTTCCTAACATCAGTAGACATAGGAGAATATTAGTCCTTTGGGACATACCAACTGACCAGGGTAAAGGAAGGTGTCAGAAAGAAATTCATTCAACTTTACAGTTTTCTCTAGTTCAACCCTAGGCACTGTCTAGCACCTTTGAAAATGCCAGAGTAGTGCCAAAGGCAAGTCACATTTTGAGAAAGAGATAGGATGGAGAAAGCTTCTGCCTAAATCCATCCATTCATCCAGTCAGCCATTCATGCATCCTCTCATTTATCCCTCACTCTTTTCCTATTATGTGCCAAATATTAAAATATAAGCAGATTAAAATGAAATCTCTGACCACCAGAAATTCTCATCCTAACAGGGAGATAATTATTATAGCGTAATATTAAAATATAATTTGTAATCCTGCAATATAGATTAAGCACCACAACTGTACATATAGATGCTCTCTGGAAGAGGTGAAAGGAGTCTGGTTGGGATGTAGACTTTGCCTTTCACACTGGGTGGCCTTTACTAGGTGACCACTCCAGTATTCTTGGGCTCTGCTTGTGGCTCAGTTGGTAAAGAATCCACCTGCAATGTGGGAGACCTGGGTTCGATCCCTGAGTTGGGAAGATCCCCTGGAGAAGGGAAAGGCTACCCACTCCAGTATTCTGGCCTGGACTGTATAGTCGATGGGGTTGCAAAGAGCTGGACACAATTGAGCCACTTTCACTTTCACCTGAGCAAATCACTCCCTCCATAGGCTGAAAGGTCATAGGAAAATCTCACTGAGCCTTAGATTCACATCTGTAAATGGAGGGTTTGGAATAGCTGTCCTCAGAGATCTATTCCTGTCATTTGACTGCAAGAATTCTTCTATGTGAGACCCTTCAGACCCACAGCATCTCTTTCTGCCAGAGCATTCAGTGAGCTGTTGGTCCTAGGATCACAAGGGGAACACTTTCCGGGGAACAGGACTGCAAACATATCTCAGACAGTGGCTGATGTGTGAGCACAAATATACCCTGTAGTAGACCCCAAATAGAGCTCTTTGGCAGCTCAGATGACTTGAGCCTTGTGATTTACTGGACTGTAAGGGCTTCTGCAGACTCATAAAACTCCTGGTTCCCTTTTTAAGTGACACAGAATGGGGAAAGAATTGGAGAAGAAGGAAATTTCACCAGAGAAGAAGAGGTGGTAACTATTGCCCCTTCTTCCTCCCCTAGACCTCAATTCTCGTGCTTTATCTGTTTTTCTTAACATCGTGCATTGGCCTCAAATGTTTTATGGAAACAGTCGAAGTGTAAAGCCTGGTGAGGTTGCCCAGGGACAGTCTTTGCAGCTAAATTCTTATGGTAAATTGAGCAGCTCCCTCAGGGTCTACTCCAAGCAAACTGCCCTCATCATGGTATAAACATACTCTCTGGGTATATTTGCTTTTCAGTGCCTGATGGGTAAATCTGAACTTGAGCCAGGATGACATTGCTCAGGGTAAGCAGGACCAGGGACAAAGAGCTCTGGCAGATGCTTTCTTGATGAAGACCACTGTCCCTCCATGGATTGTGTTACCTGAAAGCAATGTGTGACTCTCAATAAGTCTTTAATAATCGTCTGTGAGTGAATGAATGACTGAAAGAAGTAAGAAATTTGATTTGGCCCTGGGACCATTCCCCCGGCCCTAATATCAATTAGTAGGAGGCCTTGGGCCCTGGGATATCTGGGCAGGATTGCTAATTGGTTAGAAAAGTGGTTCCTGAACTTGGCTAAATATCAGACTCACCTGGATAATTTAAATAGATACGAATAACAATTCCTGGGTCCTACTCCAGACCCACTGAATCTGACATCCTTTAGGTGAATCTCACCCACCGACAGTTTGGCAGGCATCGGGTTAGAACAGGTGGAGGAGGCCAGAGGGCTGCAACTGAGCCTATTGTGTGTCACAGTGAGTTTTCACAAAGAAATCTTGAGGCTCTGGTCACACAAGGCCTCAGCAATGTGAACCTCTGTTCCCATGGGAACTGGGTCAGAAAGGTCTCTTTGAACTGAGAGGAGTAGGCCAAAGAAGCTTGGGAGGAGAGAGACTCAGGCTTTGTTCAACCAGGAAGCCAGGAAAACAATGAAGCCGCAGTTTAAGCCTCTAGTGAAGGAGGGAAGGGGTGAATTGACTCCAACTAGACGAAATTATTGCTCTCCTGAGGGAGGAGAATGACCCCAAATTTTGGAGAAAAGACTGAAATGAATGCACTTTGGAAAAGTCAGATGGGACACCGTGGCCAAATACGCATACAGAAAGAGACTTGCCTTGTCACTGAGCAAGTTTAAGCCAAACGACTTTTTAAAAAAATTTTATTGAAGTATAGTTGATTTACAATGTTGCATTAATTTCTGCTGTACCAAATGACTTTTTAATGTAACTCACATTTTAGGATAAATAATACAAAGAAATAAGATGCTAATTTAAATGAAATAGAGAGGGAGAAGCTAGAATTGGCTTAGTCACTAGTGAAGTCACTCAGTCGTGTCTGACTCTTTGCGACCCCATGGACTGTAGCCTACCAAGCTCCTCTGTCCATGGGATTTTCCAGGCAATAGTACTGGAGTGGGTTGCCATTTCCTTCTCCAGGGGATCTTCCAAACCCAGGGCTCGAACCCGGGTCTCTTGCATTGTAGACAGATGCTTTACCATCTGAGCCACCAGGGAAGTCCAGAATTGGCTTAGCTATGTATTTTATATAATATGGCCTTAGGTTGACTGAGTTTTGTGGTTGACAATACTGAGTTGACGAAAATGAATGAGTATTTTGGCCAACAATAGATTCAGGGGGTTATGGATATGCTTTTGCCTCATACTTGGGCAGCAGGTAGGTAGTTGATTCTATCTCGGTGGATATATCAGAACAGGTTTTGGAGCCTGAAAGAATCTTGGCTCCAACATTGTGTACTTGTAGGCACATTTCTTAACCTTTCTGAGTTTTATTTTCCCTGTTGGTAAATAACAAGCATCCCAGATTTGGCCTGACAAATGTCTAGAGGCAGCTATAAAGGACCGTAGGGGAGATACCCGAGGATGCATTTTTCATAAATTTACTTGCTCAATGGGGTTTGGTAGAAGGAACGCAATGAATGCTTGAGCAGAGTGGAGAAGGATGGGGAGAAGTAAACTATTTCTCTCACAAATTGTCCTTTCGGCCTCGATTTCTAACTTGTATCCAGATCCTAGAAAAAGAGACAATGAAGGCAGAAACTGAAGAAAAGCTTTCTACTGTTTTCATTTAAAAATAACCTTGATATATTGGGGCTCAGGCAGCCCTGTTTGGGGGCTGGGAGGACCAAGTGAAATGTCCAAGCTAGGGAGTGGGAAACTTTTCTCTATGGGGCCCTTTGTAAGCTCCTGGGAAAGGAATGCCATCTTGGAACTCCAAGGGTTGTGGTGCATCATGGAAAATAGAGGCTATAATAGCGCCCAGAAGAAGGACTCAGGGAAGTGAGCCTCAGAAGCAGGGACAAGTGCCTTCCCATAGCAGCACAGGTGTTCACCACCCAGGCCAGGAGACATCGGAAACATCTGAAGTTGAACAGGAGCCTGGTGAGTGCCTTTCGGTGCAGAGAAAACTGTTCATGAGATGTGTGAGATAACATAGAGGAAAGCTGAGTCTTTTCAGGTTGGAAGAGGGGGAAGGTAACAGCCTACATAACCAAGATAATTACTATTGTTATAGTCCAATTTGCCTAAAAGTCTGGTGCACTATGAGAATCCTGGGAGCATATGAGCTGTAGGCTTTAACTCAAAGCACAGTTTCGCCACCTTGGCACTATTGGCATCTTAGGCCAGATAATTCTTTACTTTAAGGGCTATCATACACAATGTAGGATATTTGAAGCACCCCTGGCCTCTGCCCACTAGATGCCAGTAGCACCCACTCCCTGCCCCTAGTTGTGACCACCAAAAATATGTCCAGACACTGCCAGGTGTCCTCTGGGGGAAAACTGCCCCATTGAGAACCACTGATTCAAAAGGTTATCATGAGAATTTAGGATGTGGCGTTTTAAATGCCCAGTCCAGTGTCTGGAACATGGAGTGGACTCAGTAAGTATGGGGTTCCTTCTTCCTGTCTCTGGTCTCTGGTCTCTGATTCCGTCTTCTGCCCTGGTTCATTGGGTGAGAAGATTCTTGTCTTCCCCACTGGGGCTCATGGATCAGAAATAGCCAGGGACAATGTAGTTCTAACAACCCTTTGATGTTATGACCTTGAGCAATCTCTTGGGTAACCTGACCTTCCTCAATAGCAAAATGAGAGACTTGGACTTGGTGACTTCAATGCCCTTTCCGGGGTGACACTTCCTGGTCCTTAGAGGATGCAGGCCAGGATTGGAAGAAGGCAGGCTGTCAAGAGTACTTTATGAGGAAAAATGCAAATTCCTGGCTTTGTAAGATAAAGCAAAATGATGTTGGAGGGGGGTTTGCTAATCATTGCCAAATATTTGAAGGCTGGATGTCAGAAAGAGAGTATACTCTTAGGTCTCAGCACAGTGGTTAGTTAAGAATGGAGTAAAGCCAGGAGATTAAATGAAAGTGGAAATAGAGATACCTGGCTAAGTAAGGGCCAAAGGAAATCTCAACAGAAGTGAGGCAGATACCAACTGCTTGGGTGTGGTTGGCAGGATTCTATGATGAGCCTAAGGTGCCCAGCCCATGGTTATACACACCTTTTCCCAGTTATTAAAATACTAGTCTAGGGATTTCCCTGGTGGCCCAGTGGTTAAGAATCCACCTTTCAATGCAGGGGTTGTGAGTTCAATCCCTGGTCAATGAACTGAGATCCCACATGCCGAGGGGCAACTAAGCCTGCACACCAGAACTAGAGAGCCTGTGCACACCAACTAGAACAGCCCCTATATCTCAAGGAAGAGCCTGAGTGCTATAATGATGTGTATATATATGTATATACACACATTTTATTAACAAATTGATGTATATACATTTTATTATTTATATATATATGTTTATATGTATACCCACTAATCTAAGCACTTCTGAGAAGATATTTTGCAAATGTAATTAAGGTCCTAAATCAGCTGACCTTCAGATAGATAATCTTAGTGAGACTGACCTAATCACACAGCCCTTTAGATCTGGGTCTAGATGTCAGAAATGAAGGTCAGAGTTACAAAGCATGAGAGAGCTTTGACGTCAGAACCTAGATGGTGTATGCCTTCCAGGAGCAGAGAGCAACTCCTGGCCGATAGTCAACAAAGAAACAGGGCTTAAGTCCTATAACTGCAAGGAACCAGATTGCAAGCATGAATGGGCTGGGAATAAATTCCCTCTGCAGAGCCTTCACATGAGAACTTGGCTGGTACATTGATTTCAGCCTCTGAGATTCTAAGCAGAGACTCATGTTCAGGTCCCTTACCTACAAGTCTTTGGGACGGTAAATAGGTGTTGTTTCAAGTCACCAAGCCATAAAACTGATATTCCATAATGATCTCTGGGCCATTGACTCCTCTAAAGCACCCCCAGCCCTCTAGCTTGGTGGGCAGACATGCAGCTGCTTCATTCTCTGTAGAGTTGGCCAAGTCACCATGCTGTTGTCTCCATCAGATCTCTGGAACAAACTTTGTTTCCAAAAATGAATGGCCAGTGGAGAAACTGAGGTGAGGGAAAGGAAGAGGCAAGTTCCCTATGGCTTTGACTTCAAGGGAAATGACAAAATGTTCTTGATGTGGATCTCAACCAAATAAATTTGTTTCTTTTTTCTTCCTATCACTGTTTACAGATATCATTTAGTTTGAGATCAGAGTAAGTTCTGTCTTTTCTTAACAGAACTACAGACTGAATGATCCTTGGGGCTGTGGCAGGGATAATAGGCACTGTATTTCTTGAAGTAAATTGGTGAACAAGACCAGATGCACTCCCTTCTGAAGCAAAATGCCAGATCAGCGGTGTGTGTTTGTGTGGGAATCAAGTGGGTGTGAACTTTGTGTAAACAGAAGGTGCAATCTACAGATACGAGAGTGCTGTGATGTGTGGTTCCTGTGGAGTCCTGTGGCATGTTGGTGAAGTTGAAGTGTGGTTGGGGGGAATTATGTGTGGGTCTATCCATCTGTAAGAGTTTGTCATGGGTGGTAAAGTAAGGTAGTTGTGATGGAGAGAATGTGCTTGTAAAACTGTAAAATAGTTGTATGTAAACAGGTCATGATCCTACATGGTAGAGAAGGAGTCATGTGTATAGTCGTCCATAGGACATGTGATGATGTGGGTGATGACTTGGGATGGCAGAGTAAAATGAACTTGTGTGTAGGGTATACACATGGGGCCATTTGCAGTAAAGGAGTCTGAGGTGTAATGCATGTGAGTGATAGGGGTGTGAGTTTGTGGATCCTGCTCAATTATTCTCTGTCTCTATGATGTCATCTTGTTTAAACGTCTTCTTTGCACTCATAACTGTCTATCTTGTTTATATAATTGCATATTTGTTTATCCACTGGAATGTAAACATGAGTAGATTCACCTGTATCTTATTTACTTATATAACACCAATTATTTTTTAGAACAGTGGATGACATATAAAAAAAATAAAAGGATCTAGGAGGTGATGTCACAGTGTGGTGTATGTGCATATGAGTATATGTAAAATGGTGGCAGAGAATTTACTGTGATAGTAGAAATGAGATTGGGTAGCTCATTATCTGTGAGTTAGTGAAGAAGTAGAGTGAGGTTGTGTAGAGGTGACAGGCTTTGTGTGTGATTGCGTATTGTGTGCACATAAATATGTAATGAAAGTTTGAATGTGTACTTGAAGGATATGTGGTTGGTGTTGATGGTAGAGGGGTGTATTTATGTTTGAGTGAATGTCATTTGCAATCTCACTGGGGTGTGTCTTGTCAGGTGTTGACTTCTCCCAGGTTCCAGGGACCTGAAGCTGTATTGTGTCTTCCTAATGAGGAGTCCTGTCTCTACAGCTGGGTCTCAGGAGCCATAATTACCTAATAAAGTACAGATGGGGTTAAGGGAAGATAGAATTCTTTCTTCTTAAGTGGTCTCTCAAATGAGCAGCAGGTCCTCCTGAATACTTGTAAGATATACCTATAAAGCATGAGGATCTAAAGTCCAGGTAGCTTCTTTTGTTTGTAGCAGACATTTATTGTGGCTATGTGTATGTGTATTCTTTCCAAGAGTCAAGTCTTTACCTCTCAGGTTCTAGAGACACTCTAAGATTTGAATGAATATACTCTCAAAGTTTAAATACCCTTGCCATTTCAGCTCCCTTTTTCTTCAACTAGGGAGCCTCATTTTTTTTTCTAGTTATTTCTAAAGAATTATTATTTTGCTTTTCATCTCTAGTTTTGCTGACAAGAGCTCTAAGTGCCAGCTAATTCTCTTGTCCTGCTCTGGGATTAAAGCAGTTTTGGGCACCTTCCTCTTATCTGAATTACCTCAAAGCCGTTCATCCCAATTTATCGTGAATTCCATCTACTTTCACTTTTTGAAAAAAAAAACAAAACAAACGTTCCTTTGGGTACTTCTGAGCTTCTAGCTTTAGGATTCCTCTGCCCACCCTAACCCCTTCTCCTGTGTCTCCTGTAACTGAAGAGTAGTTGATCAGCTACAAAGAACTACCGAGTTTCAAGTGTAGTATAATGGGAAAATAGCCTATCTGGGTAACATAAAGAAATATTTTCCCTGGAACTCTTCAGTTAGATTGTTTGACCTAAAATCTACTAAGTGCTAAAAGCTGTGAAAAACTCCTTCTCCTGCCTCACTTTTTAAACCTACTATGTGAAATCATTGTCTTAGAACCTAAAAGCGACATGGGAGCTGGCAGAAAGAAATTCTAAGGAAAAATAAGCAAAAAATATTTCTGGCTTAGGAAAAGAATTTTTGGAAGAACAAAACCCAAAAGACAAACTTGACCATCACCACCATCAAAAGTACCATGACCATCATACTCATCCTTACCAATAGCCCCATAAAGTTTATAGAGGGTGAATGATAAGTATCTCCTCTTCATCTGTCTTAAATCCATATGAAAAGGGAAAAAGATTATTGTCCTACCCACCCCATGTTTTGGTTTCATAGAAAACAAATTTTATGGGATCACTCATCTGCCCAGGATCATTTGATTCCCCAGCCCAAATTCAGATCAAATTGAAACCTTCCTGATAGCTAGTCAGAGCTCACCATGACCTGACCTCATTTGGAGTAAATCCTCTGCATATGTATCCAGCAGGCTATGTAAACTGAGGTCCGGAGATAGGAAAGAGTATAAAGCCGCATCTATGACATCAAGGAGCTCACAGTGTAGCAGAAGAAGAAAGGTGTAGCAGAGATGAAGTGGTCACTCAAATTTATGCTGGGTGAAGAGTGGTCATGAAGAAGCTGGGAAAAGAGATGATGCTAGAGCTGAGCCCTGAAGGAGGGTGCTGGGGTGTTCCAAGGGAATAGGTGGTTACAAGAAGTGATGGTGTCCTGAGCCATGCTCTCTGGCAAAGACATCACTTGCTTTCCAACCTCTAGACTTTTGCTGATGCATTTCTATTACTAGAAATGTCCACCTTCTCTTTCCTTACTTATCCAGGTCCTGCCTACCCTATAGGCACCATATCTAGTTTCAGCATTGCCAAAAAGCCTCCTCTGACCACTAGGACCCATCCTCTTTCCTCCCTAATCACCTGTAGTCTAGTCTGTTCCAGATCATCATGCCTAATATGATGATGGTCTTGTTTCTCTACTAAGGAAGAAAACTCTGAGAGCAGAAGGTCCTGGTCTCCTTGGAACCTGGAAGGCTGGGCAGAGTCTAGAGAGCCAGAAAAGCACAATGTTTATGAGCACATTCCTAAAAGCCAAACAATGAGAGTTGAGACTATGAGGGCTCCTATTATGACCAACTTAGATAGCACATTAAAAAGCAGAGACATTACTTTGCCAACAAAGGTCTGTCAAGGCTATGGTCTTTCCAGTGGTCATGTATGGATGTGAGAGTTGGACTGTGAAGAAAGCTGAGTGCTGAAGAATTGATGCTTTTGAACTGTGGTGTTTGAGAAGACTCTTGAGAGTCCCTTGGACTGCAAGGAGATCCAACAAGTCCATTCTAAAGGAGATCAGTCCTGGGTGTTCACTGGAAGGACTGATGCTGAGGCTGAAACTCCAATACTTTGGCCACCTCATGCGAACAGCTGACTCATTGGAAAAGACACTGATGCTGGGAGGGATTGGGGGCAGGAGGAGAAGGGGACAACAGAGGGTGAGATGGCTGGATGGCATCACCGACTCGATGGACATGAGTTTGAGTGAACTCCGGGAGTTGGTGATGGACCGGGAGGCCTGGCGTGCTGCAATTCACGGGGTCACAAAGAGTCGGACATGATTGAGTGAATGAACTGAACTGAACTAAACTGATGCTTACCAAAAGTGTTACTTTCAGAAAGTTTTTTTTTTTAAGATTTTTAAAAATGTGGACCATTTTTAAAGTTTTTATTGAATTTGTTACAATACTGCTTGTGTTTTATTTATGGATTTTTGGTTGCAAGACCTGTGGGATCTTAACTGCCCAACCAGGAATCAAACTTGCACCCCCTGCACTAGAAGTTGCTGTCGTAACCACCGGACTGCCAGGGAAGTCCCAGGAAGTCATTTAAATGTCCTGTGCCTCAGTTTATCAATCTGTAGAATAGGAATGACTAATGAGATGAATGAGAATTAAATAAATTCATCAGTGTAAGGCCTTTAGAACAGTGCTTAGGAAGTGGTAAACACT
Organism: Oryx dammah; assembly: GCF_014754425.2. Classification (NCBI taxonomy): domain Eukaryota; kingdom Metazoa; phylum Chordata; class Mammalia; order Artiodactyla; family Bovidae; genus Oryx; species Oryx dammah. The sequence goes on along the minus strand of NW_024070213.1, from coordinate 45,467,429 downwards.
AAATTAAATGCTGCCTACCATCATGATCACCATCATCATCATCACTATCACCATTATCTGATTCAACCAGCCTCTCTGCTATTTCCTAGATGAGGAGGCACAAGAAGGGAAGTGATCTTTCTAAGGTCATACAATTAGTGAGTATCAGAGCTGGAAGCAGAACGTAAGTGTCCTAACTCCCAGCCAGGGTTCTTTTGGCAACATCACACCACTTCCTGGTCTTCCCAAGGTCCTTGACCAACCCTTGACCAACAGCTCCAGCTCCATGTGTTTGTCAAGTGAGTGATAGACCACTAACCCAGAACCCAAAAGGCCCCAGAACTGGCTGGGTATGAAGAGAATAGCTGCTGCTGCTGCTGCGGCTAAGTCACTTCAGTCGTGTCCGACTCTGTGTGACCCCACAGACGGAAGCCCACCAGGCTCCCCTGTCCCTGGGATTCTCCAGGCAAGAACACTGGAGTGGGTTGCCATTTCCTTCTCCAATGCATTAAAGTGAAAAATGAAAGTGAAGTTGCTCAGTCATATCCAACTCTTAGTGACCCCATGGACTGCAGCCCACCAGGCTTCTCTGTCCATGGGATTTTCCAGGCAAGAGTACTGGAGTAATCCAAATCCCAGGGGTCTAAGTTCTCCACCCAAACCTAGAACACCTAGCCCACCTTCAGAGAAGACATTGCCTGTGGCCTGGATGAAAGGAAGAGATGGGTAGTTTAAAATTAATGCTCTTGGATTGGATTTAAAAGCTCCATCTTCCTCTCTCTCCATCTTCTATTACAACCTGGAGGCAAGTTGGCTTTTGCTGGCTTAAGAAGCAGCTCCATTTAAATGCTATTAGTTTCCTAATTGCAGAGAGATTGCACTCCCGCTGCCTGGCTGCGGGCTTTCACGTAGTACCAGGTATCTGGGATCTGATGTGCCAGGCAGGCAGCCAGCCATGCCCCAGTGCCCCACAGAGAAGAGCTGGCTTGCTGCTCTCCTTAACCCTGCCCAGGTCCTTTTCTTACCTGAAGGTCCTCCTCCTGGTTCAGTTACACAGATGTGCAGCTGCAGAGGCAGAAAGCAATCCTGTGTCCTGTTCCTTATTCACAAACTTTCTGTGTGATCTCGGTCAAGTTCACATGGTCCTCTGCACTTCCTGATAGGAAGTCTCTTCCTAATAGTAAGAACTGTTTATCAAATGTCTTTAAAGAATTCAATTCAGGTCCAATTTAATTCATCTAACAACCCAGGAGGGAAGGCTTTATTGTCCATTTTATATTCAAAAAAGCAGGCTCAGAGAGGTGGAGTGACTTGTTCTAGACTGTAAGTGGATCTCAGTGGAACCTAGACTCAGGGTGTAGTAAGGAAGAATGAATCTGACTCTATGTTAGCTGTTTCTTTTACTTTAACTCTTGCATTCTATTGTTTTTGCTGCAAGTTAAGAATGTTACCTATAGTCTGAAATATACAGAAGAGCACATTCTGAAGAATTCTCACATTTTCCATTCATATAGAGATAAAAAGTTTCATAACAGAGAATAACATTTGTCTTGTTGGAGGTTTATAGGAACATTGTGACCTAACCTACATGGACAGCTCAAGAACAAAGGGTTCTTACACCAAGAAGTTTGAAACAATCAACCATACTCCCTCCCCTTTTAGTATAAAGAAAGCCTGAGTTCCAACTTAGGTGAATTGTTCTTTGGGACACTTGTCCACCATCTTCTCAGTCACCTGGTTTTCCAAATAAAATCACTGTTCCTGCCTCAACAACGTGTGTCTTGACTTATTAAAGATAAGATGGGAGGAGCAGTAAAGATAAAAATCAGGATGAAATAAAAACACAGAAGAGGGGTGGCTAACAGTGAGAGGACCTCAGAGGTACTATACCTTTTCATTTACCTTTCTTTCCTGTCTTTTGTTGTGGTAGAAAGCATTTTGGTTTTGGGTAGACTTGGGTTAGAACAACAACTGTCAGTTCCTGAGTGACTTTGGGCAGGACACCCAACTTCCCTGGACCTCAGATGCCCCATTTGTTAAGTAGGCGTCTGTGCAGATGTGGGAGTGTCCCATTAAAACCTCCCTTCAAAAGGGAACCTGCTGTGAGGGATGGAGGTGGCTGATAGCCCCCAGGGGTGACACCTTCAGATCTCATGGAAGCATTTTTGTGTTAAGAGCAGTCTCCCTGGGCTGCTCCCAGTCAAATATTGAACACATGGAGCTCTACTAGGGTCAGTTCTTAACCTGACCTTGGAAGAAATCTCATGCAGGTACCACAACTTTTTGAGTTCCTTTCGTTCTCAAGAGTAATTTCATCTGGGCAATTAAACCATTTAATACAATCTAGGGTTTTAGGCTGAACCATGAGAAATTGCCAATGTTTGATAATTTTTGATCTATGTAAAAGACAATTTCACATGGTTCAGATTTATAATGTATGTAAGCATTAATCACTCAGTTGTGTCTGACTCTTTGCAACCCCATGGACTGTAGCCTGCCAGGCTCCTCTCTCCATGAAATTCTCTAGGCAAGAATACTGGAGTAGGTATCCATTCCCTTCTCCAGAGGATCTTCCTAACCCAGGGATCAAACCTGGGTCTCCTGCTTTACAGGCATTCTTTACCGTCTGAGCCACCAGTGAAATCCATAATGCATGTAACTGCTGCTGCTGCTAAGTCGCTTCAGTCGTGTCCGACTCTGTGCGACCCCATAGATGGCAGCCCACCAGGCTCCCCCGTCCCTGGGATTCTCCAGGCAAGAACACTGGAGTGGGTTGCCATTTCCTTCTCCAATGCATGAAAGTGAAAAGTGAAAGTGAAGTCACTCAGTCGTGTCTGACTCTAGCAACCCCATGGACTGCAGCCTAACAGGCTTCTCCGTCCATGGGATTTTCCAGGCAAGAGTACTGGAGTGGGGTGCCACTGCCTTCTTCAATGCATGTAAAGCCATACATAATTCAAATTTAAACTCCTGACCTCCCTCAGCTTGGAAATTGGCCCTCAGTGGAGACAAAGAATATGGTTGATTCTGATCTTTCTCTTGATCGCCTTCTACTCCACTAGGAATGTGCTGCTTTTATCACCTTTAGGGCTAGCCCAAATGAAGAGGGGAGTAATTGCAGGTGGCTGACATTGTTGGAAGCTAATGTTGACATCTAGGCTTGGTGAACAGTTAAGACTGACTTTTCTTTCTTGGATCATTTTTGTGTGTTTTCCTTGGGATTTTCCATCAGGGCAATTCCTTTACTGAAACTAATGTGTTCTCTGGGGGACAATCTTTGTTTCCCATCAGCCCTTGGTCTTCTGGTAGTTCATCTTCTGATTGAGTGCTTCTAGGCATCCTCATGGACAACATTCTTCAGAGACTTTCCAGGCAGTCTCTCAGTTGTGGCTGATATCTGTCTGGTCCAAGAAAATACACACCTTTGAAAGAATAGCTTTCACCCAGTGGAACTCTACTCATGTTCGACTCAGCTGCTCATGCCATTCTAATACTCTTTTAATCCCCAGAGACACAGGCCAAGTTGTCTCTGTGACCCCGGTAATCTTTTATTATCTAATTTAAAGTCAAGAGGTATAGCTCCTTCCCTCCATCTTGAGGGGAAAAAGGAAAAGAGACCCTACAGCATTCCAACAGCCTTTTCCAAAGGGCTCCACTCTCCAAATACTTGCAACTCAACATTTTTACAGGCTGGGATTTTTCTGGCAGAGCCAGCTTTTATCACATCCTTTCCAAGTCCCATATGAGGGATATGGTATCTCATTTTAGGGTATAGGGGTACATATTATCTGTTATACATTCTAAACTTTTGAGATCTCTGTTGAATCACTGAGACAACAGGAAGAGCTACCTTTGACAGTTGGTTTCACTTATATACAATCCAGCTTTCCCAGTCATCCCATTTCAGACATGACAGTACTGAAGAGGCAATTTTGCAAAGTACAGCTGCTTCTGAACCCATTAGGTGAAGTTTCAGGAAACAACTTGGCTGACTGTTAGAGGATTTTGATCAGCTTGGCCTTTGAAAAAGATGGATGATAAGAGCAATGTGTGCATGATCACTACTGTGAGAGAGACTTTCAAAGTCAGTTTTCTGCTAGACAAGGTTATTTGAAAGTATATCGACTAACTGATCAACCACTCACAGGACCAGATCAGTTAAACATGGCAGCTGCTAACAGGGTTTGACAGATATCAAACCTCATTTCTATCTTTTTAAAATATGACATTGTACAAAGAATCTAAACCTTCTAGGGAACAGTGAAAAGCAAAGTAAAATTCTAGGATTCCTGATTATTTTAGCAGCAGATAGATGATATACTATACTTGCTTAGAGTCCAGATTCTGGGGTCAAATAGAGCCAGGTTTGAATTTTTACTACTGAAACTTACTAACTGGGTATCATTGGTCACATTTTCCTTATCTGAAAACTCTGATTTATAGGGTTCATGTGACTATTGAACAAAGCAAGTTACTAGTGCTGTGCCTTAGACATTTTAAATACTTACCACCAAAATATTAATAGTTGTTATTACCAACATAGCAGTTTTGGCCCCAAGAGTCAACATACACAGGTTTGAATCTCAGCTATGTTACTTACCAGATTTGTGGGCTTGTCCATAAAATGTGGTATTAATAATATCTATCCTTACTTATGGGGCTTCCCAGTGGCTCAGTGGTAAAGAATCTGCCAGTGCAGGAGACATGAGTTCTATCCCTGGTCAGGAAGATCCCCTGGAGAAGGAAATGGCAACCCACTATAGTATTCTTGCCTGGGAAATCCCATGGACAGAAGAACATGGCGGGCTACAGTCTATGGGGTCGTAAAAAAGGGTTGAACATTACTTTGTGACTAAAAACAACAACAAATTGTTACTGAGATCCTTTTTGTAATCTTTTATTCTAGGAATTGCAAAAATTGGAAAATATGGTTTGTTCAGTCATGTGAGGATTGCTTAATTTCTTCCCTCTTCCAGCACTTCATTAAAAATGGATCAAAAATATTCATGAAGGACTTCCCTGGTAGTCCAGTGGTTAAGAATCTGCCTGTCAGTGCAGGGGACACTGGTGCAATCTCTCGTCTGGGAGGACCCCCTATGTCACAGAGCAACTAAGCCTGTGCACCACAGCTACTGAGACTGTACTCTAGAGTCTCATGCTCCACAACAAGAGAAACCACTGCAGTGAGAAGCCTGTGCACCACAATTAAGAGTAGCCCCTGCTCTCAGCAGAGAAGATCCAGTGCCGCCAAAAATAAAATCATTAATTAAAAAAAAGATATGCATGACTACAAATCAGGATTTCTGATTGAGAGGAACAGAAATCCCACCAGTGTTAATCAGAAACTAATTCCAATCAAAGACTTTGGGCATTTTTCTTAACCAACGCAGTATTATCCCTCCAACTGCCTTTAAAATTTTTTGAAACAGCACTAAAATTATGCAAAAGATTACAAACACTTCCCTAAATCAATTGAGAGTGAATTGGCAACATGATGTCTGATTACCCCAGAATATGTTGGTGTATATCTCCTATAAACAATGGTATTCTCCTAAATAACCACAGCATATCACTCAAATCAGGAAAGTAGCTTGAATATATCACTGCCATCTGCCCCACAGATCCATTCAAGTTTTTCCAATTGTCCCAAATAATTTTCCTTATTGCTAAAAGACTGAGTTATAAATCTTGGTTTGTGTCTGATTTTCTGCGACTTCGGGCTTCCCTGGTGGCTCAGAGGTCAAAGCGTCTCCCTGGAATTAGGGAGACCCGAGTTTGATCCCTGGGTCGGGAAGATCCCCTGGAGAAGGAAATGGAACCCACTCCAGTACTCTTACCTGGAGAATCCCATGGAGGGAGGAGCCTGGTAGGCTACAGTCCATGGGGTTGTAAAGAATCAGACACGACTGAGAGACTTACCTTCCCTTCCCTTTGGTCTTCTTCAATCTGTTCTCAGTCTTTCTTTGTCTTTCCTGACCTTGACACTTTTGAAGGGACCAGGTCACTCACTTTGTAGGATGTCTCTCAATTTTGTTTTATATTTCTTTATGATTAAATTCAGGTTCTGCATTCTTGGCAGAAATATTGCCAAAGTTGTGCTGCACTCTTCTCATTGATTCTCATCAGATGGTGAATGATTCCATGTGTTTACTTGATCTCTTGATGGAGGACCATCTGCCAGTCTTCCCAGCTGTAAAGTCACTATTCTTCATTTTGTAACTAACAAGTATTTTATGGAAAAGTATTTTCACATTATGTAAATATGCCGCCATGATTACACTTTTAAGTTATTTTTATCAGAATTCATGATTTTCTATTTTATTCAGTTATTATAACCTATGGCTATCATTACTTATTTGGTTACTCAATTGTTCCCAATTTGGCCAGTGGGATTCCATTCAAGCTGAATTTTATGCCCCTTTAACATTTTCTTATTATTTCTCTCTGTTACAAGATATTTCAGTCTGATCTTGTACTTTCTTTGCCCACTCATGAAATTAGCTATTTCCCTAGGAGTTCAGATTTCTTTTAGTGGATAGTGGTATTAAGAAACCAAGATATGCACTCTAGGTGTGTTCATTGCTTTTAGGATGTTGCTACTCCCAAATTTTCTTGACAGACAGAGCCAGGGAACATATGTGTATATATACACATATTTTACTGCAGAAAATATTGATATTTTCAAATACATAAAACTGACCTAAAATTGACCTGAGTCTATTACTTCATCTTTCAAATAGGATCAAAATCTTATCCCAACCAATGTTGCAGAGGTGCTGTAAAGATCAAATAAGATAATAAATGTGAAATTGCTCTTTAAATGTTAGTGTTATCTAAGGGGAAAGAATAAAATCCTCAAGCTAGTATCTCAATTTTCCATATACGCAGGAACCATTTCCCCCAGTAACTGTTGTTACTGTCCTCTAGGGAAAAGAGTCCAGGGCCCCAATCCATCTTTCTTCCACTCTTATCTTTAGTCATCCCTAAAGATGTAGCAGGATCAAGGTCATAGCATTCCCCCATCAGGGAGGAAGAGTTGGAAGGGGGGAGGCTAACTTGATCACTTTATTCCAGGTTATTTTATTAGGACCATGATCCTGATGGGTAGAACTTTCAAGGAAATGAGGAGGGTACACATGACCTTCTCTTTCATTCTTTTAAAGTCAATGATTGTGTAGCCTTACTTTTCTCTTTCTCTTCCTTTATTTTTCCTCTTTTCTTCCTATAGATTCTGACCCAGGCTGAGAGGTCTGTGGGCAGCCTACGTGAGGTTGGCTCTATACCATGGAGCAAACATTCTTTTTCTCTCTCCATCCTTTTCCTGCAGTGCCTCTATGTTCATTAAAGTAATTCGCTTAGTCGTGTCTGACTCTTAGCGACCCCATGGACTGTGTAACCCACCAGGCTCCTCCATCCATGGGATTTTCCAGGCAAGAGCACTGGGAGTGGGGTGCCATTGCCTTCTCTGATTAAAGTCATTAGGATACATATTTTAACAATGGGAGGAAATAGACATATATCTTTGGCTGGATTGATTTAAGCTATATTTAGAGATAACAAGTATAAGGAAAAAAGAGCTCTTACATGATTATTAGAGTTCAACTCTAATGTAAATCCCCTGTCTTGTTCTTATTTCTTTGTGTATATAGTTCTTCTAAGACCTACAGGAAGGAGATGTGGCTTGACCAAGCTAAAGTTTGGATATTTTTGTGTTTTCTTCCTTCACTCAGTAATTGTTTATCCTACATGCGAGGCACTTTTTAAGGATGCTGGTATACAGCGGTGAGCATATGAAATATGATTTTTCTCCTCTGAAACTTGGAGCCAAATGAAATAGATAGATCTTCAACAGGGAAACCACTCGTAAAATTAAAAAGAACATCACATAAATATATGACATTTACTTAACTAGATATTAACCAGGTAGACCTCAAAGAAACTTGATTCAGGCAAGAAGCAACTGCATTGTATAAGGGCCCTGGGCCAGAAATAATTTGATAGGTTCAAGGAGCTAAAATAAGGATATGGTGACTTGAGGGCAGAGGATGAGGGGGAATAAAAGCCTGAAACAGAACTAGAGAGACAGGCAGCTGCTGGCTCATGCTGGTCTTTTAGGCTGGTAAGAATTTCAGGCTTTATCCTAATTTTATGTAAGAACCACTGAAAGATCTTAAGCAGAAGAGTAGCATAATTTATTTTAAAGGTATTCTAGCTACTTTGTAGAAAATGAGTTAAAAAGGAGCAAGATTAAAAGGCAATAGGCCATTAAGGAGCTATTGCTGTTATCTAGGTGTTAAAAGATGGGAGCTTATACCAGGAGTGCAGCAGAAAGACTCCCATCGTTCTACCATAGCAGACCCAGCCAGGGCTCAGGTGGTAAGCCCATGAGGACTTTGAAGACATAACTCCAACCTCAGCCTTATTAAAATATGATTGTTTCCCCCTTATCTGAGAATCAAACTCATTATCCTTTGCAATGGTGGGGGATATTCACTGATTTATCATTCCACATATTATAGAGTGCATCCACGGTGTTCTGCCTCTAAGTTGGCCCCTATAATGAGCAATGTCTCCTGGTGTTCATGCCCTGTGTCATCCTCTGCCCCTAGCAAATGACTGTGAACTGGACTTATTAATTCTCTTCTAATGAATAGAATACAGAAGGATCAGGTGTCACTGTAGACGTTAGATCCCATTAAGACTATGGCTCATTCCTTAAGAAGCCAGCTGCCCTGTCGTGAGTTGCTCTATGAAAACGCCACATGGCAAGGAAGTAATCTGCCCACCCAGCAGCCTGTGAGGACCTGAAGTTGGCCAGAAGCCATAACAATGAGCTTGGAAACAGATTCTCCCCCAGTCAAGTGTTGACTGTGGCTCTAACACCTTAATTACAACCTGGTGAAAGAGAGACTCTGAGCCATTGTTCCCCAGCTAATGTGAGCTCAGAGTCCTCACCCATGGGAACTGTGAGATACAAAATATTCCTTATCCTAAATTGCAAGTTTTTTATACAGCCATGCTGTGCCATGCTGTCACTTCAGTTGTGTTCGACTTTTTGCACCCCTGTGGCCTGTAGCCCGCCAGGCTCCTCTGTCCATGGGATTCTCCAGGCAAGAGTATTGTAGTGGGTTGCCATGCCTTCCTCCAGGGGATCTTCCCAGCCCAAGGAACAAACCCACATCTCTTATGTCTCCTGCCTTGGTAGGCTGGTCCTCTAGCACTAATGCCACCTGGGGAGTCTTTTTTATACAACAATGAGTACTCAATGCACTATAAAATGTCTCATGTGCTTATGAACTGTCTTCAAAATAACCCTGGTAATTGTGACCCTATCATCTACAACCACATGAGTGGGTCCATTCCCGTCAGGACCGTAGTGACCAGCATAAGGCAAAACCTTCCTGGAGACTTTGGTCACAGACCTAGAGGAACCCTAGAGACCAATGTCCAGTCCTCTCAGAGATGAATAAAGAGGAGGCAGATGAACAAAGAGGAGGCAGATCTTTCAACTCGCTATATTTAGTGTCGGAATAATGCCCATGATCTTATAATTTCCAGATTGATTTAGCATCTCTGTAGTTCTAGCTTTCATGGCAATGAGCCAGAATCTCTGATCAGAAACTTGTAGATGATACACAAACTGCTGGCACTGTTCTATTCTCCTATTGCTTCTGTAACAACTAACCACAAATTTAGTAGTTTAAAACGGCACAGATTTATTATATTACAGTTCTGGAGGTCAGATGTCTGAAATGAGAATCGCTGGGCTAAAATCAAGGTGCTGGTAGGCCTGAATTCATTTCTGGAAGCTCTAGGAGAAAATGTATTTACTTGTCTTTGCCAGTTTCTAAAGGCTGCCCATCTTTCATCTCCAAAGCCAACAGTGGCAAATTGAATCTTTTTTACTCCAACATGCATTTTCTTCTGCCTGCGTCTTCTCCATTTAAAAACCCTTGTGATTACACTGGGTCCACCTGGACAGTCTAGGACAATCAACAACCTTAATTCTATTTGCAAACTTTAAAAAGGTCCTGCATGGTAACACCTTCATGTGTTCTGGGTACTAGGATGTGGGCATCTTTGGGATGGGGGCATTTCCTATACTTGGCACCTATTGGTTGTGGGAATGTGGTAGGAACACCATTATTTACTACATATGTATGTTCTTCCCTCTTTTCCTTTAAAGTCACATCTTTTATGTGCCTCCTCAGGGTCCATTATTTTGTGGACAGGCCATTGACCGAGTACGTAAACAGGTTCCACTAGAGGCACTTCCAACCTTGTCTCCATCTGAGTCAATAGGTGGCAATGGCCGAGTTGGACTTCTGTGAAAATGGAGATCAATACTTGGAAATGTAGATGCATCCTGGTATACCAATAAGTCTAGACTTCCCACTGGCAGTGGATGATGCCTAGCGTGGGAATGGCCCATGCCCTGCTGTCCCAAGGACACATCTTGTCTTCATCCTCTTTGAGGTCTTTGTTAGTGGCTAGAGCTCACTGGGCTTGTGAGATGAAATATAAGATGGGAAAGGTAGAAGAAAATTTTCTTGGTTCAGGTGTATAATTCATGAAGCCTGAATGTTAATATTAATGATCCTGTCCACCAAAGTTAGGCAAATGAAATATGCAAAGGAAGATATACTTGGAAGCTCAGAAGCTTTAGGTCTTTCAGACTTAGTTCCCCTGAGGGGATAGCTATAAAAGTATAGTCAGATTTGTACAGCAAATTATAGCTTGCTAAGAACCTTCACATTTATTAATTTGCCTTATGCTCACAATATTCCTATGAAGTAGGAAAGATAGGGAGAAGCTTTCAATTTTAGGAAGGGGAAAGTGAAGCCCACATAGTCCCACAGTTTGAGCTAGAATTCAGATGACCTGATTTCAAATCCCATGTTCCCCCCATGAGCTCACTCTGTTAGCTGTTACATGGTATAAATAAGATGACATACAAAGCCCTCTTTATGTTAAATAATGGAAAACAACAACAATAAATAAAAGCTACTAGGCCAAGAACATTTTAAAACCTCTCTGTCTTGTAAAATTTGTCTCTATAAAATGAGAAATAAATAGGGCTCATTACATATTTTTTGGGTGATTAAATGAAGTAATGTACAAACAAAAATCAACGTGGTGCCTGAAAATAGTAGTCACTGAGTGAATGGCAGTTACTATGAGAATAAGTAGCTAAATAAGAGGGGTCTTTAGGCAAAATTGCCTTTACTTACTTATTCATTCAGCAAATATTTTTCAAGTTTCCTTTCTGAATAGCTTCACTGAGATGTAACTGATATGCAAAAACTGCACATGTTTCAGTTCAGTTCAGTCGCTCAGTCGTGTCCAACTCTTTGCGACCCCATGAATTGCAGCAAGCCAGGCGTCCCTGTCCATCACCATCTCCCGGAGTTCACTCAGACTCATGTCCATTGAGTCAGTGACGCCATCCAGCCATCTCATCCTCTGTCATCCCCTTTTCCTCCTGCCCCCAATCCCTCCCAGCATATGTACCATTTGATGAGTATGGGCATATGTATACACCTGTGAAACCATCACAATAAGGTAATAGACAGCCATCACCTCAAAATTTTCTTGAGTTTCTCCACTCTTTTGTGAAATAAACACAACATCTATAATGAATATTATTAACCATAGACTATGCAGAACTTCTGCTACATACTACATGCCTGTTCTGAACACTAGGGTTATAACTGTGAATGAAAAAGACATATATCCTTTTCTTCTTTCTTTTCATGTAGGAGGTTGACAACAAACAAGAATAGTAGTCAGCTAGTAGTAAAATGGAGATAAATAAGGTAGGAAAGGGGTATAAGGAGTTCAAGAGAGTCATGCAAATTCTCTCCAATGAAGTGATATTTGATCCACATGAAATATTTTCCACGTCTGGACCACTCTTTCCGTAGGCTATCTTACATGCATGCTAAGTCGCTTCAGTCAGTGTCTGACTCTTTGTGACACTATGGACATAGCCCTCCATGCTTCTCTGTCCTTGGAATTCTCCAGGCAAGAATCCTGGAGTGGGTTGTCATGCCCTCCTCCAAGAAATCTTCCTGACCCAGGGATCGAACCTGAGTCTTTTAAGTCTCCTGAATGGGCATGTGAGTTCTTCACTGCTAGTGCCACCTTGAAGCATAGGTTATCTTGGATTTTAGCAACTCAAAATTCTGGCTTCTATCTTGAGTATTTTCAGTAAGGCTCAAACTCAAGGTTCCACAAGGTATCCTGTGCTTCCACTCTCCATCACTGCCCCAAGTTTGTTAGCATTCACTTCCCAAGTCTCCCAGCAGAAGGTACTGGGTTGGCCAAAAAGCTAGTTTGGTTTTTCCTGATATTAAAAAACAAGAACGAACTTTTTGGCCAAGTCAGTTGTAATTTCACCCTTCACATCTCCTTCCAGGGCAATGCCTTTTTACCATGAAACTGATTCTGTAAATTCTCTGTCAAACCTACATCTGCCTCTGCTTAGGCTCAACTGAAAAATCCCTTCTACATCCTTATCATGGCATCATTGTATTCAAGTTATTCATTTATCTGATTCAACAGATATTTATTGACCATCTGCTATGTGCTGGCACAGTTCCAAGCATGGATGTACAACTGTTTATCCATCTCCTTTTACTTGTAGTTGGTTCCTTGAGGGCAAAGACTGTGACTACTTCTCTGTTTAATATTTATTTTTAATTGGAGGATAATTACTTTACAATATTGTATTGGCTTCTGCCATACATCGGAGAAGGCGATGGCAACCCACTCCAGTGTTCTTGCATGGAGAATCCCAGGGACGGGGGAGCCTGGTAGGTCTATGGGGTCGCACAGAGTCAGACACGACTGAGCGACTTCATTTTCACTTTTCACTTTCATGCATTGGAAAAGGAAATGGCAACCCACTCCAGTGTTCTTGCCTGGAGAATCCCAGGGATGGGGGAGCCTAGTGGGCTGCCGTCTATGGGGTCGCATAGAGTTGGACACAACTGAAGCGACTTAGCAGAAGCAGCAGCAGCTGCCATACATCAACATAAATTAACCATAGGTGTACATATGTCCCCTCTCTCTTAAACCTCCCTCCCACCTCCCACCCCATTCCACCGCTCTAAGTTGTTGTGACTACTTCTTATGAGGATATCCTCAGCACCTAGAATTCCCTCGATGAAAAAGCATGAGCTCAAAGACATATTAAGTGAATTAATCAAACTGAAATTCAGTGCTTTTCTTACTCTTCATATTTCTCTACCTTTTCATAAAAATAACATTAAGTCCCTTATATTTTATCTCATTGAGGTTTATAAGGATCTTTGTATAAGTTATTCCATCAGGAATTAGAAGATATAAAAATGTTCAGTCCCTTCAATCCAGTAACTGTACTTTTAAGGAATTAACCAGTACATAAAAAGAATATAGTCAAACCTCTGAGTATAAATATACTCTTTTGAGCGTTAATTATATTAGTTGAAACTGGTCACAGTCTGTATGTCTAGCAATACTGTAATACTCGTTTCTTTCTATATATTTGCACCTTTCTTCTCCTTCTCCTCCTTCTCATTCTAATTTTTATTCTTATCTTCTATTCTATTTTCTTCTTTTAAATAAAGCAGTATCATCCAGGACCCAAATGATAGCTTTCCATTTTAAAAGATGGTAACTTTTAGGTTGAGAGAGAAAGCTATGTCTAGCCTATAAAATGCTGTATACAGTCAAGAATTTATTGAAATAGACATATTTCCCTGAAACTTTACCTAGAGACATAATTTGAGATGGTTATTCCAAAGAAGATTGGCCCAGGTTTCTGCCATCTCTCAGGGACAAGGATAGAACCATTTTAAATTTGTCTTAGCTAGATATTCAACAGAGTGAGTTCCGACTACAAGTTTGTATGATGGCTGGTTTGTGTTTATGACTTCTCATGGGATGTGTTTCCTCTCCATTCATTGCTAAAACGTCTTGAGCAAACTTCTTTCATTGTGAATTTCTCTGAAATCATCCAGGGTGTGTGTTTCTAAGTCTCCTGTACACTAAAGTGTACTAAAGCTCTGTCGTGTCCCATCCTCTTGTCTTGGGTGGACTGAGTATTCTGTCTCTAAGCTCCATAGGGCTGCATAAACTTGTTTAACAAAGATCAGAAAATGCCCTTTAGGCACAAGGCAGCTTCAGTGTTGTTTACATCTCTAGGTCCTTACCAGGAGCACCATTTAACTTCTCGCTAGCTCAAAGAAACATTCAAAAAGGCATAAAGATGTTTTACCTGGCATTGACAGTTGTTTTCAGCAGGAGAACTGGTAGCAGGGAGCTGATAGGAGGCGCCTGGTGGACCACGGTGCTAGAAACACAAGTCTCGCACTCAGTAAGAGAAAGAATCTGCACACAAACCCAAATTTGCCTCCCTCTAAGAACCCATCTTTGGTAGAGTTCCTGAAACGTATTACATCTAATACCAGAATAGTGATGGTTCCTCTCTCTTCCAGTTGAGTCAGATCAGAATATGGATGCTACCTTGATTGCTAAGAACTTATATGTCTTTTCCTTATGACTGAGCTCCAGAATACAACTTTGTTTCTGCTCATTCCGAAGCAGAGAAAGCAGCTAAACCTGGTGGCAGGAGCACAGCAAAGAGCAGGTTAAAGGAAGAAAGTGGGACTTGCTTGTCTGAGTGCTGTTTTACCCCATGAGTGATACTAAGCAATTAACTTGTTCCTCTTCCTGCTCCATTCACCTCCAACCCCTTTCTCTCTCCCTGTCAAAGTGGGCAGTGTTACTCTCAGAATTCAAGATTAATGGACTGTCATATGTTTACGGAAAATATCTTACTCCATTTTTTCTTCATTAAGATACTCAGACACCTTATGATGTATAATATATAAACCACAACACAGGTAAACACTTTACTTGCATTTCTGCAGACTCCATCTAAAGCAAGCATCAACTTTCCCTGATGACTTCTAAGATATTAAGCTGTATATTGTATTATTTTATACAAGAAAGAACTAAAATTCTATGCATACCTGAAAGGAACAGGTATCCTTCAGATGTTTATGTTGTCATTCAGCTACCTCTCTCATTGTCCATTTATCCATTCTCCAGTATGTCTACTAATTCAATAAATTATTCATGCATCAATCTAACACCTATAAAATATCCCCCTCCATCCTTTTGCACCCATCCATCCTTGAGTCCATTCATCAGACCACAATTCTATCCATCAATATATTTCCATCTCTCATTTATTTATCCATCCATTTATTCATCTACATGTTCACCTTACCTCTACCCATTTATCTATGAAGCTCTCAAGCCACCTCTTGATCTACCCATCAATCTAGTCAAATATACTTAAGCAGCCAATCTGCTTACTGGTCTATGTGTGACTGCAAAGAAAACTACCACCACAATATAAGGTAAAACATGGCAAGTACTTTCATACAAAGTATTCAGGGAAATCTGAGAATAGAGCAATTAGTGTTTCAAGGTGAAGAGAAGGAGAAAAGTAATGAAGAGAAATGCACCTAAATATTACACAGTTTTTATTATAATATCTGGATATGGGGTGAGTATAGTTAGGGGTCCTGGAGAACATAAGATTCCAGGAGTTCTTTCAAATCTCAGAGGCTTATATTCTTCCCAACTATTTGAATCACAAGTTGCTCTTTGGCTTGTGCTATTTGAAGCTGCGTTTCTATCATTTAGACTAACAGTGTCTTGACTCTCAAAAAGCTTGGATTCTCCCATTTGATGAATGTCAGCATCATGGAGTGGTGAGGAGCTTGGAGTCTAAATTGGTCAGAGCTTTGTCAGGGCTAAAGGTTACTGTCTGATAAGGTTATCAGATGCTGTTTTTAAATATTTGCATGTTGGAGGTGCTCACTAAATGGTTTTGATTATTACTGTTTAATTTTTATGTAAGATCTTCAGTAAGTGGTCTTGTAGTCTTTAACTAAAGCAGAATTGACTCTAACTCCATGTGTTGTATATCCCTGCTCGTGACCACCATCATCCCCGTTTGTTAATTTATTAATTCATTCAGTAAGCATTTTATGAAAGCCAACTTTGTCATAATTTTCTGCACTGTGCCTTTTACATACAGTATCTTTTAATCTCAAAATCTATCAGAAAAGTATTATTATTCCTATTCTAAGGGTAAAGAAATTGAAACTCAAGGAGATATCTAAAGTCAAATGATTAGTAAGAGGCAGAGCTGTGTTCTGGGCTTCATTGGTGGCTCAAACAGTAAAGAATCCACCTGCAGTGCAGGAGACCCAGGGTCAGTCCCTGGGTTGGGAAGACTTCCTGGAGGAAGGAATGACACAGCTGAGTGACTAACACTTTCACCTCACTTCAGACCTAGGTTTTAACATCTATCATGTAGATATTAGTACGGATCCACCTTGACTTTCAACGTGATTCAGTTCAGTTCAGTCACTCAGTCGTGTCTGACTCTTTCGACCCCGTGAATGGCAGCACGCCAGGCCTCCCTGTCCATCACCAACTCCTGGAGTTCACTCAAACTCATGTCCATCAAGTCGGTGATGCCATCCAGCCATCTCATCCTCTGTCGTCCCCTTCTCCTCCTGCCCCCAATCCCTCCCAGCAAAGGGGTCTTTTCCAATGAGTCAACTCTTCGCATGAAGTGGCCAAAGTATTGGACTTTCAGCTTCAGCATCAGTCCTTCCAAAGAAATCCCAGGACTGATCTCCTTTAGAATGGACTGGTTGGATCTCCTTGCAGTCCAAGGGACTCTCAAGAGTCTTCTCCAACACCACAGTTCAAAAGCATCAACTCTTTGGCGCTCAGCTTTCTTCACAGTCCAACTCTCACATCCATACATGACCACTGGAAAAACCATAGCCTTGACAAGATGGACCTTTGTTAGCAAAGTAATATCTCTCCTTTTCAATATGCTATCTAGGTTGGTTATAACTTTCCTTCCAAGGAGTAAGCGTCTTTTAATTTCATGGCTGCAGTCACCATCTGCAGTGATTTGGGAGCCCCCAAAAATAAAGTCTGACACTGTTTCCACTGTTTCCCCATCTATCAATGTGATTACATCCTAATAAATCCATGGTAAATTGAAAATATTATTAGTCAAAACTGCATCTTAGCACTTAAGCTACTAAACATCACAGTTTAGTCTACATAAATATGCTCCAAACACTTACATAGCTTACAATTGGGCAAAATCACCTAACTCAAAACCTATTTTATAATAAAGTGCTGAAAATCATATGAATTTTTAAATATTTTTTGAGTACTGTACTGAAAATGAAACACAGAATGGTTGTGTGGTACAGAATGGTTGTGAGTATGTAGATTGTTTACCCTAGTGGTCCTGTGGCTGGCTAAGAGCTTTGGCTCACTGCTGCCCAGCATCAGGAAGAATTATCACTAGCCTGGGAGAAGATCAAAATTCAAAGTTTGAATGGTATATCTTTCACACCATCACAAAGTCGAAAAAAACCATAGGTTAAATCATCATAAATTGAAATTCATTTGCCCCTCCTTGTTAGAGAAGAAGAAAATGAGAGTTGGAGAGTTTACATCACTTAACTGAGGTTACAGAGCTACTAAGTGGCAGAACCAGAATATGAACCCAAGTTCCTTTGCCTCCAGGTCGATGCAGTCATCACAATGCCTATTTTTCCTTCAAAACATTGTAAGGGAGATGAGACGCATACGTCATCATTGTAATACATGGCTGAAAAGGACTAATTGAGCAACATAAGACAGACCCAGGAAGAGATCATATCTCGCTAAACAGGATTAGGGAATACTTCCAACAGGAGGAGGCAATTAAGTTGAGACTTGGAGATGAACTATACTAGGATATATGAGAGGAGGTGGCACTGAGCCTACCAGACTTTGAGACATAAGATGAAGTATCACACCAGCAAGAATAAAACATACAGGACAAGGAGGGTGAGCAAGCCGGTTAGGTTGGAAGCAGATATCCAGGATGCCGTAGCCCTCTTGCTTCTGCTTATACACATCAGATCGTTCTGCACCATAGACAAAAGTACTGATCATGGAAACAGGAGATCAACAACTCAAAAAGAAAAAAAGGCAAGACAATGTATCTATTACAAAAGGTAAGACAAGGGTGCCTCCTCATTGCTTCTATCCTTTTCCTTTCTACGAAGCTTGAAGCCCAGGGCTTCTTGGGCTATGTGAAGGTGAGGGTATTACAATTAACAGCCAGAAATGGCTTTAGCAAAATGAGAAAGACAGTGGTGGAGTTAAGGAATAGAATTAGCATTAGCACTGGATTCAGAATACAGACTGCCTGTATTTAGCATCCCAGTTTTGCTACTTACTATCCAGTGGTCATGGATGGATGTGAGAGTTGGACTGGGAAGAAAGCTGAGCGCCGAAGAATTGATGCTTTTGCACTGTGGTGTTGGAGAAGACTCTTGAGAGTCCCTTGGACTGCAAGGAGATCCAATCAGTCCATTCTAAAGCAGATCAGTCCTGGGTGTTCTTTGGAAGGACTGATGCTAAAGCTGAAAGTCCAATACTTTGGCCACCTCATGGAAAAGCTGACTCATTGGAAAAGACTCTGATGCTGGGAAGGATTGGGGGCAGGAGGAGAAGGGGACGACAGAGGATGAGATGGCTGGATGGCATCACCGACTCAATGGATGTGAGTCTGAGTGAACTCTGGGAGTTGGTGATGGACAGGGAGGCCTGGCGTGCTACGATTCATGGGGTCGCAAAGAGTCGGACACAACTGAGCGACTGAATTGAACTGACTGACTGATGTGACCTCAGACAAATGCCCTCAGTTCCCTGAGCCTTAATTTTCTCATCTTTCAAATGGGGACAATGATACCTAGTTCATATGAACGTTGTGTGATTATTTCAGGCATAAATCTAGCTCTTGGTAGCTATGCAGTCAATGCTAACTTTGCTTCTTCAACATTAGGAGGGAGAAGGAAAAGCAAGTAAGGGAAGATGGTGATAAAAAGGTGGGGGAGAAGAACAGGGGTCAAAGTGGATGGAAAAGGTAGCAAGTGTCTTCCTGGGGATTGTGACCTCTGTGCTGTCTTAAGTATTTTTCCCCATTCTGCCCACAAGATTTCCTGCAACTGACTGCATTTGGAGTTGGAACATCAAGCATTTTTGAGCTTTTACTGCAGCAATTAAGGGCTCATAAAGCCATTTTTATGAGTGTATAATAAACTGAGCTACATTTGGGGTTGCCAAAGTGAGGTTTCTGTGTGGGAAACTTGATGTTAACTACTGCAGCCTACAGGAGCCTATGGGTGCATGCTGGATTTGGTTTTTGGATCAGCACAGTCCAGTAGAAATGTAATGGGGGCCCTGCATTTAATTTCACATTTTCCAGTAACCACATTAACAATGCTCAAAAAGGAGAAATTAATTTTAATAATATATGTTAGTTAGACCAATGTTTCCAAAGCATTATCATTTCAACATTGAATCAGCATAAAATATTTTTGTTTGGTTGGTTTTTATTAATTTTTACTATAATATAGTTGCTTTACAATGCTGTGTTAGCTTCTACTGCATAGCAAAATGAATCAGCCAGACATATACATGTATCTCCTCCCTTTTGGATTTCCCTCCCCTTTAGGACACCACACAGCTTTAAGCAGAGTTCTCTGTGCTATACAGTACTTTCTTGTCAGTTTTCTATCTTATTGTTTGGTTGCTGTTTACTGTTTAGTCACTAAGTCATCTCCGACTCTTGAAGACCCCGTGAACTTTAGCCCACCAGGCTCCTCTGTCCTTGGGATTTCCCAGGCAAGAATATGAGTGGGTTGCTATTTCCTTCCCCAGGGAATCTTCCCGACCCAGGGATGGAATCCACATCTCCTGCACTGGCAGGTGAATTCTCCATCACTGTGCCGCCTGGAAAGCCCTATTTTACACATAGTTCCAAGTGTGTGTCAGCCCCACTCTCCCAGTTCCTCCCACCCCACCTCTTTCCCCCTTGGTATCCATATATTTGTTCTCTACCTCTTTGTCTATATTTCTGAATATTTGCAAAGCATAAAATATTATTAATGAGATATTTTTAAGTTATTTTTATCACATTGAGCCCTTGAACTCTGCTGTGTATCCTACACTCACAGCCCATCTCATTTCAGTTACATTTTAAGTGCGCTGTAGCTACATAGAGAAGGAAATGGCAACGCACTCCAGTATTCTTGCCTGGAGAATCCCAAGAATGGAGGAGCTTGGTGGGTTACAGTCCACAGGGTCACAAAGAGTCGTATGTGTCTACTGACCTGGACATCACAGCTATGGGGTCTGTTTCTGTAAGAAATAGCCAGGACTAGGCAGTATGAACAGTATGGGTTCTATGGTGCTCAAGTTAGTATGTCTAACCTCTGACCTTCCTACTTTTCCCTTATGCTTTATCATTATACACAGACACAGAGAAGGTCCTACCAAATTCCTGCCTGATCAGTCCTCACAGAACAGCTGCCAAATGGAGGGGATGTTTGGAGGGTGCTAGATGCCATTGCCTGCATCTGCCGAGGCTGCAGGTTGCCTGTGGGCAGTTGTATGGCACTGCTTCCCCCATCTGCCCACTCACTCCTACCCATGATCGCTCACAGTCCTGTCCTGCCAGCTCTCTTGGAAACTCACCCTCCCTTCTTTCCTCCATTCCACTCATCCCCACTTTGAACAGAAGCAAAGGAAAGAAAGGCCCTTGTTATTTCAAATGGAGCTTGACGCAGCTTCACAAAGAGCATAAAATCAAACCATTTTCACAGGCAATCACACTCGGGCAGTTAAAACAAACTGAGAACTCAATTACAGCCCATTACTGTCGGATTTGCTGCTCCCTGTCTCTCCATATACTCTGGCTTCTGGAGAAAGGGGTGGGAAAGGGCAAAGGGCACTCACTTCTGTAGCCTGCTAATAGGGCTGGGCTCACTGAAAAGGTCTTGATTTGTCCAATCAATCCAAGTGGGAAAGACAAGTGAGCAACTGTACTACTATTTCGACATCTAAAGCAAGCGAGTCTGTTGACAAGCCCCAAGCAAAGATCCTTTCAACATTTGATTAGCAGCATGGACCAAAAAATGTATTTATTGTGTGTGTATACAGATATCTGGGCATGTGTGTACACATAGACATGGGTGTGTGTGTGTGTGTCCTCTCTTTCTCACACCCATATAGTGTGTACAGACATCAACTTTAACAGTAATGAGAGTCAGAGTAAAACAAGAATCCAATTTCACATGGGCATCCTGGACATAGCAAATTAATGCTTCTGATGTAAAAGAAGGATAATAAAACCATCTACCACATAGAGTTGTTATGAAGACCAAACATAGTACACCTTCTATAGGTTATTCGCTGAGAGTTATTTTTTTGATTGTAAGTGGAGAGAGTGTAGGATGAACCAGATAACCCTGATTAATGGAATGGTAGAAAAAACAATGAAGATCTCTCCAGGGTAATTTGGAGAAGTGAGCATGCTCTGAAACTTCTCTCTCTCTGATCCAGTTGCATAGATATTGTAGGTAAAATATTTTATATAATAAAAAGAACACAGCTACATTCAAAGATAACAGAGAACCCAGAGTTGCAAGCCTGAAGCTAAATGATTATGAATTGTAGGGATTTGAACCAGATACAGGTGGTTGGGGTTAGAGTCCCCTTTCCCAAATGGGGATTAGGACCAAGTATATCTCATGGAAAGGACTAACTTCTGTTCTGTATGTGAAGCCTAGAGGCCCATAAACTGAGACCATGTTATCTCTGTCTTCCTGCAACATATGGTAGCCAAGATTATGCCAGCAAAATGTGGGAAGTGGGTTGCCTTCTGAGCCTGCTCTCTTGCTGTTCAAGTGGACCCAGGACTGCACAGTACAGGGAGAGACGGAGTCCTTTCGTAGGACTGGATTTATGCACTCTCCAGTTGGCACATACTTCAGTCTGTTACACACTTCTTCGATGAAAAAAGAACTGGAATATCTTTTCCATCTCTCTGCCATTTCCACAGTGAAATAATGATGTAATAGTCATTCATTCATCACAGATCTTTTATTGTTGGCCAGATCCTATGCTGGAGAAATGCAGTCATAATACATCTAGTCCTTCCGGCCAGTAATAACAATAACACAGCAGAGCATTTGCAATTCATAACGTCTTTGAGTCCTATATCAACCCTGTAAGGGATGTTAATTCCCATGCATTTAACAAATAAAAAGCCTAAGCGTCCCTCAGGTCAAGTTGTCTCCTCCAAACCACCTATTTAGTATGTTGTAAACTTGGATTTTCTGGTAACTTTTAAGAAACCAGAAGGTTATCTCCGCATATTAAAGGACTTAGTCTGGGGTAGATGAGGACTACAGGGTTTCCTAGAGATAGCAAGGTCCACATTGACATGAAAGAGGCAAAAGTTCTGCAGAATAAACCCTTTCCAACAGGAAGGAAAGTGGGAAATAGAGTAGAGGGAAACTGGTGGGTCAGGAGTGAGATGCTTTTTCATACCCACTAGCATAGCTATTGGGCTTCCCTTGAGGCTCAGCTGGTAAACAATCCGCCCTCAGTGCGGGAAACCTGGGTTTGATACCTGGGTAGGGAAGATCCCCTGGAGAAGGGAAAGGCTACCCACTCCATGATTCTGGCCTGGAGAATTCCATGGACTGTACAGTCCATGGGGTCGGAAAGAATTGGACACGACTGAGTGACTTTCACTTTCATTTTTCTTTCTTTCACTTCAGCATAGCTATAATGTAAGGGGGAAAAAAGGAAAAATAACTAGTGCTGGCAAGGAATACCTCCCACCCATATATTTCTGGTATGAACATAAAAGTGGGTCTTCAAAAAGTTAAACATAGAAATATATATATATATGCATATGTGTGTGTGTGTGTGTGTGCGCGTGCGTACATGCTCAGTTGTGTCTGACTCTTTGTAACCCCACAGACTGTAGCCCACCAGGATCCTCCATCCATGGGGTCTCTCCAGGCCAGAATACTGGAGTGGGTTGCCATGCCCTTCTCCAGGGGATCTTCCTAACACAGGGATCAAACCCAGGTCTCCCACATTGCAGGCGGCTTCTTTACCATCTGAGTCACCAGGGAAGCCCAAGAATACTGGAGTGGGTAGCCTATTCATGCTCTAGGGGAACTTCCTGACCTAGGAATCGAACTGGGGTCTCCTGCACTGCTGGTGGATTCTTTACCAGCTGAGCTACCTGGGAGGCCCGTGTGCATGCGTGTGTGTGTGTGTGTGTCTGTGTGTGTGTTCAGTTGTGTTTGATTCTTTGCGACTCCATGGACTATAGCCCACTAGGGTAGTCTGTCCCTGGAATTTTCTAGGCAAGAATACTGGAGCATGTTGCCATTTCCTACTCCAGGGACCTTCCTGAATGAGGGATCAAACTTGCATCTCCTGCATCTCCTCTGTTGGCAGGCAGATTCTTTATCTCCAACGTCATATATACACAATATATATGAGTGACCCAGGAATTCCTCTCTTAGGTATAAACCCCCCAAACTGATAACGAGTACTCAAACAAATATACATAACTGCACTTTGGTAGCAATATAATTCCAAAAGTTGGAAACAACCGAAGTATTCATCAGTGAATGGATGGGTAAACAAATTATGGTATATACATACAATAGAACATTATTTATCCATAAAAAGGAATGAAGTACTGATACACACAGCAATGTGTGTATATGATCCTCAGAAACATTATGCTAAGGGAAAGCAGCCAGAAACCAAAAGGTGACATGTTATATGTTCCATTTATATGAAATATCCAGAATAGGAAGATCCATAGCGACAGAAAGCAGATTGGTGGCTTCCAGGGGCTTTGGGGAGGGGGAAGAGGGAATAATGGTTTAATGGATATGGGGTTCCCTTTTGGAGTGATGAAAATGTTCTGGAATTAGAGATGATGGTTGCACAACACTGTGACTGTATGAAATGTCACTGAATAAACTGTTGTTGTCACTTTTAAATTGGTGGTTTTATGTTATGTGAATTTCACCTTAGCAACTACTACAAAAATAATGAAGTATCCCAGTGTCTCTGGCCCCAAAGTTTGCGTCTTCTTGCTTTCAACAGTCTTGTTGCTTCTCTCATTTGGTTTGATCATAGAACCAGTAGAAAGACAGGTTTATCCATGCCAGAAAGGATGGAAGTTAAGTATAAATAACCTCAAAAGTAACCATGAAGCAGTCAAAAATAACAAAATTCTTTTAAGTTCTAATTCTCTTTCTTGCCAACAAAGGCATTTAATC
Source organism: Oryx dammah (assembly GCF_014754425.2). NCBI lineage: Eukaryota > Metazoa > Chordata > Mammalia > Artiodactyla > Bovidae > Oryx > Oryx dammah. The sequence continues at coordinate 45,443,205 of NW_024070213.1, read as the reverse complement.
AGCTCTCAAACCCTTTCTAATACTTAGTTTTAAACGTTGAGCCTAAGATGAGCAATTTCTTTGTTTGAGGAATTGCTGGCACAGGTCAGGGTCTTGGGACTGATTTAGGAAGGAGCAGCAGAATGTCAGAAAATACAGATGGGGAAGGGATGGGTCAGAAGACATGAGGGAGAGAAAAGAAACAAATGTGTACATAGCTTCTCTCCCTGATGGAAAGTAAACCTCTCTCAGGCCAAGAAGTATGTCTCATTCATCACCACCAGAACTTATTATAGAATCTCATTTATAAAGGCACTCAGTAAATATTTGTTTAATAAGTAAACTATAAAGGAAAATGCATTTGGTTTCACCCTGCTGGCCTAACACATGAATCATCACACTTAGGAAAGGCAAGGCTTCTTATCTCATAACTAATTGAGCTCTTTTGTTCATTTAATTCACACACACATCCATCCACTTTCCCTCCATTCAAAATTTGACAAGCTTATATTGATTGCTTACCCTACACTAGACAGTATTCTAGAAGCTGTGGCTAAAGATATGAATAATACAATGTCCTTGCCCTTCTATGGGAGGAGATTCTGAGCAGAAGGAAGTGGAGTTTGAGAGGTAGGCAGAGACTGGGCACTGAAGGGCTTGGAGAAGTTCAAGGAGGATTAGTTAGGTGAAGAGGTTTCCTGAACCTGCCAACTCAAGGAGCCTTGTTTTTGTAGGTGACTCAAGTGGAAACCAGGGAGGCCCCTTCTTTATTAAGCCTAAGGACATGAATAGGGTTTGAAGACGGAGATAAAAACAAAATCAAAAAGCAGACAAATTAAAGAGCAAAAGGAGGAATAAACTATTAATCAGGAAAAGAGCCAAAATAATATCATCAGCTGAATGGTGGTACCCCACCCTCATCATTATTGGATGCTGGCTGCATGGGTAAGTGGCAGCACTGCCTGATATAAAAACAAAGATCAGGGTGAACATTCATTGTGATGATGAGCCTGGTGTAACTGTTGCCCTAAATGCTGGTAGAAGTCAGAATGCACCCCCATCCCAAGATGTCTTCTTCCTAATCCTTAGATCTTGCAAATGAACATCTTATGTCACATGATAAAATGGACTTTGCAGTTTTAATTAAGATAGGGAGGTTATCTCAGATTATCAAGGGGACAGTTGAGCCTTTAAAAGCACGGAAAGGGCTGGAGTAAGAAATGTGAGACACATGGAGAAGTCAGGAATGTTTGCAGTAGAAGGACTCAACCTACTGTTACTACAAGAAAAGTGCCAGCAGCCTCTCAGAGCAAATATTTTTCCCAGGTGACACCAGCCAGGAAATAGAGACTTCAGTCTTACAACCATAAGGAACTGAATCAGCGTGGAGGTAGATGGATGTCCAGAACCTCCAAAAAAGGAGCCAGCCTTCTTGACACGTTGATTTCAGCCCCATTGGCAATTCAGCAGAAGACCCAGTGGAGCCATGTTGCACCAGGCTTTGATCTACGGAAATGTGAGATGATAAGAAGGTTTTGTTATATCTGTGGTAATATGTAATCTGTTAGGGAAGCAATAAATAACCAATCACTGCCTTTAACAAGAATTTGTTCCACAGCTATTGAAATAGTGAGTTACTCCAGAGCAGAAGATATATTTCATTATCCTTGAGGTTGAGAACATAGACTCTGCAGTTAGACCACTGGGGTTCAAACTCTACCTCTGACATGTACTGCTGGGTAACAGTGGGTCAATTTTTTATTCACTCTGAGTGTGGTAAAACTTCCTATGTGTTAGTCACTCAGTCATGTCCGATTCTTTGCAACCCCGTGGACTGTAGCCCGCCAGACCCCTCTGTCCATGGAATTCTCCCGGCAAGAATATTGGAGTGGGAAAAAAAAAAAATACTGGAGTGGGTTGCCATTGCCTTCTAAGGGCTGTCTTAAAGAGTACATGAGTCAATATTGGTAACTTGGAACTGTGCCTGAAAGAAAGCAAATGCTAAAAGTGTTCGATTTTATTGTGACGATGTGTCTGGGACGTGGTAGAAGCATCAGATGAACAATAGGTTTTCTTGAGGCTTCCCTGGTGGTTCAGTGGTAAAGAACCCACCTGCCAATGCAGGAGACACAGGTTCAATCCCTGATCCAAGAAGATCCCACATGCCATGGAGCAACTAAGTTCGTCCGCCCCAGCTATGGAACCTGTGCTCTAGAGCCCACGAGCTGCAGCTACTGAGCCCACAGGCCCTAGAGCCTGTGCTCTGCAACAGGAGAAGCCACCAAAATGAGAAGCCAGTGCACCGCAAGCTGAGAGTAGCCCCCACTGTCTGCAACTAGAGAAAAGCTCCCATAGCAGCAAAGACTGAGCACAGCCTAAAGTAAAAGGAAGTTTTCTCCTTCCAGGAGATGCACTGTTTTGCCATCTAAGATCCCTTCTCTAGAACTGACACACTCATTCCCCAGATACTGGGATTCTTGGCTGAGGAGAGCTACCTTACCCAAGGTCACATGTCTTTGGGGCCAGCCTGCATCCAATGACTGGCCATTCCTGGGCTGCTGGGCCCGGCTCCTTTGCATGATTCAGGACAACTCTTAAGGGCCATCCCAGATTCACGGCTCCACTGGAATTGGTTACAGTCTTCATTGCAATGTCCCAGCAGCTTCTATTCCCCACCCCATCCCACCCCGTCCCATCTGCCTCCCTCACTCTCTCAGAGGTGGTGATCCCAAGATGGTTCCCCAAGAAAGCTTCTGCTCACACATCAGTCTCAGAGTTTGGTTTTCAGCAAGCCTGACATAATACACTTCTCTTTCCCCCTCTTCTTCCTCTTCTTGCTCTATATGCTGCAACATGTTCTTAATCATCTGCTGCTGCTGCCAAGTCGCTTCAGTCGTGTCTGACTCTGTGCGACCCCATGGACGGCAGCCCACCAGGCTCCCCCGTCCCTGGGATTCTCCAGGCAAGAACACTGGAGTGGGGTGCCATTTCCTTCTCCAATGCATGAAAGTGAAAAGGGAAAGTGAAGTGGCTCAGTTGTGTCCGACTCGTAGCAACCCCATGGACTGCAGCCTACCAGGCTCCTCTGCCCATGGGGTTTTCCAGGCAAGAGTACTGGGGTGGGTTGCCATTGCCTTCTCCGTTTTAATCATCTTAAAGCCCTTCTAATCCTTACAGCTATAATGCAAGGTAGATATTATTTATTGTCTTATAATCAGGAAGCCAAGACACTGAGTGGTGACCTACCAACTCAAAATGCTCCAAGAGGCAAAGCCAGAATAAGACCCTGAGTGCACTGGAGAATTCAGAGCCAAGGCTCTCTGTTTATTGCATTGAATTGACTACCTTGCCCTTGGATCTTCCCTTTGGGATGTGTACTTCATTTTTGCTTGCGCTTGAGTTGGCATTCCTTTGGATATGGAGTCTTGAGCTACTTTTGCTGCTTCACAGGTGATTTCCGTATTTCTTTTCCAAGAATGTTTGGGTTTGTCCCCAGCATCTCCTTTCTCCTGAGTGGGAGAAGTCAGGGAGCACCACGGTTGAGGCCCCACACATCAGGAGAAGGTCAAAGCTCCCATGTGACCAGATGGCATATTCTCTTTAGGGGGATCATGTGATAGCCTTCCGGGACTAGTGCCCCTCCTCTAAGGACCAAAGACCCCTTATACAATCCCATCACCTGATAGCCTTGTCAGACAGGTCTGTGAATGGTCAGGGGGACCAGGCTCATCCTTGTTCCTAGGTCCTGACTCTTCCAAAGTAGTCTGGACAATAAATACTGTCCATTAATTTGCACCCACGCTGTCTCTGGGTATGAGAGTTAAAACCTTAAACCATTATCCTGCTATGTCATGCAAACTAGTATCGAAGAAAACTTTCTGCTACAGCATGTGCACCACAATGTTGTTTATCGAAGCAAAAGAACAAGGAATTAATCTAAATGTATAACAAGAAGAGAACAGCTAACCCAATGTGGGCAGACAGCATTGTCATAGCAATCATGTTTTCAAATAACGTTTAATGGCGTGGAAAAATGACTCAAAATATAATAAATGAAAAAAATAGAATAGTAAACACTTTCATTGATTTTTGTCACTAATTCTTCATATAATGTGCTAATTAAAAAAGACTGGAATAAAATACATCATAGTGGTTATTAGGTAGGAAATGTGGGGTTATATGTTTTGCTTTTATTTTCTTCTACATATATTATTGTATTTTCCAAATTTTGTGCAAATAGTGTGAACGACTTCTATTATCAAGGAAAACAACTATTTAAAAGATACTGCAACAATCTATTTTTATAATTGGTTTCTTTGGTAATAAAACACATTTTGGTCTTATAATCCAACTCAGTAGTATTCAGAGAGTTATCAGCATTTCTTGTCCAGTATTCTTTCTAAATTCATAACCTCAGTATTTTTGTATTGTCTTTTGTGTTTGTCGGTCAGTAATTATAATCAAAGCACTTAAATTATTCTAATTAATGAGTATTAACTGGACATGGAACAACAGACTGGTTCCAAACAGGAAAAGGAGTACGTCAAGGCTGTAGATTGTCACACTGCTTATTTAACTTATATGCAGAGTACATCATGAGAAATGCTGGACTGGAAGAAACACAAGCTGGAATCAAGATTGCCGGGGGAAATATCAATAACCTCAGATATGCAGATGACACCACCCTTATGGCAGAAAGTGAAGAGGAACTAAAAAGCCTCTTGATGAATGTGAAAGTGGAGAGTGAAAAAGTTGGCTTAAAGCTCAACATTCAGAAAATGAAGATCATGGCATCCGGTCCCATCACTTCATGGGAAATAGATGGGGAAACAGTGGAAACAGTGTCAGACTTTATTTTGGGGGGCTCCCAAATCACTGCAGATGGTGACTGCAGCCATGAAATTAAAAGACGCTTACTCCTTGGAAGGAAAGCTATGATCAACCTAGATAGCATATTCAAAAGCAGAGATATTACTTTGCCGACTAAGGTCCGTCTAGTCTAGGCTATGGTTTTTCCAGTGGTCATGTATGGATGTGAGAGTTGGACTGTGAAGAAGGCTAAGCACCGAAGGATTGATGCTTTTGAACTATGGTGTTGGAGAAGACTCTTGAGAGTCCCTTGGACTGTAAGAAAATCCAACCAGTCCATTCTGAAGGAGATCAGCCCTGGGATTTCTTTGGAAGAAGTGATGCTAAAGCTGAAACTCCAGTACTTTGGCCAGTACTCATACGAAGAGTTGATTCATTGGAAAAGACTCTGATGCTGGGAGGGACTGGGGGCAGGAGGAGAAGGGGACGACCGAGGATGAGATGGCTGGATGGCATCACTGACTTGATGGACATGAGTCTGAGTGAACTCTGGGAGTTGGTGATGGACAGGGAGGCCTGGCGTGCTGCGATTCATGGGGTCGCAGAGTCGGACATGACTGAACGACTGAACTGAACTGAACTGATGCTGTTCTATGTGACATACTTTTATAGCTTGTTTTTGTAAAGGACATGAGATCAAAGCAATTATTCAAAAAATGTCATACATGCATAGCTCATGTCAGGTATTCCCTTAGGTAGTAAGGATATAGGGATGAATGCAAAGTCAAGTGGGTCTTGGGAAGCATCACTATGAACAAAGCTAGTGGAGGTGATGGAATTCCAGTTGAGCTATTTCAAATCCTAATAGATGATGCTGTGAAAGTGCTGCATTCAATATGCCAGCAAATCTGGAAAACACAGCAGTGGCCACAGGACTGGAAAAGGTCAGTTTTCATTCCAATCCCAAAGAAAAGCAATGCCAATGAACATTCAAACTACCATACAATAGCACTCATCTCACATGCTAGCAAAGTAATGCTCAAAATTCTCCAAGCAAGGCTTCAACAGTATGTGAACTGTGAACTTCCAGATGTTCAAGCTGGATTTTAAAAAGACAGAGGAACCAGAGATCAAATTGCCAACATCTGCTGGTTCATCAAAAAAGCAAGACAGTTGCAGAAAAACAACTATTCTGCTTTATTGACTATGCCAAAGACTTTGATTTTGTGGATCACAACAAACTGAAAAATTCTTCTAGAGATGAGAATACCAGACCATCTTACCTGCCTCCTGAAAAATCTGTATGCAGGTCAAGAAGCAACAGTTAGAACTGGACATGGATCAACAGACTAGTTCCAAATTGGGAAAGGATTACATCAAGGCTGTATATTGTCACCTTGCTTATTTAACTTATATACAGAATACCTCATGCGAAATACTAGACTGGATGAAGCACAAGCTGGAATCAAGATTGCCAGGGGAAATATCAATAACCTCAGATACGCAGATGACACCACCCTTATGGCAGAAAGTGAAGAAGAACTAAAGAGCCTCTTGATGAAAGTGAAAGAGTAGAGTGAAAAGGTTGGCTTAAAACTCAATGCTCAGAGAATTAAGATCATGGCATCTGGTCCCATCACTTAATGGCGAATAGATGGGGAAACAGTGGAAACAGTGACAGACTTTATTTTGGGGGGTCCAAAATCACTGCAGATAGTGACTGCAGCCATGAAATTAAAAGACGCTTGCTTCTTGGAAGAAAAATTATGACCAACCTAGACAGCATATTAAAAGGTAGAGACATTATTCTGCCAACAAAGAACCATCTAGTCAAAGCTATGGTTTTTCCAGTTGTCATGTACGGACGTGAGAGTTGCACTATAAAGAAAGCTGAGCACCAACAAATTGATGTTTTTGAGCTGTGATGTTAGAGAAGACTCTTGAGAATCCCTTGGACTTCAAGGAGATTTAATCAGTCCACCCTAAAGGAAATCAGTCCTGAATATGCATTGGAAGGACTGATGCTGAAGCTGAAGCACCAGTACTTTGGCCACCTGATACAAAGAACTGACTCACTGGAAAAGACCCTGATGCTGGGAAAGATTGAAGGTGGGAGGAGAAGGGGACGACAGAGGATGAGATGGTTGAGTGGCATCACCAACGTGATGGACATTAGTTTGAGTAGGCTCTGGGAGTTGGTGATGGACAGGGAAGCCTGGCGTGCTGCAGTCCATAGAGTCACAAAGAGTCGGACACGACTGAGCGACTGAACTGAACTGATGTTTCCTTTTAAAAATCACAATGCATTACATTTTATGCTGCCATTACCTTAAGTACCAAGAATTTTGAGAATACAGAGTGGAATAATCAACTCTAGAGTCACTAATAAATAGTACATGGAGCAAGTGATTTTTTAAAAAATTTTATTGTAGTATAGTTGATTTCCAAAGTTTTGTTAGTTTCTGCTGTACAGAAAAGTGAATCAGTTATACATAAAAATATATCCACTCTTTTATAGATTCTTTTTCCATTATAGGTCTTTATAGAGTATTGAGTAGAGTTCCCAGTGCTATACAATAGGTCTTTATTAGTTAGCTATTCTATATATAGTAGTGTATATTTGTAGTGTATATAGTATATGTCAACCCCAATCTCCCAGTTTAGCTCTCCCCTTTGTCCCCTGGTAACCATAAGTTTGTTTTTAATATCTGTGACTATATTTCTGTTTTGTAAATAAGTTCATTCATAGCATTGTTTAGATTTCACCTATAAGTGATATCATCTATTTGTCTTTCTGTTTGACTTCATTTAGTATGATAATCCCTAGATCTATCCATGTTGCTTCAAATGGCAGTATTTCATTCTTTTTTATGGCTAAGAAGTATTCCATTGTGTATGTATATCACATCTTCTTTATCCATTCCTCTGTCAATGGACCTTAGGTTGCTTCCATGTCCTGACTATTGTAAATAGTGCTGCAATGAACATTGGAAGTGCACAAATCTTTTTGAATTAAGGTTTTCTCTGGATATATGCCCAAGAGTGGGATTGACTTTACAGCTGAATTTCAAAGGATAAATAAGAGTTATCTAGACTGAGAAAGGGACTTCCCTGGTGGCTCAGATGGTAAAGAATTTGCCTGCAATTCAGGAGACCCAGGTTCAATCCCTGGGCTGGGAAGATCCCTTGGAGAGGGGAATGGCTACTCACTCCACTATTCTTGCCTGGAAAATCCCATGGACAGAGAAGCCTGGTGGGTACAGTCCATGAGGTCGCTAAGAGCCGGATATGACTGAGCTACTTAACACACACTTACATACTGAGAAAAATGAGAAATGGCCATTGTAAGAAGAGGGAATGATATCAGCAGTTCAAAGTTGTGAAAATACATGCTGTATTAGGGAAATATGCAACCCTGGTAAAATACATGGCTGGAAAAGTGAGGGTCGAGACTGGGAGAGGATTTGAATGTTGTGTTAAGGTATTTTTAGTTTGATTTGTTAAGGAAATAGGAAATGTTGGGTAATTCCTGTATCTATACAGTACATGAATGGGGTTAGATGATTCATCAGTTCAGCATGAATACATTTAGACTCTTGGAGAAGGCAATGGCACCCCACTCCAGTACTCTTGCCTGGAAAATCCCATGGATGGAGGAGCCTGGAAGGCTGCAGTCCATGGGATCGCTGAAGGTCGGACACGACTAAGCGACTTCACTTTCACTTTTCACTTTCATGCTTTGGAGAAGGAAATGGCAACTCACTCCATTGTTCTTGCCTGGAGAATCCCAGGGATGGGGGAGCCTGGTGGACTGCCATCTATGGGGTCGCACAGAGTCGGACACGACTGAAGTGACTTAGCACACTTAGACTCTAACAGCTTGATGAACTGAATTGATAGAAATACCCTAATGCATCAGAGTAGCTATTTTGTATTTTATTTAGCATCTGTCCTGTGTACTCAGTCTTGTTTTAGGCACTATGCGTAATACACTAAAATGCTAAAAATCATTTTTTCTATTAATTACATTTATAATTGGCCAAATATAGGCCATAGGAAAATGATGATGATACTTTCAACAATAAATGTTATTTGGAGACTAATCCAAAATATGTGACCAAACTCTAAAAGAATAAGAGGACTGGGAATCCTAAGATCCCTCCAGTGTCAGTACAAGTTATAGCCTCATTATGTGTTTGGACTGCTGTTTCCCATTTCCAGCAGCGGCAGACCATGCAAAGCAGATGCCCCATGAACATGGGCGGTATGATCCAGTGACCCACTGAGATATCACTTTGATGTGCCATGATTTTCTCTGAGAGTGAGACTAAGGCTAGCCAGTATGCTCTGTGTCTCCTAGCACACAGGGTACAGAGGGAGTGATGGTTAATTTCTTATGTCAACATAGCCAGGCTGCTGTGTCTAGGTGTTTGGTCAAACACTAGTCTTGATTTTTGCCCTGAAAGTATTTTTAAATGAGATTAACATATAAATTAGTAAACTCTGTGTAAAGAAGTTTACTTTCTATAATGGGAGTGAAATTCAATCAATTTAAGAGGAAAAAGGTTTACCTCCACAAGGAAGAGGGAATTCTCCCTACACTCTGCGTTTGGACTCAAATTGCAACATAAACTCTTCTCACCAGCCTCCCTGCAGATTTTGGACATGCTGCTTCCATAATCATGTGAACCAGTTCCTTAAAACACATTGATCTCTTGATAGACAGATCTGACCTATCTGTCTGTCCTATCTACCTATTTACTGACCCATCTATTCATCAATCTATCTATCTATCCACATACATACATGCACATTCTATTGGTTCTGTGTCTCTAGAGAACCCTGACTAGTACAGAAGGGAATGGGTACCACAGTCACATTCAGAAAATTCCCATTCTTCCTTCAAGATTTATAGTTCAGCTTGTCACCTACAAAGTGATATTTTCCATGGTGTCTCAACTTGGGGTGGAGATACATTTTCTCATTATGTAATAATTGTTTCTATATTGTCCTTAGAGAATTAGGATCAACTGTTTTGAAAATACTTCCTTTCCAGTTTACCCAGGCACCTAGCTACCTAGACAGCTTCTTCCAAGTCTTCAGTATTAATATTTAAGGGAGATGAATATTTGAGTCAATGAGAGAACACAGAATCTTTACCTTGTTTCCTGTTAGCCTTCTTTTTTGATCACAACTAGAAAGTGAATTATTTCTACAGTGAAGCCTCGCACTTAGTAGGCATTCAATAAGTATTTGTTGAAACAAATGAAATATCATGAACATGCTCCATGCTCGTGCCTTCCAGCAAAATAAAACCAACCTTCCGTGTCCTGTTTGGCTGTCTTAGATCAGACTCCATAATCTGCTCCAGTCCCAACCCCCTTTGAAGTTATTTATTCCTTACCAGGTGTTCTGATTCATTAGTGGTTTCCATTAAAGCTATGGTTGAAAAGAGACTTTCATTTACAACCCTCAAGCGTGGTGTTTTTGTTGGCTGGCTTCTCCTGCTCTGAAATAATTACTTTTTTTTGAGGTGCTGAACTTTTTCATGTTTGTCTCTCCTCCGTGACAGCCTTTTCTTTGATCTTTCTGGAAGAACTTGCCCGGGCCCATTTAGTAATGCCATAGGATCTTAAAGGAAAATAAATCATTGACTACTGATGCTGAAAAAGACCCCAGGAGATGTTTTTGTCCAAACTCTTTCAATGAGGTCACAGTTTTCAAAATAAGCCATGTGAATGGTGGTAGTTGTGGTAATAAAAATAATAACAATAATAGCATGTGCTGTAGACTTTACCATTTGCAAAGGATTTTCATTGATGGAATTATGTTTCATACAGTACATTGTGCAGAGTGAAGTAGCTTGGAGGGTGAAAACAGATCACTGGTCCTATGTCAGGAGGCTTCTGTTAGAATTCTGGTGTTACCACTTCTCTTCTTTTGTGACTTTTGGTGGCAAGTCCCTTCACCTTTATGAGCCTGTGTTTCCCTAACCATAAAATGAGAATAAACAAAGCCCCTCAAGACAAAGAAAGTGAAAGACCTTTGAACACTGTAATGTTCTACCTGGGCTGCCCTGGTGGCTCAGATGGTAAAGAATCTGCCTACAATGCAGGAGACCTAGGTTCGATCCCTGGGCCAGGAAGATCCCCTGGAGAAAGGAACGGCAACCCACTCCAGGATTCTTGCCTGGAGAATCCTATGGACAGAGAAGCCTGGCGGGCTACAATTGATGGTGTCGCAAAGAGTCAGACACGACTGAGCAAGTAAGAATGCAATGTTCTACCAAAATATAAAGTATGGTAACATTTTACTTCAGCTTCTTCTTCTTTGACTTTTTATTGCTGTTATCAGCAAAATAAATTTTTAAGGAATTTTATTTTTAAATGAAAAGTAAATTTGCACCAACTATATAGGTGCTAATTGAATTCAAAGTGAAAAGCTTAATTTACCAGGGATGTCACTCAAATCATGGCATTCATTAATATAGTCTTGAAATTTGTGACATGTTAGTGTGTGACTCACTGTCTCCTCCACGGATAAGTTGCGTTTTTAAAGAAATACACTTTCTTCACTACCCATTACTTTTTTTATGCTTATAAAAAGTTCACTTACTCTTTGACTCAGTAGATATTTATTGATCCATGTGCTGGGTACAAGTCAAATAATGGGGAAAATAGCGAGTAACAAAATTTCTGCATTCATGAGGCTCACATTTCAGGAGGAGATGGATGACAAATATAAAGTGTATATATATATATGTCAACCCAATCTTTCAATTCATCCCACCCTCCTCCTTTCCCTACTTGATGTCCATACATTTCTTCTCTATGTTTGTGTCTCTACTTCTGCTTTGTAGATATGTTCATCTGTACTATTTTTTCTAGATTTCTACATATGATATTTATTTTTCTCTTTCTGACTTACTTCACTCCATATGACAGTCTCTAGGTCCATCCACATCTCTGCAACTGGTCAAAATCATAGAGTCAGAAAGTACCTTGTTAGATGCCAGGAGCCAGGCAGTGTGGGGTGGAGTGGGAGTCGAGAGCAGAAATGGGGAATTAGTGTTTAGTGGGGACACAGTTTCAGTTTAGGGAGGTGAAAAATTCAGGAGATGGATGATGGTGAGGGTTGCACAACAATGTGAATGTACTTAGTACCATTGAACTGTACAATTAAATAAAGTTAAAATGTTATTGTTGTTCACTTGCTAAGTCATGTCTGACTGTTTGTGACCCCATGGACTACAGTATGCCAGACTTCTCTGTCCTTTACTATCTCCCAGAGTTTGCTCATGTCCATTGAGTCGGTGCTTCAGTACTCAGCCTTCTTTATGGTCCAACTCTCACATTGTACGTGACTTTTGGAAAAACCATAGCTTTGACTATATGGACCTTTGACAACAAAGTGGTGTCTCTGCTTTTTAATACAGTAAGTTTGTCATAGCTTTTCTTCCAAAGAGCAAGCATCTTTTAAACATTAAAAAAGCTAAGGTCATGGCATCCAGTCCCATCACTTCATGGCAAATAGAAGGGGAAAAAGTGGAAGCAGCAACAGATCTTATTTTCTTGGTCTCCAAAATCACTGTGGACAGTGACTGTACCATGAAAGCTTAAAGTGGTATGTTTTATACTGTGACTTTTTCCACAATAAAAAACTTCTTAAGGAATGAAAAGAAAGTATATAGTTATAATATATAAAATATAAATTAAAAATAAATATATATTATTCTGGGTGATAATATACATATGGAGAGAAATAAAGAATGGTAGAAGGAGAAGGAGTGCTTGAAGGTAAATTGTGGGCATAGAAAACTGTGCAGACCAGAAGGAAGTGAGGAAGGACCCATGGGAGGGAAAAGCAACTAGGCAGTGGGAACAGCAAGCACAAAGGCTAAGAGGCCTAGTCGTACTTAGCATCTCTGAGGAACAACAGGGAGGTTAGGTGACTGAAGTCCAGAGAGAAGAGAGGAGTAGTTTATGAGGTCTGAAAGACAGTGGTATTGAATACAGAGTAACATACATGGTCCTGCAAGGTCGCATAAGGCTTTGGAAACAAGTGCACAAGGCTGTCATCCTTTAGTTTAAGAAGAAAAGGAGTTGGAAGTTTTTAAGTGGAAGGGTGACATGGTTCAGTGTGTTTTTAAAGGATCTGTCTAGCTACTGTGTTGAGAATAAACCATAAGAGGACAAAGAAGAAACAGGGAATTATTGCAAGCTCACTTCTGAAGATGAGGAGACTTGGATTACTATGGTCATAGTAGAGATGACCAAAGTGACTTGTGACCATCAGAATGGGCTGTATAATGCCGTGATAACAAAAGATATCTGATATCTCGGTGGCATAGAACAACAAATATTTATTTCTTGTTGAAGTACATGTGCTTCATGGAATGTCTGTGGTTCTGATTTATGTCATTTTCACTTCAAGACACAGGCTGGCAAGTTGGTTTCCATCTGGAACAGTGGCCAGTATAAAAGATACACATGGCCAAATGAAGTCACAGAATTGCTCCAGAGTTCATCAATGCAAAGATGAAAATACTTCTGCCCACAGGTAGGAGCATCACAAGGAAAGAAGTCAAGACAGTTGGAAAATAATTCCATCATCTACCACATGGTCTAATCCAGCTTCCATTCTGAAGACAGAGGCAACAGATTTGCTACGGATTGGAACTGAGCTGCAGATAAAAAGAAATGAGTGAAGAATGACCTCAAGAATTTGACCTGATCAAATGGAGAGACAGAGTTAGTCTTTTCCAAGATGAATATGACTGTGGGAGGAGCAGGTTTGGGACATGCTAAGTTTAACAAGTTACTCATTAAACATCCAAGTACAACTGTCAAGGATGCAGTTGGATACTGAGTCTGAAGTTCAAAAAAGTAGTTCGATGATAAAAGAAATTTTGGAGTCATATCCAATGTAGAAAAATGGAAAATACAGAAAAACATATTTTAAAAAAGGAAACTTACAGAACAGATTTATAATTGAAATGCAAGGAACTGCATATGTTTAATGTCTGCAGTCTGATAGGTTAGACATATGCAAACACCTGTGATACCATCCCCACAGTCAAGGAAACAGACACACTCAACAGTTTGAGATGGAAATCCTAATGGATGTATAGGTGAGGCTTTTCCTACAACCTAGCAATAGAATTTTTCTCTTGGGGGTACAAACTGGCCCAACCAATCATAAAGTATTCATTTTGTTTCTCATTTTTCCACTGCTCCTTGTAAGTACAGTTTCCTTAAGAACCTCACAGGGAAGAGGTCACTGGGATGAGGCTAAGATTTAGGTATTCCCAACTTTCTTGGCAATAATGATATCAGAACTTTGTCCCACTTGTAAGAGAAAGAATTCCTAATGTTAAAACCACTTATCTGTTACTTGAAAGTTATCTTCAACATCTTCAAAAAACACTGATCCAAGCTGTATGTGACAAGGATCTCTTTATCTCACAAAGCCCCTCTTTCCATCTTTCCACACTTGTGATGTATAAAAAGTTCCTTTGTGTATCAAACCAAGTCTGACTGCCAGTAACTTCCATCTCATAGTCCTATTTCTACCCCTCAGGGCTAAAATGGATTGAATTTAACAAGCCTATTCCTTTTTTTTTTTTTTTTAGTGTAACAGCTCTTCAACTTTACTACAATTCCCTCTAGTTATGTCAAGGTCTGATAACCCACGAGAAGGAGATATTCCCAAGTGTCGGCTTCTTCTGTGTAATTGACTTTTCTGCTCAGTGCTCAGTTCAGGCAAGCCACTGTTGATCTGCTGCTCTGAAGTCCCCTCTGTGTACACAGCCGAATGGAGTGCAACAGCTAGGGTACAGGTAATGGCTATGGATGGATGTCAAGGGTCCTGATACATCTCCATTTCATTTGTTAACAAAACTGCCCATTCTCAAGGCCCTAAAGGAGACCTGACCTTGGTGCCCAATGATCCTAACAAATGTGGGATTTACATGCAAATGGCACCCTTGTTTTGGTGCCAGATGGTCAAGTGGCCTTTGGTATATCCAGGGCATCACTGGGTACACACAATGACAGCATTTGTACATCAAAAGTATGAAGTCTTTATACTCATTTAAGAGTGAGAGAGAGTGGTAAACACACAAAAGCAGGAGCTGTGGACCAGACCGAACTGGTTCAAAGCCAGCCTCTACCACTTACTATCTTGTGCCCTTGAACTCCCTAGGCTATCTCCCTGGACCTCATTTTCCTCTTATACTTGCAAGTCAGAGAAGTAATATACTCCCCACAGCGTCGTTGTCACTGAGATCAAACAAGCAAAGGGTCTAATATAGTGCTCAACACATAAAAGGTGCCCCAGATATAAGTTATCTTCTTCAATTTTTTTCTGTTTACAATGTGTTTTTTAATATATTGTGTAATGGCAACAGGGAATTATTTGATCAGAATTTTAGCTTTCAGACAGGGCCATTGCATGTGTAAATACACTCTATTCTAGGAAGAAAAAACTATAGAGGAGGTTGTACACCCTCATCCTTGAAACATCTGTTTCAAGGATTCTCTGTCCTACCCAGCTTTCATTACTCATGTTTCTGTCTCTCCATCTACAAAATGTTTAGACTGACCTAGACAATCTCTAAGGTCGTGCACTCTATTCTTACACCGATCTGTTCTTCACATAGCAATCTACAGCTGTTTTATTCTGGTTTTGAAAGAGAGTTGAGAGAAGCACTAACATTTCTTGGGAAACTCCTCCCTTCCAGGGACTCTGTTGGATATTCTGCTTAGCAACATTTTATGTTCTCTACCACTCTATGAGGGAGTTATAATAACTTCTTCTCACAGGTAGATGGAGAAGGTCATCAATTCAGTTGCTGAGTCATGTCCAACTCTTTGTGATCCCATGGACTACAGTACACCAGGCCTCCCTGTCCATCACCAACTCCCGGAACTTACTCAAACTCATATCCATTGAGTCAGTGATGCCATCCAACCATCTCATCCTCTGTCATCTCCTCCTCACACCTTCAATCTTTCCCAGCATCAAGGTCTTTTCAAATGAATCAAATTTTCACATCAGGTGGTCAAAGTATTGGAGTTTCAACTTCGACTGGAAAAGGTCAGTTTTCATTCCAATCCCAAAGCAAGGCAATGCCAAAGAATGCTCAAACTACCGCACAATTGCAATCATCTCACACGCTAGTAAAGTGATGTTTAAAATTCTCCAAGCCAGGCTTAAGCAATATGTGAACCATGAACTTCCAGATGTTCAAGCTGGTTTTAGAAAAGGCAGGGGAACCAGAGATCAAATTGCCAACATCCGCTGGATCATGGAAAAAGCAAGAGAGTTCCAGAAAAACATCTATTTCTGCTTTATTGACTATGCCAAAGCCTTTGACTGTGTGGATCACAATCAACTGTGGAAAATTTTGAAAGAGATGGGAATACCAGACCACCTGACCTGCCTCTTGAGAAACCTACATGCAGGTCAGGAAGCAACAGTTAGAACTGGACATGGAACAACAGACTGGTTCCAAACAGGAAAAGGAGTATATCAAGGCTGTATATTGTCACCCTGCTTATTTAACTTATATGCAGAGTACATCATGAGAAACGCTGGGCTGGAAGAAGCACAAGCTGGAATCAAGATTGCCAGGAGAAATATCAATAACCTCAGATATGCAGATGACACCACCCTTATGGCAGAAAGTGAAGATGAACTAAAGAGCCTCTTGATGAAAGTGAAAGAGGAGAGTGAAAAAGTTGGCTTAAAGCTCAACATTCAGAAAACGAAGATCATGGCATCCGGTCCCATCACTTTATGGGAAATAGATGGGGAAACAGTGGAAACAGCATCAGACTTTATTTTTGGGGGCTCCAAAATCACTGCAAATGGTGATTGCAGCCATGAAATTAAAAGACGCTTACTCCTTGGAAGAAAAGTTATGACCAACCTAGATAGCATATGGAAAAGCAGAGACATTACTTTGCCAACAAAGGTCCGTCTAGTCAAGGCTATGGTTTTTCCAGTAGTCATATATGGATGTGAGAGTTGGACTGTGAAGAAGGCTGAGCGCTGAAGAATTGATGGTTTTGAACTGTGGTGTTGGAGAAGCCTCTTGAGAGTCCCTTGGACTGCAAGGAGATCCAACCAGTCCATCCTGAAGGAGATTAGCCCTGGGATTTCTCTGGAAGGAATGATGCTGAAGCTGAAACTCTAGTACTTTGGTCACCTCATGCGAAGAGTTGACTCATTGGAAAAGACTCTGATGCTGGGACAGATTGAGGGCAAGAGGAGAAGGGGATGACAGAGGATAAGATGGCTGGATGGCATCACTGACTCGATGGACGTGAGTCTGAGTGAACTCCGGGAGATGGTGATGGACAGGGAGGCCTGGTGTGCTGTGATTCATGGGGTCGCAAAGAGTCAGACATGACTGAGCGACTGAACTGAACCGAACTAAATTTCCTTTAGGATGGACTGGTTGGAATTTCTTGCAGTCGAAGGGACTCTCAAGAGTCTTCTCCAACACAACAGTTCAAAAACATCAAATCCTTGGCATTACTTACTCTCACATCCATACATGACTACCAGAACAACCATAACTTTGGATTAAAGATTTACAGAGAAGCCCCAGCAAGATAGTAAGTGCTGGAGCGGCAGCTGGGGCAGTGCTGGAGTGACTTTGAGGAGACATCCACATCCAAGGGCAAAGGAAAAGCCCCAACAAAATGATAGGGTGGAGGAACTCACATTTAGAATCAAACCCCATACCCGCCAGTGATGTTCAGAGGGCTCAAACATACCTTGTGCACACCAGGTCCCAGAGACCCTACAGAGACTGATACAGAACTGTGTTTGAGTGTCTCCTGTGGAGGTATGGGTCAGCAGTGGATTACCACAGGGGCAGGGGCTCTGGGTGCAATAGCCCTGGGTATGGCATAAGCCCTCTTGGAGGAGATCACCATTGACCCACCATAGAGCCACCAGAACTTACTTACACAAGACTGGGGAAACAGACACTGGAAGAGCACAAACAGAACCTTGTGCACACCAGGACCCAGGAGAAAGGAGCAGTGACCCCACAAGAGACTGACCCACACTTGTCCGTGAGCATCCAGAGTCTCTGGCGGAGGCATGGGTCGGCAGTGGCCTGCTGCAGGCTTGGGGGCACTGAGTGTAGCAGTGCGTGCATGGGACCTATTGAAGGAGGAGGAGGTCATAGAGATTAATAAATTGGCAAAATCACGTATGATTGCTAAGCAGCAAGTTTCCTAATTTACATGAGGACTTGACTTCAGGGAAGGGTATTTTGTCCCACAGCTGAGAGATACAAGAGTCCTTACATAACCCAGTACTTTCATTCCCAGGAGAGAAAATCATGGAACAGAGAAGAAGTACACAGTCCAAACTTCTAACTTTTACTCTATGCCTAAATTGCATCCTGAACCATTCTTTCTCAAAGAACTGAAAAATTACCTACTATTCTTAGTTTTACCTTCATGTCCACCCTGAAATATATGTGAGTAGGTTAAAGCAGATTTAAAGACAGGTATGAGGAGCTGCAAGTCTAAGATGAAAGGTTGCATTACTCACTGTGTGACCCAGGGAAGGTTGCTTGCACGTTATGAACCCCAGCATCTTCACCTGTCAAATAAAAGAGGTGGACCAGGCTCTTAAACTGTGGTCCCCAGACCAGCAGCATCAGCATCACCAGGGAACTTATTAGAAATGCAAACCTCTGTCCCACCCCAGACCTGGTATTCCAGATGCTCTGGTGATGAAGCCCAATAAACTGTGTTTTCATAACCTCCCCCATCCCACCCCACAGGAGGTTCTGACCAGCAAAGCTGGAGAACCACTGGACTGGCTGAGTGCTCAGGACTCTCTGCACCTGAAAGAAACTCTGGAAGGTATGGATGACAGGCTGATGCCAGCCCAAGAGAGTGGGTGAAGCTGAAAACTGGGAATAATCAAATCAGATCCTCAGGGCAGGAGGAATCATATCTTGTGTGTAGAGCATCCCATCTCCAAGTTTCACCTCAAGCACTCAACTGTTACTTTAACTTGATTCCTATTTCTTAATATTGTTCACTCCCATTTTCTCATCTGCAAGGGATAAGAAGTAAAGATAAGTTCCCTTGGAATTGAGTAATGGAATTTGTGGGAAGTAACCCCTGCATAGGTGGTTACTTAACCTCTCTGGATCCACACCCTTAGGGTAAAATGTACTTTTCTTTTTTCTAATAAGCTCTTCCTTTTTCCTGAGTGCCAAGGAAGTTTCTGAGCCAACTCCTGCAGGTCAGACCTAAGGAAACCTAGTACATTGGAGGTGTCATGACTCATGGGGCAGATTCTGAGTCCGTTTTCAGCCCAGAACTTCTGAGTTTGTTCCTCAAGGAAGTTCTGTTTTTTCACAGTTGACTGGAACTCTTTTAGGGAGTATGAGCAGTAGAGGCATTTTTTTAAACAGCAGGAGCCAGCATACACATTAAGCAAAATAAAAGTAGAAAGCACTGTAATATGGGAGGACATGAGCCATGATCTCAGGCCAGGAAGATGGCCAAGTCTTGATGGGAGCTGTTGGTACCAGAAGCCATATCACCACTCGGGCTTGATGGGTCTGATTTCTCTGTTCTTCAGTCTGCTTGGTGGATAATCACCAGCCAAGTTCTGGAGTTTTCTGGCTACATGATTCTGTACCCTCTGTCTCTCTGTTTACTTCTCTCTCTTCAGAAGTCATCCTCTCCTATTTTCGGATCCCTGGGAAAGAGAATCTAGTTGGCTGACTTGAGTTAGATACCTCCCATTTCTTGGTCTAATCATCTGTGGCCAGAGACACAGTATCATTATAAAACTTCATAGCTGAGAACCACCCCTGATGTGTGTGTGTGTGTGTGTGTGTGTGTGTGCTCAGTTGTGTCTGACTCTTTATGACCCCATGGATGCCGCACACCTCCCCCACCCCCACCGCCCCGTCCCGATCCCCAGGCTCATCTGTCCATGGAATTTCCCAAGCAAGAATACTGGAGTGGGTTGCCATTTCCTTCTCCAGGGGATCTTCCCAACCCAGGGATCAAACCTGCGTCCCTTGCATCTCTGCATTGGCAGGCAGATTCTTTACCACTGGGCCACCTGGGAAGCCCACCACCCCTGGATGTGAGAGCAATTTAGGAGGCTCCTAGAAATGGGGCAGACCATCAGACATGTTCATTTTGTTTGACAAGGTTAGAGAAAAATCTCAAATTCTCTTCACCAGGGCTGTTGTATAGCTAAGTGAATCAGCTATATTTGTATATATATCCTCCCCCCTTTCTTTTGGATTTCCTTCCCATTTAGATCACCAGAGAGCACTGAATAACACAGTAGATTAATCTACTGTATAACACAGTAGACTTTCATTGCTGCTGCTAAGTCGCTTCAGTCGTGTCCGACTCTGTGCAACCCCATAGATGGCAGCCCACCAGGCTCCGCAGTCCCTGGGATTCTCCAGGTAAGAACACTGGAGTGGGTTGCCATTTCCTTCTCCAATGCATGAAAGTGAAAAGTGAAAGTGAAGTTGCTCAGTCATGTTTGACCCTCAGCGACCTCATGGACAGCAGCCTTCCAGGCTCCTCCGTCCATAGGATTCTCCAGGCGAGAGTACTGGAGTGGGGTGCCATTGCCTTTTCCAGACTTTCATTAGTTACCTATTTTATACATAGTATCAGTAGTGTATATAACACAATACTGTAAAGCAAATATATTCCAATAAAAATTAATTATAAAAAAAATGAACCAGGGCTGCTGATTGTTGGCTGGTGCTGAATATGATCACCATCCTGTCATCTTATGTCTCAGGTGAATGGTTACAATTTTTTTAGTGCCAGATGCCCTTTTACGTTTCAGCTAGAAATGTAAAAGAAGAAAGGCTGACTAGACAGGCATAGGATTTGGGAAGGAAACTCTTGATTCTACAAACACAACAAACTTCAGCTCAAACAATCTGATGTGGCATAACATAAATTACTATTTTCTTCAGTGTATGTTATACTTAATAGCAGCTGATTGAATCTCCATGTTATTAAGGCAGTTCTGCTGTGATGACAACAGTTTTAGTTTTACAAGAGGTAATTGACACAGAAAAAAATATTTTTACTTAAGGCAAAAAATTGGTGTAATGTTATGGAAAATATTCTGTGATAAGAGTCGTTTCTCATCCAGCTGTGACTTAACTATGATGAGCTTCAGTTTCTTCAACTTCAAAATGAGGAAGTCAGACCCAGTGGTGTCCAGGGTCCTTCTCACCATCTAGGTTTTCTGTGATCTGTTGATAGAGATTCTGTGACAATGTATGTAACCTATGGATGCTGGATCAGTCATTGTCCAGGCAGCAAACAAAGAGCACATTCAAAAGGTATGCAGAGAAAGTTTAACAGAAAGGATTGTTTACAGAGTTTGGGGTGGAGTTGAGAAGACCAGTAAGGGGCAATGAAGCAGCCAGAGACTAGCAACCATAGGAAGGTGTTGCCTTAGGCTTAACTTACTATAACCTCCACCTGAAGCTGCCAAGGAAGGAGCAGTGAACAAGGGCTTGCCTGTCTTGCTCCTCCTTTCTCAGACTTCAGGTGGTGCCTCCCATTGGCTGCACCCAGTGAGAAACCAGAATACAAGTTAGCCCCAGGATACAGATGTCCAACCCAGAGGGACAAATAGATAGATGCTAAAGGAAGTTGGGGCAAAGTGCATTAGATATCTCTACTCACTGTGCTGTTAGCTCCAAATATATTTCTGCTCTAACACAGAATTAAACCTGCCTCTGGCTGTTACCCCCAGTGGGTGGATAGTGCAGGAGCACTCCTGGTTTCAGACTGGTTGTTCCTAGAGGGAAGAGGATCAGGGTCTCTGCAGCAGCCCCTCAGGAGGTATTGCAACCTGGGATGGTCTTCCTACAGTTTTCCAAGCATTTCCCACTATAAGCTACAGTGAACATAAGGGGATTCAGCCCATGCCACCACCTACCGCTGTCCTGAAAATGTCCTTCTTCCCAGCTCTGATCAACTCTCCTTTCCCCAAAATCCTGCAGCAGGTCATTAGTATCCATAACAAACCTCTCTTCAAGGGCTTGTGCCCAATTTATCAGCAGGTACAGTTGTCTTCCTATTACAGTAATTTCTCTTGGGTTGTTTTCCTCCCCTAAAGTGTGCTTTTTCTCTACCTCCCTGGAAAAAGAAATATCTTAGGCTCTCAGTCAAACCAGTCAGGCAGAAAATCACCTCGAATGGCAGTGAGCGCCTCTTCCTCCATCAAACAACTTTCCTTTGTTTCTGTCTTTAAATGCATGTGTAAAGGGTTAACCAGTTCACCTTTTAAGCTCTCTTTCTGTTCCATCATTGCTACCCTGGTTGCCCTTTTGCTCGTTGGTTCTCAAAATCTCACTCCCAGATCCTCTCCCTCTGTGCTTACTGCCCACCCCCTCAGAGAACTACACTCCCCAGAATCCTTTGCACTTTATCACCAAGTGGTTTCAGGCAATGGGAGGCACTGGCAGAAGACTGGCAAGGAGACAACTTGGCTATTTCTTTTCCCCTTTCTCTGGACTTCTGGGAGCATCTCCAGTTTTAGTACCATCTCTTCTGGGATTCAGGTCCTCCACTGGAGGGCCTCCACTTCTGGGTTCTGTTCACACCATCGTTTCTCCTTCACATTAAAGGCCCAGAGGGGATTGCAGCAGCACCAGTTTACTGCTGGAACCTGAGAATTGCCTGCAGTTTTGTTTTTTTTTTTTAACTGTTGGAACCCTGTAGGGTTTTCACCTCTTCTAACAGCTGTATAATTAAATATCCTTTGCTTTAGATATCTGAAATATTTTCTGTGTTCCTGAGTAGGCCTGAATGATGCATCATCTCATACCAGCATGAAAGTGTGGAAAGTGTATTCACCTTAATCACAAAAGATGGACACAGATTCAAGTTGTGCTAGTTTTTTATCAGGATATTTTTATGGGACCTAACACAATTCCTGGAATGGAACAACTGTTCAATCAATGTTACTTTTTTCTTCTTTGCTTTCTTTTGGTTTTCTTCACTCTACATCTAACTCTCCCATTACAGCAAAGGCTGGAGAGCTTATCCACAAATAGTTGATGAAACTCAGAGCTGAGGCTCACAAAGGAGATGAGTTTATTTACTGTTGATATTGATGAATATTCTCCAGGCAAGAATACTGGAGTGGGTTGCCATTTCCTTCTCCAGGGGATCTTCCCAACCCAGGGATCGAACCTGGGTCTCCCGCATTAGAGGCAGATGCTTTAACCTCTGAGCCACCAGGGAAGCCCTCATGCAAAGAATGCAATGAACAAGCATACTGATTTATTAAGGGTCCTAGAAAGATTTTAAGTGAATTAACACATATGAAAATGGTATAAAAAATGCTCTGATACAAGGTAGGTACTCAGTAACCTAATGTCATATTCATCAATATCAACAGTAAATAAATTCATCTCCTTTGTGAGCCTCAGCTCTGAGTTTCATCAACTATTTGTGGATAAGCTCTCCAGCCTTTGCTGTAATGGGAGAGTTAGATGTGGAGTGAAGAAAACCAAAAGAAAGCAAAGAAGAAAAAAGTAACATTGACTGAACAGTTGTTCCATTCCAGGAATTGTGCTAGGTCCCATAAAAATATCTCCTGATTTTATTTCCCCTAGAGGAGAGGATTTACAGAAGAGGAAAACTGGCCTCTTGAAGGTATGATAGCTTGACTTGTCCAAAGTCAGGTAACTAGTGCACTGAATAGAATCTAAAACTTCCCACCCCTGGAACCTGAAGTTGCCATCATGGATGGAAGATCAGAAGAACAGAGATCAATTCCTTGAAAAGAAAGAGGAGACCCTAAAGTCACATTGTGTCTTCAGATGGCACACGTTTCCTTTTAATCTTGGAAAGTAAACCCCAGAGATGAGGATGGGAGCGTTAGAAACAAAGAAGAGAGGAAGTAGGAGACGTGTGATGAGTCAGAGATCCTGAAGAGCTGAGGAGAGACAAAAAGGAAATGGTGCAGGTGGAGACAGCAGTGACCTTGTTAGGATAAGGAGCTGCATCTCCCTAACAGACCTCCTTCCCGAATTCTAAGAAAATTTTATCCCTAGAAACTGTTGGAGGAACAGATGGAAAGGGGGAAATAGTGGAGGTAGGGGAAGCAAGCAGAAGGGAGCTGTTTTCCCAAGGAACCATCTTAGCTTTGGAGGCCACCTTGCTCTTGACCTCTGTATGCCCTCCTTCTAGCAGGAACTGTAAGAAATGGACAATTACATGGCAGATTCAGTACCTCACTCTTCAAAGAAGAGACTTCTCTATCCAGCAAAGAAGACAGTCATGGGCCATTGGCTTCTAAAGCTGCTACTTCCTCTCCAAAAGCTTTTAAAGGAAGGCTCTCCCCACAGTCCACCCTTCTCAGAGGGCAACAAAAACAAAATCTGTCTTTGGGGAGTTTCAGATTCAGATGGACTTTGCTACACACCCATTCCACGCCAGGCTTGGAGTCTTGGTGCTTTATCACCTAGTCTTCTCAACCAGCCCCTGAAATGGACCTTACTCTCTTCGTGTCTAATACAGGAGGACACTGAGTGTCAGAAGAGAGAAATGACAGCCCAGGGTCAAACTGCAAATAACTGGAGTCTGAGTCTTCTCATTGCAGGTCAGGTAACTTCCTGAAGTGGGGGGCAGGTGCGCCGGTAATGTATAAGCTGACTGCAGATGTCACATGTTTAAACTTGTGGGTTTATTTTAGTATTGATTATAATATATTAGAAAAAAAGCTTGTCTGTAACTAGCGCGTGTGTGTGTGCTGAGTCACTTCAGTTGTGTCTGACTGTGTGACCCTATGGACTATAGTCTGCCAGGCTCCTCTGTCCATGGGCTTCTCCAGGCGATATTCTGTATTTCCATGCCCTCCTCCAGGGGATCTTCCCAACCCAGGGATTGAACCGTGTATCTTACATTTCCTGCCCTGGCAGGCAGTTTCTTTACCACTAGCACCACTGGGGAAGCCCATATAACCTCATATTCTACCTGCACATAGTTACCGTTGCCTTGGAAGAAGTTACATATGTGTTAAACAATGAAAAACAAGTCTATAAAAATATAGGGTTCACCAATAAATACAATAATAGCAAATATTTTTATAGTGCTTGCTGTAAAGTGACCATAGTCTAAGCTAGATATAGATACAGGTTTGTCTGTATAATTAATTCTTACCAGTTAAATAGTGCTATTTTTGGTAGTTTACAAATGAGGAAACTGAGGCAGAGAGAGAGAGAGAGAAGCAGCCTGGCCTCTTGCCGCATTTGTGGAAAAGTTATTCCAGTTCAACCTTTATGTGAGAAAGAATAAACCTTCATCTTGCTTGCAAGCTCAGTTGCTTCAGTCATGTCCAGCTCTTTGCAGCGCCAAGACCTGTAGCCTGCCAGGCTTCTCTGTCCATGAGATTTCCCAGGCCAGAATCCTTTAGTGGGTTGCCATGCACTCCTCCAGGGGATCTTCCCAACCCAGGGATGAAACCCATTTCTCTTTTGTCTCCTGCACTGGCAAGTGGGTTCTCTACCACTGGCGCCACCTGGGAAGCTCAAGTCAAATAAATTTTAAAAAAAGATTAAAAAAAAAATTTGTTGAGTGAGGATTAAACAATGTTCAGTTCTCAGAACAACCCTTTGATAAAGGATTGTAAATGATAAAGGATTACTATTTACTTTTTAAAGAGGTGAAGAGGACAATGATGTGCTCAAGATCATGCAATACTCAAGTGATACAGACTGGTTTGGAGGCCACATCTTCCAGCCCTGTCTTGTGTTTGGTGTTCTCACCCAAGCAGTTTTAAACTTTGGGCACATCCGTGTTTTCCTTAGGTCCCCCAGTTTTTATCCCTGCTCCAGTTCTGTTATCCTTTGTGATGATCAGGATCTTCCTACTTTCTTTGCCGTCTTTCCTTGTACACCCTTTCCCTGGTCAAAGACTGACCTCAAATCCTCAAATTTACTAATTTATGATAACTTGATAGCTCAGTTGGTAAAGAATCCACCTGCAAGGCAGGAGATCCTGGTTCGATTCCTGGGTTGGGAAGATCCGCTGAAGAAGGGATAGGCTACCCACTCCAGTATTCTTGGACTTCCCTTGTGGCTCAGCTGGTAAAGAATCTGCCTGCAATGCGGGAGACCTGTGTTCGATCCCTGGGTTGGGAAGATCCCCTGGAGAAGGGAAAGGCTACCCACTCCAGTATTCTGGCCTGGAGAATTCCATGGACTATACCCATGGGGTTGCCAAGAGTCAGATATGACTAAGCGACTTTCACTTTCACGTGATGACTTTGGTACATGAGGATTGAGGAAGATTTTACATCTTCATAGAATTCCCTGTTCCAGCCACATTGGCCTCCTTGCTCTTCTCAACACCCCACCTGTACCTGTCCCCCACCTTGGTGCTCCTGCTCTTTCTATGTCAGGAACAATTTCCCCAGCTACTTCATCATTTGCTCCATTACCCCAAACCAGCCTCTGCTCAGAGATGACCTCCCCAGAGAGGGCTTCCAGGACCATCTGATATAAAAGAGTGCCTTTCCTCACTCTCCTTTTGCCTTATCTGCTCTATTTTTCTTCTTAATACTTCTCCCCCCACCACAGGTTATGTATCAGCTTATTCCTTTACGATCTATCACACCTCACTAGGATATAAGCTTTCGGAGAGCTGGAACATGATTTTCTGTTTACTATTGTTTCCAAGAACCTGGAACAAAGCTTGACAGAGAATTTGCTCTAAAAATACTTATTGAAAGAGAGCTGGGCTCTGTTTTTTTTCTCTCAAAGCAAAACCGACTCCCACATAAAACATATGTAAACTCAAACATACACACCACCACAATTCTCACATACTCTCTGATGTACATTTGCTCTTTATCACTCTTACACACCTGCAGAGTGTCCATGAAGTCCTCTGCATGTGACTGCCTCTAACACCAGGTGAAATCTAACATCATTTCTCGGAGTCTGTCAACATGAAAGAAGATGGTCAAAATGAAATTTGAAATCTGTATGAAAAATGCAAAAGAGCATGTGGAAAATTTTAATAAGTCTTCATAAGGATTTTAAGGCCATACAGTAGTGTCTGGTTTCTACCTGTATGCACACACTCAGATTCATATACATACTGTCATGCACCCATATGCACATTCACGCACATTTGCCATCACTCAAATATATACATGGGACTTTCATGGTGGCTCAGTGGTAAAGAATCTGTCTGCCAATGTAGGAGACGCAAGCTCCCTGGGTCACTAAGATTCTCTGGACAGGGAAACGGCCACCCACTCCAGTATTTTTGCCTGGAAAATCCCCTAGACAGAGGAGCCTGGCAGACTACAGTCCATGGTGTTACAAAACAGTCAGATAGGATTTAGTGACTAAACAACAACAATAACAAGGTATATATACACAGACTGCTGCTGCTAAGTCGGTTCAGTCTTGTCCAACTCTGTGCAACCCCATAGACGGCAGCCCACCAGGCTCCCCCATCCCTGGGATTTTCCAGGCAAGAACACTGGAGTGGGTTGCCATTTCCTCCTCTAATGCATGAAAATGAAAAGTGAAAGTCAAGTCACTCAGTCGTGTCCGACTCTTAGCGACCCCATGGGCTGCAACCTACCAGGCTCCTCCATCCATGGGATTTTCCAGGCAAGAGTACTGGAGTAGGGTGCTATTGCCTTCTACAATATACACAGACATATACCTACTAACTTGATCATACACACTCAAAACTCACATGCCTGTGGGTTCTCCCTCACAGAAACCTACATATCACACACACATGCCCAAACACCAACCTTTCCCTTTTGTAGACACTGTCATGCTGATGTTTGCGACCCTATGGACAGCAGCCTACCAGGCTCCGCCGTCCATGGGACTTTCCAGGCAAGAATACTAGAGTGGACTGCCATTTCCTTCTCTAGGGGATCTTCCCAACCCAGGGATCGAACCCAGGTCTCCCGCATTGCATGCAGACTTTTTACCGTCTGAGCCACCAGGGAAGCCTTATACCCTAACACACTCATACCTTAAAGAGATAATCAGTTGCTGCCTCTCCATCTCTACACACCGGCACACAAAAACAATTTACACTCCTGCCAACTTATTATCCACACGCATAATCACAAGAAGCACCTAGTCTAACACTCAGACACTTCAGCCCATATTCACATCATGCTTACAACAATATGCAAGTCTGTTTGTGCATAGCACACACACACACACACAAACACACACACACACACATACACACTCTTTAAGAACTAGTTTAAAATACCACATCCTGTTGTTATGGCAACAAAAACCCTCCAACTGCCTGAGAAAGTACAAGGACACACAGAGACAATCCCAGAAGCGAAAGAAGCATGTCCTCTGGAACATGGGCCATGTGATTATAAAAATGGCCCTCTGACTAGAGGTCCTTCTTTCCTACTTCCTTGAGAAAATTGATGATATCAGATGAGACCTTCCCACACTTCCTAGTGGGATACTGAAAATGTGACTTCAATTCACATTTACATCTCCTTTCTCCCAAGCTCAGAGGCCATGGTCTCTTTGCATGTGGATACCTTGACCTGTGATATTGATCTCATGCCTTTCCATCTCAGCTCAAACCCTGTACCTCCAGATTCTCTCTAGGCTGCTTCCTTTCAGATGAGTAACATCCTCAAATGCCTTCTGTAGTAAGAAAACCCTCCCTCAACCACTTTCTTCCCCTCCAGTTGCTTCCCTCTTTCAACTTCAGTCAAGCTCCTCCTTGATGCCGTTACTGAGCATTTCCACCCCTTTCTCCATTGGTCCTCTACTTGATCCTGGACAAGCTTCTATCCCTGCATTGTAATGGTGAGTACCATTAGTATAGGTCTGTCTCCTTACCAGATAAAAAGTGTTCAGGAATGTACCAGAATACCTTGAACTCCACCCATATTATATTTGCATTCAATCAGTTATGTGTTAACAACTTAGTTGATGCTGTCATAGATGAAGTACTAAGTACACAAAAACACCAAAGAGGGAGTAATAACCAACGCTGAGCTCAGATGTGGCCAAAGCAATGTGGCTGATTCTCAAACCTATGTACTGAATCCAGCAGAAACATGCTTTGGTCAGCGCATACCAGTGTTTATAAGAAAATTAGACAACTTGCTAATTTATTACAAGCCCACTACTCCCATAATTTTATCTAATGCCTTCATATATTTTTGTTACCTGCTTGGTTCCTGAATGCTTTTAAGTTCATAACCTCTAATTTAGGCAAAGACAAGATTCAGGGCATATAAAGAACAAAAAAAAAGGTCTTCTTCTGTTGTATAGTGGTTAAAAGAAGAGATATTTTGGAGTCAAATGTTCTGTGTTTGAATTGCTCACCAGCTACGTGACATTAGACAATTTAATTCACCCTCCTGGGCCTTGGCTTTCTTCCATTGTCAACATAGGGATATTAAAAGTGCCTAAATCACTGTATTGATATGAAGGCTAAATAAATAAATGCATTTAAAGCACTGGACCAGAGCCCTCAATAAATGTTAGCTATTATTCATTATTATTCATTGTGCAGAGGAAATCACAGGGTCAATGAACTCAGAGTTTGAAAGAACATTGTATGCTTGGGGAAAATTAATGAACTACGTGGGGATAGAGTATAAAATGAATGGGTGGGGGCTGAGAAGAGACAGAGGTAAAACATCATTGTTTTGATAATACCTCACCAAAGGCAGAAAGCAAAATAGACACTCAATATATCTTAGTAGGGTGAGTGGATGATTGAATGAACGAATGAATGAATGTCCCCAGGGCTCTCATTGCCTGAGGAGTTTGGCTATCATGTTCTGGGTAAGAATGAAAGAGATTCATTCATGGTTCAGGTTTTGAGTTTCTCCTGTGTGCCAAACATTGTACAAGGTGCTTGTAAGATATGGCTGAATGAAACAAAGATCTCTGCCCTCCTGGAACTTACATTCTAGCAAGGTCAGAGAGGAAATAAATAGTGCGCATAACAATTAAGTGAATTATGCAGTATATTGAAATGCAAAGGCTCCTGCACACCCTGGCTTCTGTTAGTATTAGACAGGGTGGCAAGTATAGTGATAAGGATCCTGTTAGGTTGCTATGGGTTGGTCCAAGAAAGGGTCATGATAGTAACTGTACTGCAAGGAAAGAAGGACCAAGTTGGCCAAGGGGTTGAAGTTGAGGAGGCAGGTAGTTTCATTAACTAGTGTGGCTGGTGTAGGTTGCATTGAAAAAGGATATTTGAGCAAAGATGTGAAGTAGATAGAGAGTTAGTTCAGTGGGTAAATGTGGAAAGAACATCCTAGGCAGAGAGAACAGATAATGCAAAGGGTCTGTGGCAGGAGCACATTGGGTGTGTTTGAAAAGCAATAAGGAGCCTGAGGGGCTGGAGTGGAGCCAGGGAGGGGAGAATACCAGGAGAACAAAGAGGTAAGAAGAACTGGACCGCGGAAAGCCTAAAGGGTCATCATAAGGACCTTGTCTGTCACTGTGAAGAAATGTAAGGTATTGTAAGGTATTGAGCCAGGGAGTGGCATGGTCTAACTTCTTTTTTAAAAGGAGCTTTCAACTGCTGCACAGACTGTGTGTGGCAGGAGCAGTCTTGCTAAGAGACAGGCATTTCCCAGGTGGCACTAGTGGTAAAGAACTAGCCTGCCAATGCTGGAGACATGAGACTGGAGAAGGGCATGACAACCCACTCTAGTATTCTTGCTTGGAGTATCCCTTGGACAGAAGAGCCTGGCAGGCTACAGTCCATAGGGTCAAGAAGAGTCAGACACAACAAGCGACTTGGTGCACACACATGCACGAACACACACACAAACACACACACACACACACACACATGAACCCACTAAGAGGCAAGTGAGAGAGGAAGACAGTATGGCTTCCTCAAGCCTTGGGAGCTCGGGAAGAAATTAGAGTTGAAGTGACCACTAATTTGTGATGGTGAATGGGTCCAACTGATGTGACAAATTCAGCCGTGTCTGCAGTCTACACAGTCCTGATCCTTGGCTTTGCCTCCTTCTTCTCTATTACGATTCCAACTCTAGAACCACTCATCAGTTTACTAAAGATAATGATGACATCTGCCACAATGGCAACAACATAAATCTGATATCACCTAGAAATGCTTTACTTATATTCACTACTTAAAAATATAATTTGGGTTCTATTTCTACACAACATACAGAAGTGCACAAGGAAGCAGAGACAAGCTATGAGTTACTTACTGTCAAGAGTTTGCATGCTGCAACTAAAGATCCTGCCTGCCACAGCGAGGATCAAAGATCTCACATCCTATAACTAAGACCTGGCACAGCCAAATATAATAAATAAATAAATAAAAATAACGAATA
Organism: Oryx dammah; assembly: GCF_014754425.2. Taxonomy (NCBI): domain Eukaryota; kingdom Metazoa; phylum Chordata; class Mammalia; order Artiodactyla; family Bovidae; genus Oryx; species Oryx dammah. The sequence goes on along the minus strand of NW_024070213.1, from coordinate 45,412,020 downwards.
AGTGATAGAGCCAAATTTGATTAGGGCTGTACAAGTCCAAGACTCATACTCTTTGCTGCTATTCTGTGCTATTGCTCGAGTCATTAAAATAGAAATTCAAGGACTTTTGCCAGCTATTCCTTCTTTGAAAAGTGAAAGTGTCAGTCGTTTCAGTCGTGACTCTGCGACCCCATGGACTATAGCCTGCCAGACTCCTCTGTCAGTGGAATTCTCCAGCCAAGAACATTGACGTGGATATCTATTCCCTTCTCCAGGCGATCTCCCTGACCAAGAGATCAGACCTGGGTCTCCTGCACTGCATGCAGATTCTTTACTGTCTGAGCCACCAGGGAAGCAAAAATATATAAATAAATTTTTTTAATTCCTTGATGTTACCAGTTCCTGTAGAGTGAATTGGGCATAGGAGTAGGCTATTAAGGGTTTGGGAATGATTTTTGAAGATCCCACTGAGACAAATTCACTAGTGTCTATCTTTAGATTTTTGTACCCTCAGTTTTTAATTGTGAAGTGTTTTATTTTTTTCCAAAATTATTTAAGCAATCTTGATATTTTCTTTCTCTTAAGAGATCACCTCAGTTTTTAGGATATGGAAGTCAGATTGAGTTGTTACTGTTCTTCCGATTCTTATTATAAAATAAACAAAAATAATTTTGAGGGGAATTTGGGGGAGAATGAATACATGTATATGTATGGCAGAGTCCATTTGCTGTCCACCTGAAACTAGGTAATACTCAGTTCAATTCAGTCACTCAGTCATGTCCAACTCTTTGCAACCCCATGGACTACAGCATGCCAGGCTTCCCTGTTCATGACCACTCCCAGAGCCTACTCAAACTCATGTCCATTGCATTGGTGATGCCATCCAACCCTCTCATCCTCTGTCATCCCCTTCTCCTCCCATATTCAATCTTTCCCAGCATCAAGGTCTTTTCCAGTGAATCAGTTCTTCACATCAGGTGGCCAAAATATTGGAGTTTCAGCTTCAGCATCAGTCCTTCCAATGAATATTCAGGACTGATTTCCTTTAGGATTGACTGGTTGGATCTCCTTGCTGTCCAAGGGACTCTCAAGACTCTTCTCCAACATCACAGTTCAAAAGCATCAGTTCTTTGGTGCTCAGCTTTCTTTATAGTCCAACTCTCACATCCATACATAACTACTGGAAAAATCATAGCTTTGACTAGACCGACCTTTGTTGGTAAAGTAACATCTCTGCTTTTTAATATGCTGTCTAGGTTGGTGGCACTAGTGGTAAAGAATCTGCCTGCCAAGAGGGTTGGATCCTTGGGTGGCGAAGAGCCCCTGGAAAGGAAATGGCACCCCACTCAAGTATTCTTGCCCAGGAAATTCCATGGACAGAGGAGCCTAGAGGGCTACAGTCCAAGAGGTAGCAAAGAGTCAGACACAACTGAGAACACACACACACCCCATATAAAATGAAAAGTTCAAAAAAATAAATAGTTTTACTTCATACTTCTATAAACTAGGATGTCTTAATATCTTCTTGGATTTCTGTAGAAAAAAAATTCTAAATTTCAAACCAAAATGCTCAGAGAATCCTAAGGACCTTACCACTTACTTACTCATTTCTTGTAATAATTGTAAAGTCTTTAACTTTTTAATATAATTATTAAAGACAGGAAAAGTGCTTAGAGTACCTCAAATGGGTTAAATTAATAACACAGATTTAATCTTATAAATTCCAGTTTTTAACCTACTCTTAATTTATTTATTCAAGCATAATCATTGGAAAAGACTCTGATGCTGGGAGGGATTGGGGGCAGGAAGAGAAGGGGATGACAGAGGATGAGACGGCTGGTGGCATCACTGACTCAATGGACGTGAGTTTGAGTGAACTCTGGGAGTTGGTGATGGACAGGGAGGCCTGGCGTGCTGCAATTCATGGGGTCGCAAAGAGTCAGACATGACTGAGAGACTGAACTGAACATGTGTCTATACAGTTCTGTAATCTGGATGGTTTCAATAAAGTTGGATTTTCTGAATTTAGAGTTGATATTCATCATCTCTGAAGTGTTTATGAAGAAACGGTAAGTTGAAAGGGTTGGTGACAGTGGTGATGAAGTGTATGTGTGTATGTGTCTGTGTGTGTATCAGGATTTTTCAGTATCCACCCTACTGACATTGGTGGTGGTGGTGGTGCTGGTTTAGTCGCTAAGTTTTATCTAACTCTTGTGACTCCATGGACTGTGGCCTGCCAGTTTCCTCTGCCCATGGGATTTCCCAGGCAAGAATACTGGAGTGGGTTGCCATTTCCTTCTCCAGGAGATCTTCCCAACCCAGGGATCGAAACCAGTGTTCCTGCATTGCAGGCAGTCTCCTGCATTGCCGGTAGGTTCTTTGCTGATTGAACCACCAGGGAAGCCCTACTACTGACATTTGGGGTTGGATAAATCTTTGTCAGGGATCAAAGACTGTCCTGTGCACTGTGGGATGTTCAGCAGTATCCCTGGCCAGTACTCACTGAACGCCAGTACCACCCCTCTCAGTTGTGACAACTAAATACTATGTTTTGTGATCTCATTTTTCTGACTGTTGTATCCAGAGACGGAATTTACATTAGGCAGTCAATCATTATTTATTTATTAGATGAATAAATTAATTGCCTAATGACAGATGTTGGTTCTGACACACGCCTATCAGCCTGTACCTTTTGCTTATGCTCTTTGAAATCCATTTTTGTCATTATAATAATAAGTACCTCCTCGTGTGGAGAATTCCCTGGACTGTATAGTCCATGGGTCGCAAAGAGGTATGACTGGGTGACTTTCACTTTCACTTTATGTTAAGAATAAATGTAATAATTTATGTTAACTGTCTGGTACACAGTAGGAGCTCCATATATATAAGTAGTTGGAGGCCAACTCAATCTTCATCCTCTTTCAAGTCAACATTTTATTGATCCTGGTCTAACTCAAAGACTGGGAGACAACTTCAAATTCTCCCTAATTGCACTTGAAGGATGAGATTCCAATAATAAATGAAAGATGATTTTGTCATAATGGGGTTTCATTTTCGTATATCTAGATTTGAAAGCAATTTTAAAGGAAAAAAAATGTCATGTGTCCCGAATGGTTAATGATCCTCAGCAAGCAATCTGTCCAGCATGAGAAAGATTTCTTCTACAGTTTGACAGCTGATCTATAATCAGGTTCTGCTTGGCTTCTAACCTGAGCTCTTCCCCAGAGCACCCCGTGGGGCTCAGTGAACACCCTATGGAAGAAAAAAGCCCAAACCTTTTATTACATACATTTCTGATTTCCCAGAAGCTTCTCAACAAAGGAGGACTTGCAGATGCCTGCCAGATGTTGTTTTAAGGGAGAGGAATGCCTTCTCCCAGTGTTTTGAGGTTTATGCTTGGTAAAATTATAGAGCTGGTATATTCTTTCCCTTCTTCTTAGCTTTTATCCATTCAATAAACATTAATTTAGCAACTGCTATCTCAGGGACGGAGGTTGCAGAGATAAGCAACAGAGTTTCTGCCATGAAAATCCCAACTCAATGAGGGATATAGAACAAACTGGGGCTTCCCTGGTGGCTCAGCAGTAAAGAATCTGCCTGAAAGGAAGGAGACATGGGTTCCACCCCTAAGTAGGGAAGATGAGGACAGCATGGCAAGCCACTCCATTATTCTTGTCTGGAGAATTCCATGGACTGAGGAGTCTGGCAGGCTATAGTCCATAGGGTTGCAAACAGTCAAACACAACTGAAGCAACTGAGCACGGGCGCATGCATAGAACAAATTGGCAGACTATTGTGATAAAGATTGGTTGCTGATCTGAAAGGAAGTGCACCAGTGATGTAGGAACCTGGAGGATGAGTGCCAAATACACTCTGTGCTGAGGTCAAGGAGGGCTTCAGGCAGAAGGAACTGCATATGAGAAGGGGTGAAATAGCCTAGCATGCAGAGAAAATAGCAAATTATTTAGGTGAACAGTTTTATGTGCCAATCTGAGTATTAGTTGATGAAGACAAAAAGGTAGATCATGAAACCCTTAGGTGTCATAAATAGGAGATTAAGCTTATTTTAAGGCATAGGGACCATAGAAAGTTTTAAGAAGAATGCATTCCAGTCCAAAAAGACAGGACAAGGGACTAAGCCTACCAATTTGATCTAGTAATCAGTGCAGTGACAGCCAGCCTGCTGGGTGACAGACACACTTCTACCCAGAACCCCCACTTGTGAGGTTACCATGCAGCCAGGTGTGGTCACGTGACAGGGCTCTAGCCAAAGAGATACAAACCCACGTCATGGACTGGGCTTTAGAAAAGCATTTAAAAGGGACACAGTTTAGATCCTTTGTCTTTTCTCCTCTTCTTTGACCATGACTATCGAATATGAAGTTCTAAGTTACAGCACCCATCTCAAAACCCTGAAACAAAAAGCAGATGCTGAGAGACAAGAGAACCCAGAGACACCATCTGGGCATCCTTGAATTGTTGACCCTAAACCTCTGGCCTGCTTGATCATCTTCAGGATGGACAACCATCTTTTCTCTGGCTCTGCTTTTGGAAGGCTCTGTCTCCACCCCCTCAACTCTCCTGCCTTCCCTTTCTTTCTTCCTCTCATTTATATTTTCTTTTGCAAGCCTCAGATTTTTTTTAATTTAAATTTTTTCAAAATCTCAAAAATTCCCTCTCTTGAAATTGTTTTTCACCATTGTTTTAAAATTAAGACTTCTGTTAATTAAAAGATAATATTTTACAAAGTGAAAAGGCAAAGGCATAGATAAACAGATGATAGACAGACAGATAGAAAGAGAGAGAGAGATCCAAGTAAAAACTTTTATCCTAAACATATAAAGGACTTTTACACAGTACTAAGCAAAAGATAAATAGTGCAATTTTTTTATAATGGACAAAATATTTTGAAAGCACCTTACAAAAGATAGTGTGGCAATGTTTATTGAAGTGAAGTGAAGTCACTCAGTCGTGTCCAACTCTTTGTGACCCCATGGACTGTACCCCACCAGGATCCTTGATCCATGGGATTTTCCAGGCATGAATACTGGAGTGGGTTGCCATTTCCTTCTCCAGGGGATCTTCCCGACCCAGGGATCAAACCCAGGTCTCCCACATTGTAGGCAGACGCTTTACTGTCTGAGCTACCAGGGAAGCATGAAAAGAGGCATAATCTCATTAGTAAAGGTTTTCTTCATTTATTCTTTTTTAGAATTTGAATTCATTTATAAGTGAACAAAGGCATATATTCTTCTTTCCTTTCTATGCAATTTTTAATAGCATTTATTTTATGTAAAACAACTCAGAAGTATTCATTATCATAATAAGTTTTTATTCTTTAATTTATTCTTCTACATAATAAATTTGAAGGATAACATACACACAGAAAAGTGTACATATCATAAATTAATTGAATTTGTACATTGTGAAAACACCCTTGTAACTATACCCAGATTTTAAAAAGTATCACCAATATCCAAGCCTGCATGCATCACGAACTCTCACGACTTGCCCCCCAATCAAGGCAACTGTAGTTTCACTTACATAAACACAGATTAACTTTGCCCTTTTTTATTTTATTTAAATAAAATTGTTCAGAGTATACTCTATCATCTGTCACCTATCTATCTATCCTTACTCTGTGCCTTGCCTTTTTACTTTTTTAAAAATATTGTCTAATTAACAGAAGTTTTAATTTTAGCTTGATCAAATTAACCAATTTTTTCCTTTAACATGGCTAGTTTCTTTGTATCTACTTTAACGAAACTAAGCCTGTCTCAGTGTCATGGATGTATCTCCTAGGTTATCTTCCAGAAACTGTATTGTTTTATCTATTCCATTTAGATTTACTATCCATTTGCTATTGATTTTAAAGTATTCAAATTTTATTCAATAAGTTATAGTTCATACTATCATTTTTTTTCTTTAGGAAAATTGCTTTACAATATTGTGTTGGTTTCTGCCATGCAACAATGCGAATCAGTCAGAATTATTCATATATATATATATATATATCCCTCCCTGCATCCCCCATCCCACCCCTCTAGGTCATCACAGCACACCAGGCTGGACTCCCTGTGTTTTAGAGCAGCTTCCCACTGGCTATCTACTTTATACAATGTATACATGTCAATGCTACCTTCTCAGTTCATCCCACCCTCTCCTTTACCTGCTGTGTCCACAAGAGATGGCCAATAAACACACGAAAAGATGTTCAACACTGCTTATTATTAGAGAGATGCAAATCAAAACTACATGAGGTATCACCTCACACCAGTCCGAATGGCCATCATTAAAAAATCTACAATAAATGCAGGAGGGGATGTGAAAAAGGGAACCCTCCTAACAGTCTTAGTGGGAATGTAAACTGATACAGCCATTATGGAGAATAGTACAGAGATCCCTTAAAAAATCAGGAATAAATCTGCCATACGACCTAGCAATCCCATTGCTGTACATATACCCTGAGAAAACCACAAATGTGAAAACACATGTGCTCCATTGTTCATATTATTGTTTTTAGAAGTTTTTATTTAAACGACTTTGATCCAGTAGACTTTGAATGTATTTAAAGTGTAAATGTTCATAAGCTTTGACCTATGTGTACACCAATGAATCTATCACAAAAATCAAGAAAACAAGCACATAAATCATCTCCAGAGGTTTACTAATGGCCTCTGCCATCACTCCCTCTTTGACCTCTCTGCCTCTCACCCTACCCCCAGGCAACCACTAATCTTTTTTATGCCTTAGTCATTAGTATGCATTTTCTAGAGGTTTGATGTAAATAAAATCAGCTGCATATACCCCATTTTGTTTGGTTTTGTTTTTAACTCTCATAAGTATTTTTAAATTTATTGGTGTTGTTGCATGTATAAATAGCTCAGCCCTTGTTATTAAGTATAATAGTACTCACTTGAAGAGATAAACAACAATTTGTTTACACATTTACCTGTTGATGGACATTTGGGTTATTTCCAATTTGAGATCATTACAAAAGAAAGCTGCTATGAACATTAGTGTGTAAGTCTTCACAAGGGCATACACGTTCATTTATATTGGGTAAATGCCCAGAAATGGAATGTCCCATTACAATGGAAAGTGTATATAAAGTTTTTGAGAAACTGTTAAACTTTTTTCCAAAGTGGTTATGTCATTTTCATTGACACCAGTAGTGTTATGAAATTAAAAAAAAAAAAAAGAATGTGGACCATTTCTTGAAAGTCTTCATTGAATTTATTACAGTATTGCTTCTGTTTTATGTTTTGATATTTTGGCCATGAGGCATGTGGAATCTTAGCTCCCCAACCAGGGATTGAACCTGTATTCCCTGCATTGGAAGGTGAAGTTTTAACTACTGGACCACCAGGGAAGCCCGCCTTGTGCAAGAAATTTCGAGTTGCTCCATATCCTTCCCATTTCTTGGTTCCATCAGTCTTCTTAATTATAGACATTCTGATACATATGTAGTGGCATCTTAAATGTGTATCTTAATTTGCATTTCCTTTATGACCACTGATTTGTTCCAATTTCTTGTTGTTTAGTTGTTAAGCCATGTCTAACTCTTTGTGACCCCATGGACTGAAGCACAAAAGGCTTTCCTGTCCTTCAGTATCTCCCAGAGTTTGCTCAAACTCATGTTCACTGAGTGGGTGATGCCATCCAATCATCTCATCCTCTGTCATCCCCTTTTCCTGCCCTCAATCTTTCCCAGCATCAGAGTCTTTTCTAATGAGTCAGCTCTCTACATCAGGTGGCCAAATTATTGGAGCTTCAGTTTCAGCATCAGTCCTTCCAAAGAATATTCAGGGTTGATTTCCTTTTGGATTGACTGGCTATCTCCTTGCTGTCTAAGGGACTCTCAAGAGTCTTCTCCAGCACCATAATTCAAAAGCATCAATTCTTTGGCACTCAGCTTTCTTTATGGTACAACTCTCACAAGACCACACTATTTTATGTGCTTATTTGCTATCCCTATATATTTTTGATAGAATGTCTACTAAACCATTTGCTCTTTTATTGAGCTATCTTATCATTATTAATGATTATTGATTTCTTTATATGTTACAAATACAAGTCTTTGATCAGATATGTTATTTGTTAATATTTATTATTACTTCCAGTCAGTCATTTGTTTTTCCTTTGTTCTAACAGACTTCCCTGGTGACTCAGTTGATAAAGAATCTGCTGGCAATGCAGCAGACCCACTAGATCCCTGAGTGGAGAAGATCCCCTGGAGAAGGAAATGACAACCCACTCCAATGTTCTGCCTGGAAAATCCTAGGACAGAGTTCTAACACTTATCTTTTAAAGAGCAGAATTTCTTAATTTTAATAAAATTCAGTTGATCAATATTTCACTTTTTGGGTCATGATTTCCATCTGTATCAAAGAAATCTTTTCCTTACCCAAGATCATGAATATTTTTTCCAATGTTTTCTTCCAGAAATGTTATCAATTTAGGTTTTACATTTAGTTCTGTATAACCTCTCATGGTCCTGGATTTCAAAAGTCTAAAATGAATCTTAAAGAACTAAAATCAAGTTGTCGGTATGCCTGGCTCCTCCTGGAGGCTCCAAAGTGATCTGTGGTCTTTGCCATTTCCAACTTCTGATGGCTGCCGGCATTTCTTGGCTCCTGGCTCCATCACTTCACTCTCTGCTAATTCTATCTCTCAGCATCACTTTCTGCTTTGTCTCTGACCCTTCTCTGTCCCTCTTAAAAAGATCATTGAAAGTAAAGCAGGGTCACCCAAATAATTCAAGATAAGCTCCCCATCTCAAGATACTTAATCACATCTACAAAGACTCTTTTTTTGCCTGATAAATTAATATTCACAGGTTCTGAGGATTAGAACATGGAAATATCAGGGGGGACCACTATGCAGTCTCCTGTATCATGTAACGTATTTGCAGATTGGCGACTAGGCCATTGTTTATCTTTGTAGAGGCATTATTCTGCCTACCACTCTTCTTTGCCTATTACTTTCCCTTCTGAACATATTAACAGACAGATATTGGAAGTTCTGTATCTGTTCTTCATACCTCCTAACTCTTCTCTCATATTTTTCATCTCTTCATCTTATTGCACTATATTCTTGAGCTAATTACTTGGTTCAGTCTTTTAGCTCATTAATTGAATCTTCAGCTATTCACATTCTGTCATTTATCTATTAATATATTTTTTTCTAATTATCCTATTTTTAAGTTCCAGAATTATGGTTCTATTTCACAGCAGATGGTTTTTTAATCTCCCTGAGGATATTAACTGTATTTATTCTGAAGTGCTTTCTCTATATCCTCAGTTGTATTGGGGGTTTTTTGAGGGGGTGGAAGGAAGACAGTTTTTCTGAGTATTCAATCTGATGCCTCTTTCAAGGTGCATGTTTTTTCCAAATACTTGATGATTCCTGGCTGCTCCTATCAGTAGGTTAAGGCTAGACTGATCAATAGTGGAAGCTAGTATACCCTTTTCTTGATCAACTACGTATCTCTGTTTACTTGTCAATGAATCTAAATTCTGTACATTGCAAAAACATTTTATGAGTGCTGACAAAACAGGAGAAAGGTGCTTATATAAAGTTTTTATGCTTTATCATCTAGATGTCACTTCTTATTTCTCTGAACACAGAATGTGTTAAATCTCCCAGGCTAAATCTACACTTCCAACTACTTTGTTGAAGACCTTAAAGGCAGCTAACATTTTCAAAAGTGTGAGGTTCTATTTGTATGTATGTACACTCTTACAGATTTACCTGAGACTCTATGTTTGTTTCTTCAGTGCCAACACTTCAGCTAAGAGCCCTTCAGAGAAAAGTTATTCACTTTGTTTTTATACCACTTCTCAAGCCTTTTTCCCAAGGGCAAAAGCTATTGCCACCAGATGTTCAAAACGGAGGAGGGAGAGAAGTTCAATGTGAGCAGCTGTTTTGAATTTAGTCCTTTAATTAATTTATCTGATGATTTGCTCATGTTCCCTCTAGACCTTTGTATATGTTCACTCTGAGCTCGGCATTTCTCAGGAGAGCCTATGGGAGAACGAGCTTTAACATCAGTGATTACTTCTCCCCAGGGTTGACTTTTTCTGTCTTTGACCCTCCTTTAGACCAACGCAGTATGCTTTGTTTTCTGTCTCTTTCAGGTTTTGTGTTTGGTGTTCCGATTTATAATCACAACTAAAATTGCTGGGTCATCAGGTATGTTCATCTTCGTCTGTAGTAGCTATTGCCGTATTGTTCACCAAAGTGTTTGAAAGTTTCCAACCTCACCAGAGTATTGTAAGAGCTCCCATTTATCCACATCCTCGAATACTTATTATTGTCATACTTTCTGTGTGTGTGTATGTGTGTTCACTCGTTCAGTCACGTCCCACTCTTTGTGACCCATGATCTATAGCCCACCAGACTCCTCTGTCCGTGGAATTTTCCAGGCAAGAATACTGGAGTGGGTTGCCATTTCCTACTCCAGGGGATCTTCCTGGCCCAGGGATCAAAGCTGCATTGCCTGCGTCTCCTGAATTGGCAGGCAGACTCTACCACTAGTGCCATCCCTGAAGCCCCAGCATACTTTCTAAATTTTGCTTACATAGTAGGTATGAAATTGTATCTCGTAGTTTTAATTTTCATTTCTCTGAATGTTGGTGAACTCGAGTACCTTTCACATTTTATTAGGTTTTGTTATTTCTTCTATGAATTAACATTTTATTGGTTAACTTTACCTTTTTATTGAGAGGAAGTTTCTTAAATGCTTGCCAGTAATTCTTTTTTTCATTATTCAAATATTTTATTTTTTTAATATAAATTTATTTATTTTACTTGGAGGCTAATTACTTTACAATATTGTATTGGTTTTGCCATACACTGACATGAATCTGCCACAGGTGTACATGTGTTCCCCATGCTGAACCCCCCTCCCACCTCCCTCCTCATCCCATCCCTCTGGGTCATCCCAGTGTACCAGCCCCAAGCATCCTGTATCATGCATTGAACCTGGACTGGCAATTTATTTCACATATGATAATATACATGTTTCAATGCCATTCTCCCAAATCATCCCATCCTCGCTCTCTCAAACAGAGTTCAAAAGACTGTTCCATACATCTGTGTCTCTTTTGCTGTCTCGAATACAGGGTTATCATTACCATCTTTCTAAATTCCATATATATGTGTTAGTATACTGTATTGGTGTTTTTCTTTCTGGCTTACTTCACTCTATATAATAGGCTATAGTTTCATCTACCTCATTAGAACTGATTCAAATACACTCTTTTTAGTGGCTAATACTCCATCATGTATATGTACCACAGCTTTCCTATCCATTCGTCTGCTGATGGACATCTAGGTTGCTTCCATGTCCTGGCTATTATAAACAGTGCTGCAATTAATATTGGGTTACACATGTCTCTTTCAATTCTGGTTTCCTCAGTGTGTATGCCCAGCAGGAGGCAAGAATATACAATGGAGAAAAGACAATCTCTTTAACAAGTGGTGCTGGGAAAACTGGTCAACCACTTGTAAAAGAATAAAACTAGAACACTTTCTAACACCATACACAAAAATAAATTCAAAATGGATTAAAGATCTAAACATAAGACCAGAAACTGTAAAACTCCTAGAGGAAAACATAGGCAAAACACTCTGACATAAATCACAGCAGGATCCTCTATGGCCCACCTCCCAGGATATTGGAAATAAAAGCAAAAAATAAACAAATGGGATCTAATTAAACTTAAAAGCTTCTGCACAACAAAGGAAACTATAAGCAAGGTGAAAAGACAGCCTTCAGAATGGGAGAAAATAATAGCAAATGAAGCAACTGACGAAGAATTAATCTCAAAAATATACAAGCAACTCCTGCAGCTCAATTCCAGAAAAATAAATGACCCAATCAAAAAAATGGGCCATAGAACTAAATAGACATTTCTCTCTAAAGAAGACATACAGATGGCTTACAAACACATGAAAAGATGCTCAACATCACTCATTATCAGAGAAATGGAAATCGTTAGTAATTCTTATAGATCATAGAGAATTGCAGATATCTTTTAGTAATTTGTAGCCTGTCTTTATATTACTTATTTACGTGAATTTTGATAAAAGCTACTGATTTTAATGTTGTATACAGCAACTTTTCCTTATGCTCTATGTTTTCACGTTTTATTAAAATAAAACTTTGCTGCCATAAGTTTATATAGATAGCCTCTCAATTATTTTTTTAAAGATTAAAAAAGTTTGCTTGTTAGGAACTCCCTGGTGGTTCAGTAGTTAAGACTCCATGATTTCATTGCAGGGGAAATGGGTTCAATCCCTGGTTGGAGAATTAAGCACAGTGTTGACAAAAATTCATAAAAAGAAAGATGGCTTATTATACTTAGGTCTTGAGTTCACCAGGAATATATTTTTATTTATGAATGAGTTAAGAATCCGTTTTCCCCCGTACCTAATCAAACAGTACCACATCTTTTATTCAATAAACTATCCTTTCTCCACTGGTGTGCAATGCCTATTTTAATTTGTTAAGTTTCTCTTGATACAACTTTGTTTCCTGCCTCTTTACCCTGGTCCATTGTTTGATCTGTCTATTCCTTTTAAAATGCCATATTTTAAAAATATTATGTATTTCTAGAATTTTCGATATTTGATAGGGCATGTCCCTTCACCAGGTTTTTCTTGCTCAGAAAGGAACTGGCTGTTTTTTGGCCCATCAATTTTCCAAATAAATTTTAGAATGAACTTGTTAAATAAATAACCTGGTTTGGATTCTAACCAGAATTATTTGAACATTTACACATATTTGAGCATAAGAGACAGCTTTGTGATCTTAATTTTATCAATGTACACAGGCTGTTTTCCCACTTTTGTATGTAATTGATACAATGTTTTGTACCAGTGTTATATCATAATATTCACCAATAAAGATCTTACACACTTTCTTTAGATTTTTTTCCTCTGTGTATCTAATCATTTTTCTGCCTTGTAAATAATCACTATCTAATTAACTCTTTGTTGCTGATATATAAGAAGGCAAATATGTTTTGTATGATTATTTTATGTCCAGACAACTTGGCAATGCTCCTATTAATTTTAATAATTTGAAGATAGATTCTATTGGATTTTCTAGATACACAATCATAATATCTAAGAATTAGGAAGCTTTTCAATCCTAATATTTTTTTGTTTCTTATCTAGTTCTGCTAATAGGACTTCAGTTGCAAAGCCATACAGGATGAGTCCTATAGAACTCTGGGGAACATCATTTATGCAGTAATGCCCTTTAGGAAAGGCAGCAATACTATGGGCTGGCAAGATCCCCAAAAGAAGTACTACCAGACAGCCCTGTTATATTTCTGATTTGACAGGGCATGAGAGTCTAATGTTTTGCCCACTAATTATGATTCTTTCTGAGGGTTTTACAGAGATGTTCTTTATGAAATTAAGTTCTCTTTTCATTTAATTGCCAAGAATTTTTGTCCCTGTGAATATTTATCTTTATCAACTGTGTTTTCTTTCCCTATTGAGAAAACCACATGATTTTTCTCTATAATCTCTAAACGTGGTGAATTTCAATAATAGATTGTCTAATATTAAGTTCATGTATTCTGGGGTAAATCCAACTTTATCATGATTGTGAGTCTATGGAAACAGAAAGAGAATGTGGGGAGTGGTGAGAAAAACTTACACAATGTTTGATTAACCAAGATATTTAGAGAATGTTTGGCCTCTAAGTTCTTAAGTGTGATAGATTTATCATTTTATTTTCCCAAAATCATTGTCTGGTATTGGTATAAAAGTCATATTAGTCTTATACAGTAAAACTATAGTATTGTCTTAACACTCTTTGATTTCTTATGACATTTTCCATAATATTGGAGCTCTGTTTCTTGATTTTCTTAGTAGAACTCACCTGTAAATCTGTTTGTGATGATTTTTTAAAATTCATATTCAATTTCTTTAATGCTATCAATCTATTTTGGTTTTTGTCTTTTTGTTTGTTTTACTGAGCTAGGTTTTCTTTGTGTTTAAGAAGTTGCCCATGTAATAACATTTTAATCATCTATTTTAAAACAGCATTCTTTCACTTAGATTTTCAATCTTTGCTCACCGTCTTTCTTTTCTACTTCATTTTCGTATTATTTACTTAGAGCTTAACTCTTTTTGGTATGACAAATCATGCTAGGTTATCTATTTTAATAGTTTATGTATTTCATTGGTTTTAAAAAAACTATTAGCAATCGTTTCCTATTCATTTAAAGTTTGTTTTCTATTTATTGTTATATGCTCTCATCCTGGTTATTTCCCTATTTGGTTTTTGGTTTAGTCCTTTTTATTTTACTATAAATTCTTTTCTTTTTTTTTCTCTATTTCACAGGTAACCATTTTATTTTATTTTTTAATATAAATTTATTTATTTAATTGGAGGCTAATTATTTTACAATATTGTATTGGTTTTGTCATACATCAACATGAATCCGCCACAGGTAAGTGAATTTTTGTTTCATCAATTTTCAGATTTAGCACAATATTTAAAAGAATATTAGTTTTGTTCTAATTGTAGCTTCAGCTGTACCCCATAAAGTGTGATATGTCTTATTTACATTGTTCTAATGCTTGCTCTTTCTTGAAATACTTAATTTAAAATTTTTTTAAATTTAAGTTGCACTGCATTAAAAAAATGTGATGCCTGGGATAATTATTTTTGGAAATTTGTTGACCCTAGCCTTATGATCTGCTAGTTGCTAACTTTTATAAATGTTGACTATATGCTCAAGAAAAATGTATATTCTTTGGGTTGCAGTCACAGTTCTCAGTACTCTTACATTAAGCTTGTCAATTATGTTGCTCAAATTATTTTTCAGTTGTGTTCTATTCTTTTATATACTCAGTTTTTTTCCATTGCTTTTTCTTTAAATACAAAGAATGGTGTGTTATGATACCTTCTTGTAGTTCACTAGAATTCTATTTTTTCAATTTAGTTTGAATTGTTTATTTTTCTTTTGTAAATTATGTATGTATCCCAGGTGGTGCTAGTGACAAAGAACCCTCCTGCCAATGCAGGAGACATAAAAGATGATCCCTAGGGTTTGATCCTTAGGTTGGGAAGATCCCATGGAGAAGGGCACAGCAATCTACTCCAGCACTGTTGCTTGGAGAATCCCATGTGCAAAGGAGCCTGGTGGGCTACAGCTCATAGGGTCGCAAAGAGCAGGACACAACTGATTCAACTTTGTAGCACAGCACATATGTAAATATGCAGTGTGCATGTAGCTATGTAATATGCATACAATTTCAGAATCATCAAATTTTCCCAGTTTCTTTTTTATCATCACAGAGTGATCCTTTTTACTACCACAAAACTGTCTGAAGTTATTTTCAAAATTCTTATATTACTACAATGTATCAGGTTTCTTTTTTCCAGAATTTACCTGATATATCTTTATTCTAACTATTTTACTTTCAAGCTTTGTTTATACTTATCTTCTAAAGACACATGTCTGGCAAAACACACACAACTGAGTGTATTAGTTTGTTAAGGCTGCCGTAACTGTACTGTAAAAAGTATTATAAGCTGGATGACTTACACATAGACATTTATAGCCTCACAGTTCTGGAGGCTAGAAGTCTGAGATGAGATGTCAGCAGCTTTTGTTCTTTCTGAGTTATGTGAGGAAGAGACGGTCCCATGCCTCTTGCCTAACTTCTGGCTAATTGATGACAAACGTTGGCAGTCCTTGGCTTACAGAAGCATCACCCCAATTGAGCTCTGCATTAGTCTTCACACGTGTCCTCCATGTGTTTATGTCTTTGAGTCCACTTTTACCCCTTGCTAAGAATACGAGTCATAATTGGATGTGGGGTCCACCTTACTTCTGTGTGACCTCGTCTTAACTATTTACACCCACATGACCCTATTTCCAAATAAGGTCACATTTTGAGTTGTGACGGATTGGGGCTTTAACATATGAATGTGAGAGGAGACACAATTTCATCCATCACACTAAGTTATAAAAAAAATCCTATGTATTTATTGTGGACTTCCCTGCTGGCTCAGTGGTAAAGAGTCCGCCTGCCAGTGCAGGAGTTGACAAGTTTGATCCCTGAGTTGGGAAAATCCCTTGGAGAAGGAAACAGCAACCACTCCAGTATTCTTTTCACACTGTTCATGGAGTTAATGCTTTTGAACTATGGTGCTGGAGAAGACTCTTGAGAGTCCCTTGGACTGCAAGCAGATCAAATCACTCAATCCCAGAGGAAATCAACCCTGAATATTCGTTGGAAATACTGCTGCTGAAGCTGAAGTTCCATTGACCACCTGATGAGAAAAGCCCAACTCATTGGAAAAGCCCCTGAGGCTGGGAAAGATTGAAGGCAGGAGAAGGGGACAACAGAGGATGAGATTGTTGGATGGCATCACTGACACAGTAGACATGAGTTTGGGCAAACTCAGGGAGATAGTGAAGGACAGGAAAGCCTGGCATGCTGCAGTTCATAGGGTCTCAAAGAGTTGGACACAACTTACTGACTGAACAACAAGAAATGTATTTATTTATTTACATGTGTATATAATATATACACATATATGTTTGATGGTCTTATATACAATAATGTAAATACTTTGCATATAAATGCAGTATATAAAGTATATAAATATTGTATATTCATATATATCTGAAAATAAATTGTTGCTTTCTATTTATCTATTTTATAGTTATTTTTCTCTTTTCCTGACTTGTTTTTGGTTGGCCAAATAGTTTTTTCTTCCTTTTTTGTAAGTTACACACTGTTTTCTATTCTTTTTGTGCTAATCATTAAAATTTAAGTGTACAATCTCCTACGGGATTATACAAGAAATTTAGAGAATTTTACTACAATATACTCACATCAGTTTTATTATTATCCATTTTTTTAAATTTAAATTTTATTTTTATACTTTACAATACTGTATTGGTTTTGCCATACATTGACATGATTCCACCACAGGTGTACATAAGTTCCCAACCCTGAACCCCCCTCCCACCACCCTCCCCATATCATCTCTCTGGGTCATCCCAGTGCACCAGCCCCAAGCATCCTGTATCCTGTATTGAACCTAGACTAGCGATTCATTTCTTACATGATAGTATACATGTTTCAATGCCATTCTCCCAAATCATCCCACCCTCTCCCTCTCATATATTTAAATTTCCAATTTGCCTTTAATACATCTCCAAGTTAGCTATTATTATCACTGTTTCATATAGACAGTATTTTTCAAATTCTCTACCACATTTCTCTGTTAAATTACTCACTACTCCATCTTATATCTAAGTCCTTCCTCTGGACATGAGTTTCTTCTTCCCAACGTACATCTTTTAGACATTCATTAGTAAGGAACTTTTGTAATAAACTCACTTTTTTTTTCCTGAAAAATAAGAAGCTATTTATTTGAGACTGAAAGCTATATTTCTCTGCCTTTCCTTCTTTCTTGCTTCAGCAAATTTGCTCTATTTTTGTGTTCTTCAGTATCGTAGCAGTGTGTTCAAATGTGGATTTTTAAAAAAATTATCCTGAATCGTTTCCATTGTGTTCTAAATCTGAAACATAATTCCTTATCAATTATGGAAAAGTTTTGCCCATTATATCCTCAACAATTGCCCCACACTCCATTCAATTTCTTCCCTAGGAATCTGATTCGGTATGTACTGCCAATTTCTCTATTTATTCTTTATACCTGACATGTTCTTTCTCTTTTACTATTTGTGCCACATTCTGAAAGTCTTCTAATATTTATTCTACTGCAAAATTTTTCTATTATCTTTTCAAAACTAAAGTATGTCTTATTTTTAACATTTATTTGTTTTCTTTGCCAACCTTACTTTGCAGTTTTTATTGTGCACTGCTCGTTTCATATATTTTCAATTTCGCTTTTAATTCTCTACTTATTTGTCTGAATCAAATAATTCTATTAGCTGAGCTGATTGCATGTCTAATTCTGGTATTTATTCTTTCTGCTGAATCTTGCTTTCTGATTTAATTTTCTCATGCTTTCTTTCTTGAACCTGGCTATGTTCTTCAGTGCATCTCCAGCTTTCAAAATCCTGTGAAGCTAAAATTGAAGGCATTTCTCTGCTGAGAGATTTTCATTTGTTATTGAGAGGTACCCTGATGTGCTTGGGCTGTCTCAGAACCTCATTTCTTCATAATGGACAGCTTAGGGTTATAAATATACAGGAAAGACGTTTTCCTTCCCCAAGCCCACGCAGTTACAGGTGATTTCCTTGCGGTCTCCTTTGTTCCAGGATATATTCTTTTCTGATCCACTATTTTACCCACAGGGTAGCCTCTTGAGGGTTCCAGGTTTATGCAGAGTTTCATTTGCAACTTCTACTTTTAGGAAGTCATAGGCCTTGTTTTCTTCTGTGACAGCTACTAAAACTCAATCATCTTGCTTAATAAGCATGGCAAATGCTCTCACAGTTGATCTACATGGGTGGTAACTTACAACTTGAATTACATCTTCCTCTGTTTCAAGTCCCTGGGGATTTCTCCTTCTTTCTCAGAAGCTCAGCTATGCATTTAAAAGAATGCTTTCAACATTTTATCTATCATTTCCAAGTATTTTTTCCTCATTCAGGAGCTTTCCAAAAACTTTCTCAGATAGCCAGAAATAGAGATATTCTGATTGCTTTCTGTATTTTAAATATACATACAGAATTATGGTTCACTGATATTCTCTTATGTTTTCCAATGCTGTTCAGTATTTACTATCTTTTACAATATTTTTTCCATCATTCAAAGAGATTTTTATGCAAAAGGTATAAAACAAAGTGAATTCAGTCTACCATCCTGATCCAATTTTTATAATGGGTCTTGAAGATTAAGTGGGTATTTGCCAGAGAGAAACAGAGACCAAGGCAATGTAGTTATGAAAACACAGAGACAAGATGAATCTAAAGTTAGATAGGTTTAGAGGGTGTTACTAATAAAAAGAGTCTTGTGACTTCCCTGGCAGTCCAAAGGAGGTATGGGTTTAATCCCTGATCAGAAAGCTAAGATCTCACATGCCTCGGGGCCAAAAGACCAAAGCATAAAACAGATGCAATATTGTAACAAAATTCAATAAAAACTTTAAAAAGGTTTTTAAAATGTCTTACCTGATATTATAGGAGTCTAGAATCTGCCATATATTTCAGCAAAACCATCTATTATTTATTTATTACTTACTAGGTGATAGGCACTGTACCAGAGATTTTACATAGGGTACTCTTATGATTTTCATTTTATAAATAAAATGGGCACAATGAGATTTAGTTTCCGACAGTTACACAGACTCCAGGGGGTGGATCCTGACTGCAGAGCTCACGAATTAAATTAATTTCTTCAGTGTTCCGCAATAAACAAAAGTCAGTTGTTAAACCATTTTAAGACAAAAGTGAAATACTAAGGCTAGTTACTTAGGAAGATTATTGAGTGGCCCATCTAGCAAGACGAATGAAGGAATGGCACACCTTAGCACTCTTGGCTACTTATCAGCTTAGAGAGGAAACTTGAAAACCAGAGAGAAGGGCAAAGGAGAGCCTTGCATGTCATCTTAGAGACATTGTACCTCTTATTGAGACAGGAGGCCACCTGAGAATTTTAGCAGAGAAGCGAGATTCTTGGGAATTTTTAATAAAGTATTGTCATGACCATATGCAGAAAGGATTAAGAGAGCATTAATGCAAAGAATTATGCATTACTGCATACTCCGTTACCTTTATTTATAAGGATAGACTCTTTGGGTCTCCTTGGTTGATACCAGAAGTGAGAAATACAAGACAATTCAAAGAGACCAGTGTTTTGGAAGACCAGCTGGGCCAAGTGGTCCGCGGTGGCCATGTTGTCTTTCTGAAGAGAAAAGGAGGTGAGGCCAGAGCTTGGTGATGGGGGAGAAATGGAAGAAGTAAAACGAGCAGGGAGCACTGGTGATAGGGATGTAAATCACGTTCCTTCTGGTTAACACTTAGATCCCCAACCTCAGAAATTCTTCAGAGGACTGGGAAAGAGAAAGGGGCTTTGCCACATGGAAATCATCTATGCAAATGAGAAATGGTCGACAACAGCATATTGATATTACACATATGCTCTCTCATTTGAGGCTTCAAACAATTCTGAGAGACAGATATTATTACCTCCAATGTACAGACAGGAAAATGAGGTTCAGAGATGTTACATAACTTTCCCAAAGTCAGCCTCTAGTGACTGGCAAAGATGGAGTTCAGACATAGACTTTTATGGCCCTAATAGGTGTGTCTTTCAAGGACAGCATGCTGGGAAGAAAACTTCGTCTGAATCTAGGTGAGAATTATTCTGCAGAGGATTGGAACTCAGAGGGGAGCCCAAGGAAATGGCAGTAGCAGCTCAGACACACACATCCCGGAGCTGGCTTTCCCTCTGTCTCACTTTCTCTACTGTTTTCAGGTATGCCGCTCCTGGGATAACTCTCACCGGTGCTGGAGACACTTCTTCCTCCCAGAATTCAAGTGTAGTTCTAATTCTTAAAGCCTCCTTTTCCGCTCTTGTGGGTCAGAAGCCAGAGCTCCCAGGGGGGCCCCAGTCCATTCGCATCAAGGCAGTTCTGCACACCCCAGGGGCCGATGTTATTCTAAACCATCACCTGCCCTGCTGCTTCCTAATGGTGGAACCTGCTGATGCCATGCTGGGTGGGATGCACTTAGGGGGCTTCCCAGGGCTCTGTTAAGCAGTTCTGCTTTTGTGGCTGCCACTGCAGACGCAGGGGTATGGAAATCACTTCCTTTCCATTTTCACTCCTTTCCATCACCACGGGCAATGTGTGTGTGTGTGTGTGAGTGAGTGAGTGTGTGTGTGTGAGAGGGAGAGAGAGAGAACTGACTTCTCTACTTCTCCAGATAAAAGTATCTAACTATCTTCTCTTTTATTTCTCTTTGTTCTAAAACTCAACAGTTTGCCATCTTGTGGATAGAGAAATCAGAGAGATATGAGAATCCTGTGGGTCCAAAGACTCAGACCAGGGATATTCAAGGAAGGAAGGAATGAGAAGAGAGTCTAAAAGAGAGACAAACAGGACAAATTCCATCAGCCGAGGCTATAAATAAAACCAGAGAGATGTCAAGTCGCATATAAAGTTGATCAATTCCTGCCAACTCGATAGGCTCCATTTACAATTCTGAGACTCCGTTGTGTACGTTGGGTATGGTATATTTTCTTTTACCTTTTCTCTTTAATTCATGTACAGAACTAGAGAGGTAGTAATCATTGTTAGCTGCCTTTCATGGATGAGGAAAGTAACATTCCCAAAGATTAAAGGGTGTGTCCAAATTCATTCAGCTCTCAGTGTCAGAGGCAGGATTCTAATCCAAATCTTTCTAAGAATCCAGGACTCTTTCCACCACACAACCTTGGCTCCTTTTCCAACAGTGACTGGGAATTGGAATCCAAAAGAGAAAAATGAGATCTGATGGAAGGAAAAGGGCACAGAAAAATGAGTCCTGTTCTCTTACCCCTGCATCCACACTGACACTAGATCTGGCACTGAGATTCTCATGAGCCCTCTCTACTTTGTGCTTCTGTTCATGCTCCCCATGCTCTGAACTTGCTCCTGGAGACCCTATTCTGCTCTCTTTCTGGACCCTCTCCAGTTTGCAAAACTCTTGGAATTCAGTTCTATTCATTACAATGGGCTTCTCTGGTGGTTCAAATGGTAAAGAATCTGCCTGCAATGCAGGAGACCCGGGTTTGATCCCTTCATCAGGAAGATCCCATGGTAAAGGAAATGGCTACCTGTGCCGGTCTTCTTGCCTGGAAAAATCACACGGACAGAGGAGCCTTGAAGCAGGCTATAGATGGGTACACATGAAATCAGCATGAAGCAGTCCAATGTGCTGGCTGCTTAGACGCCAGTGACCTAGATATGGCCACAGATTAGAAGAAAAAAATGTAAGTGATGGAATTAGATCCAGAGTTCAGTGTTTACTTCGGATTTGGCTGCCAGGCACATAATGGGATGTATTCACTTATTCAACAAATATTTGTGAATACATACTAACTACCTGGCATTGTTCTTTCTGCTAGGGATATAGGTAACAAAATAATAAAGTATCTCTTCCACACAGAGTTTAAACTCTAGTGGGGGAAGTTATACAATAAACAAATAAACAGCCATAGTATATCCACTGGCAATAAAAGAAAAAGTGGAAAATAAAGCAGATGAGAGAAAAAAAAAAAAAAGGTAATCACGCCAGAGAAATAGCAGGGGGCCAGAATAATTTAGGGCCCAAGGCCACTAATAAGGTTTGGGGGTTTAAAGAGTACTATGGGAAGCCATCTGAGAGTTTTAAGCTGAGAAGCGAAATATTCTGCCATGTTTTACAAGGACCTCTCTGGTAGCCATATAGAGAATAGATGATGAAGACAAGCCTGAAGTGAGAAGATGGATTAGGAGGTGTAAGCGAATTCCAGAAGAGAGGTGATAGTGACTGTGACCTAGGTCTTATCAGTAAGAGTCTTGGAAAATGTTTGGATTATGGATATACTTTGAAATTAAAGCTAACTGAATTTCCAGACAGATTGGAGATGGGATGAAGTGTAAGGACTTACTCTAACAATTTTGGCCCGAGAAGTCAGAATGACAGAGTTCCCAGTTATCCAGGTGTTAAAGATGGGAGCAAAGATCAGGAGTTCAGTTTTGGACATGCTAACCTTGAAATAGTCATTAAATAAATAAGTGGAAAGGCTGAGCAGGCTTCGGTGTATGAGTCTGGAGAGAAGAGAGTAGGAGGGTCAGAGTAGAATCAGCTGGGAATATGTGCCACTGGGAAGCATTAGCTAGAGCAGGGAAATGAACTGACATCATCCAATAAATGATTGCTGCTAAAGAGGAGATCAAGGTCCAGGTCCTGCAGCATCAATCTGGCATTTAATCACCAGGAAGTCAGGAGAAATCAGCAAAGGATATTCAGAATAACTGATGAGGAACCAGAAGTGTACAGGAATCAAGTTCGAAAACAAACGTCCTTCCAAAAGGAAGATGTTATTCCATTGCATCGAACCAACCTGTTCTCACATCCTGAGGACTGGAACCTAACATGGTGGAAGGACAATGCTCTCGGTGTGGGGATTAGAGTCTCCAGGGTTGATAAAAGCACCTGTCTCCATGTGGCTTTCAGAAAACAAGTAGCATGGCAGTGGAAGAACAAGAGCAAAGCCCAAGAGGGATTTGAAGTGATAGTGGACTGTGAACCTGTGTGAGACATCCTTTCAAGAATACCTAGGGACTCCCCTGGTGATCCAGTGGTTAAGACACCCCACTTCCACTGTAGGGGACTCAGATTCAATCCCTGGACAAGGAACTAAGATCCCACATGACACAAGGCATGGCCAAAAAAATAAAAAAGAACACCTAAAATAATTAGGAGTAAGCTTGAAGGGACTCATTTTCAGTAATCAAGCCACTGGGAAATTTATTTGAGAATAAAATAGAAGTGTGATGAAACTCTGAAATTGTAAATGAAGAGAGATTTGATTACCAAAAGTGCTAAATATTTGCATATTTTTTTAAATGAAAGAATATAAAAAAAAAGTGTGCAAAAAAGTTTTGCAAACCTATAAAACAAAATGATTATTTTTTTAACCACACCAAGAGCTCTACACAGGAAAAAGACCAGTGTTCAGTTGGAAAAAGACCAGCAACCAGTTTGAAAAACAAGCAAAGGATAGCAATGTACAGCTGTAGAAAAAGAAATATAAATGACCAATCAATGAGAAGATGGTTGCTAAATCTCATTTGTAATTTAAAAATGCAAATTTAACCATAAGATATCATTTGTCTCCTTTCAAGTGTACAAATATTAGAAGGACTGATAATATTCACTGTTAGCAAGGGTACAGAGAAGCAGAGACTTTCACACATTGATGGTGGAAGTATGTAATGATGTATTTTAATGGAGTAATTTGTCAATATCAATTAAAATTTTAAATAAATTTTTAGTTTCAGAATTGTTTTGGGTTTACAGGAAAATTAAGAAGATAGTATAAAATTCACTAATGCGACAGCCACTTACCCTTTTTAGTAGCATCTTATGTTCAAGTTCAGTTGCTCAGTAGTATCTGACTCTTTGCGCCTCCATGGACTGCAGCACACCAGGCTTTCCTGTCCATCACCAACTCCCTGTCCATCGCCAACTCCCGAAACTTGCTCAGACTCGTGTCCATCGAGTCGGTGATGCCATCCAACCGCCTCATCCTCTTTCATCGTTCATCTTCTGCCTTGACTCTTTCCCAGCATCAGGGTCTTTTTGAATGAATCAGCATCTTTTGTTACTAAAGTATATTTGTCACAACTAATGAATAAATGTTAATCCATTTTCATTAACTAAATCCGTTACTTCAGATTTCCTTAGTTTTTACCTAATATGCCTCTTCTGCCCCAGAATTCATCCAGAACACCACCTTATATTTATATTTGCATAATATTTATGTAATGTCTCCCTTTTTATACTATTGAAGTCATTTAAAAAGCAGAGACATTACTTTGCCAACAAAGGTCCATCTAGTCAAAGCTGTGCTTTTTCCAGTAGTCATGTATGGATATGAGAGTTGGACTGTAAAGAAAGCTGAGTTGCAAGTCCCTTGGACTGCAAGGAGATCCAACCAGTCCATTATAAAGGAGATCAGTCCTGGATATTCATTGGAAGGACTGATGTTGAAGCTGAAACTCCAATACTTTGGCCATCTGATGCAAAGAACTGACTCATTTGAAAAGACCCTGATGCTGGGAATGATTGAAGGCAGGAGGAGAAGGAGACAACAAAGGATGAGATGGTTGGATGGCATCACCAACTCAATGGACATGAGTTTAAGTAAACTCTGGGAGTTGGTGATGGACAAGAAGGCCGGCATACTGCAGTCCATGGGGTCACAAAGAATTGGACACGACTGAGCAACTGAACAGAAACTGACCTGAATGTCTCCCTAGGCTCCTCTTAGCTATGAAATTTCTCCTATTTTTCCTTGTTTTTGATGACCTTGGCAGTATTTTGCAGACTCTCTTTCCAGAAAACCAGCATTGGCTGGTTCTCTGATGTTTTTCTCACGTTTTGACTGGGATGATGAGTTTTTGGGAGGAAGACCAAAGAGGTAAAATGCCATTCTCATGACATACTAGCATCATGAATTCTCACCTCAAGATGTTCACCTTGATCATACAGTAAAGGCATCATTTGTTAGGTTTCTCCCCTGTACTCTTATTTCCCTCTTGGCATACTGTGCTCTTTGGAAGGAAGTCACCATGTAGGGTCCACTTAAGGAGTGAAGAGAGACGTTCCAAACGCTTGAGGGTGGGTTATCTGGTACATTATTTGCAGTTCTTCTGTGTGGGAGATGAGTCTCCTCTCCTTCACTTACCTATTCAACAACTTATTACATCAGTGTGCATTCATATATCTTTATTTTATCCTTCAAATGGAATACCGTCTTATTTTGTTGCTCAAATTGTTCTCACTTTTCCTTTGGCAGCTCTTTCAAAGGCTCTCATGTCCCTTTGACATTCCCCTTCACTGTACTTTTTTTTGAAAAAAAATAATAATAACTTTCTTATTTTCTGGAACTGCAAGAAGCCTCAGATTCATCTCATAAATTCACTGCCCCAGTCTTAGGGCCAGCTGCTTCTCCAAGAGCATGGATTTCTTTTATTAGAAAATGGTATGAAAACCAAGATCTGGGTACAAGGTAGTCTCATTGCTACTGCAGCGACTTTGTTTCCAGATGCTCTCAGCCAACAGAATGAGAAAATAGATGTGTATCTACTAATTACTTCATATGTAAAATCTATAAATAGTTCTGTATATAGACAACTGTATCTATATCAAGCAAAATAGTAATTGATAATTGTCCAATTCTAACCTATTACTGCATGGACTATTAATCCAGCAATGTGCTCCTTGGTATTTACCCAAAAGAGTTGAAAACTTATATCTGAACAGAAACCTGAGCATGAACATTTACAGCAACTTTATTCATAATTGTCAAAACTTGAAAATAACCAAAATTTCCTTCAGTAAGCAAATGGATAAACAAAATATGGCACATCCATCCAATGAGATGTTACTCAGCACTAAAAAGAAATGAAAGATCATGCCCTGAAAAGACCATGGAAGGACCTTAAATGCATATTACTAAGTGAAAGAAACCAATCTGAAAAGACTTCATGCTGTGTTATCCCAAGTGTATAACATTATGTAAAACTCAAAAGTATGGAAACCATAAAATATAAGTGGCAGCAAGAAGTTGGGGAAAAGGGAGAAATAGGGGATCACAGAGGATTTTTAGACTACACAGAGTATTTCATATGATACATTATTGGTGGATACTTGCTACACATTTGTCAAAACACATAGAATGTACATCAAGTGTGAAACCTAATGTAAACTATAGACTTTGGGTGATAGTAATGGGTTCCTTGATTGTAATAAATATACAATATATCAAGTGGGTTCCTTGACTGTAATAAATATATCATCGTGGAATGGGATATTGCTAATGGAGGAGGCAGTGCATGTTAGGAACAGGATTCTATGAGGATTCTTTAATGTTGACTCAATTTTGCTTTGAAACTAAAACTGTCTTAAAAATATGAAGTGTATTATAAATACACAGACATTAAATATAAATGTAATAAATAGTATATGCATCAGTCAGTTCAGTTCAGTCGCTCAGTCGTGTCCGACTCTTTGCGATCCCATGAACCGCAGCACACCAGGCCTCCCTGTCCATCACCAACTCCCGGAGTTCATTCAGACTCACGTCCATTGAGTCAGTGATGCCATCCAGCCATCTTATCCTCTGTTGTCCCCTTCTCCTCCTGCCCTCAATCTTTCCCAGCATCAGGGTCTTTTCAAATGAGTCAGCTCTTAGCATCAGGTGGCCAAAGTATTGGACTTTCAGCCTCCACATCAGTCCTTCCAATGAACACCCAGGACTGAGTCCTTTAGGATGGACTGATTGGATCTCCTTGCAGTCCAAGGGACTCTCAAGAGTCTTCTCCAACACCACAGTTCAAAAGCATCAACACTTTGGTGCTCAGATTTCTTTATAGTCCAACTCTTACATCCATAATGACCACTGGAAAAACAATAGCATTGACTAGACAGACCTTTGTTGGCAAAGTAATGTCTCTGCTTTTTAGTGTGCTATCTAGGTTGCTCATAACTTTCCTTCCAAGAAATAAGTGTCTTTTAATTTCATTGCTGCAATTGCCATTAGCAGTGATTTTGGAGACCAGAAAAATAAAGTCAGCCACTGTTTCCACTGTTTCCCTATCTATCTGCCATGAAGCGATGGGACTGGATGCCATAATCTTATTTTTCTGAAGGTTGAGCTTTAAGACAACTTTTTCACTCTCCTCTTTCATTTACATCAAGAAGCTCTTTAGTTCTTCTTCACTTTCTGCCATAAAGGTGGTGTTATCTGCAAATCTGAGGTTATTGATATTTCTCCCAGCAATCTTGATTCCAGCTTGTGCTTCCTCCAGCCCAGCATTTCTCATGATGTCCTCTGCATATAAGTTAAATAAGCAGGGTGACAATATACAGCCTTGACATACTCCTTTTCCCATTTGGAACCAGTCTGTTGTTCCATGTCCAGTTCTAACTGTTGCTTCCTGACCTGCATACAGGTTTCTCAAGAGACAGGACAGGTGGTCTGGTATGCCCATCTCTTTCAGAATTTTCCACAGTTTCTTGTGATCCACACAGTCAAAGGCTTTGGCATAGTCAATAAAGCAGAAATAGATGTTTTTCTGGAACTCTCTTGCTTTTTCGATGATCCATTGGATGTTGGATCCGTATTATGCATATTATATATGTTATATATATATATATATATATATGCATATTATATCAGAGAAGGCAATGGCACCCCACTCCAGTACTCTTGCCTGGAAAATCCCATGGACGGAGGAGCCTGGTAGGCTGCAGTCCATGGGGTTGCTAGGAGTTGGACATGACTGAGTGACTTCACTTTCACTTTTCTCTTTCATGCATTGGAGAAGGAAATGGCACCCCACTCCAGTACTCTTGCCTGGAGAATCCCAGGGATGGGGGAGCCTGGTGGGCTGTCATCTATAGGGTCGCACAGAGTCAGATACAACTG
This sequence comes from Oryx dammah, assembly GCF_014754425.2. Classification (NCBI taxonomy): domain Eukaryota; kingdom Metazoa; phylum Chordata; class Mammalia; order Artiodactyla; family Bovidae; genus Oryx; species Oryx dammah. The sequence continues at coordinate 45,383,901 of NW_024070213.1, read as the reverse complement.
AAGCGACTTAGCAGGAGCAGCAGCAGCAGCAGCAGCAGCATATTATATATGCATTTTATGTATTATATATGGGGCTTCCCAGGTGGTGCTGGTGGTAAAGAAGCTGCCTGCCAAAGCAGGAGACGTAAGAGATGCAGATTTGATCCCTGGGTTGGGAAGATCCCCTAGAGGAGGCATGGCAACCCACTCCAGTCTTCTTGCCTGGAGAACCCCATGGGCAGAGGAGCCTGGCCTGGCAGGTTGCAGGCCATGAGTCAGTCACAGAGTCAGTCATGACCAGAGTGATTTAGCAGGAAAGCACGCATGCACGATAACACATACAGAGTCAGACACACACACACATAGATAGCAATTCAGTACTTCCCATTTTGTTTACAGAAAATGTAATGAATCTTAGGGAGTATAAAATATACTAATCAGATTTGAACGAATGTGTTTGCATAGTTGAAAAATAATTATTATGACTTAATCAGTTCAGCCAATGACACAGTTCTTCTATTTGAACCCTGTACTGTTTGGTTTTAGAATTTTCAGTTAGAGGGACTTCCCTGGTGGTCCAGTGGTTAAGAATCCTCCTTGGAGTGCAGGAGACTTGAGTTCGATTTCTGGTCAGGGAACTAAAATCCCACATCCTGCGGGGCAACTAAGCCTGAGTGCCACAACTAGTGAATCTGTGTGCCACAACTTAAGATCCTATATGATTAAGACCTGACACAGCCAAATAAATAAATATTTAAAATTTTTTTTCCAGTTATGATGACCATTAATATCAAGTATCAGACTGAATTTTCAACCAGATCTTCAAACTGTTGTATCACGTTATAATAAACTACAATTTCCAAAAGTAATAGATTATATTTAGTCACATTGTCTTCACTAAAATATTTTTAATATTGAGATGTTTTAATGAAATAAATGAGATTTTCTGTTATCATATCAAATGAAATTATTGTAAATAAATTCTTTTAACTTAGCTGTCTTTTCTTTCTATTGTTTTGTGTAAAATAGATATATTTTGATAAAATATGACATATGTGTGATTTTAAAATAAATGATATACTGGGTTATTGTTACCATCTTTCTAAATTCCATATATATGAGTTAGTATACTGTATTGGTGTTTTTCTTTCTGGCTTACTTCGCTCTGTATAATAGGCTCCAGTTTCATCCACCTCATTAGAACTGATTCAAATGTATTCTTTTTAATGGCTGAGTAACACTCCATTGTATATATGTACCACAGCTTTCTTATCCATTCATCTGCTGATGGACATCTAGGTTGCTTCCATGTCCTGGCTATTATAAACAGTGCTGCAATGAACATTGGGGTACACGTGTCTCTTTCAATTCTGGTTTCCTCAATGTGGATGGTACAGGGAGGGAGGAGGGAGGGGGGTTCAGGATGGTGAACACGTGTATACCTGTGGCAGATTCATGTTGATGTATGACAAAACCAATACAATGTTGTAAAGTAATTAAACTCCAATTAAAATAAATAAATTTATATTAAAAAATAAATAAATGATATATGTTTGGGGGATGTGCTGGAACTTTATACACATTTTGGAGGTATATTATCAAAAAAGTTTAAAAGTTTCTGGTTTAGGGAGTCAGACATACTAGTAAGTAAACGTTTGCTTTTTTGTGTTGTTGTTGTTGTTTTGTTTTTGCCAACTTTAATGGCAAAGACGTAAAGCAGGGGAGTCTTAAAAACTGCAAAGGGACACTTTTTGTTTTTGCTTCAGGGAATATTAGTAGCATTATCATGCAGTATTTATTTATTTCATATTTTTATGTACAAAATATTTATAGGCCTCCAGAAAAACACATTTGCCTGACAGTTAGAAAATGCCCGCATTTTGGAACTGAGGTCCTTTTCCTGTAAATGGTTTCCTATACTTTGCAACACAGTATTTAAAGCAAAATTAAGATCTATCTAGAGGAGAAAAATTCCTTTAGCCGTGCCTTCTTGGCTGGCCCATTACCCAGTCTTCTTTGGCAAAGACTAAACTTATTCCTGTTTCCTACCTTCTGTTTCTTTCATTTCTCCAGAACTAAGAAAAATCTTTGGCATCCTCTCATGCATCTGTGCGAGGGGTTGCTGATAAGGTAGTAGCCAGCCAATATCTTATTTCTGGAGAGGAGAGAACAATAAACTCGAAAATGCTATCCACCATGTGGAAAAGCAATGAGTCATCTTTTCCTTACACATTGAGGAGGTCTTAAGGTATGAAAATCACATTATAAGCTCAGCAAGAGGCCTTAGAAATCATTTAATCCAACCCTCTTATTTTAAAGATAAGGAGACTGAGTCTCAGAGAGCCTTAGTAGCTTAGCCACAGAAGCATCAGTTTGATGTATTAGTAGTCCACGGAGATATTGCAGTCTAACATTTTCACTTGCAGTTAGGGACACTGAGGCTCAGCCAGTTAAAAGACTTTTCCAAGATTACACAGTGAAATAGGGGATCCAGGAGGAGATTCAGGTGCTTGAACTCTCAGAATCCCATGCTGAGTTGGCAGCACCCTAAATCAGTTAAGATAATTTGGTCTAAGGGGGAGAAGAGATAAAATGGCAAAATCCATTGATGTCCCCAACCTCCAGAATCTAATGCCTGATTATCTGGGGTGGAGATGATATAATAATGATAGAAATAAAATGCAAAATAAATGTAATGCACTGGAATCATCTCAAAACCATCCCTGTTCTGCCCCAGTCCATGAAAAAATTATCTTCCACAAAACCAGTCCCTGGTACCAAAAAGGTTGGGAAACACTGCTTAGATCATATTTAAGCCCAAATCCAGACTTCTTTGTTGTGTAATAAAGAATTTAGCTATCTTTGTCCTCAGTTATGGGAGACAGCCTCTAAATTCTCAGAATTTCTTGAGTCCTGGGAATGTCTTTTCTATTCCTGTAAGTACCTCTGATCACACCTGCTCACCTGATAGTTTGTGCTAATAATGCCACTCATGGTAGGCCCTTACATAGTTTATGCTAATGTGATGCCTGAGGATAGAGGTCCACCATATGAGAAAGACCAGCTATGTGATTAGAGAGTTGAGGCTTTGTTTTATATGATATCAGCCTCACCTCTAGAAGGATAGAACAATTGGAAACTGAATTCAAGTACATGCCCATGAACCAATCAATCATTTGTTGTTATTCAGTGAGTCTGACTGAGTCTATACTCAGTCATGTCTGACTCTTTGTGACACCATGAACTGCAGCACACCAGTCCTTCACCATCACCTTCCCTGCCCTTTACCATCTTCTGGGGTTTGCTCAAACTTGTGTCCATTGAGTCAATGATGCCATCCAACCAGCTTGACCTCTGTCGCCCCCTTCTCTTGCCCTCAATCTTTCCCAGCATCAGAGTCTTTTCCAATGAACCATCTCTTTGTATCAGGTGGCCCAAGTATTGGAGATTCAGCTTCAGCATCAGCATCAGAGGTTAATTATACTCATGAAATTAAATCCCCCTAAACACCAGTGAGCTCCCATCATTGTAATAGTCCACAGTACATTGGAGGGTACACAACAGAAGCTGGGGCCCTCCTGGACCTCTTCTTATGCTTCTCTCTGCATCGTTTGGCTATGACAATGATGTCATTATAAGTCTAGACTTTTCCTAAGTTCTGCAAGTCATTCTAGTGAGTTATCATGCCAGAAGAAGTAGTAAGAACTCTTGAGTTGTGCCAGCAAGTCAGAAACAAAGGGGACCTGGGAATCTAAAGGTCCTGTGACTGATGCCTAAATTAAAGGCAGGCTGTGAAGTTTGTCCTAACTCCAGGTAGGCAGTTTCAGAAGTCATTACACTCATGTTCCTAAGCTGCTAAACTTTAGAGGGTAAGGACAAGAGGTGAGCCTGAAAAACTAAGGTTAAGATAATCAAAAGTAAGTCCTGCTTCAGAGAATTATAGTCAATATCTTGTAATAACTTATAGTAGAAAATAATTTCAAAAATAATGCATGTGTGTATGTATAACTGAATCACCTTGCTGTGCACTTGAAACATTGTAAGTCAACTAGACTTCAATAAAACATATATATAATATATATATATATGTTATATATATATATATATGTTACATATATATATATAAGAAGAAAAAAGAAGTAAATCCTGCTTTACTTTCTTCACAGACACACCTATTTTCCCCAAACTGTGTCACCTAATACATTTCCTAAGGCTCTGGGCCCATGATCAATTCTTTGAAACATTCTAGAAATATTCTCACCACAGGACACAACACAGCAGTGCTTTTTTTTTTTTTTTCTGTTGGGCCAAGACTGGTTCTTTGGAGAGCAAGATAAAAACTTTTGTCATTTCCCTCATGTAGGCAACAAAATGCAGGCAAGAATAAAAACCACTTCACTTCTTGTCTTGGGTAATTGCTGGTTTGTGGCTTGCCAAGTAAATAAAGGCATTGCTTGGATGCTGGAATGAGTTGGCAGCCAAGATGGCTGCCTCCTTTTCCCTCTTCAGGAAATCGGGCTTCCCCTGCTGTTTTCTCCCTCTTTGTTTTGTACTTATTTTTTTTTAATATAAATTTATTTATTTTAATTGGAGGTTAATTACTTTACAATATTGTATTGGTTTTGCCATACATCAACATGAATCCCTCTTTGGAACAGCAGGAATTTTTAGAAGTCTTTTCTTGAGTCTGCTTGGTGCCCAAGCATGAATTGTGAAAGACAGAGAGAATGAAATGGCCGAAGAGAAGTTTAGCTTTGATGTTGAAGGACAGGCAAATACAGGGATGTTTTACATAAGGAAGCCAGAGTGTACTACTTTCTTTGTTTTTGTTGTTCGTTTGTTTGGTTTTTCAGAAGACATCTTGTGGCTACAAGATCTAGAAAATGCACTAAGAAAACAGGGTGAAGCTGCTTCAGACTTCTGGAAGGAAAGGAGTCTCTGACTGAGACCTGCAGTTAACTAAGCAGTTAGCTGGACTCCGTAAGAATTCCCTGACAGGTCAATCCTTTCAAAAGCAGCAAGACCTTGAGAGTTCAGGGCCCTCGAACCAGTGGGGCATGGGGGTCATTCTCCTGCCCTTATTGGCAGGTGCATCTGGAGAAGGCTCTTGAGAGGACAGCAAGGAGGTAAACCAGTCAATCTTAAAGGAAATCAACCCTGAATATTTACTGAAAGGACTGATGCTGAAGCTGAAGTTCCAATACTTTGGCCATGTAATGTGAAGAGACAACTCACTAGAAAAGACCCTGATTCTCAGAAAGATTGAGGGCAGGAGGAGAAAGGGGTGAGGATAGTTGGATGACATTGCTGACTCAGTGGGCATGAGTTTGTGCAAACTTAGGGAAATACTGAAGGACAGGGAGGCTTGGCATGCTGCAGTTCATGGGGTTGCAAAGAATTGGACACAACTTAATGACTGAACAACAGCAACAACCTAGAGATGGGTCTTACAGAAAAGAATGGACAGATAGGGGGATTTCCTTCTCATTCACAATTTATGTAACTCTCTACTCCCTCTACAAAAGATAACATATTGGATAATTAGAAATGCAGGCATTTAATTAATTTCTAAAAATATTCATGGAGCAGGTGTTATGTAGCCCTGACACTGAACCGAGAATGTGGAATAGAGGGGGGAATAAGACACTTCCCAGCAGGTCATAGGTGGGCAGATGAATAATTACAAATAATCTCATGTGATAAGAGCTAGCCTAGAGAGGTGTGCCAGTTTTGCAGGAGCAGAAATGAGTAAATGGTGTTAGAATGGAGACAGTGGAGAAGGGAACATCTGACCTGGAAATAATCTGACAGTATGGAAGGGGCAAGAATTTTAAAGTCCATCTAATGAGGTGCATATTGGAGGACACAAAGAGAACCTTGTGTGCATGTGGACACAGGGTAAAGGAGCAGTGATCCCACAAGAGACTGACCCAGACTTGCCCGTGAGTGTCCAGGAGTCTGTGGCAGAGTGGGTCAGCAGTGGCCTACTGCAGGGTTGGGGACACTGAGTGTACCAGTGTCTCCATGGGACCTTTTGAAGGAGGTCACCATTATCTCCAGTGCAGTTCAGTTCAGTTCAGTTCAGTCGCTCAGTCGTCTCTGACTCTTTGCAACCCCATGAGTTGCAGCACGCCAGGCCTCCCTGTCCATCACCACCTCCCGGAGTTCACTCAGACTCACGTCCATCGAGTCAGTGATGCCATCCAGCCATCTCATCCTCTGTTATTCCCTTTTCCTCCTGCCCCCAATCCCTCCCAGCATCCCCAGGCAATCATAATCAACAAGAGTCTGAAATGCAATGCTGCTGCTGCTAAGTCGCTTCAGTCGTGTCCGACTCTGTGCGACCCAATAGATGGCAGCCCACCAGGCTCCCCCATCTCTGGGATTCTCCAGGCAAGAGTACTGGAGTGGGATGCCATTGCCTTCTCCGCTGAAATGCAATACTTCGATGCAATCTCAAAAACAACAGAATGATCTCTGTTCATTTCCAAGGCAAACCATTCAATATCACAGTAATCCAAGCCTATGCCCTGACTAGTAATGCTGAAGAAGCTGAAGTTGAACTGTTCTATGAAGATCTACAAGACCTTCTAGAACTAACACCCCAAAAAGGTGTCCTTTTCATGATAGGGGACTGGAATGCAAAAGTAGGAAGTCAAGAAACACCTGGAGTAACAGGCAAATTTGGCCTTGGAGTACAGAATGAAGCAGGGCAAAGGCTAATAGAGTTTTGCCAAGAAAACGCACTGGTCATAGCAAATACCCTTTTCTAACAACACAAGAGAAGACTCTACACATGGACATCACCAGATGGTCAACACCGAAATCAGATTGATTATATTCTTTGCAGCCAGAGATGAAGAAGCTCTATACAGTCAGCAAAAACAAGACTGGGAGCTGACTGTGGCACAGATCATGAACTCCTTATTGCCAAACTCAGACTTAAATTGAAGAAAATGGGGAAAACCACTAGACCATTCAGGTATGACCTGAATCAAATCCCTTACATTACATAGTGGAAGTGAGAGATAGATTCAAGGGATTAGATCTGACAGACTAGAGTGCCTGAAGAACTATGGATGAGGTTCATGACATTGTACAGGAGGCAGGAATCAAGATCATCCCCAAGAAAAAGAAATGTAAAAAAGCAAAATGGTTGCCTGAGGAGCCCTTACAAATAGCTGTGAAAAGAAGAGAAGTGAAAAGCAAAGGAGAAAAGGAAAGATATACCCATTTGAATGCAGAGTTCCAAAGAATAACAAGAAGAGATAAGAAATCCTTCCTCAGTGGTCCATGCAAAGAAACAGAGGAAAATAATAGAATGGGAAAGACTAGAGATCTCTTCAAGAAAATCAGAGATACCAAGGGAATCTTTCATGCAAAGATGGGCACAATAAAGGACAGAAATGGTATGAACCTAACACAAGCAGAAGATATTAAGAAGAGGTGGCAAGAATACACAGAACTGTACAAAAAATATCTTCACGACCCAGATGGTCATGACATTCTGGAATGCAAAGTCAAGTGGGCCTCGGGAAGCATCACTACAAACGAAGGTAGTAGAGGTGATGAGATTCCAGTTGAGCTACTTCAAATCCTGAAAGATGATGCTGTGAAAGTGCTGCACTCAATATGCCAGCAAATTTGGAAAATATAGCAGTGGCCACAGGACCAGAAAAGATCAGTTTTCATTCTAATCTTAAAGAAAGACAATGCCAAAGAATGCTCAAACTACCATATGTTAGTAATGAGATGAAAAATGCTCAAAATTCTCCAAGGCAGGTTTCAACAGTACGTGAATAATGAATTTTGAGATGTTGAAGCTGAATTTAGTGGGATGGTACAGAGAGGGAGGAGTGAGGGGGGTTCAGGATGGGGAACACATGTATACCTGTGGCGGATTCATGTTGATGTATGGCAAAACCAATACAATATTGTAAAATAATTAACCTCCAATTAAAATAAATAAATTCATATTTTAAAATTTATATTTAAAATTTTAAATTATAAAAAATAAATTTATATTAAAAAATAAATTTATATTTAAAAAAAGAAAAGGCAGAGGAACCAGAGATCAACATCCACTGGATCATTGAAAAAGCAAGAGTTCCAAAAAAAACAATCTACTTCTGCTTTCTTGACTATGCCAAAGCCTTTGACTGTGTGGATCACAACAAGCTATGGAATATTCTTAAAGAGATTGGAATACCAGATCACCTTACCTGCCTCTTGAGAAATCTGTATGTAGGTCAGGAAAAAATAGAATTGGACATGGAACAACAGATTGGTTCTAAATTGGGAAAGGAGTACCTCAAGGCTGTATATTGTCACCCTGTTTATTTAACTTATATTCAAAGTACATCATGAGAAATGCTGGGCTGGATGAAGTACAAGCTGGAATTAAGATTGCGGGAGAAATATCAATAACCTTAGATATGCAGATGACACCACCCTTATGGCAGAAAGCGAAGAAGACCTAAAGAGCCTCTTGATGAAAGTGAAAGAGGAGAATGAAAAAGTTGGCTTAAAACTTAACATTCAGAAAACTAAGATCATGGCCTCTAGTCCCATCGCTTCATGGCAGATAGGGAAACAATGGAAACAGTGACAGACTTTATTTGGGGGGGAGGGGGTGCTCCAAAACCACTGCAGATGGTGACTGCAGCCATGAAATTAAAAGATGCTTGCTCCTTGGAAGAAAAGTTAAGACCAACATAGACAGCATATTAAAAAGCAGAGACATTACTTTGCCAACAAAGGTCCATCTAGTTAAACTATAGTTTTTCCAGTAGTCATGTATGGATGTGAGAGTTGGACTATAAAGAAAGCTGAGCATTGAAGAATTGATGCTTTTGAACTGTGGTGCTGGAGAAGACTCTTGAGAGTCCCTTGAACAGCAAGGAGATCCAACCAGTCCTTCCTAAAGACAGTCATTCCTGAATATTCATTGGAAGGACTGATGATGCTGCTGAAATTCCAATACTTAGGCGACCTGATGTGAAGAACTGACTCATTTGAAGAGACACTGATATTGGGAAAGTTTGAAGGCAAGAGAATGGAACAAGAAAGGATAAGATGGTTGGATGGCATCATTCGACTCAATGGACATGAGTTTAAGTAAACTCTGGGAGTTGTTGATGGACAGGGAGGCCTGGCATGTTGCAGTCCATGGGGTCGCAAAGAGTCGGACATGACTGAGTGACTGAACTGAACTGAATCAGAGGTGCAAATCCTCTGATCCAGTTCTGTGACCTTGAGAAAGTCACTTAACCTTTCTGAGTTCATATTTATTCACTATGATATGAAGATTATATCCACCTTATGGAGTTATTGTGAGGATTAGATGGGATCTCTCACACTGGTTGTCTAGTGCAGCGGTCGGCCCTTGGTAAATCCCAGCAAATGGAGGCTCAGTGCTGGTAATGAAGGTCAAATTGGATTTTTCCATTTCAGTGGAGCAGTTTTAGGGAAGCCAGTGACTCAGATCTCTCAGTTGGACAACTAGGCAGCAACTGAGGACAAGCACAATTAGTTTGGGAGAAAGAATCTGGAAAATGAGTATGGTTTGGAATAGGCTGCAACTGACAGGTCTATAGCACACCAGGGAGGAAGGGAAATCAGAGAGGGAGGCAGAGGAAGGAGGCAGGGGTTGCAGACTGCACCAGGGGAATTCAACCCACTAGGATAGCTCAGAACCTCTCCTGCCTCCATCTTTGCAATTCTTATCAGTCAAGCAGAGAGCCTCATCTCTCCAACGACTCACTTTATTTTGCCTCATTTCCCTGAACACTTTGAGGACAGCTACAGACAGAGGTGAGCCCCTAATTTGACTCATTAATTCAATTACTAATTTATTTTATTCTGTAAATATATTAAGGCCTACTATATGTCAAGAGGGGATGTAGAATCTAGATAAATCACATTGAATGAAATAGTTGAGTTCCTTTCTCAACAGGATTCAATATACTTATGTGCATTTAAATGCCTGGCATCTCCATGCCCCTCCCTTTTCACTGACAGCTTCATTTCAATAGAGGAGGATATTTCTCCCTTTGCCATAAACTCTGGATGACTTTATGGCAAAAAGGAAAAAAAAAAAAAAAAAAGAAAACCACCTCATAATGACTCTTAGTAATTATATAGTCAGTCTCCTTGAGTTATTGACTGTGTACTGTGTACCAAGCATCCCTATAAATAAAAGATGCCTAAGAGGTGTTAAGAACTTATAAACAACAAACACTCCCTAAGTGTTTGTTTTTGTTGTTCAGTTGCTAAGTCGTGTCTGACTCTTTGCGACCCCATGAACTGCATGCAATATGCCAGGTTTACCTGTCCTTTGCTCAAACTCATTTCCATTGAGTCAGTGATGCCATCCAACCACCTCATCCTCTTGTTGTCCCCTTCTCCTCTTGCCCTCAGTCTTTCCAAGAATCAGAGTCTTTTCCAATGAGATGGCTCTTCACATTAGGTGGCCAAAATATTGGAGCTTCAGCTTCAACACCAGTGCTGATGAATATTCAGGTTTGATGTCCTTTAGCATTGACTCGTTTGATCTCCTTGCAGTCCAAGGGACTCTCTTAAGAGTCTTTCCAGCACCACAATTTGAAAGTATCAGTTCCTCAGTGCTCAGCCTTCTTTGCTGTCTAACTCTCACATCCATACATGACTACTGGAAAAATCATAGCTTTGACTATATAGACCTTTGTCAGCAAAGCAATGTCTCTACTTTTGATTACACTGTTTGTCATATGTTTGCCATACATTTTCTTCAAAGGAGCGGCTGTCTTTTAATTTCACCCCCAAATCCCTATGTCGAAGCCCTAACCAACACTGTAGCTATATTCAGAGATGGTGCTCTAAGGAAGTAATCAAAATTAAATGAGGGTATAAGGTGGATTCTTTAGGATTAGTGTCCTTACAGAAAGACACATCTGGGAGCTCATTCACTCTACTCCACCTTCTGCTCTTGCACAAGCACTAAGAAAAGGAAAAGTAGCTATCTGCAAGCTAGGAAGAGAGAAGAGAGCACTCATCAGAAACAGAATTTACCAGTACCTTTTTCTTGGACTTCCCAGCCTCTGGAACTGTGAGAAAGTAAACATCTGTGGTTTAAACCACCCAGCCTATGGTATTTTGTTATGGCAGTGAAACAGAAGGGAAGGGTCAGGGCACAACCTTTAAAAGAATGACATAGTTAAGGACAGGACATAAACCAACTAGAACAAAATGGGTCCAACACGGTGGATAAGTCAACTTCCACTAGACCTTGAGCCTTAGGATACATTCATTGTGTCACATCAGCAAGCTAAAGGACACATCCACAGGTGGCATGACTGTTCCCAGGCAGATCATCGAAGACCAAATGTAGGTGGTGGCCCATTTCCTGGAAACCTCCACCTCTTCCCTGATATACTTAGAATAACCCTTCCATTCATTAACCTATGAAATTAACCCAGCCCATAAAAACTAACCCTGCCATATTTTGAGATGGTCTACACTCTGCCCGTGGAGTGTGTTTCACCCTAAATAAACCTATTTCTTACCTATAACTCTGTCTCTCACTGAATTCTTTCTGTGATGAGACATCGAGAACCTGAGCTTCATTAAATGCTGAGACCAGGTGTTTGATCTCAATTGGAAGATGGTGGGTTTTGGCTAGGCTCGAGTCCTGGCCATGTGTGTTCAAGTCCCAATTTGAGGAACACAGTTTCAGCAGGTCTAGCTGACTAAGAATGGTGGATCAATGTTTTGCTTAAGGCCCGCCAGTGAATATATGGAAGGATAGGTCTATTAGTTACCTATTGCGATGTATTCACACGCCTGTGAAACTCAGCAAATACTAATCATTTATGACTTACAATGTATCTGCCAGTTTTCCAGGGGTTGGCCAATCTGGTCTGGTTTCCGCTCTGGATAAGTTTCTTCCATGTGTCTCTAATCCTCCTCAATGGCACCCCACTCCAGTACTCTTGCCTGGAAAATCCCATGGATGGAGGAGCCTGGTAGGCTATAGTCCATGGGGTTGTGAAGAGTCAGACACAACTGAGCGAATTCACTTTCTCTTTTCACCTTCATGCACTGGAGAAGGAAATGGCAACCCACTCCAGTGTTCTTGCCTGGAGAATCCCAGAGATGGGGAAGCCTGGTGGGCTGCCGTCTGAGGGGGCACACAGAGTTGGACACAACTGAAGCACCTTAGCAGCAGCAGCAGCAGCAGGATCAGCAGACTAGCCTGGGAAGGTCCTTCTCAGGGCTATGACATAGGTAAAACAGAACAGTTAGGTGAAGCAGTGATCATAGTCAAAATCCAGTGTTTTTTTTCCTTTAAATTTCATTCATAACCTTTTATGTCTATTCTCTATGCCTCAAGCTACCACTATATTCCATGACCATGGTCTACCTACACTTCCAAACCTGGGATCCTGAACTTTTCTTTCCTTCTCCCTTCTTCATTAAAACCAGCTCTCCAGGGGCTTAGCTGTAAGAAAAAGAGCTGATCACTAAATTCTGATAACTTGTGTTTGCTAAAGCAGGTATAATAGATACTAAGTATTTAATCTATATGTGGCTCTGTGCCTGGAGCTAGAGTGTTGGTCTTAGAGATGAATCATAGCATCAGTTCTCAAGGAAGTTGGACTCCAGTGGGAGAAATAGCACATGCATATAATTCATTGTTTTCATCCCTGTGCAAAATCTTTCTGAATATAATGCCAATCAGTGCCTTTATGGAGCAGGCATTTGGACCCCTCTCTTTGGTTGGTGATGAGATTTCACTATCCTACAACTTAGAGTGGAGGGAAAAGCAGCCTGCATCTTTAAGGGATAAGAAATCTAGAAGGGATTTGAGATGGAAAGTCTCAAATGGATAAACAATGATAATAATAACACACATCTCTGGGTTTTACTCATACCCAGCCCTCTGCTGAGAAGTCACTCCCCTTTTCCTCCCTGCCTAGCTAAGCTGCAACATTCCACCAAGTTTTGGGTCAAGTTACAGTCTGTCCATGACAAAGTTCCTAATAACTGCATTCTGCACACACCACTCCTGATTTCTGCCTTCCTGTGTGAGAGAAGGGAAATTGACTATATGGAAGCCAGGAGCCAAGTTTATACTCACTTGTGTTAATTTTTTTTTGCTAATTTGTTTTATGTGTAAATGTTTTATCTTCATGACAGGAGAACACATTCCTTAAGGAAAAAGCAATATGTCCTCTCTTTATTCTGTCCCCTAATGATGGTTAATGTATGTAGACAATGCTTGGATTGTCATGCTCATTCGGTAAAGAGTGCCCTGGCTTATACGAGGCTATGCAGGGAGAAATATGAACAGAATGTTATCTCCACCCTCAAAAGCTGCCAATTTCCTGGGAAACATAGACATTTAAAGAGATGTGGCAGAATCCTGCCAGAGAATGAATTTCTACCACCCCACCCCCGCTTCACCCAGGAAGGTGCCAAAAAAGAACAAAAAGTAGCTGAGGTCTATGAGCTTCCCTGGTAGCTCACTTGGTAAAGAATCTGCCTGCAATGCAGGAGACCCCAGTTCAATTCCTGGATCAGGAAGATCCCCCGGAGAAGGGATAGGCTACTCACTCCAGTATTCTTGGGCTTCCCTGGTGGCTCAGATAGCAAAGAATCCACCTGTAATGTGGGAGACCTGTGTTCAATCCCTGGATTGGGAAAATCCCCTGGAGAAGGGCATGGCAACCCACTCCAGTGTTCCTGCCTGGAGAATCCCCAAGGACAGAGGAGCCTGGCAGCCTGCAGTCCGTGGGGTCGCAAAGAGTCAGACACCACTGAGTACTAAGCACAGCATGAGCTCAAGAAGGACTTCCCAGGTGGCATTATTGGTAAAGAACCCACCCACCAGTGCAGGGGGCATAAGAGACATGGGGTCAATCCCTGGGTCAGGAAGATCCCCTGAAGGTAGACATGGCAACCCACTCCAGTATTCTTGCCTGGAGAATCCCGTGGACAGAGGAGCCTAGCGGGCTACGGTCCTTGAGGTCGCAAAGAGTTGGACATGACTGAAGCAACTTAGCATGCACATGAGCTAAAGAGGAGAGATAATCTGAGTTAAAAATCAGATGGGAGGAAAGCAGACACACACCGTGAGATCACTACAGGTGGTCTCCCTTATCTTAGACCGAGTGTACAGAGGTTGTCTTCAGAAGTGTTATCTGATACTTTGTGTGTTTTGATCCAAAAATAAAGCCAACCTGAGCCTGGGCAGAGGACCAAGGGGAAAGAAGAACTCTAAGGACTTCCATGGACTCAACACTCCACTCTGACTTGGAGCTGACTTCTTTCGTAGAATGTGCTCACTCTAGTAGATTTCCTAGAATGTGCTCACACTGGTCTTTGTTCCAAGCGCATGGCAGTATCCAGAAAGGATGGCCCAGCTTCTGCCTCTGTGTCCCCAACCTGCCTTCAAGCCATCTTCTCAGCTCCCATTCCCCATACCAGGTAAAGATGCATGCCCTGTGCATCTCAGACATGGATCACCTAAGCTGACCTCCATCACTGCCAGTGCCCTTCCCTATGGGAAAATGGGGAGGGGCCAGCCTGGACTTGCTCTGAGATGCTCTATCATGAAGTATGGACCCCTTGTCAGCACCAAGGATGAACCAGATGAAGGACTTTACCAACAGGAGCAGGCGAAAGTTTGAGCCTCTATAGGCTGAAGAGAGACCACGAAGCATTAGGTATGCCTGTCCAAACCACCAGCAGCTCATGAAGTTTGGGATGGACACTTGGTTATAGAATAGTAGAGAGAATTTTTAAACCAAATTCATTGAGTGAGGATTTAGACACAATAAAACAATGCACCCATTTTAAGTGAGTAGTATGAAACATTTTGACATATGTATGCACTTTCCTTCATCGCAAATTATTCCCTCCTGTTCATTCCCAGTCAACCTCCCTTGCTTTCCAGCCCAGATAACCACCGAACTGATTTTTATCCTGAGTGATTAGTTTTGTCTATTCCAGAACTTCACATAATGGAATCAGACAATGTATACTCTGTGTCTAGCTTCTTTGGTTCAGCATAATTGTTTCCAATATTAAAAATTTCAAACATACAGAAAAGTTAAACAAATTTATAGTGAATCTCTATACACCAGCCAAGATTCCACCATTAACATTTTACTTCTTTTCCTTTACTTATTGTATGTTTATCTATTTGTATATTTCT
Source organism: Oryx dammah (assembly GCF_014754425.2). Lineage (NCBI taxonomy): Eukaryota > Metazoa > Chordata > Mammalia > Artiodactyla > Bovidae > Oryx > Oryx dammah. The sequence continues at coordinate 45,368,726 of NW_024070213.1, read as the reverse complement.
CTCTTCATCCATCAATCTACCTTATTGCTGGTGCATTTCAAAGTAAATTATAGACATCAATCAAATTCTCCCTAAATATTTCAGAATGTATTACTAATTTGAATATAATATTTGTTTACATATTTATTTTAAGGTAAAATTGTTATAAAATAAAATACAAGTGTTAAACATGCATTCCCTAAGTTTGGACAAATACAAATCCCTATAAAACATAGCCTAGAAGCATCAGTCTGGAGTTCCTGAATGCCTTTTCTCAGGCAACATCCCATCTTTCCTCTGTCAAGACAACTTCTGTTTTGATTTTTTCCAGCACAGGTTAGTTTTGTCTGTTGCAGAATTTCACATATATGGAATCATACCAGATGCATTTTTTGTGAGGTTGCTCTTACTTAGCAAAATGCCTTTGAGTGTTATCATGTTGCTGTATTTATCAGCAGTTTATTCCTTTTAATTGCTCAATAGTATTTCATTGTTTCAATATACTGCAATGTATAGCTTTTAGATGTAACTCTATAATTTAAGTATTTTTGTGAAGTAGGGGTTAGATTTATTCTTCTTTCTATGAATTTTGGAAGAATGTGTAGGATTATTATCATGTCATCTTCAAATGTTTCATAGAATCCACTATTAAAGGCATCTAGGCCTGGAGTTTTCTTTGTGGGGAAGGCTAATTACCAATTCAATTTCTTTGATATGCTGCTGCTGCTGCTAAGTCACTTCAGTCGTGTCCGACTCTGTGCGACCCCACAGACAGCAGCCCACCAGGCTCCCCTGTCCCTGGGATTCTCCAGGCAAGAGCACTGGAGTGGGTTGCCATTTCCTTCTCCAATGCATGAAAGTGAAAAGTGAAAGTGAAGTCACTCAGTCGCATCCGACTCTTAGCGACCCAATGGACTGCAGCCTACCAGGCTCCTCTGTCTATGGGATTTTCCAGGCAAGAGTACTGGAGTGGGGTGCCATTGCCTTCTCCATTCTTTGATATAGGGTTTTGAATTTTTTATTTCCTTTTTACTCAGTTTTATATATTTCAATGAATTTGTCCATTTCATCTAGGTTATAAAATTTATTAACATACAATTGTTCATAATATTTTTACTATCAATTTAGTGTCTGAATGTCATTCCTTCCATATTCTGAGTGGTCCCATAACAGGGTAAAGTGAGCTTCAGTTTTTCCATCTGTATAATGGGAAGAATTGCCTTGACCATCCAGCTGGGTGACAATGAGGCTTTGTAACTTTGTAATTGTCACAGTTGGGTAAAGCTGGAAGGGTTTACTACTGTGGACTTCTCATACGCTATAGGGTAGAGCACTGGGGTGGGGGTCATTTACTTTCTAATTCACCGACCAGTGATTTCATTCTGATGAGCAGCCTAGGGCCAGAAAACGTTCCCTGCACCTGGAAATAAGAGCCTGGTGTGACACCCTCAGGGCAGAGGACATTGTGGCCATCCATTCACTAATGTGACCCCCACACATTGATAGATTGGGGCATGAGGACTAGTGGACAGCCTGGTCACCCTCCCAGGACTCCCATCTCAGCTCAGCTTTGTAATTCTTTAATCTTGACAGCACATAAGTTTAATAGGGACACACTTGACGATTCAAGAATTGATTCATTCCATCAGTAGTTGTATATTGAGTTCCTGCTGCATGCCAGGCACTGTTATAGGTCCTGGAGATAAAATGGCTAGCAAAACTGGCAAACAAAAAACCCCTTGCATTTATGTGGTTTATATTCTGATGACATTCAGGACTCCTGACTCAGTGGCCAGTAATACATGACTCAAGCCTTACTTCTTCATGAGCCTTCCTTTTCTCCCTGCTCGAGCTGTCCATTTCGCTTTGCATCACCTTCCCATCCAGATTTCAGTGAACATCTGTAACCCTTGTTCACAAGCCTGTTTCCACAAGGTCAGTAACAATATCCCCTGTACCTGATACAGTGTCTGCCATGTAGTGGGTGCCAGATTTGGTCACCATTCTAGTGCTCAAGGACACAGGAATCAGAAACCTGAGTTTGAATTCCAGCTATACTGTTGAAAAGTTGTAAGGCATTGGGCAGGTTACTTACCTTCCCCATGCTTCAATGTCATCATGTGTAAAATCATGCACATTGAAGTCCAATGCATAGTAAGTGTTCAACAGCCTTTAGCTGCTACAGCTATTAATGATAAATCTTCATTGAATACCATCTTCAGGCAAATATACTAATTTTCTAAAGACACAGCCATTTAGTGATCCTGACTTGCTGGCCCTAAATCCCATCTAAACTCATGCTGAAATGAAGCTGGAGGAGAAAAGAAATTATTGGACAATGCACGCTAACATGTGGGGGGCAGAGATAATTCAGCCTTCTGCAAATGGAAATTAATCATCCAGGCTTTACTCGGCAGGCAGGCAGCAAGAATGCCAGCTTGTCCCCCTTCCCTGCCACTGGTGGGATTGTTCAGGAAATGAAGAAAGGAGATGAGATTGTTGGAGGAGGCGGCCCTGTGGACCACCTCCTCAACATCAGATATGCGCATTATCGGCTTTCTCTTTGTTGCCGCTTACTTAGCCACCCAGGCACCCAGTACAACAGCCTCCTGCTTCCAGCATTGTTATTCCTTAGATTAATCTGGCTTCAATATGTTCCAACAATACACACTTTATCTAAATGCTAAAAAAAAAAAAAAAAACAACAACAACAACAAAAAAAACCCTATCCACTACAATTGGAATAGAGTCTAAGGCATTAGATATATATGCTAAAATGTGGCTGCAGATTTAAAGACACATCACTATGTCCCTTAGTACCTGGGAGAACATTTTCCTGAGTGAATGATGGTCCATTTCCTGAGCCTCCTTATCAAAATGATTAATAGGATACTGCAGGGCTTCTTCATACACAAGGGGAAATTTTTACTTTCAGTCCCATGCACTTTGCGATGTGCCTTCGGCCCTGATGCTAATAATTGCATGACATGGTGGGATTCATATCATTCACTGCCTATTTTTCACAGAAGGCAAAAATAGAGACACAGAGACTTTATCTGATTTGACTGAAGTCATAGTTATAGCTAGTGACATAGCCACAGCTAGTAGACCCAAAATTTTTCTATAGCAATATGGTAGACACCTGTTACCTACCCATCATCCGTTCTCCCTTTCCTCTCACTAATAAACTCATCACTGCATTATAATGGGATAAACTCAAGGCTTTACTGACAGCAGCAGTCTCACATGTCTGGTTCAGCTCAGTACTGTGTCCTCACACCTAGCACAGTCCCTGAAGTAGAGTAAGCCCCAAGTAACTATTTGTTGCTCTTTACAGCAACAGACCTTGCTTCTGTCACCAGTCACATCCACAGCTAGGTATTGTTTTTGCTTTGGCTCCATACCTTCATTCTCTCTGGAGTTATTTCTCCACTGATCTCCAGTAGCATATTGGGCACCTACCAACCTGGGGAGTTCCTCTTTCAGTATCCTATCATTTTGCCTTTTCATACTGTTCATGGGGTTCTCAAGGCAAGAATACTGAAGTGGTTTGTCATTCCCGTCTCCAGTAGACCACCTTCTGTCAGACCTCTCCACCACGACCTGGCCATCTTGGGTGGCCCCACACGGCATGGCTTAGTTTCATCGAGTTAGACAAGGCTGTGGTCTGTGTGATTGGCTAGTTTTCTGTTATTATGGTTTCAGTGTGTCTGTCTTCTGATGCCCTCTTGCAACACCTACCGACTTACTTGGGTTTCTCTTGCCTTGGATGTGGGGTATCTCTTCACTGCTGCTCCAGCAAAGCGCAGATGCTGCTCCTTACCTTGGACAAGGGGTATCTCCTCATGGCCACCCCTCCTGACCTTGAATGTGGAGTAGCTCCCCTCGGCCCTCCTGCACCCGCATAGCCCCTACTCCTCAGGCATGTGGTAGCTCATCTAGGCCACTGCCCCTGACCTCAGGCATGGGGTAGCTCCTCTGGGCCACTCCTGCACCATCGCAGTGAAACCTATATGCAGGTCAGGATGCAACAGTTAGAACTGGACATGGAACAACAGACTGGTTCCAAATAGGAAAAGGAGTACATCAAGGCTGTATATTGTCACCCTGCTTATTTAACTTATATGCAGAGTACATCATGAGAAACGCTGGGCTGGAAGAAGCACAGCTGGAATAAAGATTGCTGGGAGAAATATCAATAACCTCAGATATGCAGATGACACCACCCTTATGGCAGAAAGTGAAGAGGAACTAAAAAGCCTCTTGATGAAAGTGAAAGAGGAGAGTGAAAAAGTTGGCTTAAAGCTCAACATTCAGAAAATGAAGATCATGGCATCCGGTCCCATCACTTCATGGCAAATAGATGGGGAAACAGTGGAAACAGTGTCAGACTTTATTTTGGGGAGCTCCAAAATCACTGCAGATGGTGACTGCAGCCATGAAATTAAAAGACGCTTACTCCTTGGAAGGAAAATTATGACCAACCTAGATAGCATATTCTAAAGCAGCGACATTACTTTACTAACAAAGGTCCGTCTAGTCAAGGCTATGGTTTTTCCAATAGTCATGTATGGATGTGAGAGTTGGACTGTGAAGAAAGCTGAGCGCTGAAGAATTGATGCTTTTGAACTATGGTGTTGGAGAAGACTCTTGAGAGTCCCTTGGACTGCAAGGAGATCCAACCAGTCCATTCTAAAGGAGATCAGTCCTGAACTGAACTGAACAGTCCTGGGTGTTCATTGGAAGGACTGATGCTAAAGCTGAAACTCTAATACTTTGGCCACATCATGCAAAGAGTTGATTCATCGTAATAGACCCTGATGCTGGGAGGGATTGGGGGCAGGAGGAGAAGCGGATGACAGAGGATGAGATGGCTGGATGGCATCTCCCACTTGATGGACGTGAGTCTGAGTGAACTCTGGGAGTTAGTGATGGACAGGGAGGCCTGGCATGCTGCGATTCATCGGGTTGCAAAGAGTCAGACACGACTGAGCTACTAAACTGAACTGAACTGAAACATTTGTTGGAAGAGTAAACTAAGTTAATGACTCAGAATTGGAACCTGAATGGCTTAAGCTCCATGCCCCTGCTGTTTCTATGCTTCCAGAATGCCAGTTCTCCCTGAGATGCTTCTCTGAAGATAAGCCACAAAACCTGCATTGTCTGGATGATGCCTCAAAACTATGTACCAGCCAGCGGCACCCAGTAGTTGGAGCAAATGTGAGTACATCAAGGCAGATACATTGCCTTTTACTTGGATTCTGACTGAGACAAAGAACCTTTGAGAAATTGTGTCCCTCACATGTCCCAGAGTGGGATGTCCTGACTTATCTGTCTCCCATAATCAGCAAAGGACACTGAAAACCGGGGACTGAATCTGGCTGTGGCTGCCCTAAATCTATTTGCGTTTGCTCTTCCAAAGGAGTAGCATTCTCTGTGCCTCTTCTCATAAAGACTCTGTCCCCTCCTCTTGAGTTTTCCAATTTGTAATCCTAGGATGGGCATGCAATATCACTCAGTTACAGCCAATTCTTGCTTTCAGAATAAATCAGCAGCTGGAAACTGACCATAAAAATCTTTTTTTTTTTTTTTCAGGAATGAGGATGGGCAGAAAGAGAGCAGGATCTTAGGAGAAACTAAGTAAGAAAAATGTACATTTGATCTCCGAAGCTCTGTTCTGAACTCTCACTCCACTCCACTATTCAGAGCTTGTGGTCTGAGCATGCGTGCACCCCAAGTTGCTTCAGTCGCGTCCAACTCTGTGTGACACTATGGGTTGCAACCTGACAGTCCCCTCTGTCTGTGGGATTCTTCAGGCCAGAATACTGGAAGGGGTTGCCATGCCCTCCTCCAGGGGTTCTTCCTGACCCAGGGATGGAATTCGGGTCTCTTATGTCTCCTGCATTGGCAGACAGGTTCTTTATCACTAGCGCCACTGGGTCTGAGCAGGTCACTTAAACTCTCAGAGCCTCATAGGTGCCATCTGCATAATAGGGATGTGATACTCTTCTCACAGAGATCTTGTGAGATAAAGGACATAGTGCTTATGAAAATGCCTTGTAAACTGTTAGGTTCAGAGTAAATAAAGGGGCTTATTATCCTTAGAGAGCTAGAGATTTGGAAATACTGTATGCCCTGGGCCTTCTTTTCACCAATTAACCATTTCTATTCGTGTATCTGATGAAATTGGCTTAAGATGAATGTCACTGTATTCTGACATCTGCAAGTTGTATGGGAGATAAAGATTAACTTGGTTCTGTTAACTTCAGAAATCAGACCCATGGCCAATGAGAAGAAACTAGAAATGATGGTTTCTACTTAGGAAAAAAAAAAGGATAACTTCAAGCCAAATGGTTGGCAGTCTTTACATCTGGAAGTACTGCTCTGGAAGGTGAAAGTCCCCCTCACTGGGAGCTCAGGCCGTGGGTCAGTACTACTGGCGAGGATGTCATAGAATTCATGCTTCTCCTACAGACACTGACCCCAATCTACTTAAATCCATCTTCATCTGCAGTTCTGATTCCACAATCTTAAACATGACCAACACACAAACAATGGGCACCCTGCTCCTTTTTCAAAGGTTGACCTTTACTCCAGTCCCACAGATTGACTTGTCAGATACAGGTTACAAAATAAGATAAACCTGGTATGACTAAAGAAACAAGAGCAAGAAATGAACCAAAATGTTTGGGTGTACTTGCAAGAGAATCAACCAGACGTTGAAGAAACCCAGAATATGTACTATTTTTTTTTAATGAGTCAACAGAAAGATTAAACCAAGGAATTGATGTGTTAAAAGAAATAACACAAAATGTAAGCATGGAGATAGTAAATGTAAATTATAGAGGAAATGTGAAGAGACATAGCCAAGAGATACATTTTATTTCATTTTTAAATAATTTTTTCATTATTTTTCCCTTTTTACTGAGATATAATTGACATATAACTGTTAACTTTAAAGTGTACACTATAACTTAGAATATGTATATATTGCAAAATGATTAACACTTTAACTTTAACATCCATCACTTCACACAGTTATAAATCTTTTTTTCCTATGATGGAAACTTTTAAGATCTTACTCTTTAAGCAGGTTTTGAATGTACAATACAGAATTGTTAACTATATTCATCGCACTGTACATTACATACCCAGAACTTATTTTTGGTGGGAATTTAAATTGGTACAGCCGCTGTAGAAAACAGTATGGAAGCTCCTCAAAATTTTAAAAATAGAACTACCATATGACCCAGCAACCCACTTCTGGGTATATATCCAAGGAAAATGAAAACAGGGTCTTGAAGAGATCGCTGCACCTCCATGTTCATTGCAGCCGTATTTACAATAGCCAAGGCTTGGAAACAACCTTGTGTCCATCAAGAGATGCATGGATAAACAAAAGCATATATATGTATACACACACATATATATATATACATTCAACCATAAACAGAAGAACTCTTCAATATGCAACAACATGGATGAAACTTGAGAGCCTTATGCTAAGTAAAACAAGTCAGAGGAGGACAAACAGTGTGTTTCACCACTTATATGTAGAATCTAAAAGTAAAAATTCATAGAAACAGAGAACCAGAGATAGGAACTGGAGGAGTTAAGGAAAGTGGCTAAAGGTGATCAAAAAATGGAAATGTCCAGCTATAAGAAAATATTTTAATATATGCTTATTGAAGTGTCAGACCATGCAGAAGCGCGCAGGCTGCAACAGACCACGCAGAAGCGTGACGGAGAGGAGCTACCCCCTGCCCAAGGTCAGGGGTGGTGACCGAGAGAGCCAGGCTGAGTCGGCACAGGAGCAGCCGAGAGGAGCTACCCAATGTCTGAGGCCAGGGGCAGCGGCGGAGTAGCTACCCCACTCCCGAGGTCAGGGCGGCAGCGAGAGGAGCAACCCCACGTCCAAGGAGCGGTGGCTGCGCGGGTGCGGGAGGGCCGAGAGGAGCTACTCCACGTTCGTCAGTGGGGGCGGCAGTGAGGAGATACCCCTCATCCAAGGTAAGGAGCAGCGGCTGTGCTTTGCTGGAGCAGCCGTGAAGAGATACCAAAGTAAGAGAAACCCAAGTAAGACGGTAGGTGTTGCAAGAGGGCATCAGAGGGCAGACACACTGAAACCATACTCACAGAAAACTTGTCAATCTAATCACACTAGAACCACAGCCTTGTCTAACTCAATGAAACTAAGCCATGCCATGTCGGGTCACCCAAAATGGACAGGTCATGGTGGAGAGTTATGACAGAATGTGGTGGTCCACTGGAGAAAGGAATGGCAAACCACTTCAGTATTCTTGCCTTGAGAACCCCATGAACAATATGAAAAGGCAAAATGATAGGATACTGAAAGAGGAACTTCCCAGGTCGGCAGGTGCCCAACATGCTACTGGAGATCAGTGGAGAAATAACTCCAGAAAGAATGAAGGTATGGAGCCAAAGCAAAAACAATACCCAGCTGTGGATGTGACTGGTGATAGAAGCAAGGTCCGATGCTGTGAAGAGCAATATTGCATAAGAACCTGGAATGTCAAGTCCATGAATTAAGGCAAATTGGAAGTGGTCAAACAGATGGCAAGAGTGAACATCGACATTCTAGGAATCAGCGATCTAAAATGGACTGGAATGGGTGAATTTAACTCAGATGACCATTATATCTACTACTGTGGGCAGGAATTCTTTAGAAGAAATGGAGTAGCCATCATGGTCAACAGAAGAGTCTGAAATGTAGTACTTGGATGCAATCTCAAAAACGACAGAATGATCTTTGTTCCTTTCCAAGGCAAACCATTCAATATCATGGTGATCTAAGCCTCTGCCCCAACCAGTAATGCTGAAGAAGCTGAAGTTGAAGGGTTCTATGAAGTCCTGTTGCTGCTAAGTCGCTTCGGTCGTGTCCGACTCTGTGCGACCCCATAGACGGCAGCCCACCAGGCTCCGCCATCCCTGGGTTTCTCCAGGCAAGAACACTGGAGGGGGTTGCCATTTCCTTCTCCAATGAAGTTCTACAAGACCTTTTAGTACTAACACCCAAGAAAGATGTCCTTTTCTTATAGGGGACTGGAATGCAAAAGTAAGAAGTCAAGAAACACCTGGAGTAACAGGCAAATGTGGTCTTGGAGTACAGAATGAAGCAGGGCAAAGGCTAACAGAGTTTTGCCAAGAGAATGCGCTGGTCATAGCAAACACTCTCTTCCAACAACACAAGAGAAGACTCTACACATGGACATCACCAGATGGTCAACACTGAAATCAGATTGATTATATTCTTTTCAGCCAGAGATGGAGAAGCTCTATACACTCAGAAAAATAAGACCGGGAGCTGACTGTGGCTCAGATCATGAACTCCTTATTGCCAAACTGAGACTTAAATTGAAGAAAGTGGGGAATACCACTAGACCATTCAGGTATGACCTAAATCAAATCCCTCATGATTATACAGTGGAAGTGAGAAATAGATTTAAGGGACTAGATCTGATAGACAGAGTGCCTGATGAACAATAGATGGAGGTTCTTGACATTGTACAGGAGACAGAGATCAAGATTATCCCCCAAGAAAAAAAAAATGCAAAAAAGCAAAATGGCTATCTGAGGAGGCCTTACAAATAGCTATGAAAAGAAGAGAAGCAAAAAGCAAAGGAGAAAAGGAAAGATATAAACATCTGAATGAAGAGTTTCAAAGAATAGCAAGGAGAGATAAGAAAGCCTTCCTCAGTGACCAATGCAAAGAAATAGAGGAAAAGAACATAATGGGAAAGACTAGAGATCTCTTCAAGAAAAGTAGAGATGCCAAGGGAACATTTCATGCAAAGATGGGCTCAATAAAGGACAGAAATGGAATGGACCTAACAGAAGCAGAAGATATTAAGAAGAGGTGGCAAGAATACACAGAAAGACTGTACAAAAAGAGCTTCATGACCCAGATAATCACGATGGTGTGATCACTCATCTAGAGCCAGACATCCTGGAATGTGAAGTCAAGTGGGCCTTAGAAGGGATCACTACAAACAAAGCTAGTGGAGGTGATGGAATTCCAGTTGAGCTATTTCAAATCCTGAAAGATGATGCTGTGAAAGTGCTGCACTCAAGATGCCAGCAAATTTGGAAAACTCAGCAGTGGCCACAGGACTGGAAAAGGTCAGTTTTCATTCCAATCCCAAAGAAAGGCAATGCCAAAGAATGCTCAAACTACCACACAGTTGCACTCATCTCACATGCTAGTAAAGTAATGCTCAAAATTCTCCAAGCCAGGCTTCAGCAATATGTGAGCCACGAACTTCCAGATGTTCAAGCTGGTTTTAGAAAAGGCAGAGGAACCAGAGATCAAATTGCCCACATCCACTGGATCATGGAAAAAGCAAGAGAGTTCCAGAAAAAAACATCTATTTCTGCTTTATTGACTATGCCAAAGCCTTTGACTATGTGGATCATAATAAAAGTGAAAAGCAAAGGAGGAAATTCTGTGGAAAATTCTGAAAGAGATGGGAATACCAGACCACCTGACCTGCCTCTTGAGAAATCTGTATGCAGGTCAGGAAACAGCAGTTAGAACTGGACATGGAACAACAGACTCCATTTCCAAATAGGAAAAGGAGTACGTCAAGGCTGTATATTGTCACCCTGATTATTTAACTTCTATGTAGAGTACATCATGAGAAATGCTGGGCTGGAAGAAGCACAAGCTGGAATCAAGATTGCTGGGAGAAATATCAATAACCTCAGATATGCAGATGACACCACCCTTATGGCAGAAAGTGAAGAGGAACTAAAAAGCCTCTTGATGAAAGTGAAAGAGGAGAGTGAAAAAGTTGGCTTAAAGCTCAACATTCAGAAAACGAAGATCATGCCATCCGGTCCCATCACTTCATGGGAAATAAATGGGGAAACAGTGTCAGACTTTATATTTTGGGCTCCGAAATCACTGCAGATGGTGATTGCAGCCATGAAATTAAAAGACGCTTACTCCTTGGAAGGAAAGTTATGACCAACCTAGACAGCATATTCAAAAGCAGAGATGTTATTTTGCCAATAAAGGTCCGTCTAGTCAAGGCTATGGTTTTTCCAGTAGTCATGTATGGATGTGAGAGTTGGACTGTGAAGAAAGCTGAGCGCTGAAGAATTTATGCTTTTGAACCGTGGTGTTGGAGAAGATTCTTGAGAGTCCCTTGGACTGCAAGGAGATCCAACCAGTCCATTCTAAAGGAGATCAGTCCTGGGTGTTCATTGGAAGGACTGATGCTAAAGCTGAATCTCCAATACTTTGGCCACCCCATGTGAAGAGTTGACTCATTGGAATAGACCCTGATGCTGTGAGGGATTGGGGGCAGGAGGAGAAGGGGACGACAGAGGATGAGATGGCTGGATGGCATCACCGACTCGATGGACATGAGTTTGAGTGAACTCTGGGAGTTGGTGATGGACCGGGAGGCTTGGCTTGCTGTGATTCATGGGGTCGCAAAGAGTCAGACAGGACTGAGCAACTCAACTGAACTGATTGAACAGTCAGAGAAGAAAATAGAAAGGGGAAGAGGAAATTTGAAGGTTAAAAGAACAAGACAGAGCTAAAATATTTGACAACAACATTATACAAATAAGGAAAGTTCCTTACAGTTTTCAAGAGGAGAGTAGATTATTTTATAACCTACATCTGGCAAGTCAATCTATGAGATTGGAGCAAAGGTCAACCTTTCAAAAAGGCTCAGGGTCCCCATTGTTTGTGTATTGGTCATGTTTAGGATTGTGGAATCAGTACTGCAGATGATGATAGCTATAAGCGAATTGGAGTCAGTGTAGGAGAAGTATGAATTTTAGACTTTATTAAGTGTGTATATTAAAGTTTCTAGGGTAGCTCTTAAATAATAGAAATAGAATACATGACCTCCAAACACTGAAGGAGGAAAATATCATACGCAGGGGGAATGGTGCCTCAATCATTAACATAACGTGAGCTTCAACCTCCTAAGATACATGAGTCCCTCACCACCTCCCATCCCTTTTCTGCTCCCCACCCCATACTAAGCTTAGAGCCTCCTTTCACATATGAAGTACTTCTACCTGCAGCTAACAAACCTGGGGGCTGTTTATATCACACAACAAGAAGACTGTAGGCAAGTCACTCACAGCTATTGTCATGGCTCCATGATCCTTTCCATTTTTCTACTTCACTACATTAACATTTCATTTTGTTGTCTTGTGACTCCTGCTGAAATTTCAGAATCACATCTATGTTCAAGACTGGAAAAAGAACCATGGTAACTGCAGTGTTATTTTCTTTTGCTAGAAAAGCAAAAAATTCCCCAAATTTCCAGCAGAACTTAGCCAATGCGTAATTGACTAGAACCTGTTGTCTGTTGAAGTTGGATTTTTTACTAGCTTGCAGGGGTTGATTGTTACATTTTTAGGGGCTTTATTTGCCAGTTTTTAACCATGAGTGGCTTGAAATCAACCATATTGGAAGCATTTACATCTCAGAAATTGGCTATATGTCATAATAGGGTTGCTGTTGTTATTGTTAAGAATGATGTCACAGACCAACCTTGGCTGCATGGGAAGCTGAAATTAGAAATTATTTGCTGAGCACACTGCTTCCCTGGTGGCTCAGTCGGTAAAGAATCCGCCTGCAATGCAGAAGACCCAAGTTCGACCCCTGGGTCAAGAAGATCCCCTGGAGAAGGAAACGGCAACCCACTCCAGTATTCTCGCCTGGAAAATTCCATGGACAGAGGAGCCTGTCAGGCTACAGTCCATGAGGTCTTGAGAATCAGACACAACTTAGCAATCAAACCACCACCGTCGCCTATCTTAAGGGCTTCCCCGGTGGCTCAGTGGTGAAGAATCAGCCTGCAATGCAGGAACCGCAGGGGACACGGGTTCTATCCCTGGTAGGAAAGATCTCTTGCAGAGGGCTTGGCAACCCACTCCAGTATTCTTGCCTGGAGAATCCCATGGACAGGGGAGCCTGATGGGATACAGTACATACAGTCGCAAAGAGTCAGACATGACTGAAATGACTTAGCATGCACACATACTGCCTATCTTAATGGACTGTCTGTTTTCAAGAAAAAGTCAATGGATATTTAAAAGGGAACAAGTCAGGTCTGCTATTGATGACTCTAAAAGATTTTCAAGTTCTATTTTGTTGGCACTTGCCTCATTAGAACATCTTCAGTACATGTGGTTTTGTTTCCCAGTTGCCCAAGTTGTAAATAGGAGTGAAGAATAATGTGTCAGGGAACTGAGAAAGCATATAGTGGAGAGATGAAGCATATGTGAGTATAACGCATCTGAGCTTCTGATTGTCTTTATACTATTTAGGTGTAAAACATCATCTTTCTACAGTCTTTCTGAAACACTGTTCAGTGGCCTTGACAAAGCTAGAAAAGGATATAGGGTCTCTTAACCAGTGGTTTTATTTGGGGATAGCTCTCACCAGCATCCAGATCTTAAACTCCAAAGAAAACCATTAAATAACTACCCTATTTTAGAAATGTATAGATCCCTGGGAAGGATTTTTAGAAGACTGACAAAAGGAAGGCCAAATAAATTCCTGATTTGACAACAATTGATCCAAACATCTTTGAGAGCTGCAGCCCTTCAGGTACAAACCCTCATCTGGGGATGGGCTCTTTGCAAAAGTGATTTCATTTAACTTATGCCAATGAATGCCTGAAAAGTCTAGAGACAGAGTACCAATGAATGTTTCAAGTTAACAGATATAGATAAAATCACCTCCAAGCACAAGAGACTAATTAAGAGGTGGATAGATAGCCCCAAAGAGACAGACCAGGACTAAAGGATCTCTGACCCACTCAAATCAAGTCAAGTTCTACCTGATTTCAGATTCTTCAAGATTGTACACTTAGGTGAAGATACCAGAGCTATTGTTTTGTTTGCTTTGTATTCTTTCTCTCTGCTGTGATAGGCGTTCCCCTAGAAAAGCCATTTGTTCACCTCTGATTTGCTCTCCCAATGAGCTGTGGAACAGTTTGTACTTAGTGGGGGCTCAAGAAATGTTCACTGCCTGATATTTCTTCTTCCACATAACAAGATGAAACCAGTGGGAAAATGAGTCTTTCTCACCCCCTCACATTCTTTGACTTTAATTTGAACCCAGATTTTCTGAAGCCAACTTCCAGAGTCTTTCTCCTAAGTCATTATATCCCCAATGGACAACTATATTTGCAAACTTTTGTAAAAAAAAAAAAAAAAAACTACAGGACCCATGGAAGCATGCACTCAAGGAAAGCAATTCTGTATCTAGTTATATTCAACAGAAAACAAATTATCTCCATGACCAAAGAAAGAATTCCACATTGACTCGCCTCTCATAGGATAAGGAAGATCTAATTCATAATTCATAAAATAATTCTTTAAACATTTCTTCTATTTAATTGTTTTCACATCCGACAATCGCTCTGGAGCAGAACTATTAAAAAGAACTTCCGGTGATGATGAAAATACCCCATATCTGTCCTGTTCTATACAGTGCCTGCTGGCCACGTGAGCCTGGTGGGCACTTGAACTAAAACTTTTTAGCCTGACTATGACTGAAAATATGAAATTTTAATTTTATTTGACTTTACTTAATTTGTTTCAGTTTTATAGTTCCATGTGTCTAGTGGCTACTAGATGGATGTCACAGCTACAGTGTCTCACTCTTTGTCCTCCAAATTCTCAGCTGCATTCAGCTGCCATGTTTTTCCATCTCCCCTCCGTCCACCATCTTTATTATGTAGATGACATGACCTCTGAAGCTGTATCCTTGCTGCACCCATTGCTCAAAACAAAACAGCACCTGAAAAATGGACTCCATAACAAACATTTTTGCCCCATCCCTCCAGTCTTCTCTTCCTCTTTACTCAGATTCCTGATTCTGCAGTGTGTTTGGGGACCTCCAAACAGACATGGGACTCTTCTAAAGGGTGGGAAAAGATAAAAAAACTTGAGTGAGAAAAGATAAACTTTCCTAAGTGAGAGGGGGGGTGAAAAAGAGGCATGAAGTGCTGGGAATTCTCAGAAATTAATAAACCATGTCTTATAACACTGCAGTGATAATAACGCCAACACACTAAATAGCATCCAGTGATTCAGTTTGCCACATACTCACTTTTTATTTTCATGGTGGAGGAGGTGGTTTAAAAAACCCAGTGAAAGAAATATGGGTAAACAGAGTGGGGAAAACAGACACTGGGTCCACCAGCTGGTAAGCAGCCACTTTCCATCAGAAGTAAAGGCAGGACCTGAGTCTGAAGACTGCATCAGGGCCAGCAGAGGCACAAAGGTCAGTGAGAGATGATTCTGGAGATGCGTGTGATTCGAGTAAAGCAGTCAGCTTGTTCTTCTATGGCTAGTCTCTTTGGAAAACTTGGTGTCTTACAATCTACCCTAGTTAGCTTAAGTGGGCATAGCTTCTGAGCCTGGCACAGCTGCTCTGTGTTAAGCCCCAAAGAGGGAATAATGTTAGGTTAGAGACCATCAGGGGCAATGTCAGTGGTCCCCTAGAGGGGGCAATGCCATAAACACTAACTCATTGCATAGCAGTACAGAGAGGGAGCTGCATAAGAGCTCAGGCAACCTGCTGTGGGTGCAGAGGTGGAGGGAAGGTCTCAAAAGGTGATACAATCATTAATATTAATAATAAGGCACCAGGACGCCTGGTTCCTCTTTTTGCTTTCTCGTTCAACCTCAACTATCTCAACTATCTTAAAGCCCTTTGTTCTGATTATCTTGAAGTTGTGAAATCTGTGCTGTTCTGAGGCATAAATGAAGAATTCAGAGGTCCAGGGTTGTTTTTAGAAGGAGGCATTGAAGGGCAAAGAAGGAAGGATGAGAGACTTTTGCAAGACAGTGGAAGGTAAAGCAGTGGTGGTGGCGGGGGCGGGGGGGCAAGATGAGGCCCCTGGTGGCACTGGGACATTGTCTACACTGAGATTCTGTGTTGGTGGCTCTGTGACAGCTGCCAATTGTTCCAAAGTCTCCAGTGAAATCTATGTCAGGCACATATGTATTCTTTCTATTTTTATCTTATCTTGGCGGGGGGGCGGGGGAGATAAATTTAATGACAAGGGGTATGTCCTACATACAGGTGAATTCTGGGAGTGGAAGAGTGAAGAAAAGTGAACAAAAGGACAACTGCAAAACTCCAAGAACGCAGAGGACCTTGGGGAAAGGATGACAAGATGAGTGACAGGGGAGGAAGCAGAGAGCAAAGAGCTAGTGTAAGGATGCAACTATGGAGGGGCTTGGCCAGCATGCAAACCCAGGTGGGCACACCTTCTTCCACCTACACTTTCAGCAGGCCCAGGTGCAGGTGAGGGGCACGCTGGACTAAGAAAGGGGGTGAGCAATGACCAACATGTGTCCAGCCTCCCTTGTGCTGGCCACTCACCACTGTCACCCACATATGTTGTGGCTGTCACTCTGCCAGAGCTTTCCTGTTTATTATTTTTGTGTCTCCAGGCAGCGACACTGCTGTCAGATGGTGATAGTGTGTCAGGTCAGATTACTCCCAGGATGATGTGAAGAGACAAGCGCTGATGGAAGTTGCCACTTCCTCGTTCGGATGTACACACTAGTCACCAGCGATTAATGCTGCTCCATTGGCCCTGCCTCCCTGTTGCAACAGGCCTCGACGGTCTAGGCCTGGGAGGAAGACAGGAAGCTTCCAGGACTTTAAATTTATAGGCCATGAGTCTGTGCTGGTGGCAGCAATGATCAAAGGACGGGGTGGAAAAAAATGAGAGGAAAGGGGTTTCTCATCCTACTGTGGGCCAGGTACCATGCTGTGTGGTTCACATGCTTTGTCTTAGGTTAGTAGCCAAGAGCATGGCCTTTGGGTTGGACAGACCTGGTTTTGAATTCTGAGTCTGCCATTCACTTACAGTCATGGTAAGTTACTTAAACTCTATGAGCATCAGGACATCCGTGGTGGTTCATTGGTTAAGACTCTGAGCTTCCACTGCAGGGGGTGCGGGTTTGATCCCTGGTCAGGGAACTAAGATCCCTGCAAGCCTTGCAGTGCAGCCAAAAATAAAAAAGATTAATTTTACAATGTTATGTGGCAGTCTGGATGGGAGGGTAGTTTGGGGGAGAATGGATACATGTATATGTATCACTGAATCCCTTTGCTGTCCACCTGAAACTATCACAACATTGTGAATAGCTATACTCCAATATAAAATAAAAAGTTAAAAAATATATATATAAACTCTGCTGCTGCTAAGTCGCTTCAGTCGTGTCCGACTCTGTGCAACCCCATAGACGGCAGCCCACCAGGCTCCCCCCGTCCCTGGGATTCTCCAGGCAAGAACACTGGAGTGGGTTGCCATTTCCTTCTCCAGTGCATGAAAGGGAAAAGTGAAAGTGAAGTCACTCAGTCATGCCCAATTCTTAGTGATCCCATGGACTGCAGCCTACCAGGCTCCTTTGTCCATGGGATTTTCCAGGCAAGAGTACTGGAGTGGGTTGCCATTGCATATAAACTCTATTGGCATCAGTTTCCTGACTTGTAAAACTGGAATGGAAATAGCTTACCTTACAGTTTGTGTTGTTGTTCAGCCTGCTAAATCGTGTCCAACTCTGCAGCTCCATGGACTGCAGCATGCCAAGCTCCCCTGTCCCTCATTATCACCCAGAGTTTGCTCAAACTCATATCCATTGAGTCAGTGATGCCACCCAACCATCTCATCCTCTGTTGCCCCCTTCTCCTCCTGCCCTCAATCTTTCCCAGCATCAGGGTCTGTTCTAATGAGTTGGCTCTTCACATCAGGTGGCCAAAGTATTGGAGCTTCAGCTTCAGCATCAGTCTGCCCAGTGAACAGTCAGAGTTTATTTCCTTTAAGATTGAATTGTTTTGATCTCCTGTATGATCATTCATTTATTCACCCAACAAATATTCAGAATATGACCACTCCTTTCCCCTATCACTGAGATATGATAGAAAAGAATGCAAATAAAATTCCCATATTCATGTACCTATTTTTCTGTTGATGGGAGACAGAAAGTAAAACAAATAGCTTCAGTTCAGTTCAGTTCAGTTCAGTTCAGTCGCTCAGTCATGTCCGACTGTTTCCGACCCCATGAATCGCAGCACACCAGGCCTCCCTGTCCATCACCATCTCCTAGAGTCACTCAAATAGTTTAGTACATATCAATAAAAGATATGATTTCTGGAACATAGTAAACATTTGATAAATGGCATAATTCAATCTTTTATAACCCCCCTGTGAAGCATTGTTAGTCCTGAGGAGGAAGAGGAAACTGTTTAAGTAATGTGCTCAAGATCATGTAGCCCAGTCTTTGCTCAAGGAGGAGCAGATGCGGTGATGGAAAGCAGAGGGATTCATGTGCACATATGTCTCCCTGCTTCGCATGGCGGTTGAAGTCATAAGCTAGAATGAAGTGAGTTCCCAGAGAAGCATTCACAAAGTGTTGGATCATCTTTGAGCATGAACTCACCCTTATTCCTAAAGTGAAAGTGAAAGTGTTAGTCACTCAGTCAGGTCTGACACTTTGCAACCCCATGGACTGTAGCCCACCAGGCTCCTCTGTCCATGAGACTCTCCAGGCAAAACTGCTGGAATGGGTAGCCATCCCCTTCTCCAGGGGAACCAGAGATCAAACCTGGGTCTCCTGCATTGCAGGTAAATTCTTTACCATCTGAGTCTCTAAAGGTGGCTAAGAAATGCCTCCCCTATAAGAACCCCCAGCCATCCCCTTAACCTGAGACTGAGGGGTTTCCTGGGCTTCCCTGGAGACTCAGTGGTAAAGAATCCACCAGCCAATGCAGGAGACACAGGTTTGATCCCTGGTCTGAGAAGACCCCCTGGAGAAGGAAATGGCAACCCTCTCCAGTATTCTTGCCTGGAAATCCTCAGGGACAGAGGAGCCTGGTGTGCTACAGTCCACGGGGTCACAAAAGAGATGGACATAACTTAGCAACCGAACAACAACAGGGGGTTTCCTAGGGTGGGCGTCTTTCAGTGCTAAAATGAGGACAGTCCCAGGTAAATTGAGACAAGTTGGTCACTGTAGCTAAGACCAAGACCAGATTTTATTTCCTAGGCCACATAGTGAGGCTAGAGTATTTCCAAAGGCAGAAATAAATAGGCAACACTGACAAAATGAAAGTAGGTAGCAGAATCAGCCTGCAGGAGGTATAAGAAAGCCACCTCCACTCTTGAGCTAAAGCTGCCAATACCTGAGTCATTTTATTTTACCAATTTCTCTGTGGAATCTGGCCCCAGATCACATCAGTTCAGTTCAGTTCAGTCACTCAGTTGTGTCCGACTCTTTGTGACCCCATGAATTGCAGCACGCCAGGTCTCCCTGTCCATCACCAACACCCAGAGTTCACTCAGACTCACGTCCATCAAGTGGGAGATGCCATCCAGCCATCTCATCCTCTGTCGTCCCCTTCTCCTCCTGCCCCCAATCCCTCCCAGCATCAGAGTCTTTTCCAATGAGTCAACTCTTTGCATGAGGTGGCCAAAGTACTGGAGTTTCAGCTTCAGCATCATTCCCTCCTAAGAAATCCCAGGGCTGATCTCCTTCAGAATGGACTGATTGGATCTCCTTGCAGTCCAAGGGACTCTCAAGAGTCTTCTCCAACACCACAGTTCAAAAGCATTAATTCTTCAGCACTCAGCTTTCTTCACAGTCCAACTCTCACATCCACACATGACTACTGGAAAAACCATAGCCTTGACTAGATGGACCTTTGTTAGTAAAGTAATGTCTCTGCTTTTCAATATGCTATCTAGGTTAGTCATAACTTTCCTTCCAAGGAGTTAGTGTCTTTTAATTTCATGGCTGCAGTCACCATCTGCAGTGATTTTGGAGCCCCCAAAAATAAAGTCTGACACTGTTTCCACTGTTTCCCCATCTATTTCCCATGAAGTGATGGGACCAGATGCCAGGATCTTAGTTTCTGAATGTTGAGCTTTAAGATCACATAGGCAATGAATAGTGACCACCTGGTTAAGTGCCATGTAACCATCTCAGATGGTTTCCTATGTTTTTCAATATATAGTTATTGACTATTTCCTATAGTCAAATAACTGTTTAAATACATGCACCTCTTGAGCTGTTTGCTATCTGTATCAATCATCCATCCTTGAACTCAGGCTCAATTTTTTAGAGTAACAGTACCACAAAATTGAAAAAAACGCTGAACTTGGCATTTGACATCCCAGTTCTGCATCTCATGAGCCTGGTGCCTTTGCCAAGTCACTTAATCTCTATGAGTTTCAAGTTCTTCCTTTGTAAAATGGAGATAAAGTATTACCTTTCCTATAATGATAATGGATTCCCATGAAAATTGAATTGAACAACGTGCGTGCTTTCACTTTGCAGCTTTGAATTTCAGGTTCTAGGGTCTGCCAAACTTAGGCCACCTCCTCTCATTTTCAAGCCAAACTTTGATCTTTGTTTTATTTCCATAATTTTCTGAAATTGAATGATTATTCGCTGCCCCACTTCACCCTCCTGTTATTTCCTATCAAATGCAGTGAAAAGTATTATCCAAGTATGACCTCTGTAACACTTGCCTTCTGCCTGCTTATTAATGTGATTTTAATTTCTGTTAAGGATATATCTGAATATTGTGTGAGAAGGCAAAGAGCTCTATGAGACTTATTATGACAAACAGTGATTCTTGTTCCTGTCCTGTCCCTACTCCCAACTTCATCTTTCCCATTCCCCAGAAATGGGCATTTTCAACTCCTTGAGTTGTATTTTTAAGGATAAAACTTCCTATCTCAGGGTTTCCCCAATAGCTCAATTGGTAAAGAATCCGCCTGCAATGCAGGAGACCCTGGTTCTATTCCTGGGTTTGGAAGATCTGCTGGAGAAAGGATAGGCTACCTACTCCATTATTCCTGGGCTTCCCTTGTGGCTCAGCTGGTAAGGAATCTGCCTGCAATGTGGGAGACCTGGGTTCGATTCCTGGGTTGGGAAGATCCCCTGGAGAAGGGATAGGCTACCCACTCCAGTATTCTGGCCTGGAAAATTCCATGGACTGTATAATCCATGGGGTTGCAAAGAGTCGGACATGACTGAGCAACTTTCACTTTCACTTTCCTATCTCAGGGCTTCCCAGGTAGCTCAGTGATAAAGAATTCACCTGCCAGTGTCGGAGATGCAGACTCAATCCCTGGGTTGGGAAGATCCCTTGGAGTAGGAAATGGCAACCCACGCTAGCAATCTCAAAATAATATACCTATATTGGAAAATCATCACCTCTCAGTTTTGATCACCATATACTGTATTGACTCCTCACTATTAGAAGATGAGAATTCATCCTGTAATTATGTTACCATAACTGTGTAACCACATTCATAGCTGAGCCAGGAGGCATACTCTGACTTCATTTCCTTTCTTGTTGTATGCCCTACCCCTTACCTTGGAGTTAACTATTTAATTTTCATTCAGTTACATAATTTTCTATATTCCTATCACAAATCTCTAAAACCCTATCACATATCTAAATCTCCCTTCAATACACTCAGATACCTTGGATTTTTGTAAGCTGCATCTTCTCAGAGACACTTTTCTGGACCTGCTGTCCTGTTGTTTCAGGCTCAGGGGCACCACAATCACCTTGGAATTCACTTTTCTTCTCTCCTGTTTTTGTTCTTCTGTTTTTTAGTGCCCTTACCTTCTCTTTCTTAGATGACTTCCTTATTTTGGTAAAGTCCTTCTCCAGTAGCTTCCTGAGAAAGCTTGCAAGTGTTTGCTCAGCTGATCAGTCATGTCTGAGTAATTTGTGACCCCATGGATTGTAACCCACCAGGCTCCTCTGTCCATTGGATTACCCAGGCAATACTGGAGTGGGTTGCCACTTCCTCCTCCAGGGGATCTTCCTGACCCAGCGATCAAAACTGCGTCTCCTGCATTAGCAGGCAGATTCTTTACCACTGAGCCACCTGGGAATTCCAAGAAAGACTGCAGAGGAGATAAATCTTTAGAAGTTTGAAAATTTAATAGTGTATTGTATGTTCATAATTGATTCTTTGGGCTGCGTATAGAACTTAAGATTGTTCAACATTGTTATAATCCCTTCAGAATTATAAAAGAATACTTTGTCTTTTATCTTTTTTTCTTCTTTTTTTTTCTACTGTTGTGCAATCTCATGCCATACAGATACTTGTTCTTTTGATTGTGACTTTATTTTTTTTCTCTAGAAATTTTAAGGCTCTTGTCTAGAGTTCTGAAATTCCATGTTAGCCTTTTCATCCATTACATTGGGCATCTGGGGACATTTTGGGCTAGAAACTCACATGCCCTGAGGTTTTAGAAAAGTTATTTTTCTAAAAAAATAGTTTTCTGTTCTCTCTTCTGCTTTCTCTCTCCCTGGAATGTTTACCATATCTATGTTTTTGATCTTTATTCTGAGATATGTACCGACATTAATCTTTCTACTTGCTATTGAGTTTTTCATTTCTACTATCATTTTTAATTTTAAAGAGTTCCTTTTGGTTCTCTAAAGGTTCCTTTTTATAGCATCTTGCTTTTGTTACATGAA
This sequence comes from Oryx dammah, assembly GCF_014754425.2. NCBI lineage: Eukaryota > Metazoa > Chordata > Mammalia > Artiodactyla > Bovidae > Oryx > Oryx dammah. The sequence goes on along the minus strand of NW_024070213.1, from coordinate 45,346,222 downwards.
TACAGTATCTCTCCTTATCAGCCTGAGCATTTAATTTTCTTAGCTGTCCTGTTCTGAGTCTCTATTTTCTCCAAGTTATTGTTTTCATTTCATTTCTTTCTTTCATCTCTTTTCTTTTCTTTTGCATCTTTGTTCTCCATAAGTTTTCCTCACATGTCTGGAGCTATTTGTCTGTCTGTTCACATTAAGAGAGAAGAGCAAGATGACTGGGGACCCTTTGTGGGCTGGGTAAGTCTTATACCTCATATAAACTAGGGAGCTTTACTATGGAGTAGTCCACTTGACTCCATACAGCCAGAGAGCCTCTAAAGCCAGAATTGCTCTGATAAAATATTGATAAAATGGAGACAAAGCTTGAAAATCACCCAAACAGACAAATCCACTTAAACCATTGAAGCAGATCTAAATCTAGCTTATTTCATAAACCTAAGCTAAACCTGGGCTTCCCAGGTGGTGCTAGTGATAAAGAACCCACCCACCCAACCCTGTCTCTTAGGTATAAGAGACAAGGGTTTGATCCCTGTTTTGGGAGGATCCCCTGTAGGAGGACATGGCAACCCACTCCAGTATTCTTGCCTGGGAAATCCCATGGACAGAGGAGCCTGGTAGGCTACAATCCATAGGGTCACAAAGAGTCAGACATGACTGAAGCAACATAGCATGCATGCAAGCTAAACCTAACTTAGGTTATTTCCTGTAAATGTCTCTGATAATCATAAACAAAACTGAAGTCATTTTCCTAAAATGGTACAAGATCATCACTTTTAGCCCATCATCTACTGTCTGGAAATGTGTATGGTAACAACTCATCACTGTAAAGGTTAAACAGCATCCTTTTTCATTTTATCAGCCGTTTTGGCTCATTATCTCCGTAGTGGAAACATCAGTCTTCTGCCAGGGTTGGGGAATGAATGGGATTAACTTTTTTCACAGACTTTCAACCACTCCTGTATTTGCAGCCCCATGTTCACCTCCATATTTGCTTGTACCTGACCCTGGTTCTGAGCCTTTCTGACACATTGCAAAAGTTTCAGTTTCCCAGTTCCCCCACAAAGTTATTCATTTCTATCCCCTTCGTCTTATAGGTTGATGCCTTAAAACATAGAACAAAAACCAGTGATGCCAGGAGCAGTGGTAAACATACATGTTCAGTGAACCATCCTTACTCAGGTATCTTGTGAAGGTGGGAATCTTAAACTGTGTGAGATGCAGAGACCCAGAGCTCACCCAGTTGCTGCAGGAAGCAGAGAACAGTTTACAGATAACCCACTCCCTGGAGAGACAAGTCACTCCTTATGGGGAAATCGATTCATAATCATCCGTTTTCTTATTTAAGTTCCAAAGGGACACACATTTCTTCTTGATGTTGCTACCAACAGAACAGGCAGGTAAGCACACTTGCAAACAAAGGAGTATGAAACAGGAGGTTGCAAACACTTTTTTCCCATGTGGCAAAGGGGTTGTGCATCTCTGAGAATGGCAACCAGACCTGGGCTCCCTATTTAAGAATAACTGATACTAGCCACAAGTCTGTGGGTCCAAAACCCATGAACAGTGAACACTGAATCCATAAACAGTGAAAAATGAAACCAGTAAAACAGTATCTAGTAAGAGTTTATTGTGCACACACACACAAAAAAAAAAATAGTTCACAAACTGGGAGTATTCAGATCTCAAACTGGTATGAAGCTCAGAGGCCTGATGGCACAGGACAGCTTATAAAGTAAAAATGAGAGAATTGTTTTAATGAATAACCTTTAGAGTGACTGGTAATTACAGTGGAATTTCTATACAGCAGGGAATTGGTTAAACTTTATTATCCTGTACTATTTTAGAAAGTTGACAAATTTTATTTATGATTATCAGTGACATTTGTAAAAAATAACCTATTAGGCTTAGCCTATGTTCATGAAATAAGCTAAATTTAGTATGGGAGCTCACATGACTGAAATGATTTTGTCTTGGTGATTTTCAAGCCTGGTCTCCATTTTAACAGTCTCATCTGTTTCCCTTAAAACAAGGAACAGCATAAGGCAGCTAGCAAGAATGTAAATGGGTCCTTGGACTCCATGTAGGGAACTTTCTGGAGAGTCTCCAGTTTCACTTTTATTGAAAGTTATAGGTTTACCTTTAAACTTAAGGAAATAGTTTGCTATCTCTGAGTCTTAGTCATACAGAGTAAAGTAAGTCAGAAAGAAAAAACCAAATACTGTATATTAACACATATATGTGGAATCTAGAAAAATGGTACAGATGATCTTATTTGTAAAGCAGAAGTAGAGATGTACACATAGTGAACAAATGTGTGGATACCAAAGGGGAAAGCAGAGGTGGGGAGAGTGGGAGAAATTGGGAGACTGGCATTGATATATATATACTATTGATACTATGCATAAAATAGATAACTAATGGGAACATACTGTATATAGTACAGGGAACTCCACTTAATTCACTGTGGTGACCTAAAAGGGAAGGAAGTCCAAAACGGAGGGAATATATGTATATGGATGGCTGATTCGTCTTGCTGTACAGTAGAAACTAACTCACCATTGTGAAGCAACTATACTCCAATAAAAATTAATTTTAAAAGAAAAAAGATAAAGAAATGGGAAATAATGAAAGAAAGACAAAATTAATAATATCAAAACAAATTAAATACTTTAGAATAACATTAAAAAATAAATAAGATAAAATAGGAATGAAAACACAGACCTCACCATTGTTATAACAGCTAAATAAGTTATATTCTAATAAATATCTCAGTAAATGTGTCTTGAATCTCATTCATCAGTAATTTACAAGTCTAATTCCTCTCCTAGTTACTCCTGTGGTGGTATAGTGCTGACATGAATGCTCCTTAGTCCTCACACAAGTTCTCATTTTTGCAACCATACTTTATTGATTAAAATGGTTAGAAAAGAAATTAGTCTACAGAAATTAAATTTCAAAACAGCTAAGATTAACGTTTTTTTTTCAGTTTGACATCTTTCATGGAAATAATTCTTAAAAGTAATACACATTTCCTTGTTTTCTTAATTAGATGGTTTGGAATACATTTTCACTCTTTCCAGATATACTTAGGTTCTTTGTTCAATTCCAATGTATTCTGTTTGATTTTATAATGGTGCTTTGCATAATGACAAGAAAAAAAGGTTTTTCTTATTCCAAATTCTAATAGAGTCTCACTGTGTAGAAATGAAAATTGCGAGTTAGAAAAAATAAAAAAAAAAAAATAAATCCCACCAACACAGAAATAATCAGAAACTTCATGGGCGGACTTATATACCCAAAGAGGCTGAAAGAAAATGATTGACAGACTTGACTGCACACACATGGAAAGTTTCTCCAAGTTCACATCCACACAAACAAAATAAAAAGCAAATAGCACACTGACAAAATATTTGCACTAAAATGACAGATAATATGGCTGAGATCTTAAACACAAAATTATTCCTTGTTTTTTAATCTTGTCTCTCCAAACAGACTTGGGACTCCTTGAAGGCAAAGAGTCAGCCTGTGGTTTGATAGGCCAACCTCATGCATTCTTTCCAAACTGAACTGGGTTGATTTGAAGAAAGCTGGATTCAAAGTTCATTTCTTGTTCTGCCTCACAGCATCTCATGCAGTATTGATGTCCAGTAAATATTTGCTGCATGAATGAGTGTGTAGAGAATAAAAAAGCCATTTCTTTCCTGCGAAGTGCTGTTGTTATGTATTGGATTTCTGTAACAAATAGAGCTATGTGTCCCTCTTGACTTTTATGCCACACCATCGGCTGTTGAATCTCCTGCCTTCACTGTGTCTCCCCCTCACCTAGCGTGTTGTTTCAAATCCCTGGGCCACAGGAAATCAGAACACTTATTAGATACTAGGCGCTTTGCCTGGCGATAGGGATATAGAAACAAATACAATCTGCAGGTCCAAAAATAACTTTCCATCTTGGGAGGGAAGTTTAAACAATCATGGTTGACTTTGATAAGCTTGGTGCCAGAAGGATATACAATGTGAGCTGTGCAAGTCAGAAGGCTGGCTGGGTGAATTTGGCCTGTGGGAGACACAGAGCTTTATACCTCCCACAAAACACCTGTACTGAGAAACGGGTGGGGAGGCAGGGCATGTTTAAGGAATTGTATATTCAAAGATGACCATACAATTTGAGAGAGTCGCACTGACATATCTACACTACCATATGTAAAATAGCTGGTAGGAAGCTGCTGGATAACACCAGGAGCTCAACTTGGTGCTCCGTGAAGATCTAGAGGGGATGGGATGGGGGTTGTGAGGAATGCTTGAGGGGGAGGGGATACATGTAACCTTACAGCTGGTTCTGGCTTATAACTGGCTTAAAACTCAACATTCAAAAAACTAAGATCATGGCACCTGGTCCCATTACTTCAAGGCAAATTGATGGGGAAAAAGTGGAAACAGTGGCAGATTTTATTTTCTTGGGCTCCAAAGTCACTGCAGATGGTGACAGCAGCCACAAAATTAAAAGACACTTACTCCTTGGGGAAAAAAAGCTATGACAAACTAGACAACATACTAAAAAGCAGATACATCACTTTGTCAACAAAGGTCTGTTTAGTCACAGCTATGATTTTTCAAGTAGTCATATATGGGTGTGAGAGTTGGACCATAGGGACTGAGAAGGGCCAAAGAAGTGCCAAAGAAGACCGAGTGCTGAGGAACTGATGCTTTTGAGCTGTGGTGCTGGAGAAGACTCTTGAGAGTCCCTTAAACAGCACAGAGATCCAACCAGTCAATCCTAAAGGAAATCAACCCTGAATATTCATTAGAAGGACTGATGCTGAAACTGAAGCTCCAATACTTTGGCCACCTGATGCAAAGAGCTGACTCATTGGTAAAGATTCTGATGCTGGGAAAGATTGAGGGCGGGAGGAGAAGGGGGGGACAAAGGATCAGATAGTTGGGTAGCATCACCAATTCAATGGACATGAGTTTGAGCAAACTCAGAAAGATAGTAAAGAACAGGGAAGCCTGGCACGTTGCATTCCATGGGATCACAAAAAAGTTGAACACTGCTTAGCAACCGAACAACAGCATAACAGATTTACACTGTTGTACAGCAGAAACTAGCACAGCATTGTAAAGCAGTTGTCCTCCAATTAAAAAAAAAAAAAAAAAAGGCACGCAAGCAAGAAAAAAGATGACCATGTAGGCTCAGAGCAATGACCACACTAACAGACAAAAAGAAAAGAAACACAATTTACTGTCACCTATGATGTCCCCTGAATGTTGCCAGGAGCTTCATATGGTTGCTAGTGATTCTTCCAATAGTTCCTCTGACAAAAGATGAAACTAGGACTTTAGGCAACAGGATTAAGTTTCTGTAGCCAATAAAAGGAGGGCTCATGTTTCAAACCCAGGTCCGTCTATCCTCAAAGCTCTTACATGCCATTTTGTTGGGAGTAGGTCCACAGAGGTCTTTTCTCACTCGCCTTAGATGCCTCTCGAAAAGATGTGGCTGTAAGGTAAATTAAAGTTAATTTTATTGCCTTTTGTTCTGATAGCGGGGCACCAGCTGGAGCAGGTGGGATACTGGCAGGGCAGAAATTTGTAACCATGAAGCTCTTTGCAGCTTCACATTCAGACAACCTCTTCTTCCTGTAGGGAGGTGACTTGAGTCTCTGGTTGGGACAGGTTCAACCTGGTTTGGGAAGCTCTTTTCCTGGAAGTGCTCAGGGGAACCTGAACTCGAAGAGTTGATTCATTGGAAAAGACTGATGCTGGGAGGGATTGGGGGCAGGAGGAGAAGGGGACGACCCAGGATGAGATGGCTGGATGGCATCATGGACTCGATGGACATGAGTCTGAGTGAACTCCGGGAGATGGTGATGGACAGGGAGTCCTGGCGTGCTGCGCTTCATGGGGTCACAAAGAGTCGGACACAACTGAGCGACTGAACTGAACTGAACTGAACCGAAGGTGCTGCTAAGCTATTATCACCCTCAATGTGACACTGGGACTGTCTTGTTTGTTTTTTAGAAATGGGCTGCATTGATTTCTGCCCAGTGTTACTTGTGGCCTGGCTGTCTGGGAGGCATTGAGGCAAGAGAAGACAAGAGCTGATCAAAAAGTGGAGTTTTCTATGTGGCAGCATTTGAGGAGATGCAGAATCTGCCCCAGATATTCTTTCTCTCCTCTGACCTAAGCCAATGCCTACAGTTCAACTATAAGTGTCAGAGTAATCTCAGAGCCAGAGAAGCCTGTAGCGACACAAACACCTTGGATAGAGGTAAATGAGTCAAGGAGACCCAGTGGGGAAGTACCTTTCTGAGTTCACACAGAGACATCCTGGCAGCTTTTCCCGCCCTAGGAGCCCCAGTGCCAGGGCTTCCCTGGTGGCTCATACAGTAAAGAAGCTGCCTGCAGTGCATAAGACCTGGGTTTGATCCCTGGGTCAGGAAGATCCAATGGAGAAGAGAATAGCTACCCACCCCAGTACTCCTACCTGCAGAATTCCATGGACAGAGGAGCCTGGCAGGCTCAAAGAGTTGGACATAACAGCAAATTTCACTTTCACTTTTTCACAGGCACCTACAAGTCACTTGCTAAATATTTCTTCATATTGAATCTTATACACAGCACTTTTATAGACTTATAAGACCACAATGGGAAGGCAGGAATTCTTAGTAGAGGGAACTGTTGAGGAAAAGTATTAGAGGTAGGAATACAAAGGGAGCGGTTCAGGAATAAGGAGTGCTAAACAGAGGATAGGGTATTTGTAGGGTCTAATGAGACCTGAGGACCAAACACCTTGATTAGGGCCACATGGTGAGGAGCCCTGAATGCCAGAGTGAGACACTGCACCTCTCCCTCTAACCATCATCAAAGACCACCAGGCCATTTGCTCAAAATGACTTGAATGGCTGGACTTCTGTTGACACCTTCCATCTTCCTTGATTCCATCAACCTTATACATTTAGTGAACATTCACTGAATACCTATAAAGTGTCATGCACTGGGCTAGGTTCTGGAGATCCAGTAGAGAATGAGATGACACAGGTTCCTGACTCTGTAAAGCTTACATTCCCATGGGATATAACAGAACAAACACAAACGAATGAACAATAGCACGATTACAGACTCTGCTACATGCTCTGAAGAAAAAAAGCAGAATATATGATAGGAACCAAGTTGAAGGAGGAACTTTAAAAATGATATTCAGGGGAGACTTCTCTGGGGAGGTGACATCTAAACTGAGGCCTGAAAAAAATGGGATGGAGACACAATGGTTCAGCTGGACAAAACTGCAAGTATAAGACTTTATAAAGAATAAGATAAAAGGGTCAGAAATGGCCTGGGTAAAAGAACTGGGGGATCATAGGAAGGAGTCTCGGAGAAGGCAATGGCAAGCCACTCCAGTTCTCTTGCCTAGAAAATCCCATGGATAGAGGAGCCTAGTAGGCTGCAGTCCATGGGGTCGCTACGAGTCAGACATGACTGAGTGACTTCACTTTCACTTTTCACTTTCATGCATTGGAGAAGGAAATGGCAACCCACTCCAGTGTTCCAGTCTGGAGAATCCCAGGGATGGGGGAGCCTGGTGGGCTGCCGTCTATGGGGTCACACAGAGTCGGACACGACTGAAATGACTTAGCAGCAGCAGCAGCAGCAGGAAGGAGTCTTGGGCACTGGACAAATTAAAAATAGGACAGATCCAAAATACAGTAAGAGAAACAAGTTCCCTCAATGTCTAGGTTAAACTCGATCATTCCCAAACTTGAATGAGCAAAAGAATCCCTTCACAGAGTCTGTTTAAAAAGCCCATTCTGGGGCTACAGCCCAAGAGATTCAGAAAATTTTGAAACAAACACCTGAGTTGGTTTTGATGCAGATCAGGTTGTGCTAGTGGTAGAACCTGCCTGCAATGCAGGAGGCATAAGAGATGTGGGTTTAATCCTTGGGTTGGGAAGATCCCCCTCGAGGAGGTCATGACAATCCACTCCAGTGTTCTTGCCTGGTAAAGTCCATGGACAGAGGAGCCTGGTGGGCTACAGTCCATGGGATAGCAAAGAGTCAGATACAACTGAAGTGACTTAGCATGCAGGCATCCTCAGAACACATTTGGAGAACCACTGAATTGAAGAGATAAGAAGGACACAGGAGGAGCATGACAGGTGTGTGGTGTCAGGGGAGGTAGTGAATCAGATGGAGGATGTGAGGTCACACCACCAGCATCCTGCTTCCGTGTCTTATTGTGATCTGCTTGTTCTGGCTTCTTCGTGCCTGGATTGGCAAGCTGAGTCATAATGACAGCAGTGGGTACTGAAGAGCTCCATTCTGGGAACCCTGAAATCTCTGAGAACATGAGGATGGAGAATTGGTATGAGATGGAGGGAAATTATTGCTAATAGGATCCCAGTAAAAGTCATCACACTCACACTTCCCTCCACTGCATCCCCTTTGAGATTCAGGTTGAAAGACAATTCCTGGCTTTCCTGAGAGAATTTCAGGAAATGATGATTTCAGAAAGTGATGCATTTTCAGCGGGCTTGAGTTCCCACAGGCCCAGCTGGATGTCATTGCAAGCATGGCATGGGATGCTGAGGGACTCTTCAAACTAGGGCAGAGTCAGTGGCTAAACAATTGACTGTGTCATTCCAAACCCATCTGAGCAAATTACAGGGAAAGCAAGCAAGAGTCATTCTGATTTATATAAATATATGTTGCAGATTTCATTAAGATTAGACCAGCTTTGCAGTTATTATTTGCTGAGTTGTTTGCCTGGTTCTTAATCTTCGTTTGCAAATGCTGATTGGCCTCACAAAGGACTCCTGGTGGCCAGGAGTAAACCCAACCCTCACTTTGCTTTCTTCCCCCTAGGACCTCAGCCAAGAAGATGCCTACCTGGCTACATAGCCTGGAAAGAACCTCAAAGTAGATCTTCTCCAGGTACCTCAAGGCAAAAGAAACACACACATAAGTCTAGAAAGATGGTACTGGTGAACCTGTTTGCACAGCAGCAATGGAGATGCAGACATAGAGGAGATTGTGGACACTGGGGGAAGGAAAGGGTGGGACAAATTGAAAGGACAGCATGGAAACATACACATTACCATATGTAAAAATAGATAGCAAGTGGGTATTCGCTGTATGATACAGGGAGCTCAACTCAGAGTTCTGTGACAACTTAGAGAAGTGGGATGGGTTGGAAGATGGGGAAGGGGGATTCAAGAGAGAGGGGACATATGTATACCTGTGGCTGATTCATGTTGATGTGTGGTAGAGGCCAACATAATATTGTAAAGCAATTTTCCTCCAATTAAAAAAAAGAAAAAAAAATGGACAAAAAAACAAAAACGCTTCTCAAGTCAGAGTCTTTTTGAGGGCTCCAGGCACAGCAAGAGACCAGATCATCACCTCTCAGGGTTCCCACTTGCAAACGGGCACCAGGCTAAGGGCACACTCAGAGCAGGTAAAAGGGACAATAGTGGTTCCTTGTGCATTGGACAGTAATTCACCCTTTCCTTTAAATTCTATTATTAAGCCAGAGGTAGGAGGCAGTGACATAGGCACCAGGATACAAAGACAAAAAAATTAAAATGCTAAAATTCCTGGCCCTAAAGGAATTTGGTCTGACTTAGAGACCAATATCCTGGAGAAGGAAATAGCAACCCACTCCAGTACTATTGCCTGGGGAAATCCCATGGACAGAGGAGCCTGGCAGGCTACAGTCCATGGGGTCAAAAAGAGTCAGACATGACTTAGCGAACAAGCACAAGAGGCCAATATATAAACATGATAGTAAATTGGAGGGAAATGAGAAAATCATAATAATACTGCACAAGACTGAAAGATTTGGGCTTTGTGAAACAGTCTGGAGGTTTCAAGTCTCCTAGAAACCCCATATTTTTTTGTTTCCAAATGAGATTTTATACAGAGCTACACACAGCTTTTAGAACAATCTTTCTAAAATGTCCATCTGACCATATTATTCCTTGGCTTAGAGCAAGGGTCTGAAAACTCTTTCTATAAAGAGTCAAACAGTATATATTTTAGACTTTTACTAGGCCAGACAGCCTCTGTTGAAGCTACTCAACTCTAACCTTGCAAGACTAATGAAGAGCCTAACACAGGAAGTATATGAACGGTCATGGCTATATTCAAAACCCTGCATTTATATAAACAAGCAGCCTGTAGATTTGGTCCATGGGTTATAGCTTGTCCACTCCACCTTAGAGTCACTCGTAGGCTCCCATCTCCTTGGCATGAAATTCTGACCATGATATGATGAGAATATTAGAAGGGCCATTGGGAAGTGATTGGAACATGAGGGCAGAGCTCTAATGAATGAGATTAATAGCTTATAGAAGAGGCCAAGAGAGTTTCCTTGCTCCCTCCATCATGTGGCCTTCACCAGTTCACAAGTTCATACTTCCAGCCTCTAGAGCTAAAAAAAAAAATACATTTCTGTTGTTTATAAGCTACCCAATCTATGATATTTAGTATTTATTTAACAGCTCAAAGAATAAAAGATATCACTCAACTCATTTTTTATAACACCTGATTATTTTAAAGTACTGATTATATCTATGCCCCTCAGTTGGAGCAGAGTCTGAGTTCCTCAAAAGTAGGGGCCATGACCTTATTCTTCTCTGGATCCCAGCTCCCAAGACCAAGGAATGTTTGATAAGTGAAACAATTTCATCTCAGGGAAAGCTATAACACATTCAAAGTTCATGGCAAGTTTGATGGGGGCCAACATCATTATTTGGGAGTTAAATCTGGTGACTGGGACCCACAGCAGAACTCTCAGGAAGAAGCAATGCTTGGAGTCATTTAGGTAGAAACCATGAAATTCCAACCAGCCTGGATTAGAGCAGACTCAGCTCTTACATGGAGGCAGATACAATGGTGAGACAGATAGACATGGACAGGCAGCTCTTCAGAAGCCCATCAAGTGGGCTACAGTGAATGAGGACAGATGGGAATCAAACTCTACTACTAGGATGTGTGTGTTGGTGGGGGGACTGGAAAGTCAATCAGAAAGTAAGGTAGAATGAGGAAAACAGAAAAGAAGAAAAAGAAAGACTCCCAGCTGTGGGAATCAAGGTTGTTGGTTACTCACTAAGTCATATCTGACACTTTTCTGATCCCATGGACTATAGCCTACAAGGTTCCTCTGTGCATGGTATGTTCCAGGCAAGAATACTGGAGTGGGTTGCCATTTCCTATTCCAGGGGATCTTCCTGACCCAGGGATTGAACCCATTTCTCCTGTATTGGTAGGCATGTTCTTTACCACTGAGCCATGAGGAAAGCCCTGGGAATCAAGTTAGCAAAGTTCTAATTTCAGATGCCCTCAGTGGTACATTGGAACTCAACACTGTTCTCTTTAACTGGCTTGGATGCCCTGGATCTTGAAGTCAGTGTTGCTAAGCACCACAGCAGACATTGTCTGGGTCTCTGGTCAGATCACCCTGAAGCCCAGCTTGCATGGTCTGGTTGAGGAACCCCAAGTGCCCAAACAGTTTAGAGACAGGCTTTCATCAGGACTGATATTGCCAGGGACATGCCTTTCTATTCTTTCAATGTCGTGCTAGCATTTTATACTATGAACTGAAGGGGGGAAAAAAAAAAAGAACCTAGTGTAGTCAAGCCCTTTTCACTGAGATTCCTTTTAGCTTTCTTCTTTAACCTTCACTATTCCCTCCATGAACATCTCACAGAGCCTCCTTCTAAGCTTTTGTGGATTCTGGGGTTAGAGTTCGGCCTCCCCACACCATGATCAGACTCAAAGGCTGTCTGCCAGGGAGGATTTACATATTCAGCAGCCCAGCTTCTCTTTCCTCTTCTCCATGAAAAAAAGAAAGGGCTGCAGAAGGCTTGATCTCTGAGTGGTCTGTGACCAGGAGGTGGAGAGATAAAACCGCTTTGTTGAGGACCCAAGGGAAGACCAGGCTGTGGCTGCCTGAGTTTTATCAAAAGAAAAATGGTTACAGTACTTTAATTTTTAATAAGTAATTCAAGAAAGGAAAAAAAAAACCTTGTAAGTAAGAATATAAAATTAAGTTTTCTAAATACGCTGAGAGTTGGTCCTTGGAGAAGCTTAATCTCTGCTGCATAGTCAAACACATCAACTTTGGGGGCGCCAGGCAATTACTGTATGGCAGAGATTCAATTTGCTCTTGCGTAGACAATATTCCCTGGCACCAGAAATAGGAAACTTCGGTGCATATTTTAGTCAACACAATTCCAAATTGTGCATATTTTAGTCAACATAATACCAAATTGTGAGGGAGGAATTTGGGGGGCGGGGCTCTTCATTGTTGTGGCCAACAAGACCAGTACAAGTTCTCAACTAGTGACTTGTCAAGCAGCCTGAGATGGGGTGAAGTGGAGAGAGCGGACAATCTCCAGGGCTTTTGACAGATTGGCACTTCTCAAATTTGGAGCTGGACAACTTGTGGAAAAACACTGAAATGCACTAGTGTACCCATAAAGACCATAAAGCCAGTTTTGTTTACCCTAAAAGTGAATTTTAGTTATTTTTAGGGAATAATTCTTCCTCACTTGACCGTATAAACATATACATACTCACTTATCCAAAACTGTAATAATTTCATTTGGAAGAACGATAGGGCATTTGTCATGGCACCTCCACCAATTTCAGACAAGTGTCAAACACTGTTCAGGGGGAAAATCATGTGGATGCTCAAATATGCTGCCTGTTGGAAGAAGGAGGCACGCCAGGCCCGTTCCTCCACTCACTGCCCTAGTTTACTAACCTTCGACAGATGCCAGGTACCCAGTGTCAGCAGAACAAAATTAGTTACCACTCTGTTTGCCAAAACTGTGCCTCCAACAGATGCTTCATTCCAGATGACCACATGTGGCCATTTAAATACTGTTTTACCACACAGGTTACTAGTGTTCTAGTCTCAAAGGTAACCAGGGCTTCACTACCTTCACTTTAGCCAGGTCACATAATCTACCTTAGATTTTCATCCTTAGGAATCCAATGCTGATAACCATTTCTGGTACTAAATATTGTATCCATCACATCTTAGCTATAGATGACAGGACTTCTTTAATAATTTTTAAGAGATTTAATGCAGGGAATTATTAGAGGAATAAGAGGAGCAAGCTGTAGAATTAACTTCCAAGACTGATTTCTAGAATAACATTATAGAATTGGCTACTACTGCCTGTATCACAGGAAGGATGCTGAAGGCCAGGAAGGCACTGCTGGGACTCTTGGTTCCAAGGTCATATTGAGACTGCAAGGTCAATCAATACCAGCAACACAATGCCTTCTGTGTTACAACCCAGCCTGCCCAACTTGGGTCTGAGTCAAGTGCTGCCAGGTGAATCTGAATGCAAAACTAGAATCATATCCAAAACCCTAGGTCCGAGGGAATCTAGGAAGCACCACTTTTAGTTTTCCAGTCTCTGTAGCACAGAAGAAAGACTACTAGAAGGAGATGGCTAGCAGATGTGGAGGGAGCCACCTATAGTATTTCCTTCTCTTCTACCATGAATTCCATTTAAGTTATCAAGCTGTGAGTCAATCAGCCAAGTATTTGCTGAGGTCTTTTTGTGCACAAGTGAAGTCGCTCAGTCATGTCTGACTCTTTGCGACCCCATGGACTGTAGCTTACCAGGCTCCTCTTCCGTGGGATTTTCCAGGCAAGGGTACTGGAGTGGGTTGCCATTTTCTTCTCCAGAGGATCTTCCTGACCCAGGGATCAAACCAGATCTCCCATATTGCAGGCAGATGCTTTACCATCTGAGCCACCAGGGAAGCCAAACTATGGTGGCTCAGATGGTAAAGCGTCTGCCCGCAATGCAGGAGATCCAGGTTCAATCCCTATGTCAAGAAGATCCTCTGGAGAAGGAAATGGCAACCCACTCCAGTACTCTTGCCTGGAAAATCCCATGGACAGAGGAGCTTGGTAAGCTACAGTCTATGGGGCTGCAAACAGCTGGACATGACTGAGCGATTTCCTTTCTTTCAGTACACAAAAATGTCTTTGAGTTGGTTATCTGTACTGAAGCAATTGTAGCTACCTGAAAAGGGATGATAATAAACCACATATAATAATCACAGGATGCATAATCAAAAATTATCAAGTTGTGTAAGGTGATACATGCTTATTTAAAATTTAGATATGTTACTTCATTACACCATGTTAATATCTGACCGCTGTTCCCATATTATATATAATTTGTTTCCTCCTTCACCTTTTTCCATCTTGATGCAATATTTAAGCTGAACACACAAGTTCAGTTTAGTTTTGATTTCTGGCTCATCCAGTTGCTAGTAGTAATTCAGTTCAATTCACTTGCTCAGTCATGTCTGACTCTTTGAGACCCCGTGGACTGCAGCGCGCCAGGTTCCCCTGTCCATCACCAACGGCCAGAGCTTGCTCAAACTCTTTTCCATCAAGTTGGTTATGCCATCCAACCATCTCATCCTCTGTCGTCCCCTTCTCCTGCCTTCAATCTTTCTGGTAGTAGAGACTTGAGCTAGTGACTTATTTCCTCTTATGCTTCATTTTTTCTCATAAGTAAAAAACTAGTAATAGTAGTTGTTGTTGTGTCGCTAAGTCATGTCTGACTGTTTTGTGATCCCATGGGCTGTCCATGGGATTTTCCAGGCAAGAATACTGGAGTGGGTTGCCACTTCTTTAGCCGGAGATCTTCCTGACCCAGAAATCAAACACATAGCTCCTACTATGTCTCCTGAATTGCAGGCAGGTTCTTTATCATTGAGCCATCTATGTTATATGGTTATTTATAGAGTTATCAAACAGATTAAATCTGATAGTCCATTGAAAGAATTGGCATTCTCTCTGGTAAATAGTAAACAATGACTAATTCTTATATATTACTAATGATTAATCATACACAAAATTCTGCACTTGGTGTCTTGAAAATTGTCACCTTTGCTAATTCAACACTTACCAAGCCCTGGACATTAAAAAGGATTCTAGTACAGTCTCAATGCTCCAGTTGCTCACCATGCAGTGGAGGGCACAGATATGTAAATAAATCAATGGATGGAAAAGTCTATAGCATCCATCCATGGTTCATATCTAACCTGGCTACAGTTCAGGCACTGGAGTGAGTGGATGGTTCTACTCGGCTATAATATCTGTGGAGGCTTCAGAAAGGCCATACTTGAGATAAATCCAGAGCTTCTAAGGCTTTTCTGGTCTCTCAGTGTTAAAGAAACCACCTGCCAATGAAGGAGACATGGGTTCAACCCCTGGTCCAGGAAGATCCCACCTGCCCCAGAGCAACAAAGCCTGTGTGCCACAACTCCTGATACTGTGCTCTAGAGCCCTGGAGCTGCAACTTCTGAGCCCACGTGCCACAACTACTGGAGGCCATCCACCTAGAGCCTGTGCTCCACCACAAAAGAAGCCCACTATGAAAGAGAGTCAGAGAAGGCAATGGCAGCGCACTCCAGCACTCTTGCCTGGAAAATCCCATGGATGGAGGAGCCTGGTGGGCTGCAGTCCATGGGGTCGCTAAGAGTCAGACATGACTGAGCGACTTCACTTTCACTTTTCACTTTCATGCACTGGAGAAGGAAATGGCAACCCACTTCGGTGTTCTTGCCCGGAGAATCCCAGGGACGGGGGAGCCTTGTGGACTGCCGTCTATAGGGTTGCACAGAGTCGGACATGACTGAAGCAACTTAGCAGCAGCAGCAGCAATGAAAGAGAGTTGCCCTTACTCACCACAACTAGAGAAAAGCCGACACAGCAACAAAGACCCAGCACAGCCACAAATAAATGAGTAGATAAATAAAATTATTTTTTAAATGTTAAGGTATAGGAATACAATTGGCTCTAATAATTCCTAACAATTCTTACTTTCAGTTTTGTGTCCTTCTCCCCAAAACCTCACACTCAGCACCTACCAAACACCTTTCCCCCTCTCCACTCCAAGAGCCCTTGAATGGAACTTTATCATGCCATGCCCTCCTTCCCCCACCCCAGCCACAATCACCCCCTACGCATCTGCTTGGCTCACGCCTGCTAGACAATCCAGGTGGGGCTAGCATGCAATTTTCTATCTTGTTGTGCTGCAAGACAGCACAGAAGAGACAGTAATTCGCTGGGGGAGTGCAAACAGTTTTGAGGTATAGGAGCCACCTCTAGGCCAGTGTCTCACAGAAGGCCTCAAGTAGCAGATGGCACAAGAGTAGGAATTATTCTGTTTGAGAGAATTTGGACAGATGGAACAGAAAAAAGAGGCCATTTGAGGGGAGAAGGCCAGACAGTAATGGACACGATATTGATACATCATGCCCATGCACTAGGGTTGGTTGTTGTGTTCCCTTTGCTCTCAGCATACCCATGGTGCAGGGTTTCTGAGGAATCACAGCATTTTGGAATTGGAAGGAACCTCAGATATTCTGTTGTCCTGCTCTCTGGCTTTAGAGCTAAAATTAAGACACAGAGGGGGGAAAAAAAGGACACACTGATTCTTACTTAAAATTTCCAAATTTACTTTTTCTTGAAATTGATTTTTTGGCCAGAGCTTCAATCTAGATTCATAGCGCCCCAGAAAATTGTGCTGTTACTAATCATGAGTGTGAATATGTAGTCACACTATTACTAGTCATGAGTGTGAATAGGTAGTCACACTGCTACGAGTCATGAGTGT